>NC_085843.1:220220045-220947545 GCF_035594765.1 Anolis carolinensis | reverse complement strand
TGGAAGAGTCTGTGGTTATGGTGGTGGAGGGGGGAACCGGGTGGAACGGGAGACCCCTGCAGACGTTGGAGAGGGATTTCCACCAGAGAAGCGACCGACGAACGTGGGGCGGGACCGAGAGGAACCTCGAATTGGGGTGGCGAAACGGCTTGAAAACGTCTATGAACCACCTCTGCAGAGTCCGGAGATGGAGCCTGGCCAACGGGGTCGTGAGGACTGTGGAGGCCATGTGGCCGAGGAGAACCTGGATGGATCGAGCCCGAACCCTCCGGTGGGTCTCGCAAAAGGTGATCTGTTGTCGAAGGGCCAGAAACCTGTCTAGCGGAAGAGAGACAGTCTGAGCGATTGAGTCGAACAGAGCGCCGATGAAGCGGATTTTGTTCGACGGGGTGAGGTGAGATTTTTCGTGGTTTAGCTGGAGACCGAGAGATTTTAGAAGAGAGAGGGTGTAGTCGACGTGACGTCGGAGGAGGGCAGGGTCGGATTCGACCAGAAGCCAGTCGTCTAGATAAGGGAAGACTGTGATTCCCTGGAGCCGGAGGTGGGCCGCCACGACAGCGACGACTTTGGTAAAGACCCTTGGGGCCGTAACGAGGCCAAAGGGTAAAACGGTGAACTGGTAGGTCTGGTCGAGAACTTTGAAAGAGAGGAAGCGCCTGTGGTTCTCCCGAATCGCCACGTGGAAATAGGCGTCTCGAAGGTCTATAGATACGAAGTAGTCTCCGCGCTGCAGCATCGGGAGGATGGAGGCAATGGAGACCATCCTGAACTTGGTTGGACGTATGAAGGCATTGAGCATGCGTAAGTCCAAAATTGGGCGGAGGCCCCCACCCCTCTTCGGGACCGTAAAGTACCTGGAGAAGTAGCCTTGAGGGTCCTGTACCGATGGAGAAGGCCGAATAGCCCCTTTGGCGAGAAGGGCGTCGACCTCTGCGAGAATTTCTTGAGAAGGGTTGGAGAGAAGGACCTGACCCGTGGGCGGGAGTTCCTCGAACTCTAAGGCATAGCCTTCTTGGACAATTTTGAGAACCCAGGCATCTGAAGTAATAGATTTCCACCGGTGAAAGAAGGGAGCCAGGCGATCTAGAAAGAGACCAGGAGGTTGATTCGGAGAAGAGGAGAGGAGCTGAGGAATGAGAGCTGCATCGGTACCGTAAAAAGAGTCTTTGGGAAAAGAGATGGCGTCAGGAACGCCGGGGAGGTTGACCAGCGGTGGGGGTGGCCCGGCCGCGCTGTCTTTGTGGTTGGGCAGCCCGACGGGGCTGTTGACGGTTATTGTTGTTCGATACCGAGGGACGCCTGAAGGATTGATGGCGGTAAGAAGGAGGCGGGAAGCGTCGAAAGCGTTGAGGAAACCACTTGGTGCGGTGAGCTTGGGGTTGATCACCGCATTTAGTGGCCAGCACCTTAAAGTCATGGTTGGTTTTAAGCTTGTCGTCGGTGCCAGAGTTAAAGAGGCCCATGGCGTCGAAGGGGAGGTCCTCGATGACCTGCCTCGAGGAGGAAGACAAACCAGACGACCTCAGCCAGGCGTGGCGACGAATGGCGATGGCGTGGGCAATCATCTTGCCGGCCGTGTCTCCCGTATGCTTAGCCATCTGGATTTGATGATGTGCTAATGAATCGGCCTCTTGTTGGAGGGTGGACATAACCGACCGGTCTTCATCGGACAACTTCGAGAAGAAGGGTTGAGCTTTTTCCCAAAGGATCTGCTGGTAGGCCCCCATACAGGCCCCATAGTTCGCCATCCTACAAAGCAGAAGGGCTCCGGAGTAGAGCTTCCTACCGACCGCGTCGAACCTCTTGCCTTCCCTGTCTGCAGGGGTGGTGGATTCACGACCGGAGGACTGAGAGGCTTTAACAACCATGGAATTTGGGTCGGGATGGTGCTTAAGCCACTCCAAAGTATCGTCGTCCGTACGATACCAGGACTCGATTCTCTTCGAGGTAGGAGGGATCGAGGAAGGAGTCTTCCACGAAGACTGGATGACATCTAGGAGATAAGGCAAAAACGGCAGGAGTGTGGCCGGAGGGGCCTGGGCTTGGACCCGTTTGAAGACCGGGTCAGTTACTGCCTTGGAAGTCTGTTTGATTTCTAGACCCAGGGCATCCGCCATTCTAACCATTTGTTCGGAGAAGGCCCGAATGTTGTCGGTAGGCGAAGGAGGGTCCACCTCATAGGCGTCATGAGGAGGAGAGAGATCAAGGCCCAAGGATACCACCGAGGCCGAGAGAGCGGAATCAGGGCGATCTATATCAATCTCATTGTCCCCAGCCCCTTGAGGGGACTGAGGGGGAGATGACAGCACAGTCTCTGGGGGCGGCAAAACCTTAAGAGCAGGAGCCATCTGCGGCCGAGTTTCTTTGGAGGCCGAGGCCTGGGCCGCTCGAGCCAGGCGAGTGGTTTGTCTACCCCGTTCCGGTGTCGAGGTCGGGGGAAAAAGCTGTTGACGGGACGAGCGCTGAGAAATAGCAGGTCGAGGAGATGGCACCCTGACCACTGTCTGAGTGGAGTGGTGGGGTGAGTCCTGCAATTCGCCATCCGAAAGTTGTTGAGGAGAAGGTTGGCGAGGTCGCTGAGCTGGAGCGATCGGAGAGGATCTTCTAGAAGAAGTCGCCGAAGAAATGACGCCCATCTTGGAGGAAGCGGAAGAGGAAGAGCGTTGGGTTGCCCTCTTCTTAGCGAGTGGTTGCTTAGATGGAACCCTCAGGGATTTACCTGGTGTGGGAGGGACCATTGCTGAGTCGGATTGGGACCGACGAGCTTCCTCGTGAGCTCTTTTAAAGGCGATCTTCATCGCAGAAGACGACGGAGGAGCCCCGAGATGGGAACGAGCCGAGGACACGGAGGCCACCGAGCTCGATGTCGAGGAAGGGCCCACTCGACCAGAACGTGTCGACACCGTAGCCGTGGTGAGAGTGCACGGTGGTTTGGCGGTCTTAGACGACCTGGAGGCTCTGGACGCCCTAGACGAGGCCGAGGGAGCTTTAGCTGTTGAGGCCGACATCAGTGCCGGATTAAGCGGCGGCTTCGTGCCCGAAGTCGACGGAACGGGTTCAGGTGCAAGCGATTTTTCGTAGAGCGCCGCTCTAAGCCTCGCGGCTCTATTTTTTCTAGCCTGGGCCGTTAGGGCCAGGCAAAAACGGCAGGTACCGACGACATGTGCCTCCCCGAGGCAGTAAAGGCACTTGGCGTGGCCGTCGGAATCAGGAATCTTAGCGGCACACTGAGTGCAGCGCTTGAAGCGAGTCGTAGACATGAGAATCCGAAGTGAACCTTGCGGCGGAAAAAAAGGAACTGGGGAGGAGACGCCGAGGGCTGCCTTATATGCCCTCCGGGGACGGAGGGGCGTGGCTACCGCCAAAATTTGAACTTCAGCTTGGGAAGAGTTTCCGTTGGGACCTGCGCAGGCGCAGCCTCTCCATTAGTGTGCATTCACAGAGTACACGAAGAAAAAAAAATGTTAGGATCAGTTCTTCAACATCTGGAGGACTACAGGTTTCCTGGCTCTCGTGTACACAATTGTGCTGTACATCTGTACCCTTGACCACATTTATAAGGAATTAAGTCCCATTCAATTCAGTAGGATTTATTCTCAAGCAACCATGCTAAATGTGTTGTCTAAGGCTTTCATGGCCAGGATCACAGGGTTGTTGTGTGTTTTCCAGGCAGTATGGCCATGTTCCAGAAGTAATCTCTCCTGACGTTTCGCCCACATCTATGGCAGGCATCCTCAGAGGTTGTGAGGTATATATCTCACAACCTCTGAGGATACCTGCCATAGATGTGGGCGAAACGTCAGGAGAGACTACTTCTGGAGCATGGCCATATTGCCCGGAAAACACACAACCCCAACTATGCTAACTTTGGCAGCTGAATATCTTTGGATTTTTAGCTACCATGAAGAAACAAATTACAATGAGAAGGGAAGAATCTAGATACAGTAGGAATTCCTACTTCTAAGTAGATTGGATTGACATGCCAGGTCCTAGAAATTGTGACAAATGTACCTATCATGTTCCACCGGCAACATGCTTACCATTAGTGCATTTTAGCCTGAGCACTCGGGTGCAGCTTGTTTAATGCTTGGGATCGCAAACAGAATGTAATCTGCAAGCCATTTATTTGGTCATTACCCTAGAATGGTCCCAATTAGGAAGCAGCAATCTGTACTGTTCATGGCAATCACACTTTGTGCAGTATGCTTATTGCAGAAAGCGAAAATGTTTAAATATGAAAAAATGTCTCAAAACCTATGTGGCTATGTAGATATACATATACTGTAAAGATATGATGTTCAAGAGTGTCACAACCATATTCTACTGCTGTTTTTCTATTTTTGTTTTTACCACAAATGCCATTGTACAAGTGGCAGATCAACTGCTTGTACATAATTTGAATTGGCCCAAGCATCCCAGTCCTGAAATGCACTCAAGTTGAAAACAAGCTCCATGGTGGTGGACTATATAACATTTGCAATTAGGGGAATGTAAAATGAATAACAGAATGCTGAAAGATGGAGATCACAGAGGGAATGTTTTGCATGGACTAACATTCATTTGTGAGGCTGTTTCTTTACATCAGTGGCCAGTTGCGGTAACCAGGTGGGTAAGGCATGATTGTGAAAAAATTTAAAGCTAAATTTGTGACATATGTCAGTATCTTGTTTGCACTCTCAATTGCTAGGCTGATAAGTTACAGCTCCACTTAAAAAGCAAAAGGCGCTCTTCCTGTGGGTTTAACCTCCATGCCTATCCGCAGGACAAAATGGCACATCCCACATACAATGTATGCATTTGTGTGGGATAATTGCCTATATGGGTCAGATATGGGCATATATTTCATGACCTACTCAGCAATGAAAGAGGTTTTTTGTTTTGTAAGAAAATTATTGTTGGGTCCCTTTCCTTTTCCTTTCCATTCTAATCAAGACACAGCTGAAAATAAAAAACCTACTGTTTTCCTTTTCCCATTGCCCTACTTTAAAATGCTATATAACATTATTTCTTCAATTCTATCAAAACCGATTGAGGTATCCTTTCTATTCTGGTCATGCACCATACATGTCAGTTAACATTTTAGTTAACTGGTGATATATATCAGTGACTTATATTTTGGATAATGGGTCAAGTCTATAAGCTGAGAGGCAACACAAGCAAAAGACTTTGAAACAGTCGAAATCCAACTCACTAATGCCTTGAAAGATCTCTCCAGCTACTACAAAGATAACTGCCTGAAGTCTAACCCTGCCAAGACACGTGTGCGCTTTCCACCTACGGAACCGTGAAGCCAATAGGAAATCGAAAGTTACTGGGAAGGCCAAGAGCTTGAACGTTGTTTCCCTCCTAAATATCTTGGTGTCACTTTAGATCTAACACTAACATTTAGGAAACACTGTATGAATATCACACAAAATAGCTGCATGCTATAACATCCTGCGGAAACTTACTGGCAGCGCACGAGATGCTGATCCAAAATTAATAACATCAGCCCTGGCCTTGTCTTACTCAACCGCTGAGTATGCTTGCCCTGTTTGGCACAAGTCTGCCCATGCGAAGAAAGTGGACATAGCATTCAATGAAACATGTAGAATAATCACAGGATGTCTCAAACCTTTATCTGTTGATAAACTCTACAAGTTAGCTGGTATTGCCCCCCCCTCCCCCAATGTGTGACGGAAAGTTGCTGCTAACTGTGAGAGAAATAAGGTTGAACACTGTGAAAGCCATCCACTGCATGACTATCAGCATCCTCCCACCAGACTCAAATCAAGGAAGGGCTTCATGAGAACCACCACTCCTCTTGAAGTTCCCCCAGCAACAGAGAGGACATCCCTCTGGGCAGCTAAGCCAGGAAATCCTAGTTGGATAGCCACTCACAAAGGTCTGCCTCCAGGGGCAAACCAAGAATGGGCAACCTGGAAATCCCTGAACTGACTCAGAAGTGGAGTGGGCAGATCAAAAGATAACCTGGCAAAATGGCACTACCTAAAAAAAAAATCCTCCACCTTGTGCAATTGTGGAGCAGAGCAGACAAATCAGCATCTGTATGCTTGTCCGTGGTGTCCTACCTCATGTACAGAGGAAGAATTGTTTGAGGCTACAGACAATGCGATCACCGTTGCTCGTTTTTGGTCAAAAGATATTTAGCCATTTGGGCGCCTTCTATTTTTTATCAGTTTTATACTAATTTATGCAATGCTTTTGATACGAAATAAATAAATAAAAGCTGAAAGGCAATGTTGTGTCAAATAATGCATAGTGAAAATGTGTAGCAACAAATTGGGCTTTGATATGCAAATGGCTGTTGTCCAATCTTTTTCAAAGAAGAGGAGATATTTGGGTAAGTATTGCATAAAATAATTGGTAAAATGAGTGCCCTATATGCCGATGCACTGGGTGCTAAAAATGGGGAAGGTGGCAGAACTGGTGGAGATACATATAAACAAGATTGGCACCAGATGTATACACTAAATGAGGTGAAGGACTGCATACTCATGACCCTTTCACGGTCAGCAACCACTGACTTTCAAAAAAAGAGCAACTTAAAGTTTGGCAAGCCCACACCTTTGCCTAGTGCTGCTTTCAGTTCTACCGGGAATCCAAGGGAGATGGGATGGAGCATGGCGAAAACCATCCTTGGCAGAACATGGGACTTAGAGAAAATATGGCAAGAATAATTCCCCTTGGAGACGGAATATTTCTGAGCCCATCTTCACTCCAACCAGTTGAAAATACTTTTTTCATCTGGATGCCACACATTTTCACTGTAAAATATTTGACACAACATTGCCTTTCAGCTTATAAATTTGAGCCATTATGCAAAATATAAATCACTGATAATTATATATTACCAATTAACTAAAATGTTAGCTGACGTGTATGGTGCACAAAATCTAGTTGAAAATGTTTTATCAGCTGGATGTATATGATGACAGAAGTCCAAATACAGAAATGGGGCTACCACCTACACTGTTACCTCTGAAGCACACAGAAATTAGTCTGGTTTTTAACATTTTTAGAAGACAATTTTCACACAATGACCTTATTACACAAGGCACCAATTGAAGTTCCTAAAGAAACCTAAAATATTATTCAGCTCCAGCAACACAGAAAACCCCCATTATCATCAGAGAACTGAGAAACATACATGCCCGAATTTGCAATTCTGCTAAGTATTTTACCATATTGTCACACTTCAGGGGCAACTGATGGCATAAAAGTCTAAAAGGCACCTGCATTTGCTTACAGATGCTAAAACAATTGCTTTGATGTGACAATCAGTCTTCTCAGTGTCACATTTCACTCTGATCATATCTCTTCAAACAATGTAACTGCCTTTATACCTGAGGCTTGAAAACATCTCACTCCATCAGTTCATTTGAGGAACTGAAATTTACTCTGCAAAAGCTTATGCTAAAATAAATAAATGGATGCTTTGATTCCTTTTTTCCTTTTCTTTATTTGTATTCTGAACTAGACTAATATAAATGTCTCTGAAAAATGAAAAGCAAAATCATGCCTGTCTTTTCTGCTAGAGCATAAACAGCAAAATGAAATACTATTTTTTGTAGCTCAACATGGGATTATCCACCATTTTGAGATACACCAACTTTGCTTTCATGTATATTTGAAACTGTCATTGCCAATCAAACAATCACTAACTGAGTAATATATCCCGAATCCCCTTCAGGAGAGATAAAGCAGGGTAGAAATATAATAATAAAATAAAATAAAAATAATAATATGCCAAGTTTGGTCAAACCACGTAAAAGCCTGTGGTACAAACCAACCAACATGCATATATACTCTGACTTTTATATAATGCATTTTCATTTTCTGTAAATGTTTCTTTTTTAATCTTATATTTTTAATATTTAGTAGTTGTTTTTTATTGGCTTGTATTTCTGTAAAATCCTTGTGCAAAATGTGATAAAGTATACAATGCAACCCTCACAAACACATGTATATTTCATGGGTATCCAACTGTAAGAGCTTACATCCTCAATAAATGTGTATGATTTTATGGTGCCACCGCCAGACAATACTGTTCTTGCTGCAAGTGACTTCCCAATTTATAAACTGCATATGAATAAAGTTAATCCCTAGGAAGCATAGAAGGCCTATGTTATGGAGACAATTTTCGGGGGGACAATAAAGGAATTATGAAAGGTTGCAGATTGCAGTCTCTTGCTTTCCCATTCCTGCCCACCCCCCTTTATTTTTCATTTGTTTGCTGCAGATGTAGCAGACCTTTTATTTAGGTCAGGCACAAAAGCCTCTGACTGTGCTTCAGACATATAATTCCAGGAAAGAAATTAGGCCAATGAGTAAAATTAATTCTGTCCAAACTGAAGTGATGAAGAATGAAGAAGGCAGCCTTAGTCAGGCCCCATTTTCTGTCCATAGTGTTATCTTTACAAATATTTGCAACAGGTGTCATTGGACCATGTAGCAAAGGACAAATTATATCCAAATCAACAGTTTTACACTGGAAGAGGCAAACAACACATGCTCTGAATATTGCAAGGCTCCAAATTCTTTCGTTCTATTTTGTGTCTGATGTATGTTCTGATTTCAAAGTGGCTCTAAAGCTTAAAAGGAGGCTGCTGTGTATTAGCAATTAAAATGAATGGCGCTGAAGTGCTGTGCCGTTCTACTCAGTGATTTTGCACCATTTAATGCCATCAATGTATCCTTTGTTTTGTGGGCTAATGCAACTACCATTCGCAGCTTGCAGGTAGGAAGACAGTCCTCACAAGGGCACTCTGTGTTGCAACTTGAAATGGCCCAGGCTCAATTTATCACTCCACAACCTGCTTCTATTTCAGGCAGCTGCTGTCTAATCTTCATTTTTTACACTGTAATCTCTGTCCTGACACTTCTTCAATATCTCAATTCCACCCCCTCCTTTTAAGAATGTTTTCCCCCCAGAAATCTTGTCCTATTTTTCCTTGTCAGTTTGAATGATTCTACTCTTCTCTGGTCAAGTTTCTGAACATGCTGTTGCTTTCATTTATGTTCCCCTTTCCAAAGGCAAGTACCAAATGGTTTTTCTCCCTGCTCAATATCTATCCTATCTTCACCATTTCTTCCACTCCATGCTATTCTTATCTTTGTAATATATAATAAGGCCTCAGTATCCAGAAAGAACCCACATTTCCTGTTTTACTTAACTATGCCTGGGGAAAAAGGTATCTCTGGGAATTTGACACTATCTGTCAATGAATCCTGAGGTCCCACAATACTACAGTATGTTGGGACTGCAAGTTAGCTAATTTAATCATGTACAGTCATATCCTTGCTTTCAGAACATGGATAAAAGTGTCTCGCTGTACTCAAAACTACTTAATGGAATCTCTTCATACTTTCCGGAAACAGATTACGAGAATGTAGTTTCCCAATAAAACATATTATCCAAAATACTAGGACGGGTGAATGAAGGGAAAATAATGATAAAGAATATGTAACAGCCAACATATAAACTATTGTCCGTGTATATTTGGAAGTTGGATGGAGTAGTGCGAGAGTTTGGCCTCCTCAAATTAGACAAAATGCAACCTACAGAGTGATTTACACACTTGTATGCCACTTGATTACTCACAATAGTGACATGTTGCTGAATGTCAGCACCAGCTTCACTGAGAAGCATGTCTGAATTCATACAAAAGGGAGGTTTACATACACAAAAATTCTCCGAGTACTAAAAGAGTGTTCAGCACTGTATGGTTAACACTTTCCCTCACCATTACTGATACTGTGACTAGAATCATAGGATCATGGGATCATAGAATTGGAAGAGACCACAAAGGCTATTCAATCTAACCCCCAGCCATACAAGAAAATACTGACTGATGGCTGTCCATCCTCCACTTAAAAAACTTCCAGAGAAGATTCCCAGGCAACATATTCCATTGCAAAACAGCTCTCACTATCAGGAAGTTCTTCCTAATATTTAGGTGGAATCTCTTTTCCTGCAATTTAAATCCATTGCTCCCTATCTTAATATCTAGAGCAGCAGAAAACAAGTTAGCCCTCTCCTCAAGGTGACATCTTTTCAAATATTTAAACATGGCTATCATGCCCCTCTCTCAGCCTTTTCTCCAAGCTCCCTGTCACATTCTACAGTCAAAAGGATTTCACTAGCCAGTGTGGAGAATTGTTCTCCATACATATATTGGTGTATATATCAGCATGGCATGTCTTGGGTGAGTTTTTAGCTCCTGGGACCTTCTGCAGGCTGCCAAAAAAACCCTTCCCGGAAAAAAGGAAGTTTACACCTGAATTGAGAAACAGTTTTGTTTTTGTTTTGTTTTTTTAATGTTGGCTTAGTGCAACTTACTTAAAGTTAATTATCTTTCCTAAAGACTTCCAGGACCAGCAATACATTATGCATTTGGTCAGGAAAAGGGCAACCTTGGGATGTGTCAAGGGCTAAAACAACAACGAGGTCAGCGACTACATACTACTCCAGTGTACATCCAGAGGCTCTATGCTTGAAAGATTGTAATTGGGTCAGATCTTCATTTACTTATGCACATTCATTTCCCCCATACTGGCACAGATGGCAGTGAAACACTTTCAATGAAAACTGCTGGGGGGTGGACGGGTGGACACTGTAAGCAGACCAGATTGCGCACACAACCGCAAGCATTTTTAACATGTAGGTTTACGTGAACCTTCCATTATATGAAACTGAAAGACTTCACCAGTTACTGGATTTCAATGCATAATAGTTGCCACAGTGGAATATTTGCAACTCTTTTTGGCCCCCCAAATCAATATTTTGCCTCATGTAATCATCTCAATAGAACTGTCTGGGTCTCTCCCCTCTCCCTCTACCACAAAGGTAAGACAGTTTTGAAAAAGAAATACAAATGGAACTCCATCTGGGGTTTTCCCTCTCTTACATCCAAAGAGACAGGAGGGAGAAACTCAGCCCACTCCATTGGTATATCTCAGGAGACTGAGTCTGGGGCTCTCCCTTTTCCCTCTTCAGAAGTAAGACAGGGAAAGCGACGGACCAAGTCAGCTCTGCACAATTTTTCTTTGCGCAATAGCAGCATCCTCCTTTTTCCCAAAGGGATAAAAAGTGTGGCTATTACATAGTTAATTACGGTATATTTGATCCATTTGGGCTCTTTCAATTTGCGTTCTGCTGGAGCACTAATCACTTTATGAATGAAGTTGAAAATAATGTACAGTGTTCCGTGTGGTTGGAATGGGAAGAATTTATTCAAGATGCATTCACAAAGTATGTTAGAGATATTTGGCTTCAAAGAGTCAATGGAAAGAACTAAGTGTACTTTTGAACTATTTCAAACATTTTATGGTTCCCGCTATTAAGCATCTGACACCACATATTATGGCACTCTGGTAGCTACATAATTAAATCTAATACAGGGGCTTATGTTTTATTTCTGATTCTAAGCTCTTGTTGGAACTTTGCTTCCAAAAAACCATACATAGCAAAATATAGTTCTATTACAAAAATTCTATGTCATCGCTTGAATTTAGATCTTTTATGAGCTAGGTGAAATGCATGTAATATTTGAGGTTACTTTTGAATTAAATAGCCAATTTAATGAAAGCAGATATAAACTTAGTAGTAATTTCTCCAAGTAAAACAGTATACTGACATCTACTGGCCTCATATCAACAATCAACAAAACATTTTCCATTCATACATTGCTTCTGAAAAGTAGCTAATATATTAATGCAGGGATAGACCATTCAAGGAATATAAAATATGTATAATAAATTACTATTTTAATATAAACCCCAAGTTATCTAAGCTTGGATAAGTTCCTTGCTATTTTTCTTAATTTCAAATACTGTGCATCGCAACAGCAACATGTTTCAGGAGAAAAGTCACGACTTAAAGGAAAAAAAATTGTGACAAGAAATTCAAAGTTTTCTTTAAAAGTTTTTACTTGCAAAATTAAGCAGCATGCTATGATTTACCTCTGAATTTAAAAAGACTAATTAGACTGAAATAAAAACCTAAGAATGGCATTTCTATAAATAATGAAAAAAATGTTTCCACTAGACTTTAAAGGAAAATATTTGGTAATTAAATACGTTGCTACTTCCCATTAAGTTGAAGTTTGTTAGCATTGAAACTATAACAAAGTTTACCCTAAAACATTTTGCAATGCAAAATTATTTTCACTTTAGGAGTGTCTAATAAATTGAGAGCTATGAATTACAAGCAATCTTTGAAGCAGGCTCACACATTTATAAAACTTTATACATCCTTGCTTGGACTGAATTATTTATACTACTAAAATCAAACATGCACCACTTCCATACACTCCAGTTTCATGATTTATATTACATTATATAACATCGTATTTTGCAGCAGCAGCAAGTTTGTCATACATTTGCTCCATTTTCTTTGGATTTTTGATCTTTATCTTCACTCTTCACAATATCCTGTGGAAAATAGAAGAATCCATCAATGAGGGACAACAGTAGCTTAATTCCCAAGACATGAAATACACATGGGTTGGCAGTTTGGTTACTATACTAAACTCATTCAATCTAATGGTGAATCTAGATATAGGTAAATCCCATTGATTCAATCGATCTACTCTAATCAAGTTTATCAACATAGCTATGATATGTGATATTATTAGAGGCACTGGCATTATTAGTGGTTTGAGCACTAGAGACTACGACTCTGAAGATCAGGGTTCAACTCCCTGCTTGGCCATGGAAACCTACTGGGTGATCTTGAGGACTGTCTCAGCCTCAATGATCCTCTGAACAAATCTTGCCAAGAAAACCCTGAGACTTGAAGTTACACACCAACAGGAACAACAACAATTATTTATTTATTACCCACACTCCTTGCGGCTCGAGATGGGGTAACATGATAAAACAGAACACTATTAAAAGACATATAACTAATAAACACAGGTAAAATGCAGACTAACATTACCAATAAAATGCATGTTAAAATTCACAAGATAAAATTGACTGGAGAGACCTGCTGGAAGAGATGGGTCTTCAACTGTGTCCTAAATATTAACAGTTCATTTAGCTGCCGGCACTCTTCCAGCAGGTCATTCACAGTCTTGGGGCAGCCAAAGAAAAAGGTAAAAATTGCCAGTCGAGTTCTAGTTGGTTAGAATATGTTCCCAATCTTTCAAATCAGTGTCAAGAGTTGACTGTATGAAATAAATAATCGTAACAATTATAAGGGCTCAACACTTAGAATTGATATTAACGCTTAATAAGATTTTCCCATTTGAGCCTGACCCAAAGCCTGGGAGAAGGCTTTCTCTATAGCTTCCGCCTACACTTTGAGACTTCCTCTCTGGGTAAGATAAGAGTGGCTCCTTTGTTGTCCTTTAGACAGCAAGTAACATTTTTGAAAACTGATTTCAACAAAATGGAAAAATTTAGATTCTGTAAAGAAATGATTGAATTTGTAAAATTACAGCCGTTTTTAAGTAAAAAGGAAACTTTTCAATGTGGCCTGAACATATACAGAGGCCACAGAATGCTGAGCATGAAGAGAAGGCAAAACAGAAAACAAAAATTAGCAATTGGGTCGAAAGGGTAGATGGAATGAAATATGTTGAAAGGCAGTCTAGAAGGAACACTTTAAACAGTAGAGATTCTATTTTCTAATATTCTCTGGTTACATGTCATAATATCCGATTTGTGGTCTGGGGGAGCACAGAATATCTTGCTTAATTCCACACCAAAACTGCATTGCTCTTAGTAGGTCTGGGTGGAGCCCTTAAGATACAGAACAAGACACCTTTCCCTGTGAACAAAATTAGGAGATGCTTTGTTCTACCATCCTTCCTTTTTCCAGAGAATTTCACAGAATTGAAAAAATCTGTTTTTACCTTTTTAAGAACAGTGTGTATTTCATCCATAACTGAAGCCAAAGTTTTGATTGTCTTATTCAGTTGACTCTCAAACTGTACATTTGTCTCTTCTGATGACTTCAAATTCTCTTGCACTTGGCCAAGATCTTTTTTTACTTCCTTAATATCTACCGTCAGGCCTTTATTCAAATTCTCCAAATTCAAGATAGTCTTTTCATCTTCATCTGAAGAAGAAACACATTCAACAACTTTGAAACGATCTGCAAACATGTGTACATTATTACAGATGATCCGTTCGGCACCCAACTCTGGTAGTTGTTTAACAGAAAAGGTAAAAGGCATTGATGATTACTTATCCCTTTTTATTTAGGCTTGTAAGGAAAGACAATTGAAAAGCTTGGTGTGATTTGGAATGCAACAGCCAATTTGATAACTGGACTGAATTTAACTAAGCTGATTAATAACTATGTTGAATAAACAGCACTGTCTCAACATTAGATTTTAAGGCAAGATCAATACTGGTTTTGGCCAAAATGGTTTGAGGCCTACAGGGTTCAGATCCCAAATTATCTCTATAGAAACTAGCATAATCAGATAGGGCAGCATACATAACACAAAGGGAGCAGATTGGAAGGGAAATGAAAAAGGAAGTCTTATTGCCATGACTGGAAATCTGAGCACACAACACTGGAGGAAGAGCATGTTTACATTAGATACAGAAACATTTTGTTTTGATGGTCCCATGTCTTTAGCAGAATACTCCGTTATTCAGATCTCTACCTATTTACATCAATAACCAGAGATGCAAATGTCTTATCCTTTTCAAGCCTCTAGCATAACTTCTAAGAACTTGAGCATTTTGTGAGAAAATGCCTGAGCTGCTCCTGACAAGAAAAAAAATGCACATCTGCTACTGGTGCCACTTCTACCAACATACCCATCTGAAATGACATGATTTTTGAATGGAAAACAAAGTACATCCATGAAAATGTGTCATGATTTCTTCATTTTTCCAAGTATTTGTTATTGTAATAACAGTTTGAGTGTCATCTGTTCACCTGTCTTTTCTTCTAGTGACTGAAGCTTTTGTTCCATTTCAGCCCGTGCCTTTTCACTCTTCTCTAGTTTCTGCAAGAGACTCCCTACATCCACCATAGCTCCGTTGTAAACAATGAGACCAACGTTTTCTTCTGCTCCTTTAGATTCTTGCATTGTAGCAGGTGATGGCAACAACATCTTATTTCCTATAATGGAGCGGGAAACAGTAATATAATTTCATGCTGCTACAAAATGTGTATAATGAATCTCTAACTGAGCCTTTAAACTAAAACAAGAATGAGCAATTTTATCCATCAAACGCAGGTACCTTGTAAACTAACAAGCAGTTCTTCTCTTGCCCCTTTCAAACTAAAATGTAAATAAACCTTTAAATATTCAAGTCAGCTTATGCAGATGCACAGGTGCTGGGAAAATAAAATTTCTTCACCACCTTCATGGAATAGATATTAATATAGAATCATAGAGTTGGAGAGACGCCAAGGGCATCTGGTCAAACCCCCTGCTTTGCAGGAAAAGCACAATCAAAGCATCCTTCAGAGATGGCCATCCAGCTTCTGTTTAAAAGCTTCCAAGAAAGGAGCCTCCACCACACTCTGAGGCAGAGTTCCACTGTTGAACAGCTCTTGCAGTGAAGTCGTTCCTCCTAGTTTTCAGGTGGAATCTCTTTTTCAATAATCTGAACCCACTGCTCCAAGTCCTAATATGAGTATTCTAGTTTATGCTGCATCATGCAAACTATAAGTCTATTATTATAACCTGTGCTATCTTCCCTTTCATCATCACTATCAGTTCCTTAGGCCACCAAGGAGCAAAACAATCCAACATTTAATGACACAGGAACAAAGCATCGCCCGTCACCCAATCAAAAAATCACGCAATTTATGCTTTTGAACTTTCATGAGATGAGTATGACTGTGGATTGCTCCTCTGCAATGTTTATAATTTAAAAAAATACCTAGCATTTCCTCTTGTGGAGGTTCCATTTCTTCTGGACTTTCTTCATCTTTAGAAGCATCTGTTAGTTTTCTATAAAAACATGATTCACGAAGAACTACTTTATTCAGAATCTTCTTAACCTAAAATAACAAAAGTAGTATAGATATGTATGGCCAATACAAACAGAAAACATTATCACAGAAAACAATACATTTACAATATAGTTAATTCACAAAAACATTAATTACCATATAGTAACTTGAGAAACGAACCTGAGCTCGTGAGAGATGCAGTCCAAGTGTGTAGAGTATCTCTTCCAAGTCCTTTTCCAGAAGGTACCCACAATGGCATTGATCAAAGTACACAAATGCCATTAACAGATCGCGGTTAACAGTTATCATCTGGATTTTGTCTTTCTCCTAAACACATTTTGTGATCAATACATTAGCCATTTGTGAATTGTTTTTAGATTTTAAAAAGATAATTTCTAATACTATTCAAGAATTATTTCCTTTAATGCCAAATAATATACACAGAACCATAGGTAGTTTTTAAAATGCCGAAACATTTTTGATGCAAGAACTGTGAAAAATATTTCAACATTATATATTTTCATAAAGAGCTATGGAAATTCCAATCAGTTTGGTACAATATTTGCAATAGTGCCAGCTCAGAACGTTTTGCTTCACTGTGTAGGAAAATAAATTGGCATTAAATTGTTCTCAAAAGTTAGTTATTATACAAATTTCAAAGTGGAATATTTGTACACTGTGTAAATGTTTTTATTTCTGCTTCAATTTTTTTAACATTATTCCTGATGCTAATTCTTTAGTTTTTGAGAATTAGAAAACATTCAATGATATGATTTTCCAAGTTTCCTTTTACTTGGAAAGGAAGACTTCTTTCTCTAAATAATAAGTTCCTTGATCTGAAGTCAATTTAACTACAAACCAGATCTAGACTGTAATCAAATATATAATTGTTCAAGAGTAAGAACAAGTGAACTCAAAGTCACACTATTACTCTTACTGATGCCAGAATAATAAATGGGAGTTACTTCTATTTGCAAGCATGGTTCACATGACTAGGTGTGGTAATAGTCAATAATTTTGCATTGGATACCTAAGTGATCAACAGCTTCACATTTATGGAAATAGTCTAGTTTGGGCCCAAAGCCAATGTAATATTGCGAAATTCTTATTGCAATGGCGATACCCTTCAGATACCAGCTTCAGGAAATACATCATATCCATTTAGAGCCAATAATGTTAACATGATTTCAACAAATATCGCAAAAAGGCTACTGTCTTCAGAGTATAGCATTCTTCTCCCACCTAGTGGATTTACAGTCTTTCTTCTGAGCTTCATTTGTCTATCAGTCCATTTGCACACACACAGACATAAAAAGGGATAACAGAGCAGTTTGAATTAAATTACCTTATCTTTAAAAGCTCTATCTTTGCAATGCCGGCTTCCTTCTCTTCTGTCATCTCGCCTATTCATTTCCTCATCATCCCTATCTATGGAAACAGAACACAATACATTAGAGCTGTGCGTTTCTACTATAAATATCTTTGGCAGAACATATATAATGAGATACCAACAACTTGCAATTTAACAAGACCATAGACAAGTTCTACCAACAAACATACAAAAAATAAATTATCTTCAGAAGAATTGCAATCTTACAAAAAAGTACTTTCATATCAAAAGATACTAGAAATGGGATATGTATTCCACTAAAGGTTTTCATTCTACTGCGTCAAAAGAACATAAAGACAACAGAAGGCTCTAAACCTTTGTTCTTGTGAAGCAAGTCTACACCTGTCTGCTTTCAATAAAATCAACCCCCTCCGCCCCCAATGTACCATCGTCTTCATCCTCAGCATCTTCAGCTTCCATTGGATCATATTCCTCCTGGTTATTCTCATCTTCCATTTCATCATCATCTTTGGAATCATCTTTTCTCTTATCTTCTCTCTAAAATTAATTATTAGATATTAACATGATGCAAAGCTTAACAAAAATTATGAAAGAAATGCAAAAACTTAGGTTTATGCAAAAAAGTTCTGATACCCTCAAAGACTAGGAACTTTGCCCTCACCCCCTTCTCGTTGTAGGAGAAACGAACCAAGGGGAGAAATATTATTTCTAATCCTGTGTAGGTCTTCAAATGTGTGCTGTTCTTATTTAAGTTTGATTTAAAGTCAGCAGATAAAATAATAATAATAATAATAATAATCATCATCATCATCATCATCATCTTTATTTATATCCCACCTGAGGGGACTCAGGGCAGATTCCAACAAATAATAAAGGCAAACATTCAATGCCTCAATACAACAAATACAAACATAATAGCTCAAAATAACCCCACATATGAAAACAATTTTTAAATGTGGAGAATATTTAACTTTAAGACATGCTTCAGTTGAGGAATCTATCTATCTATCTATCTATCTATCTATCTATCTATCTATCTAATAAACCTACAAGTATTCAAAAGTATGAACCCTTTAAAAAGAGAAATCTACTGCAGAATCACTACCACTGGTGTTCTGAAAATATTGACATCAGTATAGGAAACACAGTAAGTCCATCTTGAATTATATGTGATAAAACTTAATAACCAGTTCCCTCTCTGGCTATTCTTAATCTTGTAACTGACTGAGTTTTTGAAATGACCACTAACCTTCCTGTCATCTCTCTCATCTTTTTTATCTTTCTCATCTCCAGATTTTCTTCTCTTAGGCTTTGGATCATCATTTTCATCATCTCGCTCTTCCTTTTTCTCTTTTTTCTCATCTTTTTTGTTCTTTTTATCTTTTTTATCTTCTTTTTCCGGAAGAGACAAGAGTGATCTGTAGATTCGGACACCAAAGTCCCTTTGAAGCATTTCATTGAAAAGTTCAGCAAACAATGAAACCTGCAGAAGGAGTATCAAGAAGAGTTGGCAATCCCTATATGTAACAAGAGTATTGCTCCTAATTTGCAATATACTTTTGAAATAATGAAACATTAACAAACAAAATAGAATTAAGAAGATATACAAACAGCACGAAACAATGACACTATTAAACTTCAAGGGCAGCAATTAAAATTATGAGCAAATAAAATGAAACAACTCTGTCATTTGAAACATATCAGCATTACAATCTTTCTTCGAGCAAAAATCCAGTAAGGGAGACAGCCATTACAGTGGGCCCTTAGCTGTGCTTTGGTTCTAAGATCCCTTACAGATACTAAAAACTGTGGATGCCCAGGTCCAATTATATACAATGGTGTAGTAAAATGGAGCTCCTTATACAAAATGGCAAAACCAAAGTTTGCTTTTTTGAAATGTTTGGGGGAATATTTTCATGCTTCGTATGACTCATTTCCAGGATACAAACAACCTACCGTACTCTCATTTTATGAAAAGGAGACGCTGAAGCAGAGAAATAGGCATCATCACCTAATTAGGCTAATTTAACTAATTTACAACATCATAAAACTGCCAGCAGCACGTGGAAAGGAATGAGGAAGTACTGCACCCGGTGTCACTCATGGATGATAAAGCAATAGTTCTCCCTGTGGCCAGAACTGAGCATACCCTCACGAAGCTGGAAATGTTAAAATTGCCTCTGTGTGTGTCTATATTGTATGTTGTTTGTCTGATGGCATTTAATGTTTGCCATATATATGTTCAATGTAATCCGCCCTGAGTCCCCTTCAGGTTGAGAAGGGCAGAATATAACTATAAATAAATAAACAAACTCTATAGTAAGCTTAAACTTTCTTATAAAATAGATTCTACTTGGAAGATTAAGTACTAAAAGCAATATCAATGGATACTAGGCTTGGAAGATCCATGGCACAATACAGAGCAGGCATAGAATTTTCACAATTACACAAAGGAAAAGGTGAACAATTCCCCCAGGAGGAGCAGAGAAGCATACCTGTGCAAATCCAATTCAAACAGAGCAGTGCTACTTGTTGTAGTTGTGGTACTAGGTGAAATGCATATTTTTTTTCATCACAAAGTGAAACTAGCATAAAACTGAAAGATCAAAGTTGATGGCTCATATTCCATGCAATACCAGTCCAAGGCACCCACACAACCTCCAAAAATACCAAAGGGTTTTGCGGATGTGCGTTACATAAAGTGATTACCTCAAAAGAATGTTCTTTGTTATCCTCTAGTCTGTAATCCAAAAGCACACTAAGGGACATAATACTACAGTCAAACTTTCCACTTTTGGCTGCCCAGTTAGGGTGCACAATAATTGCTGGTTCATCAGGCAAGATGTAACGTCTCTCTCGACGCTGGCGCTCCACTTCCTCCAAACGTTTTCTTTCTTCCTCCTGCAAATGTGAAAAACATGTGAAGACAATTATATACTGGAGTTTTTGGTCTCTTCCTCAATGCAAAGGATGTCATATGGAAGTGAGGCATGTCATGCTGATTAGAGAACAGAGTCTGGAATTACTTTATTCCAAATCTTTAGCCATAACACTTCTTAGGTTTATTACTCTCACCCTAATATTTTTAATAGAATTGTTGACAAAGTCAAGGAAGAGAACGATGTACATAGTTCCCTGGAAAAGAAATGGTACAAAAATAACCTCAAAGGCTTGTAGGTTATATGCATGAGCCATAAGGCATTTAGACGAAGTGGAGAAAGGCCTTTTTCAACAATGAGAGGGTCTTGTAGAGGATTTGAAGTGGGGCAAGTCAATAGCTAGGAAATTTGTTTAAGTATGATATGATCATCATTTGGGGCAACAATGCTCACTGCAACAAAAGTAGTGCACAAATAAGAAAAAGTAGGGATTGTGGATGTTCCGTTTATGGATATCTTCTCACATCCATACACTGAACAGGTATTGTTACATAAGAAACTTACTTTTACATTTAAAGTTTGTATCTTAAAAAAAGGAAATAATAATCACATCCTACCTCACAGGATATTGATATGGAGTACTGAACTAAAGTAGATGAAGCATTTCGAACAGACAATATAAATAATACATTATGCAAACCAAAAACATGATAAAAATTGGTATTCCAGGTGAATATCAACAGATACTCAAGAGATTGGATTTACACATTGCAACAATTTAAATCAACTATGTATATCAGTAATTCCCAAAGTGGGCGCTACTGTCCCCCAGTGGGCGCTGGAGGGATCTAGGGAGGCGGTGATGACACCTATTAGACATGGGGGCGGGATCAGAGGAGGGGCGGGACCAGAGGGGCGGGGCCTCTTCCCAAGTGCTGGAGACAGGGCTGAGCACTTGAGGCGCCTGTAGGACACACAGGGGGTGGAGCTAGAGGAGTGGGCGTGGCTTCTTCCCAAGAGCCAGACAGAGCTGAGAATTCTATACCTTTTCCTGAGGCGCTTGTTGGGACAGAGGGCGGAGCTAGGAAAGGGGGCGGGGCCTCCTTCCAAGAGCCCAAGACAGGGCTGAGCCTCTATACCTCTCCTGAGAGGCCTTTTAAGACTAAAGGGCAGGGCTAAGCATGGGGGCAGGGCCTCTTCCCAAGAGCCTCTGTGTACCTCCCCTGAGGCGCTTGTTAGAACATGGGGGCAGGGTATAGAGGTCCAGCCCCGTCAGGCACTTGGGAAAAGGCCCCGCCTCCTCCTCTAGCCCCGCCCCCTGTGTCCTGGCAGGCGCCACAAGACAGGGATAGAAGCTCGGCCCTGCCTCAGAGCTTGTAATTCCACCCATCCCAGTCCTGGCCTCCCATTTGTGGCCCCGCCCACCTCTCCCTCCCAGTCCTGCATCTTGGACTGGGGAGAGGCTCAGCCCCGCCCTCTTGAGCAGGAGCCACGCCCACCCCTCTAAGCCACACACCCCTTTCCAGGGGGCGCTGAGTAATATTTTTTCTGGAAAGGGGGCGGTAGGCCATATAGGTTTGGGAACCACTGATATATATGAATGAATCAAATACTTTCTAAATGCTTTGTATCTAGTCAAACATGTTAGATATACACCTCTTTATCATCTTCCGATTTCCTCTCTTCTTCCTCCTCATCTTCCTTTTCAGACTTTTCCAGTTCTTTCTGTTCTTCTTTCTGTTCTTCCACTTTTAACTGTTTTGTCAGACGGGCTATCAACTGGGATTTTAGGCCCTTTGAGCTGAGTGTTCGGCTTTCTAACTCCTTTCGCAGGTCATTAACCTAGTAAATATGTCAGCCAATGATTTAGGATTTATGTAACTAAATGAGCACAGACATATATCCTTGTCAATTACTGGAACATAAGGTAAGCAAAATTAGCAGAAAATCATAAACATCTTTATTCATAAAATAGCCTCCTCTGATACCATCAAAGATTTTTCTTAGCAAGAATGAAATAAAACATTGGATCATGTCCAGAAGAATGGAACAAAGGAAAAAACAAACTACAAGATCTCATCAAACTTTTACAAATAGGACTTTGTTATGGAACATAAACATTCAGAGGTCTGCAGCTGTGGTTACCTTCATTGCCTTTGGATCAAGTTTAGACCAATGGGTAGGAGTAGAAATCTCTTTGGCCTCCCCATCATCCTTTTCCTCTTCATCCTAAAGAATGAAATACCATTCTTCAAAACGTTTAAAAGCAAAGCTTCTTCGTTTCTTAAATTCTGCAGCTGATCTGGGCAAGGTCACAACTGTTCATCAGACAGTCTTCTCCTAAAGTTATCATTTCAACAAAGCCACATACACACATTCTACTACTTTATAATGGTCAGTGTCTCTCTCACGAGCCAATAAAGAGCCATCTCTGTGAAACACAAAAGGGTGATAAAAAAACAACAACACAAAGAACAGGGACACGCAGACACTGTTGGCCGCCACTAACCACACAGTGTGTGATCTCCCCCAATTTTCAAACCACCCAAAATAGTCCTCATTTTGTTAGACATTTTACATTTGCCGAGATGCCAATCAGCCACATAGCTCAAAAACACTATGTTATTTCAATATCTTGCCTATTTTAGAGGCTAACATACAAGAGAAACCTTAACCTTTTTTTTTTTTTGGTAAAATAGCAAAATGCTTAACACAACATTTAAAACTGAATAAATCTTACTCAACAACTGGTCCCAGATTCCAGCAACTAATTCTAGGAGTACAAAGATTTGTATATTGGATGAACAGTTTTAATTTCATTTGTTGTATCAGCACACACTTGTAAGTTAGTACACTAGCTGTAATTAAATAAAAAAAAACATAAAAAGATGCTACACTGCTGAAAGCTGGTTTACCAGTCATTGTTACCAGTTGTGTTCCTCCTAGGTATGTTTGTGGTGTAGTGTGTGATATGCATTTTGTGCCTGTGTTCCTGTGCCTGTGAGAAGCAGAAATAGAAAAAGGGATTAGCGTTCAGTGCCTGTTCTCCATCAGCCTCCTTGCGTTCCCCCTGAAGCTTCTCGGCCAGCTGCTGCTTGTATCCTCGGGAAAGGGTTTCCCACTCTGAGCGGGTGGGAAGGCAATGCCAAACATCCGGGAAAAATAAAACCACTGTCTCCACATGAGCTGGAACCGTACGCCCCTTGTGGGTCTCCTCAGGGCGATGGTAGCGAATCTCTGCAAAACGGTACCTGTTGCAAGGGAAGAAGCATGTTGGAAAGAAAATTCTACAATGCATTTCACAGAGCCTAGATCACTGTCGCACATCAAGTAAAGAAACTTTGCTGCGACAACCTGAATTTCTTCTAAAGAAAAAAATATATATGAAAGCCATATGTTCTCTTTGAAAATGTGTCCAATTTATTCCAAGAATCTGTGAAGAAACACATCTAATATCAAATGCCAAATGGCAAAGTATTTTCTTACTCTGAGTTTAAATTGTGGTCTCAATCTGAAAAAGTTGAATTCCTTTTTACATTTTCTTTAGGGTAGGAATCCCCTGACAAAACAGACCACATGTGATTTAACATATAAGTAGCAAATCCACCAAGAGAAAATATGGCTGCCCCCAAACATCTAATTATTTATAACACGAGAATAATGAAATGAAGTTTTCTTGAAGATCTCCTCCAGCTACACGTGAAATGAAAAATATTTGAACATTTAAGCACTGTAAAGGTCACACAACAAATGCATAATTTTCAAATTCATTGTTCTTCAAACATGTTGGCACCAAATCACTTTTGTATTAACTAGGGCATCACACTGAGTAGTTTACCTTCACAGCTGCTGAGTGCTGATAAAGAAAGGAAGACACTGGTTTTATCAACAAAACAAAACAAAATTCAAGGGAACCATAATCATGCTTTGGTTTGTCCTAAATATTTCAAGAATACAGTACTTACCATTGCGTGCATACACTTAAATCTATCCCTGTTAGAGCCCTGCAGCAACGGATAGCAGTTTTAATCAGTACAGACGGGTCTTTTTCTGGGTCAGGTCCATCCAGTGAGGGAGACCAATGTCCTCCAATAGCCATCGCTTCATCTTTACCCTTCATGCCTACTAAAAACTAGAAAATAGAGGGTATTTAATTTAAAAACATTTTTTCCAAACTGTAAAGGCACACTGTCTAAAAAGAGTTACTGCTTTTAAAATAATTTTTAGATTTCAATATGATATCACAATTTAATTTTATGTGAATTGTCTTGTGTAAGGAATGAGTTCAGTTTTTGTTTTCCACAGATTATTTCAGTAATGGAATAGGTTTAAGCATCATTACTCATTCATTTTGTAAGACCTCCATGCAAGGTTTGTCATCCTATAAAAATTCAATATGCTACAAACAATAACGTTCTATTCTAAGAAATCAGGATATTCACTTTTTAAAAAGATTCTTTCTACAAAACATTGATAGAAAACAGAGCTTTTACCTTAATAAGTCTAGCGGGGTGTTGAAAACCATCCCGGACCTCTTGGGGATCTTCAGCAAGGGCACAGGATTTATGGTACAGATCTTCCATGCTAGGACTGGCCATAAGCATCACCTGTTAAAATAGCAAGTTAAATAACAAGTAAGATAAGGTGCAGAAGCTGCTAAACAAAACCACATTTTGTAAGGATTTGCTGAATTCAGAGTGGTCTTGATCAAGGCATGAAGTTCAAAAGAAACCAATAAGATTGGAAAGGTTGATAATAAATACTGCAAATTAAGAAGAGCTATGCTGGATCAGTACAAGGTGAATCTAATTCAGTGTTCTGAATCAATCCCTTGTCTATGGGAACTGCACCAACAGAACACGAGTGCAACTTCATTCTCCACTTCCTGTTCTCTATCAACTCATACACATAGACAAATGGATTCATTTCTCCTTCATAAATTGACCCAATCAACCTTTATTCTTTTTTTTTTTTGGACTTAATGGTTAAAAAAACAATTTACCATTGCTTTTATAGAAAACCCAGAGAGGTCAATGCTTATTACATGTTGACAGCTCTTCTTTAATGTCTTCCAATGTAATCTTCCTTTTTGCAGTTTTGGATTATTTTTACTCATAAATGGCATAAATCTTGGAAATGTAGGTTACTATATTACAAATAATATATTTTAAAAATATATAAATGAAAGGTTTTCATGAGATAAGTTGTATCACCAGACACTTTGTCACTGAAATGTATGCATGTGTCCATATCTCTTATAAGAGGTTGGTTTAATCTCCCGTTTGCTAGTTAAATCTGAATTACTGTATTGTGAAATGCTGGATGTCTAAAATGTGTCACCAACATGAAATGTTTGGAAAGCTCTGTTCAAAAACTTTTCAGCTCAAATATTTTTTGAGAACATGATATAGAAGCCATCTAACCATTTGAACTGTAGTTTGACATTCAACCATGTTATCAAAAGTTTACAGAGTATCATGAAAAAACACTGGGACGTAATTTAACATATCCAGTTTATGGGAACAAGCCCCAGTTATTGTTTAGAAATACTAGGGACATGTGAGACATGTTAGCAAGATGTGAATTGAAGCAGTGCAAATGGACATTGACTGCAATCCTGTGTGCCTCAATGTAGCAAAGTAGGTTCGCATGCAGACTTACGCTAATCCATATATACACCTCCCCCCAATATCTTAATGTAAAAGCTTCTGAAGCCCCTCGTTGCTGATGTCGTCATTTCACATCTAGCTCTTGAAATCCTTCCCACTTTCCATAAAGCATGAAATGGCTGTGTGGGGGGCTTCAGATACTGTTTAATAAATGGGGGTGGAGGTGTATGGATGCTGAAACGGAAGGAAGGGGTACCAGCACTTATAGTGTCTAAAAAAGTACACACACACACACAGACATGGATAAGGGACATTTACACATGAACATGCTCCCTACAGGATGTCACATAATCAAGCAATAATTGTATCTATGAAACATCACTATATTGAGAGTGTGGATGTCTGTATGATATTTAGAAAGTTATACATACCTTTGCACTGTAAAGATGATCTGTATCTGGTGGGTCCAATACAGCTATGTTCTTATCCAAAGGATCTACCTCTCTATGCATTACATAGAAGTTGCAATAGTTTCCCAGCTGAAATGGTCTTGACATGGGAAAAGCATCCACCCAGGTAAACTGAGCATCAAAGAAGTCGCTTGGTATGTACAAGTTCTGGTATCGTCGTCTCAATTCCATCATATCACAACTAAGACTTTAAACAGTAAGAACACATACTTCACAATGGTGAAATGATTTGGGCCATAAACAGTTCAGCACGAGCAATAAATAAAACTAGATCTTTTGGCATTACTAAAAAGCAGCTCCATTTTAGCAAGTTTGGCTCTGTCTTTCATGTTTTATCTTCATAGACCTGTCCGCAGAGTATGACACTGTAAATAATTGCCTTCTCCTGAGAAAAACTTATAATATCACAAAGGACTACCACCTCACCCAATTCATAGGAAATCTGCTACAAAACAGGAGCTTTTGTGTTGAATTCCAGGGCTAGAGAAGCCAATGGCGAGAAGAACAGCCTGCCTCAGGGGAGTGTGCTTGCTCCATCAATGTTTACACAAATTGGCTGGTCATTTACACAAATGACCAGCCACTGCCAGAAGGGACAGAGAATTTTATCTATGCTGACGACCATGCCATCACCGGTCAAGCAGGGAGCTTTGAAATGGTTGAACAGAAGCTCTGAAGCTTTAGAGGTCAGTGGTTCTCAACTTGTGGGTCCCCAGGTGTTTTGGCCTACAACTCCCAGAAATCCCAGCCAATTTACCAGCTGTTGGGATTTCTGGGAGTTGTAAGCCGAAACACCTGGGGACCCACAGGTGGAGAACCACTGCTTTAGGTGCTCTTATAGTCTATTACAGGGAATCCCTGACCCCTAATCAATCTAAAATGCACCTCGAGCTCTGAGGATGACCTGGGAAGGAATCCCACAGGAGCATTACAGCATACCAAAATACTTGGGAATTACCCTGGACCGTGCTCTGACTTACAAGAAGCACTGCTTGACTATCAAGCAAAAAGTGGGCGCTAGAAATAACATCATAAGAAGGCTGACTGGCACAACCTGGGGATCACAACCAGACACAGTGAAGGCATCTGCCCTTGCGCTTTGCTACTCTGCTTCTGAATATGCATGTACAGTGTGGAATACATCCCACCACGTTAATACAGTGGGTATGGCTCTTAATAAGACATGTTGCATTATCACAGGATATCTACGCCCCACACTACTGGAGGAATTATACTGTTTAGCCGGCATTGCACCACCTGACATCCGCCGGGAAGTAGCAGCCAACAATGAAAGGATAAACGCATTGACATCTCCAGCCCATCCTGTTTGGATATCAGCCATTACGCCAAAGTCTTAAATCATTTTTTTAAAAAAAAGATCTACAGAAATATTTGCAAGAACACCCCAGCAAGCAAGAGTCCAAAAGTGGCAGGCTAAAACCCAGAACCTCAATCAGTGGCTGACGCCGGATGAGACTCCCTCCTGGGAACACAGAAGACTGGGCGACTTGGATGATGCTGAACAGACTGCGCTGTGACATCACGAGATACAGAGCCAACCTTAAAAAATGGGGCTACAAAGTGGAGTCCACGACATGTGAGTGTGGAGAAGAGCAAACTACAGACCACCTACTACAATGCAGTTTGAGCACTGCCACGTGCACAATTGAGCACCTTTTTATAGCAACACCAGAGGCACTCAAAGTGGCCAGCAACTGGTCAAAGGACATTTAGTACAATGCCAAGTTTTTAAAACTTTGTGTTTTCAAATACATTACAACTTGTATCCTCGGTTCGCTTCTGACATGATATACTGTACAGAGTTTTTGGTGGGTGGGGGCAACATTTACATGAAAAAATGTGTATGTATATAATTGCATATAATTATTTCAACAATTATGATAGGACGGAGAAAGTCTGAAGTAACAATAAATTAATTTTTGCAAGGACTGACAGTATATTCTAGTACATTTTATACTCAAAAGATAATTCTTGGGTTTCTTTATTTATGTATCCCTTTTGGATTTATCAAGTAGATACTTACGTTCAGGCTATAAGATTCTTTCCATAAATAGAAATAAAATGCAGTATGACATCCAAGCAACATACCAGTCTAGTGAGAACTTTGAAAACTGGACCGTATAACGGGGAACAACACGTCGTGGCCTTCGAGGTGACCGTTCCCTTTCTCGGCGAGGAGATCTCTCTCTAGAACGTTTTCTCTGTGGTGATCTTTCCCGTGACCTACGTCTTTCACGCTCCCTTTCACGACTTAAACATACATGAAATATAAATGTTGCATTTTAGCTTGGCATTAAGAATGCATTTTAGATGACAAACACATTACTATAGAAGTAACAGTGAGACACTCCAACTAATACAAAACCACCCTTTTGAAAACACCCTTCTGTGACAAATCTGAACATGATTTACATTCAAACTTCAAAAAATTAAATTATGAATTCTCTCTAATATGCCAGGAAGATTTGAGTAGATTTATTGTATCACACCTTCTGTCATCTTTTCTGTTAGCCATGGGGTCTCCTCTGTCATTTCGCCCCGAAAATCTGGGTGGCGGATCTAATCTTCGTGCTGGCTGAGGCTGTGAAACTATTCGAACAGGAGGCTGTAGCAAACCTGCTAGGGGGGAAAATCCCATATGTTTTTAATTCTTTTCATATCCATAACATTCTTTAAAAAAAATAGTAATGTATTCTTCAAATGACCAATTTAATACTCTTTTAGCAATGGAAAATTTACTATAGCTACTGGATTTTTATTATTTTTTACTGTTAACAATACAATTTTTCCACTAAGCAATGCAAGAGGATGATACCCTGTGTTCCAGCAAATAGCCAAAGATTTGTCATAAACTAATATTAACTCTGCAATCCAAAGCTATCTGTCAGCAGTAAGAAAGGGCTCTAGATAACAGTGGAAAGGCAACAATTATATTCAAGAGCATATCTACTGGAACAGATAACAGCATGCAAAAGCATTAGTCACATAAAACCAACTTCAAACCAACTGAACAAGAAAAAAATAAAATATGATACAAAATGTAGGCCAGTGACTACAACACTATCACTTTACTTTTTTTCTTCTTTATGAATTTTAACATCTTTCTTCCGATGAAGAAGCCAGTGGAGCTTTGAAAGTGATTTGTACATTTTGGCTGGCCAATCATTCTTTTTGTGTTTTTTTTCAATTATGAGGATCCATGGAGAAGGACCCCACCCCCAGACAATAGCTACTTTTACAGATGCTTAAAAGTCAGATAATCAATTTGATCAGGAATCGTTTTATTAAAGAAGCAATTAAACTTCATAACAAATGGAGGAATTCTACAGCATCATTGCCATTTGTCCAAAAACAATGCATCCAAAGTTTTTCGAAACCAATAACATTTAAACAAATTTGTCTGGGAACTTCCTAAACCTTACTTTGACCAGGATTCTGCAGTGATAGCTGGTTCCTAATGGATACTCTTTAGAAGGGCTTGACTGTATCTCTCAGAAAGGGTAAGATATGGAAACTGACTACAAGTGGTCAATGTTTTGTATGCAGACGAGAATACTGCCCAATAATCTGTAAAAATTTCGTTCAGGTTTGGAAAGCATGTAGCTTTTTAGGTAATATTAACCAAAATAGGATGCTTCCCAATATGTATATCGGGCTGCACAAACTCCACTGAAGTTGCAACAGAATGATGGGGGGGGGGGGGGGGGGGAGAGAACACATCTCAATGAGAAACCTTCCTTGTTTAGATCCTATGGAAAAGTTTTATTTTCTTTGACCATATACAGTTTAACTGTAGTTCAGTATTATTCAGCTACATTGCAGTGATCTTACGAGTCTCTCTTCCTTCACATACAAATAGACATCTAAAGTTTCTATTCAGATTTTGTAATAGACAAGTGTGCCATTTAATCTAAACAAAAGAAGCTATGTTCAGGGGAAATCACAAGTAAACCTAACTCAATCTGGTTATCCAACTATGGTTTATACAAACTGTAGTTTCCCATGTATGAACTAAACTGAAAATTGTGACTAGAAGATTCAGGTCTCCTTCCCTCCTGGCCAGGGGAAATGCACAAGCTCAAAACATAGTTTTCTGTGATTTCTGAATGCAGTCTCGCTGTCTCAACATAGCTATGGAGTGAGCTGAAGACAATACAGCCTTGCTACCCTTCAGCCAGCGACTTCTTCAACATTAAAATAATATCAACATCTAATGTCAAATACAAAAGAAGAAATGTCACATTTTGAGAGAATACCTTTCTGCTGTGGCTGTTGTAACAAAGGCTGTGGCTGCGTCTGAAGCAAAGGTGTAATAGAAGCAGCTGTTATTTGTGCCTGCAACAGCGACTGTGGCTGTGGTTGTGCCTGAACACTGAATGCAGTCTGCTGTGCAATGGGCTGAAGTACAGGTGGAGGAGTCTTGAGTAAAGGCTGGGTTTGAGTCTGGTTCTAATAAGGGGAAAAGGGAATGTCTTGAAAATGGACTTTATACTAAGAGTGCTAAAATAGTCAAACTAAATATTCAAACGTACCTGGTTTGGTAGGGTCTGAATCCGCTGTGCATTCCATTTGAAAGGCATATTAGGATTATAGGTTGCTTCCACTAGAACTCTGTCTCCCACTTGAGGAGTCTTCCCTTTAACAGCACTGAAAAAAGTAATCACATTATCAGATCTTATGTTTCCAAAGAAGATATTCGGTTTAACATTCGAGATTGTATTATGAAAATAGTCTCAAAATTATTAAACACGGATGGAGTTATTTTATTTTTGTTATGCTAAATCAAAGAAAAGTTGTCAGCTTACTCAATTTTTCAATATTCTAATACAGGCAGCCTCCGTGTTACAAACACCCAACTTACATGAGACTCCTAGTTACAAATGAGGGTGAGACAACAGGAAGTGAGAGAAATCTACTCCTCGGAAGGGAAATTTGCTCCTCTAAGATTTATCAAAGGGAAAAGGTGTCTCTACTGAAGCTTTATCACCAATCCTTGCTTCCACAATAAGACAAAATGTTCAAAATCTAATTTATCACAGGGGCAGAAAGTGAGGTGACATCTTCTGAACAGAGGCACAGACAGCAAAACAAACATCACAGAGGTGTAAACCCTTCCCTATGAGATCCAAAACTTTTTTTTTAAAGTGGCTGGACTTACACTTAAAAAGTACCTGTTTTGACTTACATATAAATTCCATCTTAAGAGCAAACCTACAGAACCTATCTTGTTCGTAACCCAGGGACTGCCTGTAATACAAATGTATTACAAATGGGTATGACTAGCATGAAAACCTTTGAGAAATTAAGAGAAAACACTGTAGATTTTTTCTGGATCTACCAAATCTTGCAAATATTACACATACCATATTTCATTGACTGTAAGACACATACAGTATAGTTTCACTTATCCAACATTCGCTTATCCAACATTCTGAATTATCCTACACAGTCTGCCTTTTAGTAGTCAATGTTTCTGTAGTCCATCTTTTCAATACATTGTGATATTTTGGTGCTAAATTCGTAAATATAGTAATTACTACATAACATTGCTGTGTACTGAACTGCTGTTTCTGTTGAATTTGTTATAAAACATGATGTTTTGGTGCTTAATTTGTAAAAACATAATGTAATTTGATGTTTAATAGACTTTTCCTTAATCCCTCCTTATTATCCAACATATTCGCTTATCCAACATTCTGCCGGCCCATTTATGTTGAATAAGTGAGACTCTAACTGTACTAATTTTAGTACCACCATATATATATGTAGCAGTTATAATCCCATTTTTCAAGATGTTTATAGGGAAAACTACATTTTAGAGCTGATGAAATTCAATAATGTAACTACTATCACAAACTGTTCAACAGCAGCAGATTTAACTTACTTGAGCTGAAAGAATACATCTTCATCCACAAAACCAAATGTATCATGTAGTTTGGTAACTACCCCAGTGAAGACACGCTGTTTCTGTGGCTGGGTCTGCTGTTGACTTGACCGTGGTGCTGGATAAGAAACAGTAATCTGTGCTGCTGGCTGAGGAGTAGATAAACTGAGGCTGGTCGGAAGTGCTACAGGTGGCTGAATGCAAAATAATGAGAGATTATGAAACATTCATATCCTTCTAAACCATATAAATGTACTGATACAAAGATAAAATTCAATACTCAAAAGGAAGAGAATCTATCCTCAGAATTCCACCTCATCTCAAAAGCCCACTATTTCTCTAAAATCTACACAGAAGGGTCAAAAAACTATATAATGCACTTGGGGGGGGCACAGTGGGTTGGAAAAAAGTAGGAACATAAGGAAATACTCTGCTGCACAAAGAAATTAGTTTGTGCAATGCTGGATTTCATCCAAAATAGTTTCTGAAAAATTACTAAAAATACATAAAAGTTACATCATTGAAAGGCGTGGGAGAATGTTTTTTTTATCAACGAACTGCACTTTTATCAACTAGGCCAATGCATCAGAAACATCACCTCCTTGCTGTGGCAGAACAAATTCAAGGAACAATTGCTTTTTCTCTGTGTTATATATACACACGTATAATATATGTGTGAAATATACACACATAAGTATGTCAATTAAACAAGTAGATGTGTTTCTGGACACCACTTCTTTAACAGAACATCTGGTGCTAAAGGCACAAATAACATAGAATAAAAGGGATAGCTTCCTGAACCACAAAGAAGAGCTATTCAATAGGTTGCAGTAAACATTTTATTAAAGCTATCAATATGTAGAAGGGGCTAAACACCCTAGAGTCACCAAATCCTGTCTGATTTTGGAAGCTAAGCAGGGTTAGTATTTGGATGGGAGACTGCCAATGAACACTAGGTGAGGAAGGCAATACTTCAAAGGATGAAATTGGCAAAACCACCTGTGTGTATCCATTAGCTGAATAAACCCTATGACAATAATGGGGGGCATGATAAATCAACAGACGACTTGAAGGTCCACACAGAATATACAAGAGCATACTAATAGCTAATAGGCGGAGGTGAAGAAGACAATAAAACAAGCCATGAAGATGTTGATATCAGACAGCATTGGCAGTCTGCAATGGAGAAAGATAAAGCTTGCTTGTAGCTTTCAAGCTGCTATTCCAGATGCTTATGGTTGGAACAGACACTGTTAAATAAAACAATGCTCAAGGAGACTAACTCTTGTATGTCCTTCTGTGTTCATAGATGCTTCATTAGATATAAAGTTCCTCAACTGATATATTGTATTCTTAATGGATAATAGGCTAAGCTATACTGTTTAAGGTGCTAATGTTTTTCCTATATGTGTACTATATTAAAAGTCGGTTAATAAAAAAGCACGAATACAAAAAATAGATGTTTTTGTTTACTAAGATGAATTTGAAATAAGCTGCACATCATTAAGTCCACACATTGTATAACAGACCACACACTATAGGAATTGTATTAAAAACTACATAATATTTATACAGTGATAATAGAAGGCAAACTAACCTGGGTCAAAAGTGTTTGCTGAGGCTGCTGCAACTTAAAAACATAAATAACATGAATTAGGTTTTTACACATAGATTTTTGCATATTCTGCTTTCGCTAACTTTTGCAACATGTTTGTGACTTACACTAGTATGCTACTTATCTATGCAATGATAACACTGTCTGCAGTTTTTATCAAGTTTTATTCTATGGCTTTACTTACTTAGAGGTAAAAATAAACTTGATAAACGGTGACAGCAGGGCACAACTGTTCTACATCAGAAACAGGAAAACTGTATAGTCCAAACTTGGCAAAATAAGGCTTTCTTTAAAATCTCCTTCCAACACTCTGATTGCTAACCATATCAACTTGTTCTAGCTTACAATGCCGTTCCATTTGCTACTAAGATGACCACTGCAGCTCAGTAAATAAGTTTTGATACAAAGATATTCTCTTCCAATAGCAAAAGTGTTCTCAATAAAGTTCATCAGATCAACTTACAGTCAAGTAAATGGTACATGTACCCATTTTCTGTTAGGTAAGTAAGTACCTTGGCCTAATAGTTTTACATGATGTATACTGTAAGTTATCTATCATTTCCTTATATAACTATATAAACATACAAAATAGATTGAGAAACATGGAATCATAGAGTTCAAAGAGATCACACGGAGCATCTAATCCAGTGGTTTTCAACCTATGGGTCCCTAGGTGTTTTGGCCTACAACTACCAGAAACCACAGCTAGTTTACCAGCTGTTAGGATTTCTGGGAATTGAAGGCCAAAATATCTGGGGACCCACAGGTTGAGAACCACTGATCTAATCCAACTACCTGTTTTATCCAGAACTAGAAGATTTAGTTTTATTCAGACACAATAACAAAGTACAGGGGGAAACAATGCACACAAAGAATTACACAAACCTGTTGCTGTACACTATAGAGGGTCTGCTGAGGCTGTGAATATTGCTGAAAAACACAAAAATCAAAATAACTAAGAAGCATTCTTTAAAAATTAATGAAGGTCAAGACAAAAGGCATATTTATATTTTAATAATTGAACAAAAATTGATACACCAATCAAAAAGCACCACTAGTTACAAAAAACAACTTTGTTTCTCAGAAGACAAATGCTTGCAACAGGTATTACTACAAAATATCCTAAGCAAGTACCAATGAAATCGACAGGAGGAACCCAATTTCCCAGTGGGTTATGCCAGATTCCCATTAAACATTTTCGTTCACCAGAACATCCTAATACACCTAATTCAGGTTACACAGTTGAAGATACTATGGTGTAATAGTTTTACTAAAGCTGAAACAACACGGAAAGGAGGAGGTCCTTTTGCTGCCTATGAAGAGCCCAAATTTCCTGATGTGGCAACACCACTCTCTGAAAAGATACAGGTGCTGGGGGGGGGGGGGGAGAACCCACCCACATCAATATTCCTTTGCCAAGATCTAGCTAGAGATCGGAAGCAGAATGTGCCGAATTATACATACTCACAAGTGTATCTAACTGAAAAGGACAGTGTAAACAGATGAGATGGCACCTGCACAAGCAGGATGTGCATGTAGATGCACATTCTCATTTAGATTCAGTTAACTGTAACTCTATCCAAGTAGTACTGGACCAGGGCAAAAAGTTGCTACAAAGCACTAATGGGCACAATATCGATGGGCAATGAATCACAAGTATAGCATGGTGGAACACTGAGAAACAGACTTGATGGCCTTGATAGTGTGGATGCTTCCCCTTAACCTTCATTCACAGTAAGGAGAATGCAATGGCGTATAGTTGTAGAAAATGACATGACAAAACAGAGTTCAGTCAGGAAGTTTTCACCTTTGTTACATGATGCACAAATAACTAAAATCATATCCCAGGAAAAAGTTCTTAAAATGGCACCGTCGCATATCATAGCCATGGGAAAACAGTATGGCCCTGTATGAAAGTGATAGGGACTTTGCACATTCCTTGACTTTTCTCCTCCAAGATGTTCCAAGTATGAAAATTTGGTAGAGCAACAACATTAAACTTCTCCATATTTCTCTTCTTTATTTTACTATTTAATTTCTCTTAAATTCTTGCCATTTTGCAAACCCATGATAAGAAAAAAGTAAAATAAAAGAAATCCGTTTCCTATATTGCCAAATCAATGGGCTTACACAACATCTAAGAATAATAAAGAGGTTTAATAGTAACTAAAATGACTATGAAGACATTCCTAGACACAGAGGAGTACTAAAATCACAACTGCACAGTTTTGTTATTAAAACAACAGGAAGGTCACTTCATAGAAATATTTCAAACAGATTATGTTTATGTGATCTCAGTGCATCATTTCAAGTTGCTAATGGTACCAACAGAAATGCAATTTTATTACCTGCTGTAATGCGGCAGCTGCAGCAGCAGCTTGCTGTTGTAAAGCAGCTGTCTGGGAGAGTTGATAGTTTGTTGGTGCCTGAGTACTGAGACCTGCAGCCAATGCAGTTTGCTGTGTATATATTGTGGGAGATGCTCCAAGTAAAGACGGCTGCTGAACACCAAGTGCAGCTAAAAGTATAAGAGCTGAGCATTAATATGCCTTAATTTGGAATCAAAGAATTTCATCACGAATTGACACAAATTTCAACAGTATTATGCATTTCTTCATTTAAGCCAACAACTGTGGGGAAATTGCATTACCTTAATATACAGCCTTCACGCTTTTGACTAAGAGCTGTTGTCTGAACATGTAATATTTCAGTTTTACTGTAGCCAGAAACAAAAATAATCTTGCAGCACATTTATATATAGAGCTGAACTTACATAGCTGACAAGACAGGTAATTTTACTAAATCATCTGGTTCTGCAACTGATGCTCATAAGCATAATTAGGGTTGGTTTCTCTTCCACATAATTATAATTTTATACTCAGTTTCAAGGTAATTCAGTTCAATTATTGACAGAACATGTTTGGCCAACATGTTTGTCTAAATTGCAGCAGGCAATGCTAGTAGGACCAAGGATCAACCCCCCCCCCCCCCCCCCGGATCCTCCAGGAACCAAATGGCCTTGTAAAGATGCTTAAAATCAAACAAAAACCAAAAATGGGTATTTATAATGTTTAATTATGCAGGGGAAAGGGGTTCTGCAACCTAGGTGATTGCAACTTCTGGAGGATTCAAAAAAGGAATTTATCATTTTTGGTCATAAAAAGGGCTGCACTAGGAATTTCAAGGATGCATAAATAGCCTCAAATACATACATCCACATGACAATATTTTGCCAACCCTTATCTACATTAATAATACTTGCATGTTTGTGGGAATATTTCTGACAAAGTGTGCCTGAAAATTTAGGCAAAGAAAACACTTGGAGCCTTTAGGTATATTATGGCAATGGCACAATACAACAATTTGTCCATGACTGATTATTTGAATGCTTGCAAAATAATTGCCAAACTCTTTCAAAACTATTTAATTTACTTTTTGTTTTATTTCTGTTTTGGAAAAAAGAAACAGTGAGATGATAGACTGAAGCTGAAGGAGCAGTTAAATGTTAAAGAGAAATTAAAAGCTGACCTGGCTGAGAAACAGCAGTGGCTGTAAACTGGGTAGCCCATGGGGGATTCTTCTGTCCTCCAAACTGAGCCATAGCGAATCAAAATATATTTGCTACTCGAGTCTTCTGCTATTGTGATCTGTTTAAAAAGATGAATAAAAGTTATGCTAACACCCAAGCCATATAGCAAATAGTCCTGTTTTCCATATGTAACAGAGTTCTGACAATGGATCTTACTGAAAGAATAAGAACATGTGACTTGACAAAACCAGTGTAATAATTAAATGCCACAGTAGATGCAAAATGTAAGTAAACTAATTGGTTTTGAGGATTTTTTCCTAGATAAATAAAACACGTAGGAAAGTAAATGCTTAAGAAAACTTGCCATGTGATCAAAAGTTAATCAAAAGAGGCAGCCCAAACTCCAAAAAGTAATATAAAGTCAAGAAATTGAGGAAATTTATTTTCTATCACACACAGCTATAAAAACTAAAGCAGAAATTTAACTCAAGAAAATAAAGCTGTCTTTTATAATTTAAAATGGTCTGAATATGCCAACCTTAAGCACCAAAGATTCTTAGTGCAGGATGCAAACAGATGGGATTAAACAACAGTTTGGGCAGGAAAAAGGAATACACAGAGAGATGTAACAGCGAAACTAAGCACTGGAACATTTACATTTATTAACAAGAATGAAAACCCCATTCAGCTCTAGAGCCAGGAATGCTTTCTTTAAAATTCTTAAAGGTCACAATCAAAGACAAGATCCACTGTATATTCACATGTTATAGAGCGTGTATTGAAAAAAATCAATTCATTACTTTTGTGTTTTCTGCTATCTAACTGAAATCTAGCATTTCCTTCACTTATGAAGGAAATGCAATAAATTACATAAGTATTTATTTCATATCACATGACAGTTGTTTGAAAAATCGCTTATACTCATCTACAGTATATAGTATTTTCAAATTACAGTAGTTAACCCAACACTAGATCATACATGATCACAGTCCTGCTGTGTTCACACTGTTGTGCAACATGCTGATGTTGAATGTCACAAAACTATGCAGCTACATTCTGAGAAGTCTGTGGTTTTCACCTGACTGGCAAAGGGGTTCAGGGAACCAAAAAAAGTTAAGAACCTCTGTTGTAGAGGAAACACAGAGGCAGCTGTATTCCAGTGTGACAGCCGGTTTTGCTGAATTTACATGGTTCCACAACTTCGGTATTATCAACACAGGTTGAGTATACATTTTCTTTAATACCGTAATAGTGTGCATGAAACAAAGTTTGCCATAACAGGTCCAGGTTACTTGAGACATTGTGTCCTCTGATATAGACTGGGTAGACCTTTAAGGTCTATAAAGGAGACCCTCCTTTTCACACAGAACAGGGCCAATGTGCATTTAAAAACCACTAGATAGGCCTCATTGTCGGGTGTGGCTCCAAAGCTATGGAAATCGCTGCCGGAGGAAATTAGATTGGCTTCCACCCTATGTCATTTAGGAAAGGTGTGAAGATTTTCCTTTTTCAAGCAGCTTTTAACTGAAGCCAGTCACTTTATGGCCGTATGGGGAATTTTGAACTGATTTTGACTTTTATTTCTCACAATATGGAAGTTGCCAAGGATAATTCTTGGAACTTTGATTATCTATTTTTAGTTAATGGTTTCATGTTACTATGTACAGTGTTCCCTCTCTACTTCACAGGTTTTCAATTAATATTAATGTACACATTTATCACGGTGTTTTCGCTGATTCGTGGGTTTTACCAGTGTGCAAAGGGTTTTGGAAGGGGGGAAAGGGAGAAATAAAGGGCAGGGTAGGGTTGGAAATAAAAAAGACTTATTTAGCTTCCATTCTTCTTCTCTGCCGGTGTACTGTATATTGTAACTGCTAAAATAAAGTAGAGACTACATTGAAGTAAGTGGTCTGTGGTTTGCTTTCCTCCACACATAGAATAAACATAGTGTCCCTACTTTGCAGATTTTCACTTATTGCAGGTGGTCCTGGAACGTAATCCTTCCACACAACCATATAACCCAGAACGTATCAAGGCAGATAATCCACAATACTTGCTTTGAACTGGGTTACCTGAGTCCACACTGCCATATTCAATGTGGATTGTATACAGATGTGTGGAAGGGGTCCCAGAGCACTGATGAACGTTAAGGGCTTTGGGTTGTTGTGCATTTTCCGGGATGTATGGCCATGTTCCAGAAGCAATCTCTCCAGACGTTTCGACCACATCTGTGGCAGGCACCCTTAGAGGTTGTGAGGTATATTGGAAAGCTAAGCAAGGGAAATTTATCTGTGAAAGGTCCACGGTGGGAGAAAGATTTCTTATCTGTTGGAGGCCAGAAAAGAGTTCTTCGATTAGCATGAATGGTCTTACATCTTCATGGCCTGGCTTCTTCCTGTCTGGGGGAATCCTTTGTTTGGAGGTGTTAGCTGCCCCTGATTGATTCATATTTGGAATTCCTGTTTTCAGTGTGTTGTTCTTTATTTACTGTCCTGATTTTAGATTTTTTAAAATACTGGTAGCCAGATTTTGTTCATTTTTATGGTTTCTTCCTTCCTGCTGAAATGGTACACATGCTTGTGGAATTCAATGGCTTCTCTGTGTAATCTGACATGATAGTTGTTAAGAGTGGCCCAGCATTTCTGTGTTCTCAAATAATAGATTGTGTCCAGGTTGGTTCATCAAGAGTTCTGCTATGGCTGACTTCTCTGGTTGAATTAGTCTGCAGTGCCTTTCATGTTCCTTGATTCATGTTTGTGCAATGCTGTGTTTGGTGATCCCTATGTAGACTTGTGCACAGCTGCAGGTGTCATCCACATATCCGAACCATCCCCGAAGTCAAAAAAGAAGCACAATCAAAGTCCTGGCAGACCGTGCAAAAAGAATCTGCAAACCCCACCTCCTCCAAGGTATCTAAACCACCTAAACTGGGCTCTACAGGTCAATGGATACTCCGCCACAGACATTAGAAGAGCTGCAAGGCCAAGAACAAGCCATGACAGGAAAGAAAGACTCACCCAGAGGAAAAGTTTTCTTACCATACATCAAGGGAATCACTGACTGCATAGGGAAGCTGATGAAGAAACACAACCTACAAACTATCTACAGACCCACTAAGAAAATCAACAAATGCTACGTTCAGCCAAGGACAAGAGGGATCCTCATACCTCTGCAGGAGTCTACTGTATACCATACAGCTGTGGACAAGTCTACATAGGAACCACCAAACACAGCGCCCAAACACGAGTCAAGGAACATGAAAGGCACTGCAGACTAACTCAACCAGAGAAGAGCACTTGATGAACCAATCTGGACACAGCATATTATTTGAGAACACAGAAATGCTGGACCACTCTAAAAACCACGTCAGACTACACAGAGAAGCCACTGAAATCCACAAGCATGTGGACAATTTCCACAGCAAGGAAGAAACCATGAAAATGAACAAAATCTGGCTACCACTATTTAAAAACTCTAAAATCAGAACAGCAAATAAAGAACACTACTCTGAAAACAGATGAATTACAGACATGAATCAATCAATTTGAAATGCAAAGATACAGAATGGGGGACAACTGGCTTGACAGCAGTATGTGTGAAAAAGATCTTGGAGTTCTTGTGAACAACAAATTAAACATGAACCTACAATGTGATAAAAAAGGTAAAGGTTTCCCCTGATGTTAAGTCCAGTCATGTCTGACTCTGGGGGTTGGTGCTCATTTCCATTTCTAAGCCGAAGAGCCGCCGTTTTCTGTAGACACCTCCAAGGTCATGTGGCTGGCATGACTGCATGGAGCGCCGTTACCTTCCCGACAGAGCGTTACCTATTGATCTACTCACATTGGCATGTTTTCGAACTGCTAGGTTGGCAGGAGCTGGAGCTCAGTGCTTTAACGCACTTCGCCACTGGGGCTCAATGTGATGCGGCGGCGGCAAAAAAAAGCCAATGGGATTTTGGCCTGCATAAATAGGGAGTATAGTGTCTTGATCCAGGGAAGTCGTGCTAACCCCTCTATTCCGCTTTGGTGAGACCACGCCTGGAATACTGTGTCCAATTCTGGGCACTGCAATTGAAGAGAGATGTTGACAAGCTGGAAAGTGTCCAGAGGAGAGCAACTCAAATTATTAAGGGTCTGGAGAACAAGCCCTATGAGTAGCAGCTTAAAGAGCTGGGCATGTTTAGCCTGCAGAAGAGAAGGCTGAGAGGAGACATGATAGCCATGTATAAATATGTGAGGAGAAGTCATCTGGAGGAGGGAGCAAGCTTGTTTTCTGCTGCCCTGGAGACTAGGACGTGGAACAATTGGTTCAAATTACAAGGAAGGAGATTCCACCAGAACATTAGGAACAACTTCCTCACTGTGTGAGCTGTTTGGCAGTAGAATTCTCTGCCCTGGAGTGTGGTGGCGGCTCCTTCTTTGGAGGCTTTTAAGCAGAGGCTGGATGGCCATCTGTCGGGGGTGCTTTGAATGTGATTTTCCTGCTTCTTGGCAGGGGGCTGGACTGGATGGCCCGTGAGGTCTCTTCCAACTCTTATGATTCTAAAGGGGCAGCTAACACCTTCGATCAAAGGATTCCCCCAGGCAGGAAGAAGACAGGCCACGAAGCTGGCAAAGCCATTAATTCTAATCAAGGTGATTAATTACAATATTCACACTGGCCTCCAACAGAAAAAAGTTCTCACCCTGGACCTTCCACAGATATATAAACCGCCCTTGCTTAGCTTTCCAATATACCTCACAACTTCTGAGGATGCCTGCCATAGATGTGGGCGAAACGTCAGGAGAGAATGCTTCTGAAACATGGCCATACAGTCCGGAAAATTCCCAACAACCCAGTGATTCCGGCCAGGAAAGCCTTCGACAACACAGTAAGGGCTTTCTTTCGCGCGCTTTAGCTGGAGTTTGTTGTCTGGTCGCCGCAGTTGGAAGCTACCTTCAAGCTGCATTAAATGGGCAGCGTAGAAGGGGCCTACGCGCCACTGTATTTCCGGGATGCAAAGAGAAAGTGCAGACGAACGAGGTGTGAAGCCAGAGGCGAAAAGATAACAAGGGGGTTAAGGGAAGAGGCAGAGTGAAACAAAGGAGAAAACTCTCCTGTTTACTCCGCCACTGGAGTGTGTATGGGGGAGGGGGGCACCGCCGCGTGGGAAAGGAGACGCTGAGGCCCGAAAGAGGCCTACCTTCCGCCGCCTCAAAGGCGACGGTGGGGAAAGGCAGACCCCTCGTTTGAGGGAACAATGAGGGGACGAGGCCTGGTTGCCGCACACGGAGAGCCTTCTCAGGCAAGCAACGCCCCGGCCCTTCTTCCTTTCGCGCTTACCTGAAACCACAGGCCGAACGGAGGCTCCCAGCAGCCATTTCCAAACACTCCTTCGGCGCACTGCTCGACCCTGGGCGACGGAGACCTCCACGGCGCATGCGCGGGAAAGGGAGCGAGCGCGAGGTCGGCGAGGCTTCGCGCGCTCTGATGACGTTCCGCTCTTTGCGAGCCTTCCCTCACATCCCGCACGTGCTGCGGAAAGACAAAACAATGAAGGCGCCGGCCGTGCGCACGCGCCAATAGTAAGCGCTTGCTGTCTCGCGCTCTCCCTCTCTCGAGCAACTGCGTTGCGTCCTCTTCCATCGTCGTCTCGTTTGCCATTAGGCGACGTTGGCGCCATCTTAATTGTGGGCAGGAGGCCTGGAACCCAAACTTTAGCAATACAGGTCGAAATACTTGGGACCAGAAGTGTTTGGGGTTTTGGAATACCTGTATTTGGCACATACATACATCACGACAGATCTTCGCGGTGGGATCCCCATGTATGTTTCAGATTTATACACATAGCCTGAGGATTTATATCAGGCATGGGCAAACATGAGCCCTCCCTCCAGGTGTTTTGGACTTCATGTCCCACCATTTCTAACAGCCTCGAGTCCCTTCCGTTTCCCCCTCAGCCGCTTAGGAATGGTGAGAGTTGAAGTCCAAAACACCTGGAAGGAGGGCCCAGGTTTGCCCATGCCTGGTCTATATAGAGGATAGCTTTGACGGTGTGGTGAGTGAATTAGAACCAGACACCCTGAGGAGTGATGTTGAATGGGCCTTAAGAAGCATTGCTAACAACAAGGCAGCAGGAGACGGGATCCCAGCTGAGCTGTTTAAAATCTTGAAAGGTGATGCTGTCAAGGTGATGCATGCCATATGCCAGCAAATATGGAAAACACAAGATTGGCCTTCAGATTGGAAAAAATCATTTTATATCCCCATACCAAAAAAGGGAAACGCTAAAGAATGCTCAAACTTCCGTACAGTGGCACTTATTTCCCATGCCAGTAAGGTAATGCTCAAGATCCTGCAAGGCAGACTCCAGCAATACATGGAGCAAGAGTTGCCAGATGTCCAAGCTGGGCTCAGAAAAGGCAGAAGAACTAGAGACCAAATTGCCAATATCAGCTGGATAATGGAGGAAGCCTGGGAGTTTCAGAAAAACATCTACTTCTGCTTTATTGACTATTCTAAAGCCTTTGACTGTGTGGACCATAACAAACTGTGGCATGTGCTTGGTGGTATGGGGATACCAAGTCACCTTGTCTGTCTCCTGAGAAATCTGTATAAAGACCAAGTAACCACAGTAAGATCAGATCACGGAACAACAGACTGGTTCAAGATTGGGAAAGGAGTGCGGCAGGGCTGCATACTTTCACCCTCCCTATTCAACTTGTACGCAGAACACATCATGCGACATGTGGGGCTTGAGGAATCCAAGGCCGGAGTTAAAATTGCTGGAAGAAACATTAACACCCTTAGGTATGCAGATGATACCACTCTGATGGCCGAAAGCGAGGAGGAGGAGGTGAAAGAAGAAAGTGCAAAAGCTGGGTTGCAGTTAAACGTCAAGAAAACCAAGATCATGGCAACTACACCTTTTGATAACTGGCAAATAGAGGGAGAAAATGTGGAGGCAGTGACAGACTTTATATTTCTAGGCGTGAAGATCACTGCAGATGCAGACTGCAGCCAGGAAATCAGAAGACGTTTATTTCTTGGGAGGAGAGCAATGGCCAACCTCGACAAAATAGTAAAGAGCAGAGACATCACATTGGCAATGAAGGTCCGCATAGTCAAAGCAATTGTTTTCCCCATATTAACGTATGGATGCGAGAGCTGGACCATAAGGAAGGCTGAGCGAAGGAAGATAGACGCTTTTGAATTCTGGTGCTGGAGGAAAATCCTGAGAGTGCCTTGGACTGCAAGAAGATCCAACCAGTCCATCCTCCAGGAAATAATGCCCGGCTGCTCACTGGAGGGAAGGATATTAGAGGCAAAGCTGAAGTATTTTGGCCACATCATGAGAAGACAGGAAAGCTTGGAAAAGATCACGATGCTGGGGAAAATTGAAGGAAAAAAGAAGAGAGGCCGACCAAGGGCAAGATGGATGGACGGTATCCTTGAAGTGACTGGCTTGACCTTGAAGGAACTGGGGGCGGCAACGGCCGATAGGGAGCTCTGGCGTGGACTAGTCCATAAGGTTACAAGAGTCTGAGACAACTAAACGAATGAGCAGCAGAAACTGTGTGAAGAGGACTTGAAATTCCCTACTGGATCAATCTGGAAACCACATCTTATGAGAAGTGTGCTATATTTCACAGTATATAATAATGCGAGATGGAATAAGCCACAGGGACCATCTAGTCCACTGCGTTCTGCCATGCAGGAACACACAAAGCACTCCCGATGGATGGACATCCAGCCTCTGCTGTCTGCTTTTGTTCTCTTTGTCAGTGCCAGATGAAGACACTGAGGCCCTCAGCAATATCAGCTTTAAAACCTCTGAATATTATCGACAATGCATTTTAATAATTATGTGATTTTAATTTTTTACATTTTCAGGGACCCCACATAAATCAGTGGTTTTCAACCAGTAATTCCCCAGATGTTTTGGTCTTCAACTTGTAAACTGGCTGAGATTTCTGAGAGTTGTAGGACAAAACACCTGTGGACCCACAGGCTGAGAACCACTGACATAAATGGAAGGTCCTAAACCAGTGTTTCTCGAACTGTGCTGCTCCAAATGTTTTGGACTTCACCTCCCACAATTCCTAACAGCTGGTAAACTGGCTGGGATTTCTGGGAGCTGAAGTCCAAAACACCTGGAGGAGCAGATTGAAAAATGCTGCATTCTTGTAATCCCATGGCACACTTGCAACTGATTGCAGCTTCTTTTGCAACTGATTGCATAACTGGAAACTGCTTGAATTCCAGAACTAGATGCCTATGAATACAACACAATTTGTAGTAGCTGGGTAATAGTTCTAGCTTGGGAGTAAATCTTACACTAACTATATTGTTTGTGTGTTTTAAACATTCTCCAGTGGCAGCCCCATGTAGAGAAATTGCAGTAATCTAATCCAGTGTTATCACAGCTTGTACTGTGGCCAGGTTTTTGATTTCCCAGGAAATCATCCAGTTGATAAAAAGTATGGCAAGCTGCAGAGTGACAGAGATATGTTTCTTGCGTAGTAAAAGCTCTTCAAGGTGCTATTGGTTAAAAGAAAGAGAAGCGAGTGGAAAAAGCGCTTCCATTTAAAGTAATGGGACTTACATTAGCTGGATCAGATTTTTTGGGTTTATAATGCTGAGCTGCTTTTTTGGTTTAAAAAGTAAATAAATAAATAAATGTCCTTTAGGTGGCTTCACTAGCTTCCATTAATGAAAGACCTCTTATCCATAGACTTGATATTATCCATCATTCCACTTTAACAAAATTTTTAAAAAACTATTTCATTGCATAATAGTTGCATAACAGTTGCACCCCCATTTTGGTTCCTGGTTTCGGTATTTCTGTTTTACTCGCATAGTAGTCGCATCCTTGATTTACTAGTATCTATCAGTTTGTCTATCTGCCTGAAGACTCACTCACCCACTTCACTCCTTTGCCCATTACACCCATCCTTCACACCCATCCATTTGCTGACCTTCAAGCAGTATTCTTGGAAGGGGGTTGTCAGCAAATAGATAGGTGATCCAAATGAGTGTGTGGGAGAATGAGTGGGTGGGAAAGGTGTTCAAGTTGTTCTCAACATTTTATTTAAAAATTATGAGTTTTGTAACAAAAAAGGGTCTTCTCGCATAATAATTGTACTCACCCTTTTTTAAAAAGGCAGGGGAAAGTGTGACTATTATGCAATCAAATATGTATTCCCCCTGGAAATGTTTGTGAGACTTTCTAGGTCCTCCAGTAATATTCTGTATCAAGTGCGTCAAACTCAAGGCCTGTAGGTAAATCCAGCCCTCCATACCATTTTGTGCGGCCGTCCAGATGCCAGAATACAACTCCTCTATTCCTCATCATTAGACATTCTGACTAGAGCTGATGGGAGTTGTGATACAGTAATATCCAGAAAGCTGCAGTTCTGTTCAGTCAGGAGAGAAGTTTGGATTTAGATACAAGGCTTGTGGATACGATGTCTGACTTTAAAATGCCATTTTACCTTTCCCACCTCAGAGGCACAAGTGCTGTTGGGTTGCAGTTATCCCCAGTCTGCATGACTGATCACCAAAAGCAATGGGAATTGTAATTCAGTTACACCTGGGGAACCAAATTGGGTAAAAAGAACACTGACCTTATGTAAAAAAATTAATCAGCCCTTTAAAGGCAACTGTAAGGCTGATGTGGACCTTGATGAAAATGATTTTGACAATCCCATTCTATATGGTATATTTCCAGCCACGTAGAATAAAAATATATTTTCACTATTATCTGCCGTATCAGGTATCCATGGGGGGTGGAGCTGGTCTTGGAGCATATCCCCTAGAGGTGCCTTGGCCAGTTCTTTCATCTGAAATACAGCCTACAGCACCTGGTATTCATTTGTGGCCTGCCATCCAAGTATTAATCAGGTATATCTCTGCTTCACTCCCACAAGCACACTTGAACGGATGCCTTTAAAATATTTGGCTAGCCTTGCTTCATTTCTCCAAAGAATTAACAAAAGAGGCACATCTGCAAATACTGTCTCCATTTGTCTTAGTACCATTAGCCAATATTACAGGTATACAAGTCTGCTGTCCTGAATAGCATAGGGAAAGCTTAGTGTTAAAATACACTCAATTTGGGTACTGAGAAATGTTATGACAAAGGTTCACACCTCCATGGATAGCATGCATCTTTACAGGCATGTGAGCTTATAAGTGGGAAGCAATGGAGACCAAACTGTGTTCTAGAAAAATAGAAATAAATCTGGGATGGAAAATACATGAAAGAAAAATTAAAACAACTGAGTGCAAAATAGAAGTATAAAATTTATTTGAAACCATCCACAATGTTCTGTGTTATCAGGAATGATACACTTTGTAATAATTTTTTTTGGAAAAAAATGACAAAAATTTAAAATATATTTTCAATGACATTAAATTTTTCTAGCCTTTTTAGGACTTTAAAAAAGGAACATTTAAGGTTTGAACAGATATGACACATAACAAGGAAAAAAACAGAACAAACCATCTTCACAACAACAATCTTTACACGTATGTATCAATACAATTTCAATGCATCTTGCTACATAAACAAGAAATCATGTACAATAACTGCTGTGCACCAAAAAGAGTAGCTTAGTAAGATCTTTCAAGTAACATGCAGTCAAAACCCACAAATCTTCAAGTACTGCTGGTAAGTGTTCCCTTGTCTGCAGAGAATTTCAAATGTATTTCTCCTCAAAGAAATGAAATAGCTTTTAATTATTCCTGTAAGTATTGTGAAATAGTGAAGTGCTTTCCTCCCATTTATTAGTAACTAAAATTGTGGTAAATTGTAGAATTTGCCTTTTAGTATTTCCACCATCCGATCCTCTAAATACAGTAGATGATTAAAGGAAAACCCCACCAAAATCAAAGTTATATGTTGAAAAATAAATATTGTATGCACTTCAGATTTTTTTTAAAAAACACATATACACCACACAAAGAAAATACAGGGCCTATTAATTAACAACAGAGCTCAGGTTTCTTCTGATTTCGCATAATTTATTTTCCTATTGTCTTGTTTTTGAAAAGTTACTGAAAATCAATTTACTAAACATGTTGTTGGGCTATAGCTTCACTATTTGGACATATACCAGTGAAGGTTAGTCCAAGCTACTCCAAATGAAATCAGGATACATGCAGCTGACCCAATGCATTTTTACTCAGAAGAAAGTGAGCATAATGGAAACATATTCACCCAAATACTTCCAAACAAAGATGCTTAAGGCTTTTCAAAATCCATATTAGAGCAATACTTGTATGATACCAACGAAAACGTCACACAGCAGCATGCAAACTTTGCCATCAGCCTAAATTGTAAGCAAAGCAAGTGAGAGGAGAAGGATAAAAAAGACTGGCATGCACAAAAGTTACGGAGTTTCAACTTGAAGGTACAACTGGAGGTGGAGGTAGCAAACATTTAAATGTTAACCTACTAAGTACAGCAATCTGTTCTGATAGCACCCATGAGTAGATTTAAAAGGGTTGGGTTGAAGAGGGGGGGGGGGAAGATGGCCCCGTATTTCTGAAAGTAAACATCTTGTAGGTATAGATTGACACATACTTACCTGGGAAAAGACCCCACTGAACTGTGATTTTACTTTTGAGTAGAAACCCCACTGGTTTTGATACCAAGATTGATTTAGTTCATAAATTCATCAGCATAAGCCCCACTAACCAAAGTAATATTTACTTTTGAGTAAATGTGCCCTGGATCTGAATGTATATCTGTATCCCAAGACACATCACTTGTGTATAACCCCTGTAGATTTCAACAACATGCCTAAGCTAACTATTGCCATATTGCTCCCTTGTTTTCTGATCACCATGGCCATAATTCAGTAAGTCTCTTTGATGTCTCAACAGCAGTTCTTTCCCAAGCATCATCAGTCTACTTTTCAAACAAGAGATGAGATGTTTACACTCATCACATATCTCTGAAACATTTCTTTACTTTTCAAAGCAAAGATTAAAAATAAATGGTTCTTCCAAACTGGAAATACAAGGTCTTAAAATATTTAATATCAATATGTGTCTGCAACTACTGCGGATATTAGATCTGTTATATTTTACAAAAGCGTTTCTAATGTATCTGGCTTTGAAATCTTGAGGAATAGCTACATTCAGCAGTGATGGACACAACACACAAAATCTCAAAGCTGCCAGGCTTGCTAGGACTATAAAATGCCATTCACAAAAGCCAAGGGAATTCCTGCTATTACTTTAATCATTGATTAAATATGCACATTATGTATAGCAGGAACTCGATTATGTGAATTGCCTGATTAGAACATGTGTCTCTAAATTACACTGTACCAATGTAATCTAACTTTTCTTTGAAAAGCGTTAACTAAATGAGGTTGTACTAAGTCTATAATATTTACGGTAATCCATTTTTAGCAATGAAATGTTTGCTAAGATGATACTTCTATTGACCACAGAAAAACCTTCTGTTTCACAACTAGTAGTACTGGAATAATGTATCTGCATATGGAAATAGTTATGTGAACGACCATGCTGTTATTATGCCAATTTGTTCATAGACAATTCTGTAGATAGCAACTTCTCGTAAGGAGCTTAATTCAAAAAATGTCTTGCTAATGTTTGAATGTTTACGCCAGCAGTGAGGGATGTATGGTTGTTTGCAAATACCATCAGCTCCAGCCATCATAGCCAATGGTGAAAGCTTATGGGATCTACTGTTCAAATATCTGGAGAGTCATACATATGCCACTCCAAAGGTATCCAGTTTCAGAGTAACTCTTCAACTCAAACATTGGGATTGGGTCAATCATTCTTTTGCTTTCTACATTCAAGTGTCAGTCCTACAGAGATCTGTGACCACACACAACCCACTACAACTATTAGGTTCAATAGCAATAAATTTGTACTCAGTAGGAAAGAGTTACTTACTACAAATGTATTTCCATTTACTATAATGGAATGAATTAAAGAAAAGGTTTATCAATTATCTCTTAAAAGATCAAAGAGCATAGATCATAGAAACATATTCAATATTGCCCAGATGCAGAAATGACCCACAGTCTACCGCATGGTTAACCATCTCATGGTACAAATCAGTAACCACATTCCTTCTGTCGGTAAAATATGTATAAAACTCCAAAACTACTGGTTTGCTCTTAAGGGCCTGTGTACAGTAAAAAAGGGGAAACATAAGAAAAATAATCCTTTATTGATTGCACAATTGACTTTTTTTGGTTTCTTTTTTGGTAAGGCTTTCTGTACATCCCTCCACCACTGAAAGTGCAAGTCTTCACACTAAACATAACTTATTATGGAGGAATGCTGCACATTTCTACCCTAGTGCCTGTTTACTGTGCAAGATGGATATAAAGGGCTAATAAAAATCTGCATCATTTTTCAGCACCTAAGACATTTATGTTTATTAAACTGTAGTTCATTACATCTGACATCGCCTTATTCATTCAGCAACTCAAGTACTTATGATCATCACACAGCCATGAAAAATTTTACAACAGCACCATTTCTTAATATGTGATTAATCATGTTTGTGGAATACTCTGGCAGTACTTGGTTGCTTACTCTTACAAAAGGATTAAGATAGAGATGTGCCAATTCTAAAGGATAAAATCTACAGTTTTAGAAAAGTACAGAGCTGGGTGGAAACCATGTGGTCCTACAGATATTGCTAGCTCACACCATTTGCTAATATTGATCATGATGGCAAGTTGCTGTTAAACATCTAGAGGCCCTGTTATTCTCACCACAGATCAACAGTGAAAGCCAACCTTCCACTTCTTCCAATGAATGGTGTAGACAACTGTCTCCTATATTTGTTCCACAACTGCCTGGTTCTGTGAAAGACAACCCATGAACCATTTTATTTAGCTTTAGCCCTTACCAACCTCTATATAGTACTAAGTACATTGTAAGTAATTACAGGTTAAGGATCCCTTACACAAAATCCAAAATTGTCCACATGGCTGGTAAGATAGTGGCATCTTTGCTTTTCAGTGGTTCAGTATACACAAACTTTTTTTCATGCACATAACTGTTAGAAATATAGTACAAAATTATCTTCAGGCCCAAGTGTATAAGGTGTTTATGAAATATAAGTGAATTTTGTATTTAAAATTGGATTTCACTTCCAATTATGCATATACAAATATGGGTATTCCAAAATCCAAACAAAAAGTCAACTTGTAATACGGAAAACTTGTGGACCCAAGAATTTTGAATAAGGGATACTCAAACCTGTGGGAAGGAGTGGGTTTTAAAAAATGTTTTTCAGAATGCATAATTTAAAAGTAGGTGGGTAGGTATGATGAACACTAGCTCCCTTAGGGATATATGTGTATAAATAAAGTTATGTATTTGACCCATGTGAGGGCCATGATATATATTTACTATTAATTACTTCTCGAATGTGGAAATTGCCCTCATATTGTTTTCCTGTTGCAGCATTTACCCATGTGTCTACGTTTTAGAGTCCTTTTTGTACTTAGCTTTTGTACCCAAGCACAAAAGGGGCTCTGCCCAATGTATCATATCTATATTATGGGAGACCTTAGAAGTATATATGGGAAAACCTTTTCCACAAGTAAGAAGCAAAACACTGTGACCCTTTGCTATCAGCTTTTTCTAATCAGGTCCCGATTTTATCCTGTTTGTGAATTCGTGTAATGAATGTGAATTCAAATGAAGTATTATTAGTTGTCCCTTTGCTAGTAACCAGAACAATGATAACATACCAAGTAAATGACTGCCAATATGAAATAAAGCATTTAGTTTAATTATGCACTAAAAGTATAATGTTATGATAAAACATAAGTAGTATTTATCCAATTTACACCGGGGGGGGGGGGGGGGGGAGAGAAATACTGGAATATTCAAACACTGGATACCATGCAAAAAACCCCAAAAAACAAATAAACAAATACAAGTTCAGTATCCCTTATCCAGAATTTAAAAATACTCCATACAGGGAATCTAATACAGGGACTGTAACCCCTTTCTTTTCTGATGGTTCAAATTATGCAAGCCATGTCTCATGCAGAGAATCTGTATAAAATTACCTTCCAGTATATGCATAATAATGTATACATGAAACATAAATTAATTTCGTGTTTAGACAATTATTTCAAAATCCCTCTTTTTTTAAAAAAAAAATGGTCTTAATAATTTCAGATAAGGGATATTCAACCTGTATTGAAATTTTGGCCCCACTGCAAAGAGTGCTTAAGTCACAATGGAATCAACGTGATGATTAATGTAAGATCCATTTAAGCATAATTGTTTTTTCCTAACTGGGGTCATGGAGATCAAACTAATTCAGAGGACATATCACATACCAACAGTTGCTAGTTAAAACTGCTAAGAGTTGCCTAAATATTTGTAATTTTATAATGCTTCTCCAGGATATTAAACCCATATTGAAGACCTGGCCCAAAAGGTTAGAAACAGAAACAAATCTCTAAGGCTGATTTTCAATATTCCAGGAACATTTGTCACTCTCCATAACATTCAGGTTAATTTTGTCATTTTAAGAAACTTGGGCCTAGAAAGTACATTTCTGGATGATGCCACAGATAATGTCAAAGTGAAGTTAATAGTAAATTATGACAATATAAAACCATGGTGATTTGAAAAGCGTAATAAAACACAGCTATGCACTTCTCAGTCTGAACTAGTGAAGGATACAACACAGAAACTTCACAAGCACTTCTTTAAATTAAAACAAACTACCTACAGTCCACCTACATTTCACAGAAATGTGTCAGCTGAGCTAAGAATCTAAAAGAGCAAGATGCCTCTCCTGGAAGACTAAAATGAATTATATGCCAGAAGCAGAGTTGAAGGCATCTGATAATCTCATCAATGGGTATTTCTTATGGCAGATGGAAAAAATGAACACATTAAAATATGTATGTAGTCCTAAACCCAACTCCCAGGTCCAGCTAGAGTAGGTCCATTGGAATTGTAAATCAACACTTATCCAAACTCCATTAATTTGGTGGATCTATTGTAGCTGAGATTAATGAATTGATTTAGGCTATATGTATTCCTATAATTTCTTACTCTTAACTCCTGAACTAGCCTGGGAAGACACCACTGAAAGCAACAGGACACTTTTAGTCCAAACTGTTTTGATAGGAATTTGTGTTGCTGCAGCAGTTGGAAGACTTTGCTGCTTGTCACAACCACAAAGAGTCATCATTACAAGATGACAATACTATTACTAGCCTTTGCAGCTATAGGATCATTCACAAAATTACACTGATTTCTATGTAGAATTATACAGATTCTGAAACAGTATAATAAATAGTACACAAGTGCATATACAGTAAGTAGCTGTCAATTCTCAGTATTCAGGTATGCATATTAGGCTGTATTTGCTCTTCACGCAGCATCAGCATTGCTTTTAGATATTTATTCTAAAGTAGTTCAATCATACAAGAGAAATTTGAACATAATTGTAGGTGTCCCCTATCTAATTGACAGGTTAGGGACCAGAGCACTGTTAAAAACTAAAAGAATAAAAATGTGGAGCCCACCTTTTTAGACTTTTGAAAATGAATTGAAAGAAAAAGCAAGGCATGGCCATGGAAGCACATAGGTAATGAAAACATGTCAAAACTTGTAATGCGGAAACTCACTTTGATGAAATTAATGGGACAATTTAAAATCAGTTGGATTTATAAACAATACTGGTAGATCAGGCTGCCAATATGTCTTCCATTTTGGCATTGTCATTTTAAAACTTGTTTTCCTTTGCAAATAGAAGAATATAAGGATCTCTGTGTAAATACTGTTGTACACAGAAAACAGCTGTCTCAAATCTAATTGGTAATTCCAATTAGAATTGCTGAATCAAATGCTGAATGGTAAGTCAACAGGTATGTACATTTCACTGCTTCCGTGAGTTTATTCTTTTATTAATTATCAACTGAATATAGCCCACTATAATTAGATATGCCTCTCTTGGTCCCTATGTTTTTGATTATGCTTAATTAATTTCAAGACCTTAGATTCACATAAAAATACCACAAGGCCCAGTGTCTATAGAAAAGGACAAAATGAATTTCATTCACAAGTGTTGTTTTCATAACAAATTTGTGCTTCACAAACATGTTAACAGTGGAAACCTGCACATGCCAACTCAAAAGTGAGCTCCAGTGATTTCAATTAAGAGTTATGCACAGGTAAATATGCATAAAGTTGCAACTAAAATTCACAATGGAACAACAATGCTCCCATTATGCAGTTAGTAAAACCTGTTGATGGGGAAAATCCACTCCTGTACTAAATAAAATGATGCAAGTGTAATTATCTGCAAAAATAACTGGTGATCTTTTCTGCAAAGTAATGCTTCCACAGAACAGTGAAATTGGCAGCTACAAAACATCTCTCCACATAATGAGGAACTGAAGGAATATGCAGTCCTACCTACTGTATAAGCAGCTGTTACTTTTAACAACTTTCAGGCTCACAAAAAATATACAAATTTTAAAATGGAAATCTAAGGCACACAAAAATATAACCATTTACTCAGAAAGCAGAAAGCCGCTGGTACAAAATGATGGTATAATATTGTTTTCTAGTTTATTTACAATCTACATTTCAGCTAATCAATATTTTTGAACGAAGAAAAATGCAGCATGTGGGTAGGGTTTTTTTAAAATAAAGTTTGATTTAAAAATAGAACATGTTAGCATCTTTCTCTCCTATGTTTTATTGGGATGCCGGGACTCTGCTTGATTCAATCAGATGTTTTATAAAGAATGTAGTAACTATCTCAATAGCACTGCTTTGGGACTGGCTGACAGGTATGGGTATGTATTTTAAAATTCAATCATAACAGATGGTTTTCAGACGATGACTCCTGGAATTCCTGCTGCACACACCAATATGTCCACGGGTCATGCTGGCTGGGGAAAAGTCAACCAACTTTTCCAAGCTCTGATTAAGATACCTATACTTCTCTTTGCTTTGCCCAACAAGTTATTTGTACTGTTAGAGGGCACAATGGTGTTTAGTTAATATAGAACATGAGGAGCTCTGTGTACAGGAATGCAGTCTCTTGTGGAGTTTCCCCAAGGTCCTGGAATGGGGACCTGGAAGCTAGAGTCACATCAGTTCACCACTGGCATTTCTACAGAACAAATAATGAATTGACCCTTCTGGGTACACAAAATAATTCACATATTTCCACGCCCTCTTCAACCAAAGTATTTTCAGGTTGAACACACAACTGTGTTGAACATCTTAAAAAAACAGAAGTAAAATAAAAGCACCATGTCTAGATTTCACAAAAGAACAGATCTAGACAGCATTCATTACAGCACCACTATAATATATCAAGTATGTTATTGGTAAAGCTTCTGTCTCTGTTTACACCCATGGAATTTACCACAGAGAGATTTTACCCTATGGATGACAACTATTAGTCACATAAACAATGGAAATTCGGAGCTCTGTGATTGAAGCTGAACTGGTCAACATCCATGAATTCCCCCATCTGCATATTAACTGAAATACACAATTCTTATCAAACACTAGTACTGTGGTGTATGTTTGATTTGTTTAAATAACCAAACTGTACAAAAAGGAGGAGAAAATAAATGGGAACCCTTCAATACTTATTTAAAAAGCCAGTTTATCTCCTTCTGGTGTTCAGAATGCTACTATCCAATCTAGGTACATTACCTGAAATTAGTTTGATCCATGCCATCTGTTTTTTTCTGTGGCAGATTTCTCTCCCATGCTTTCCCAACTGCCCTCTTAACTCAGGTTGGTCTAATCAGTTCCATCCCTTTAATTTAAGCAATACGGGACACAGTTGCTCACAGGCCATTTACTGGGCCATGGCACTCAAGTACTGAAATCTGTTAATATCTCTCCATGTGGCATTCACATTATCTGGCTGGCTAAAACTGAGAGCATCTAATCCACTAAAAACGTGATGCTGCCATCTGAGAATTTGGGATCCCTCTTTCCATGAGACCTGTCAGTGGTTACCTAAAACTGTGAAATATTTTCCTGTCCTTACTGCTTTTTACACAACAGCAGCAGGGAGAGACACTGTACACGCATCCCTCTGTGTGCCATCCATCTTGCCCTGTGTCTTCTAATCTAATCTGCTATCCACAGGTCAAGTGAAACATCTAATCCTACCACAAGTACTAAAGTACAATGTATCTGCCTGGTTGTCAGGGTGGGTATTAACTCATTCTTCACTCCAGACACCAAAACGTCTTGGGGGGACCATTCCTTTGTTCAGTTATGTCTGTTCAGTTTTTCTCCACCAAAGAATTTGATCAAAACCCCAAGCAACCTATATAAAAAATTTGGATTTTTTTTTTGAAAGACAGCTCCAGCACTTTTCCAGTGGCACTCAATGGTCATGCTGGCATAGGGATTTCTGATAGTTCCAATAAAAAAAGGAAATATTCCAAGCTCTAGGAGGAAGCTAGCAAACTCTAGCACAAACTACAAATTGGAAATTACTTTGAAGGATGAATTGCCCGCCATATCCTAGTTTGATTGAACTAGTTTCTTCTAAAAAGATACATCTGTAATTCTTGGAAAAATAGTGGGGGGAAGACCATACTAAGAGGAACATGTGCATCATGTTATGATGCAGTTGCACCACATTTACAGATGTAGCACAACGTGAACCTCTGCCTATTGATACTCAGGGACTGAGTATAGAACTTTCTCCATTTTCTAATTCCTCTGACATACATTTCATGGGAACTAATGTGTTAATAAGCCACTTGGATGCTACTGTTTCTCTTGTAATATGGAATGGGAAAATTATATACTAAGGCTGCAATCCTATACCACTTACTTGGGAACAAGTCCCAGTGAATACGGTGGGACAGTTTTAAGTAGACATGCATACGATTGGGCTGCATGTTAATAAACCCTTTTCAACTGACAACAGTTGAGGAAAATTCTGGAAGTTTTAATGAATTCAAACAGACCACAAAACAGCCCATACTGCAAGTCTCTCTCTCTCTTTAAACTCAGAATATTAATAAGGCAACTCTAGAGGCAGGAAGTTTCAGATGCCATAACAGTTCTACCCCTGAGGCTCTAGGAACATTTAGTTGTCATATATAACTTGCAATGCTCCACTTAGAAATACAGAGAAAGGGATTGATGTCCTTATTGCTCAAAAAAATGATAGCAAATACTTTTCTTACAACAAAATATAGCAAAACAGGTATGGACAAAATGCTTCTTAATTTATATTTGTAAATATTGAATTGTCTGCATTTATTAACTTTTTGTTTAAAAACAAACCAAAGAATCCGTTGGGGAAAGGGAAGGGAGCGTAAAAACCAGCTATTATTTATATATATATATATATATATATATATATATATATATATATATATATATATATATATATGCACTGTTGTTGTAGCAATATGGAACTCTACACAGTAAGAAAAAAATAAATTCCTTGGTAGAGAATGCACAAACCTTAGACAAGTGTAATCCTTATACTATTTCAAGTTAACTTTAAAAATAGAAAGTGCTTTTAAATATATCTATTTACAGCTTACAACCTCCAACCACTACTAGTGATACTGTTTATATGTGAATCTGTGAGGTTCTCTATCACACATTCACACACAAACCATACATATATGAAAAATCTATACATAGATAAAATTATCATTGGTTTTTTTAACCTTAAATTGGGCTTCACAGCAATGACTGGAAGCTTTTAGAGCAATGGCACCATGAAGAAATAAAACCAGCTTATCTTTAACTGATTAATGTGATTAAGCACCAAGAACCGTGTATCGCTAATACTGTCTAACTTGATTTTACTTCATAAAAGATGAAATCTGGTAAAATCCGTTATAAAAAGCCCATTCATTTGTAGTAAACAGACGATTCAAAGCACCAAAATATAAATTCTGAAAAGGTAATAAACTGAATAGTTCAATTAGGGTTAATAACCTAGCCAAAATCCTGTAATTATACAATATACCTTTTTTTTGCTTAAAATGTGCTTGAGAATCACCAGATGTTAAAATATACAAAGTCACAGTTTAAGAAAAAAAAAACATTTTTAAACCTCAGCCTTCAAAATGGTTGAGATGAACAAACAGTAAACCATATAAGACTTTGTTCTTGAACAGCACCTTTAGGAATCATTGTGCAACACTGCTCCAATGCGAAAGTTGCACAGTTGCTATAAAGGCCTATGCCCAATGGTTATAGGGCCCTGCGACTCGTGTGAGGGCATAGGTAGACACCGTGATTACTTTATCGTGAGTTACTGTTAATGCTCGGCGGGATGGGATTTGGTTGAATTCACTGTCTTCACAGAAAACCTCTCTGGAGGCATTGGGCTGCTGTCCACTCCTGTCGTTGGCTTGGAGGTTGGCATTTTCAATGCCTAGTTTTTCAGCGGCTTTTTCTTTTGCCTTCTCTGCCATTTTTGCCTCCCACAGCGCGATTCCATGTTTTGGCTCATTCAGGTTTTTGTGTTGGTAGAAAACTAAAGATATCCGTGTGGGATGGTTCCTGTTTGGCTTTTTAATTGGAGTCGTAGCATGTAGTTCACGGCGCGCACATTCAATGAGGATGGAGCCATGTGATGGTGCCACAGCTACGCCACCAATGTCATTATCCAAAAAGTTATGTTCACTGTCGGACCACATTTCCTCTGCTTTTTCTTCAGAATCTGTGGGCTTTTGGAGCTCAATATTTGGCTGTGAATCCACAATGGCAGAAGCACAATTTGAAGTTTGGATGAAACCATCTTGCTGCACTGGATGCTCCTGGGAAGAATGAATTTCATTTCTGACTACATTTTCTGAAGCATTCGATAGCGATAATGATGCACAAGAATTACCCAACTGTGAGACAGGAGAATTCTCTTTAATTTCACAATTTGGCTTGTTGACTGCTTTTTGTTCAAGTGTGTGGTGTGGGCTCTCTCTGTTGGCTGTGGTCTTTGTAACGGTGAGATCTTGAAGACCTGTGGGCAGGCCATTCTTCCTCTCATCCAATGAAGTTCCAGTATGATCACTATTGGACACATCAAAACTCTTGCCTTTGGGTGTCAATTGAGGTTTGTTACTACTGCATTGCAAATACCCGTAGGGAGTCGAAAAATCTTGCTGACTGTTAGTCAATGACATTATGCCACCCGCTGTGTGAGTTAATGGAGAGAAAGAGTGTAAACTATCCAGCTTTAAAGGGGAGGAAGAAGGATATTGCTTTAATACAGAGCAATTTTGAGTAGTGTCTGAATTATGTTTTATGGCAGAAAGATGATCACCAGTCACCATTTTTGTCCCAGCTTGCAATGTGTTAGTTTTGCTACCTAAGGGGAAAAAGAATAAAATGTTTCAAGTTTATTTGTTCATATTTATATAGATGTTTTAACAAAATATGCATCATACAGTAATTTGAATGTCTATTTAGTGCTGTCTTACTCTTTCTAAATTGCTATCACATTTTTAAAGGTTATTCCTCTAGCTATCAAAGTTATGAAGAATCCTGAAATGTACGATTCACAACATTCTAACAAGGTCTTATAGGTTGTATACAAGTATTAAATATAAGCAGCCAAAGGATTTTATCTGACTTAGACAATTTTCCATATTTCCTGAAAACAAATGATAAACATATACAGTAGAGTCTCACTTATCCAACATAAATGGGCCGACATAACGTCGGATAAGTGAAAACATTGGATAATAAGGAGGGATTAAAGAAAAGCCTATTAAACATTATGATTTTACAAATTAAGCACCAAAACATCATATTTTACAACAAATTGACAGAAAAAGCAGTTCAATACATGGGAATATTATGTAGTAATAACTGTATTTATGAATTTAGCACCAAAACATCGTAATATATGGAAAGCATTGACTAAAAGCAATTGGCTATTAGCAAATTGACTACAACTAAAGATAGAATTGTATGAAATGAACTTACAGTATTAACATTTTCGGAAATTAAATCCATAAAAAGTTCAAACCTTGCTGCCTAGAGAAACAGCTGTGGATCGGGGCGAGAGGCAAACTGCGTTGAATAATCCAGAATGTTGGATAAGCAAATGTTGGATAAGTGAGACTCTACTATAACCTTAAATCTAAGCACATGCAAAATACAATACCACTTGCTTGACTTTTAAGTCTCAAGTAATAAAAATAATTGAGAAGAGAATACAGAAGACATATGTTACACAGAAAAAACAGGTGATGTTGCCCCTATTCAGATGGCACACACTTTGGGCAAACCTTTGTATTGGAGAGGAGATAAATAGGAGCATATCAAGTGAAAAGAGATAGAGGTTAAGATGAAGCTAGAAAGATGAGAATAGCTGTCAACTAAGAGGAGGAATAATTACTGTAATTGGAGTCATGAAGACGTATGTTTCTATACAATACTTTTCTTCCTCTACATTGAGGTTATCTCTACACAAGGTGAATGTCAATGAAGCTGACCACAGTCAAAGATGGTGATATATAAAAGGTTGTATTTTATCACTACAAGTTGGCAAAAACGTCAAAGAAACATGAGCTAAGCAGAGAGTTAATTGGAGACAACAGATGCAAGAGGAGTGTCATGAAGAAAGAGATATGGGCAGGCAATCAAATTGTACAAGAGCTTTAGGAGTCAGAGTTTTAAAAGGCATGCATGTTACGAGGCTTCTACCCATCAAAAAGATAAATCACAATGATTGTTGTAATGTCGGAAGAACATGAAAAATGAGGAATACAAAATGCCTCTTAAAGTTTTGAGTCAGCGTGAAGGATATCATTACTTGAAAATATGAATGCAATTTATAATGTTAAATTATCACTTAAGAGCTGTCTGACTTCTAAGCAAACTATAAGACATGCATATATAATGTGTATATTCTGGGGAAACTATGTGACAATTTGCTATATGTAATCTTACCCTCTTAATACAGCATTTTCTTTATGATAAAATTTGGCACAGTAAACATGGTCAAGTGCATATGCGCAGCAACTCGTATATATGATGAAGTGTACTCTTCAGTTGCTGTCAACTCTTAAAATTAACCTTTGTTCCATCATCATACTGAACATATCAATTACATTGCATTCTGTGCCTACATGAACTTAATTGCTTTCAGGTTCTTAGAATTGAGTTTATCCTTATGCTAGCAGATTTTTAATCAGAATCAAGGAACTTTAAATGTGTATTTTACCTACCTAACTTTTGTGAAGCTTTATTGTTATTTCCAGATATTCCACTTTTCCCCTTTACAGGAATAGAATGCTTTTTTTCTGCTGAAGTTTGCTTTCTGTTTTCAGATTTCTTCTTCTTTGTTGCCCTGCGTGGCTCAGCTAACATTCTTACTTCTCGAGGAAAAGCAGTAAGCACTTGTATTGCCCCAGCTTTTATCTTGGCTTCCAGGCCCTCCTCTGTGCCAAATTCATCTGTTTGTGAAATTTTGTAAAGAGGTAACACATGCAGCTGTTCATCATTTGGTATCACCCCTATCGTGCGATTATCTTCTTTTGTTAAAGTACAAACCTAGTCCAAAAGAGAAAGAAAATATACAAATTCTGCGCAACTTGGGTGAAGAACATGTGTTCTTTTATGTTTTAATAAGAAAAGACAATGTTATCTTACTGAGGCATATGTATCCTCTGTCCCCTCAATTGCATCTCACATATGCATGCATATATGCTTGAAGGTGTACATATTCAGTTCCATGAATGTGCATAGGAATGAAAAATTGTTTATACAATTCATTTCCAACTGCCTGAACTATGACATCTCATAACAGCTAAGATTTCTATTCCTTTCATGTGCATGTGGCTTCAAGCTAGACAAGTAGCTTGTCTTATGGTGACCCTATGAATTTTATAGGAAAAGAATACTCTGTCATAGCTTTCCTTCTTCTGAAATGTAGCCTGAAACACAATATTTTTTAAAGTCTCCCATCCAAGTACTAACCAGGTTTGACAACGTTTGACTTCCAAGATCAGACAGGATCTCTGCCTTTAGGGTAGTTAGCCAGAGTACATTTTCCATGAAAAGCATATTGGAGGACAATATGCTTTTCATGGCCCTGTAAAGTGAGATTAACGTTTTCTGCCCTGTAATGCAGCTACTTAATTCAAGATTGAATGCATTTCTTATCTTAAAGTAAAAAAAATGAAGAGGACATTGAGATTCAGCTGCCTCTACACTTGCAATGATTAGACAATTTTTTCTTGGCGTCTTGGCTTTTATGTCTCATCTTTGGGTTATTTGGGGTGCCAATTCAGAATATTGCATTGGACAGACAGCATCAGCTCTAGTTTCTTAGATATGGTTATCATGGTTTTCTATGAGCAAGCAGATTGTGACTAATAAATGGCATATATTCTGTATCTCAAAAACTATAGCTGATAGGGGGAAACTGATGCCATTTTTTGGAATCAGCAGGTCAAATATACCCAGAAACAGGGCTAACATTAGAGGCACCAAAATTTATGTTGGCCAAAAGTCTCCTAATTTTATCTTACATTCACACTGGATAGTCATAGCAAAGTGTCTCTGCTTTTTCTCAGTGAGTCAAGAAGATCAGGACAGGGTGGGTAGAGGTGGCCTGCCCAGCTGGCAGCTAATGCAGCCCTTTGCATTGAAAAGATTGTGCACGCTTCGAATCTAGAGGGACAATGTGGTGTCAAGTGGGGACAGTGTAGCAGTGACTCTTTGGTCACTACTACAAAATGTCTATATTAAATTTTAATAACTTGGCTAAGGGATACAAAAAATATGAATTTTTTAAACTGCATTGTGTGTGTTTCACTTTCAGAAAACATTTATGTTATTATTAGTGCATTTCTGATTTTAACACAACCACAAAGGAGAAGAAAATATACAATTTTTCTGCTGACAAATATTGATGAATATTCAAGCTATAAAATCTGTAAAAACACTTGCAAACTTATTTTGACCACCAAAACCTGTAAATCTACTTAAGAGTACTTCTTAGCAGAAATGATATTTTTAAAGACAAATATATGGGTATGGGAGCAGATAGCATGCATGCACTTGAATTTTTAATTATGGAGTCTTCGCGACTCCATAATTAATGAGCATTAATTAGTGAATTAGTGAAATTAATGACCATTAATTACATTGTTATGAATTATCTCTTCACTGCTCTGACTTCAAACATAACAGAATTACCCTTGGAACCACAAAGTTCCAGGAACCACAAAGTTCCAAGAACCACAACCCAGTTTAGAGGAGCAATCAATTCAAACAAACCAAGAAAACAAATATTTATTGCATTCTTAGTTTATTTATTGCATTGTTAATTGCATATTAACAATGTATTTTGCCATGTAATAATTGCCACCACATAACACTCACACTGCCCTTTTGGTTTATTGTCTTTCCTCGCTTATTGTCGTATTAGAGCTGGCTGGGTCTGGTGATCTCCCTTCTCCCTCCTCGGAGGTAAGACAGTTTTTAAAAATATAAACTGGAGCTGACTGGGTCTGGGACTGTCCCTCTCTAATTTCTGAGGAAGGAGAAGACCTGGCTAGTTCTGATTTATATATATATATTTAAAAAAACATACACACAACCTGTCTTACCTCCAAGGAAGGAGAGCCCCAGATCTAGCCTTCTCCTCGAAGGTAAGAGAGTTTTTAAAAAGAAGAATCTCAGACCTAAATGGTTTGTTTTCTTCGCCTTATAGTAACACTCTTTTGTTGGAGGGGGGGGGGGGGGAATAAACTGTGATCATTATGTGGTGAAATGTAGTATATGTAGCTTGTGTATGAAATACTGCAAATTAAACACCACAAAAATGTAGAGAAGAAAAGAACAACACAGAAAATGAAAGCAATCTATAAGCAATACACAAGCTACAATTACAGAATAAAAGCCACAAGAAAGAAACAGACACCACCAAACAAGACATACCACAGTGCTTCCATTGTGCATGTTGTGTGTGTCCTTATGAGCATGAGCACAGAAGTCAATGCAAGCGGTGACCCCAGAAAAAGGCCGTCCACTCTTGACCCCAAGTCGACAGTCAGGCCCAAAGTGTTCATTTTCCACCTAAAATCAAGACAATTAGATCTTAATGAGAGTGAAGACTGGATCACTTCAGATTTGACCAGCTTTTATTTGAAGAAATTATGTGGATAGGAAAAATACTGTCTTGCACTTACCCATGCATTGTTGTTAGAACTGTTTGCTAATCATTGTTAAAGCAAGAACAAGAATTTTTATCTAAACATCTAAATAAAACTACATTTTAGAAGGGTTATGGAGTTACAAACTTTGGGCATACAGTAGGATGATGATTACATTCCAGGTGCATATGCTACACAAAAAATGTATGAGCAACTAAAGATTAGCAAATAAGAAACATAAAAGAGCAGGGATTTGAGAGCTCTAATGCTCTTTAAAAGCCAATATTATGCATATATACAGAAGCAAGCCTCACTATATTCAACAGGATTTATTCTCAGCTGAGTCTGTGCAGTACTGCTACCCTTGTCAGTATGTCTGCAAGGTAGCAGAAAGCCTTTTTCAACTATTGATGTATAAGCATTTGTATCAGCTGCCATGTTAATACTAAGGGTGATTTTCTCTATCTTCCAGCAATTAAAAACAACAAAGTATCATACAAGAGGAGGTAAAGGTAAAGGTTTCCCCTGACGTTAAGTCCAGTCATGTCTGACTCTGCGGGTTGGTGCTCATCTCCATTTCTAAGCCGAAGAGCCAGCGTTGTCAGTAGACACCTCCAAGGTCATGTGGCCGGCATGACTGCATGGAGAGCCGTTACCTTCCCGCTGGAGCGGTACCTATTGATCTACTCACATTGGCATGTTTTCGAACTGCTAGGTTGGCAGGAGCAGTGTCTATTTAAATCATGAATTTTCCCCTTGGACTTACCTGATTCTGGAAAGCATCAGGGGCAAGTTTTTGATACAGTGGAGCTACATCAGTAGCTAATGTTTGCAAATTGTTTTCCAGATTTTCTTCCTAAACAGATAGAAACTTTGTAAGTTGTAGGAAGACTAGCAAAACTGTGAAAGTAACATCAGTAAAGCCACAGTATCATCCTTATTCAAATTCCTGTGGTTTATATGTACTTCACATGTAAGGTTACCATTATAGTAATAAAACGTGACAATATTTTTCATGAGTTTGTCAAAGAAATGAAAAACAAGTCAATAAATGAATCATCTGACACACGCAAACATAATTTAACAAAAAACCCAAGTACTATTTCCATGTATACACTGCTTTTCTAATACCAACACTTACTTAAGTCTGTAGGAGGGAACATTATGGTTAACAATAAAAGGTATATGTTTATTATGTATATTTAATATTACGTTTGGTAATATCCTACATAGTGCATAACAACAACAGTAACAACATTACATCATGCTTTGAAATAGTCTAATCATTTCACAAACATTGCAATAATCTGGAAAAAGGCAGACTAAAGGTAAGAGAAAGAGCTTGCTTATGGTCTGTCTTGTGATATTGTGAAAAAGTCTAAACTGTGTCCTTAAGTCACTTTTAGATGTAAGCTGGTCCCAAACTCTTTAGAGAGGCAAAAGGCAGTAACATATAAGCAAAACATACACACAAAATTTAGCATTGCATTTGCTTAAAGAAACTTCATTCAGAACTATGGTAATATGGATTTGTGCCCCTTTTTCTACATTCTGAGCCAAAACACTAATTTGAATGATAAAAAATAGACACAGCTGCTTTAGAAAGGAAAGAAGTTGAATCCAGGCAAAGCGTAAAATTATGGCAAAGGAAATAACTACATGATTTGAAAAGGGACAAATATTAGTTTCAAAATGAAATTAGGGACAGACGGAATATGGTATTTTATGGAACAGTTTCATCTTGTTATCTGCTCCAGCTACCCACCCACAAAAATGGCTGTCACTTCCCCAAACATATAAGATGGCTACAAAAGAAAAATAAAAAGGTATGGAGAGCGAGGAATACCGTTAGTCAAACTTTAACACATAATATACTATAACTAAACAAGATTATGCACAATTTTAGCATCATTTAGATTCTGTTAGACTGGTAATTATAACAGTAGTTTAAAAAATTCTTAACTTGAGTTTCTGCCTTTTCTATAGATTAACTACAGCTTTAGTACTCCATCCACCCCCTGTATCAAAGCTTTCCTAACTGTATGTCGTGACATGTTAATGTGTCAGCTGCAGTGTGTAGGTGTATTGCAGAAATGTAACAAGAAACCTCTGAGTCTCTGTGAAATAAGCAATAAATCATATATTCAAAAAATAAACTGTTTCCATAAGATATGTGTGTTCATACATTTTACTATTACAACGTATGTATTTGTCCATATCTCTTATAAGGGATTAGTTTAACTTTGTTTGCTAATAAAACTGAATTACTGTGTTACAAATTGATGCACGTTTATAAAAAGTGTGCCACCAACATGAATATTAAGAAAGCTCCTCCCTATATTATTGATTAATCATGACTATGATTTGTTACAAAAATACAGCATCATGAGATATAGACTGAATCTGAGCTGTTCCAAACAAACTATAGTTAAAATTAATAATAATTTGGTAGGTTTGAACAGCACCCTCCAAAGTTACCCTCATATCTGTGGGAAAGGATTAAGTTGAGTCAGTCAGTGTTATTCTGAGACTCAGTATCAGCGCAACCCTATGAACTCTCATATACCCAAAACTCTTGTTATGTAGGGGACACTGTTTCTTGAGCTTTCTAGGCAACAAACTTCTCTACCTATATGCTATATGCTATTCTTACCTAAAAGCATAAGCTTACACTTCTTTATATTTAACCTCATCTCACTCCGTCCAGTTGTTCAAATGATCCATATCTGTCTTTATTTTGAATCTATCTTCTTCTGCATTTGCATAGCTACACATCCTAGCTTTCTGTCATCTGCAAAATGATCAATATTCAATATTTAGCTAAAATAAAAAGGTACCTAATAAAAACAGTGACAAAACACAGCTTATGGTTTTCTTTGCCTATGAATTAAGAGGTGTTAGATTTATTTCACGTTTAACACATAAAATGGAAGGCTACAGTCTAGCAAGTATGACATACAGTCTAAGTGTTCCCAATTTACAGTTGGTTGAACATATTTTCAGCTGACATCTTGAAGATGAAGTTTCGTCTTAAAGAAGGGAACACAGTCCACTCATGTATGTAAACTATACTGGAAGGGTATGGGTTATTAGGGGATGAAATATTCATTTTCGACAGAGTCAGTAAGTCATCCAAATGCAAAAGGATAAACAATATGACAAGAAAAAAACTCAATAAAATAGGAGTGTTTATTATGAAGACAATGCTCACACAGTGGCATTCTATACGGAGATATAAACCATGTTGTCATGGTTTGGGAACAACACTTGGAAAAAATACTTTTGAGACCACAGCGCCTCAAATTTCAAAGCCAACATGGGGAACAGTGAGAGCTGCAATCCAACAAATATTACTTCCAAGCTCTGTTGGGGGGGAGGGGAAGAATAATTTGAAAATATTTCAGATAACAAGTTAACATGTGCATGTGCTTACAGACTATAGGTACACTAAAATAGTGGTTCAAAGAATACACTGCTTGCACCTGCCTGCACTTAGTCTTTAATATTAATAATATGCAGAGGTGGGACACTTACTTGCTTGTGATCATCTGTGAGAAGTCTAAATTTCCTTGGGGTTTTGCTTCTGGCAAACTTACAGCCATTGTAATACATGCTCCATGAACAGCCAAATGAGAATGATGCTCCACATGTTTCTGGATCAAGGCCTTGACAGGCACAGGTGCGGCTGTGGGAAAGAAATTTAAAGACATTATATTCAGTTAGCAAGATTCTACAAAATGTATGCCTTGCACAAAGACAATTTGCACAATACAATTTACCAGGTGTTTTTGATGAAGTGCAGTTTAAATATAAATATAAGACATAATAAAACTCTTCCATATGGGCTCAAGAGGCCTCAGAACCTTTCTTCAGATCAGGAGTTATTAAAAATGAGACATGACCTTTCCCCCTACATGATGGAATTGGAGAAATCCAGTAAATAAAGTACTCTCAGATAATATATCAGTGGCATCACAATTAGATGAGAAGAGAAAGGAGAAAATGACATTAAAGGTAACATGGAAATACAACTTTCCATAATCAATTACAACCTATCTTTTTGTTGCTTGAAAATGCCCCTTCCTTGAAAAGACTCAGATCCAGAAGGAAAATCTGTCAGATACCAGAGTGCAAATAGCCTGTGTGAGAGTTCACAAACTAGGACTTTGTGCTCACACATTAATGTCAAACTTTTGAAAATACATTATTCATTAACGTTAAATCATTGCCTAAATAGTTGCACAAAGGGACTCATTCATTCATTCACTAACTTGTTACATTTTTTAAAAAACCATTCAAAATATTTTAAATGCTGAGCAACAAATTAACATTGCAAGACCAGCTAACATTGTTGGCAATGATAAAGATAACAATTTTAAAAGTAATTTTTGAAAATGTCAGCAACTAATAGGTAACAATTTATTTTTAACAAATTATTTTCACACTTATGATTAATACAAGAAGCAGCCATTTTTGGTCTATTCTTTGTTCTCAATAGATAGGATAATATCACAACTATTTAATCTGCAAAGGAGAAACAGACCCCTCTTCCCCCTGCATTAAGGATGTGTCAAAAGTTATAGTCCAATGTCACATTTGATCACACAATCATAGCACTGGATGGGACTCAAGTTATCTGTCCAGTCTCTTGGAAGTGCAGATATCCATAGCTGAAGTATTATTTGCAGATAGTCATATTCTCTCTTTCCTTGAAGGAAAGTTCACCATCTTCTGAGGGCGCATGTTCCGTAGCTGAACAACCCTTGAAATCAGGGACTTGAAGTGACTGTGAGCTACAGCTCATAGCGGAAAAACTACATCAAATGGGTTCTTTATATTACTTTCTATATATAAAATCTTAAGTTTGTTATAGGAAGCCACTTATAGAATCGTCCTTAGAAAAATTCTGTAGATAACACAGTGAAACCCATTTAGTTACTTATCTGAGCATTCAGACTAGTTGGTTTAAAAGTAATTCTGTGATTAAAGCCTGATGTCAAACTCTACAGAATATCTAGCATAATAAAATGTGAGACAATGTATTTGCTTCATAAATGGGTTCTAGCATGTATTCTGGTTATAAACAGTGTGTGTTATGGTTGAGCCTTATGGCTCCGATACTGGGAGACGTGGTTGTAAGACTCCTCGGGAGTCAGACTCTCTTGAGGAGCGAGAAAGGAAACGGCTGCGGGACTTATTTGCAGAACCAACTGATGAAGACTCCTTTGAGGGTTTTACCGAGGGAATGGAGGAAGAGATGGTTAGCTCAGAGGAGGATGATATGGAATGGACTCATGTGAGGGAGGATTTGGGTGCCACCGGCAATGATAGTATGGGAGGCGACTGGGGGGTTGCAGGATTAGACCCGTGGACGAGCTGGAGGGATGGGACGGGATCCACAGCTGGGGATGCTGTGGGGCGTAGTCAAAGGTGTTTTAGCTCTGATGAGGAGGATGATGATGAGGCACCTGGAATTAGGGTAACAGCTGACAGCGATGAGGAGTTGTAAACTGGCATAAAATGGGGTCTAGAATCCAGGGCTAATTGCGTTGGGCAAGGTAATCTGGACGAACGCTTGGGCTCTTGTTGGGAATTTCCTGAAGACGGGTGTGATTCGTTTGCTGAATACCTTGGACCTCCGTCGTCTTTTTGACGGACATTAATTGCCTACTCTGGATTGACGCTGGACTGACTGACTGACTTCGACCTTGGACTATCCCTTCTGTGATTATCGGTGGAACTGGTGAACTAAAGACGTCTGTACCTGGCCTTCGACCTTGGACCGGATTGGGACCCCGCTGACTGCTTCTGCCCTGATTGATGTGTTTGGACCCGGAGTTCGCTTGCTGCTCGGAGGAGTAACTACTTAGTTAATCAACCACAGCTGTTGAGTAGCAGAGAGTAATCTGCTGCCAGCTATTTATGTTTCATTGAATCTTAGTTTACCAGTTTTGTTTGTTTTAAGAGCCAGGCTGAAGTAAGCATTTTTGGTTTAACCCGGATTAAACTCCCGTTTAATCCGGTTTATCTTTTGAACTGTTTTTTAGTGTCTTTTCATATTGAAGGCGAGTTTTTGCCTAGCCCTTTGTCTTTTACGGGCATTTTTGGTTCTGTATCTTTAATAAACCGTGTTGAATCTTATCTGGTGGCGTTCTGTCTGTGACAGTGTGCCCACATCACACAATAATGGTGTTCTGATAAACTATAATTATCACAACTTCCTCCCATGGAATGCTAGGATTTGTAGCTTCATAGATGCTTACAATCCTCTGCTAGACAGCTCTAGTGTTGTAGTTTGAGGATTTACAGAATTTAAAACATATAACTAAATCCCAAAATTACAAAGGACAGAGCCATCTCTCTTACAAATCATGACCAAATGTTGTAACTCCACCAAGGATGTATCCACAGGCAGAAATCCGATTCATTTATTTTTAATTCAATTAATTAAATATAAAATAATATAGTACATTTTCTCTCTATGTTGTCTGAACCCCAGTAACTATGCATATATATAAGCCATTCTAAGGCATGGGGAAACAAGCATTCTGAAACAAAAGCATACTTATGTACTAGAATAAAAAAGAACATAAAAATAGAATCTGAAGCATTATTTGGATTTGGCTGAATTCTTAAGAGTTCTCAATAGGCTGCATTAAAGCAGTGCCAGTTGGCCACACATACTTCTTGAGAGATTTTCTAATCAACTGGCCTAATTGCTAAAATATGCCGAGCTTGGAACTAGTTAGATAAAGATTCTCTACATCTTGATTAAGAAGCTTAAGAAGCTTGGTTGTGACCCCTTAACAACATTACATACAGCATAACTAACTGTGGCTCAAATAAAAAGCATGCTCTTAAACAACAAGAAAAAAATCTTGCTTTCAGGTAATTCCATTGTGACAAAGGATAGAAACAGAAACAGCAAGAAGCTCATTTTGATCCTCCTACACACTCCACTTAGAACAGCAATTCAATGTCTATAACCTACTGAGTATCAGGAACATAATGTCACATTATGTTACTTCAGGTTTATGTATTATGACTATAACCTGAAATCTAAAAGGCTAATTAGAATCAAAGTGGTAATTAGATGGGGCAATCACTGTTATTACATCACAATGCACTTACTCTTCATTTAACGCACACCTACGGCTGGTTGGACAGCCGTATTTTCGGAGACTCTGGGTCAGTTCCTTGTAGAGCGTGTCCGCCAGAAGGTGGGGGATACCTTCCCAAGCCAAAATAAGTATCACGATGACAGCCGTTTGGCAATGGTGTCCTGCACGCTGACGAACCAAGCACAGCAGCTTCTCCTCATCACTGCTTCTTCGTATCACCTGCAAGTTCAATTGAGCTGATTGTAGATCAGTTAAAATGAATATAAGATCGTGATGCCTCTCTTTCATGGAGTTTTAGGTCCCTAACTTGGGAAAAAGTTACACAAATAAATCAAATAAAAAATTGCTATTTATTTATCTATATATATAAAAATGTAATGTGCGTTTTTCCCATTGAGTAAACAACAAAACCACAGAACCAAGCAGCAAAGCTATACAATGCTATTCAACTTGGCAAACCAAGATTTCCCCTAGATAGAAAGCCCCCAGGCTTTGAAGCTACAAAGCTACTCCATCCCATTCAACCTGGTCTAGCAAGGATGCCCTATGTAGAAAGCAGCCAGGCTTTTAAGCTGCAAGACTATTCAGTGCAATTCAAGCTGGCCAAATAAGAATTCCCCTACAAAGGAAGTAGCCAGGCTTCAAAGAAGCTTTTTGATTGAGGGTATAACACATCCAGGCATTGAAGAAGCAATACTACTCTGTACTATTGAAGCTAACCAACCAAAGATTCCCCTAAGTAGCAAGCAGACAGGCTTTAAAGTAGTGAGGCTATTCATTGCAATTCTAGCAGCCCAAAAAACCATTCCCCTAGAATGCAAGTACCCAGGCTTCCAAGAAGCAAGCCTATTCCTTTGTATTCCAACTCACCAAACAAGGATTCCCATAAGAAGGAAACGGACAGGCTTTGAGGCTGCTAGGCTATTCACTGCTATTCCACCTGGCCAACAAATCATTCCCATAAGCCACAGCAACGTGTGGCTGGGCACAGCTAGTTTATTTATAAAACCCCTAGATTCCTTTAAGGATAGTAACATTAGTACAATCCTTTTATTAACTGGTACCATGTATACTTGAGTATAAGACAACCCGAATTTAAGGCGGCACCTAATTTTACCACAAAAAACTTGGAAAACTTATTGACTTGAGTATAAGACAAGGGCGGGAAATGCAGCAGCTACTGGTAAATTTCAAAAATAAAAATAGATACCAATAAAATTACATTAATTGAGACATCAGTAGGTTTAATGTTTTTGAATATTTACATAAAACAGTAACCAAAACTCAGAAATAAATCCATATATCTAATGAAGTAATAACAGATAACATAACCAATATGCATACTATATCCCCACGAGCACTAATTTGATGTTCAAAGAGAGACACATAAAAGCATAAAATAATCTTGTTTCTCCTACTGAATGTGAGTTGAATGGTAAAGAAAAAACCGGGCTCTGATGTTAAAGGATTCCGCGATTCATGGGCCTCAAGTACATGGCTCATTCTGCATAGCTTGTATATTAACAGGATTAATGGGACAGCACCACGTAACGCTTTTTGAAAGAAATCTCAAATCCAGAACTGAACACTTTTAATAGAACTAAGAGAAATGCCACAAGCTTATATCCACTATCAACAGATAGGCAAAACAGAGGAATAGTTATTTATCTAGAAGTTTTTTGTATTGCTTATGGGATTTAATTGGAGCATAAATCCAGAACTGGAGGTAAATCTACTCCAATTGAGAGGGACCATTGACTAGCAAAACCCACTGTTGTATTAGTATGAGGTTCCATATTAAGTCATGGCCAAAGGTGATGAGAAGAGGGAAGAGGAATCTGCAATGGTTAGGGCTGGAGAGAGAAGAGAATACATGAGACACAATAATCTGTTTTTCACAAAGACCTGTAAGTCTAAGAGCAGCTGTTTGAAACAGAAGAAGAAGATTGTTGAAGAATACTTGGCCAACACATTTACATGACACTTCTTAAATAGCAGTACCAATACTGAAAGAACACATAAAACCAAACTATATTTAAGCCAGAGCCTTATATATCAGAAAAGTAAGAAAAAGATATATACTCATAGGCATATTGTATAAGTGAAATAAAGCAGATGAAGTATAATGCAAGCAAGACAACAGCTTCCTATGGAGCTGTTTTATTTTCTAATGGCAGGAATATGAAAAGAGACCCGACCAAGGTACTGTATTCAACTGAAAGCTGCCATGGGCCACATATACCCCACTGCTGTGCACCACATTGTAGTGGTGGAAATATTAATATTTGGGCATTTCCATTATAAAACATGGCACTTTAAATAAGGCACAAGAGGAATGTGGCCTTGCTTTAAAAGTTAATTAAGCTTTTGCGGGCATATACTTCCCTTGATGTAAGGTGCACGATCCCCTATGCCTTACTTTAAAAACTAAAATGTAGCCTGTATGTTTGGTAGTATCACCAAATCTCAGTAGTATGACAGCAATTTCAAGAGTGTGTGCTGGGGATTTGTGTGAGAAACATCTCTGTGAGAGACATCCATGTTGCAATATACAAGTTAAAACAAGTGAAGTGTGGATGAAGGCCCCAGATACAAAATGTTGGTCCTCTATATTGGGTGAACGGATCACTGGAAGATGCCACCTATTTGACCACAACAAAGCCTGGGTTTCCTGAACTGCTGCATGACGCACACAAAAATTAGTAGGTACCTAGTTTCCCCTTGCATTTTGTTTGACAGTAAAAAGCTGCACCTATGGAAGTTCTGGATTTTTTTGTAATAACATTCACTACATATCTTCCAAATATAGTTCATTTCACCACAAACTGTTTAGATCAGGGGTTTTTAAACTTATTTCAGTCATGACCCCTTTTCGCCCAATAAATGTTAGTGTAACCCTGGGTATATGCGTATATAAAATATAAAGTGCATATATATCAATCAAACCAAATCTGAAAAGATAGCCATCAAGTAAAATCAGCATTTGCAAGGGTTGCTAAACAAGGCGGGCTGGTTTTCCTTTTTTATGAAGTACTTCTGAAGCTTTTGTTGCATGTTGTTGCTAACATGGTAGGTGTATTCCAACGTTTGGGGGGATACACAGTTCCTACCTGTTTTAACAAATAGCTAAAATAAAAATGATCAACAACTTATTTCAACAGCAAAACTAATTTAAGAAAGCCAGAATTAAGCATTAGCACATGCTTTCCTTCCAGAAGCACCCGTTTTCTAAGCTAAATAGTGTTGAGACCATGTAGGCATCAACCGGAAAGGGTTTTGCTTTCTTTGTGATTAAAGTGTGGCTGTTTTTGTCCCGCTCCCAATTTTTGTATTAGTTGAAATCATGCCTTCGCTCAAATTGGATATCTGACTGCAACATACACTATAATCATGGGGGAGGGGGCAGACTGAACACAGTATAATCAGTGTGGCAGTCAATATCATAGCAAGTAAGTAAGACATACAACTTGTTTTAAAGTAAATACAAGGGTGAAAATAGAATAGGCTTTTGGGCAAATACCACAGCAGCATTGTGACACAGAAATTGAACTCTGTGGGGGTTTTTTTTCAAAACACCATTGTGCAGATATTTCCAAGTTATGCAGAGAACTTCTGCTCTCCTTCTCCCTGCTTTATGATTGGCTGGCCTAAATAGTGGCCAGTGCATAACTGATAGCTGATTTTCGCCTAAAATGCCCATGTTTAGAGAGCAGGAAATGATGTTATCAAGCAAAGCCATGTCACAAGTCAGAGAGGGACAAATACCATATACACTTCTCGTTGCACAGAAAGGTCGTGAGTGATGATGCTAGCTGCTAAAGATAAAGTGAACATACAATCACTGTTCTACTGTATTATCAGGGTGGTTTTTAATGTATTTTAAAGGGGTTTTAATTTGTGTTTCACAGCATTTGCTAATATTTATGGTTTTAATTTGTTTTTAATTTTTATATTGTATGTTTTTACTGTCTGTAAGCTGCCTTGGGCCCTTGACTGGGGAATGGCTGGGTATAAATTTCACAAATAAATAAATAAGGTCAGCCAGGGTCCCTCCTATACAAGATAGGCTGACACCATTTTTGCCCCTTGGGTCACTCTTGATCTGTTCATCTCTGGCCTGAAGGGTAACAGCATAGAGACAATTTGGGGTCTGTAAAGATGAATGGGAGAGGCATGTGTGGCTTTCAGGCTGCCCATTCACAAGGATTACATTCAACACACTCTTTTTAACTCACGATTAAAAGCATTAAAAAGAAATTCTAAGAGAATTTCAAATGAGCAGAGACAATATATGGCATGGGCTTTCCTGAAATACATAATTTAGGTGGTGTAGCTGGCTAAGAAAAGTTTTTAAGGCATTAAATAATCCCTATACATTAGAGAAAAGGCTTGATAAACTGGCATACTAATGTCTCACATGCCTGCTGATAGCTGCATTTTGTTTTTAATTCAGGGGAGCGTGCAAGCATATGATCTACACCATCTGGAGACTAAAATAACACAGTCCAAGAATAACCAAACAATTTCTTCATTTCTGTTTGCTTGAATTGGCTCATTAAGTTACTTGCATTTCCAGCTCAAATAGGGAACTTGCTTTAGCCAGTAAGGATGATTTTTATCTTCCTAAAATGTACAATAAGCACAGGGAAAATAGTGTATTAGCATCTTCCCAATCTCCCACTATCCTGGATCTCTATGATGGGGTATAATGGGTGACAAAAGGGTGCCTCATGCTAAATATGGTTCCAGGGTCATTTTTGTAGTCCCAGAGGACAATTCACCCCCCAAAAAAATTACCTCCAAAGGTCCTCTGAGTTATGGAGGGTATTGTCACCATGCTATGCCATTTCAGTCCCAGTTTTTTTAAAAAACAGGAAGTGAACAAGAATACAGTAGAGTCTCACTTATCCAATATTCTCTTATCCAACGTTCTGGATTATCCAACGCATTTTTGTAGTCAATGTTTTCAATACATCATGATATCTCCGTGAACTATTTTAACTTGCTGTAGGGTCTGTTAACACACATAAAAATGCAAGAATGACTATAATTTAGATTAGTAGTCCCCAACCTTTTTTTGACCAGGGACCACTTTGACCAGGGACCACTCTCCATCATTAGTATCAAAAGGGTTACAAATAAGTTTTTGATCAACTTTAGATTCGGTTTGGTTATTTGGGGTGCTGATTCAGAAAATTGCATTGGATAGACCACATCAGCTCTAGTTTCTGATACAGAACATGTCATCCAGTAGTCGCCATCTGCCCGCCCACAGAAAACCATATTTAATCATCTAAAGCTGAAGTGGCCTACCAAATACAATTTTCTGAATCAGCACACAAAATAACCCCAGGAACAGACCTAAAAACGAAGACACCAAGGCGCCTCCACTTCCATGCACCACATGGAATGACTCCACTCGGGGAGGGAGGAGGAGGAAAAGCAGTAGTCAGGAGGCTTGTTGTCGCGCCATCTGTAACACTACAGATAAGAGCAAAAGCTCTAGAAGGTAGGGCACCACATCTCCACAATGGCAGGACAACGATCCAAGATCAACTTTACCCCTAACCCTAAAGACTGTAAAACAGTGCTTTACAGCACACACAAAGCAGAAGCAGCCCTTTGCAAGTGGATTTCAGTAAAAATAAACCTGACTCCCATCCTTGGCTCAGCTAAGATCATTGTAGTTGACAATCAAGCAAAAGTGGGGATGGGATCCAAAAAAACTAGAAACAGAAGAATGTCAGCTAACTCCAGTGTAAGGATGGGCTTTTAATTCTTGCTTATCACAAGCAAAAAATTATAAAAAAACAAAATTATAACCTATCATTCTTCCATCATCTAAAATAAACACAACCGTAGATTAAATTTAATGGTATCTCTAGTTCAATGGAGTACTAGCGATGAGTACAGTAAACTCAACTTCAAACCAGTGGAGATATGAAAAGACAAGTGTCTTCTGCCATGAATAATAATAATAACAACAATAATAGTGTTTGTCTTGCCCACCTCTCCGCATGGCTCGAGGCGAGTTACAGCATTAATAAAACATAAACAAACACATAATCATTTAAAAATACAGTACTCCATAAAATACATATATTTAAATATATTATATTACATTATATATTATACATATAATATATAATATTATATGTATTGTGTATTAAAAATATTTACTGTGTATTAAAATATACAAAACAAAAATTTGGCATACAGTGGAAGTTTAAAATTCATCATTAAAACTACAGTAGAGTCTCACTTATCCAAGCTAAACGGGCCGGCAGAAGCTTGGATAAGCGAATAACTTGGATGATAAGGAGAGATTAAGGAAAAGTCTATTAAACATCAAATTAGGTTATGATTTTACAAATTAATCACCAAAACTTCATGTTATACAACAAATCTGACAGAAAAAGTAGTTCAATACGCAGTAATGTTATGTTGTAATTACTGTATTTACGAATTTAGCACCAAAATATCATGATATAGTGAAAACATTGACTACAAAAATGGCTTGGATTATCCAGAGGCTTGGATAAGCGAGGCTTGGATTAGTGAGACTCTACTGTATCTGGGTAGGCCTGCCACAAGAGATAGGTCTTCACTTATATCTTAAATTCCGACGGCTGATCCAACTGTCAGAACTCTACTGGCAGGTCGTTCCACAGTCATGGAGCAACTGATGAAAAGGTCCTCTGGGTGGTGGCTGCCAGTCAGGTTTTGGCTAATTGGGAGTAATTGCCCCCCAGAGGACCGAAGTGTGGGAGTGGGGCAGGCCTGGGAGGGGGCGGGTTGGGGGCGGGGCAGGCCCAGGAAGAAGCGGGGCTGGGGTGGGCCCACAAGGGGGTGGAGCAGGGGGCTGGAAGGGCAAGGGGCAAGAGGGATGGGGCCAGATCATCCTCTGGCTTTCATCCCAGCATAAGTATGGAGCTGCTCAATCCATCCTTATGCTGGGAGGAAGCTGAGGCTTTGGAGCTCCCTCAGCTCCTGTCTGCCTCTACCTTCTGCCAGCATCAGGCTGTGGCCCTGCCTCTTCTGATGCCAGAAGAAGGGAGAGGCAAGCAGCTGGTGAGGTTGCTTTGGAGCTTCCTCGGCCTCGCCTGCCTCCTCCCTGGGGCCAGGCTTCTCCCGGCAGTAGGACGGAGCCACACCTCTCCTGACGCTGGGAAAAGGGAGAGGCAGCCGATGGGCGAGGGGGCTTTGGAGCTCCCTTGGCTACTGTCTGCCTCCATCCCCAGGCTGTGCTTCTCTCAGCATCAGGACAGAGCTGCTCGCTCCATCCTGAGAGCCCGAGGAAGGCACGCAGCGGGCTGAGAGCATTCAAGAGGGCTCCCAGCCACCACATACCTTCCTCTTTCATTGTTTCGGCATAAGAATATGGTGAGCTGCCGCATCCTTATGCTCAGAGGATGGGGAAAATTTGGAGGGTTGAGCAGAAGTGCCCAGAGGGCTGTATCAGGACTGCGAGCCTTAGTTTGCCCATGCCTGCGCTAAGATGTAAAAAACAGAAATCTGAAACAAAGGCATGCACCAGAAAAGTATCAATTCTATATAACCAATCAGTATGAGAGCAGAAAGAGAGAGAAGAGAACAAATAGATACATTCCAACTGTCATTTCCTATGCTAACTGTTCCTCACTGAGGACTGCAGACTTGGGCACATGATTCATGCTCCCCCGCCCCCATTATTATGTTAGCTAGAATTCTTGTGAAAACCTCAGCTGGAAAATAAAGTACAATAACATTATGGATAAAGATTCCAATCTCATTCAACACAAATAAAGTATTTGAATATAGAATCAGAATCATAGAATAGTAGAGTTGGAAGAGACCTCATGGGCCATCTAGTCCAACCCCCTGCTAAGAAGCAGGAATCGCATACATTGCAATGGCACATTAACAGCACTGAAAAAAACAGAGTTAGACATGTATCTGCTATATAACACACACACACACACATATATATATATATAAACACTTAAAACACTTGAATCTAATACATGCAGAAATAATCTAAAGCATGGTGTTGATTTTGGAGGGCACTGTGTAAAAGATTGGCAAAGGGTTTGGGGCGGGTCAAAACAACACAAGTGTGGAGACCACTATGGGTAAGGTCTCTTCTCCAACATCCCTCCTCGGTCAATTTTTCTTCAAACTCTTTCTACATGATGCAAGCAAGCAATAAAATCGCAGAACAGAATAAGCTAAAAATACACACAATGTATAGCTTTTAGCAACCAGTGCTGACCTACACCAATACTGGAAATAACAAATATAATTCTTATGTAATAAGGAAATGAAAATATTTCGCACCTCACCTCAAATCTAAAAAAAATAATTTTCCAGAGAAAGCTGACTGTTCTAAGCAAGATGCCATATTTCTTCATTTTATGACACCATTGATTGTATGACACACATAAATTTCAGCACCACCAACAAAAAGCTCTATTTATATACATTAAAAAGTACCTGTGATTCTTAGACTCGTTAGAAATGGTCATATAGGGGAGGGAAAGTGTGTCTTAGAAGGGAAGAAAGACAGCATTCATTTTATCTTCAATTGAGTTCTTAGAATAAATATGAAATCCACATTCAATTGCATCATACGTAGGCAGGGCCGTAGCCAGAAAAAATTTCGGGGGGGGGGGGGGTTTAACCCCTAGCACACACCCCTCCCTACTACAAACCTGTCAATATCTGCTTGAGATAGTGCCTGGAGGGACTCTTAATGTTTTGTGTCTCATAGACTTAGCATAGGGATTTGGTTAACCAGTTAAAATTCATGAGTAAGCCAGGTTTTTTTTATAACCTGAAAAATTTGGGGGGGGGGGGTTGAACCCCTAAAACCGCCCCCTCGCTACAGGCCTGTACGTAGGTATGACTCAGATGGGTTTTCTGCTACACGAAAGAGCCTACAGATACTTTTGCACCAATGTAACCATGCCACTCTCCTGACTGCATAGTGCATATACCTCAGCTAATCTCATGTAAGTGAAATAGGAGAAATGCACCACAATGCTCTGGACACATCACTCTTCAACTGACATTATAAAACAATACATTCAAATAGAATAAACTTCAGTTTACTCTTAGTTTTCCTCGGAATAGAAACATGGGAAAAATACTGAGAAATCCATAGTGTAAATAGTCGAATGCAACCACAGAAAACACAACAGAATCAGTGGCATATATTTTTGGAAACTTCTATTTCAAATTTTAATTTATGTACCAAACACTCCAAAATGACTAATTCCAACATCTGTTGAAAAAATGTATTAGTAAATAAAAAGCACATTTGTATCACATTTACAAATCAAACTCACTGTGCAAATATCAACCTCATGCATCAAGCTGCTTCTCCTACATTTGGTTTCTGCAGTACAGGACTGGACAACTTTCTTCTGTCCAGGGACCATTTTATATCATGTCCAAATACTTCAGGGGGTGAACCAAACCCTTCTGATAAACCCAGAAGTGTTTTGTTTGTTTTAAAAAAGAAATAATTTACCTTTTCTTAAAAAAATAAGATTCTGGGGAAAACTTTGAGAAAAAATCACACAAACCCTGGGAGGCTTCTAAGGGTACAATTTTCACTTTTGTCGTGAAAAACAATTGAGAGTCCTCTGGGGGTTACAAAACAACTTTGTGGGAAAAGCATACTGCCTGCGATCTGTGTGATTTAGACTCATACCGTATTGTTTGAAAAATCAGAGTTTACAGAGGTTCACTGAACAACAAAGTCAAAATTATTAGCCACAAGTCCAACAGGAAGGAAAGCACCATTCTACCTCAGTTCAAGACTCCATACTTGCACAGTGGACAGTAGTACAACCCATCCTATGAATTCAGGATGAGTCATTAGTAAGTGCTGGAGTAGTGTATAAAAAGTACACATTTGTGAACAAAGTATAGTATTAGAGAGGATTGCTATAACATAGTTGTAAGACTCTGGAAGTTCTTGGAGTTGAAATCAAGCTCACAACAACAATACACTGGAAGCAAATGATTTATTCCATCTTTCCACAATCACTAAATAACAGTTCTAAAGATTTACTGCTCAAACACCTTGTAATGTAACAGCTCAACTCCCATTCGCCCCCTAGTGGCCAAACACTGTGCCCACAGTCTGTTAACTGCAATTTCTATTTCCCTCACAAAACAGAAATAATGCCCGGCTGCTCACTGGAGGGAAGGATATTAGAGGCAAAGCTGAAGTATTTTGGCCACATCATGAGGAGACAGGAAAGCTTGGAAAAGATCATGATGCTGGGGAAAATGGAAGGAAAAAAGAAGAGAGGCCGACCAAGGGCAAGATGGATGGACGGTATACTTGAAGTGACTGGCTTGACCTTGAAGGAATTGGGGGCGGTGACGGTCGACAGGGAGCTCTGGCATGGACTGGTCCATGAGATCACGAAGAGTCGGAGACGACTAAACGACTGAGCAACAGCAGCAGCAGCAGCACAAAACAGATGTCTTATATAATACTACCCTGCACCCAGCCTCCCTTCCTCCACCTCCCTTCTTTATAGCAGAGAACCAAATCAGTCAGTTCCAGGCTGTTACCGTGATCCTGACATCATGAACAAAGCATGGTGTTAAGAGAGGATTGATATAACATAGCGATTATGACCCATAAAGCCAGACCAGTCAGGAATTCCTTAGTTTGACTTTGGCAAGCCAATGTCTTTTAACTGTAGAACTCCAGTGAATATTTGTATTGCAGGGATCCTGCTAATCTACCACAGAAGTGCTTTAAAGTTTATCAAGACAACGTGAAGATGTTGGATAGGTGATATGGATATCACAGCTGGCTGGTGGTAATAGTTTACTCAGGTTCTTCTTACAAATGACCAAATTTGTGGCTAGGTTATGCTCTGTGAAACTATTTTGTTTCTTTGCCAGGCTTTACCATGAGACAGAATAAGGTGGGTGCTTCAAATGGAATGTGCAGAGGGCAGTGATTGAAGTTTGTCAGTTGTCTCTCTTGGGCTTCACAACCATTCTGTTCTGCTTCACAACTTCTTCTAAACTCCTCAAGTATGTTGGAGGGCTCTCCTATTACTACTCAGTCCATCTGAAATGTGTACATGGGATGGGGAAGACACACCATCTTTGCCCTAAGTGCATTGGGCAGACCCAAATGTTTCTAAACAAGCAAATGATAAGTGTTTCTTTTACCAGATTAGGCCAGTACATGAGCTGCTCCCTTTACACTGCTGTTCACACTTCAGTCGTTTTCAGACCAGCTGCTTTTCATATGCATCTGGCTCCAAAAAGTTATCTGGCATAACTGATTAAAAATGCAGCTGCCAAACCACTAATTGTGACAAGCTGAAAAGAACATACTAGCTTTAAAATATTTTAATCAATCCCCAATTGATTCCTTGGTCTTCTAGGTTCAACAGCCAGAAGCCTTGGCCAGTTTGGCCAACAGTCACAAATACTGGGAGCTGTAATCAAAAACATCTGGAGGTCCAAAGTTTTGAAACTATGATTGTAGATGTCCAAATGGCACTATAATTCTGTTGATACATAGCCAGAAAAAAATGGGGGGGGGGGTTTGAAACTTTTTAAAGTCAATCATGAAGAGTAGTTCCATAACACAAAATAATTTAAATAGTATGGTTCATTCTATATTTTTATACAGACTTAATTAAATCAATTTTCTATTTCAGTTACGAAGTTCCAAGTCTTAAAATAACTGAACATGACAGTTAATTTGTAATTTATACTTCATAAGAATACCACAACATCTGTTGGAAACACTTGAAAACTGTGTCAATACAATGTGTTATCAAAGCATTTCATGGCCGGAATCACTGAGTTGCTGTGAGTTTTCCAGGCTGTATGGCCATGTTCCAGAAGCATTATCTCCTAGCTTTCGCCCACATCTATGGGCTGGCATCGTCAGAGGTTGTGTGGTCTGTTGGAAACTAGGCAAGTGAGGTTTATATCTGTGGAATGTCCACAGTGGGAGAAAGAACTCTTGTCTGTTTGAAGCAAGTTTAATGTTGTAATTGGCCAGATTGATTAGCATTGAATAGTCTTGTAGCTTCAAAGTCTGGCTGCTTTGTTGGGAGGTGTTAGCTAGCCCTGATTGCTTCCTTCTGGAATTCCCCTGTTTTTTCTAAGTGTTGTTCTTTATTTACTGTCCTAATTTTAGAGTTTTCTTAATACTGGTAGGTAGATTTTGTTCATTTTCATGTTTTCCTCCTTTCTGTTGAACTTGCCCACATGCTTGTGAATTTCTATGGTTTCTCTGTGTAGTCTGACATGGTGGCTAGTAGAGTGGTCTAGAATTTCTGTGTTCTCACATAATAGGTTGGTTCATCAAGTGTTCTGCTATGGCTGACTTCTCTGGTTGAAGTGCCTTTCATGTTACTTGATTCGTGTTTGGGCAATGCTTCATTTGGTGGTTCCTATGAAGACTTGTCCATGGCTGCATGGTACACGGTAGACTCCTGCAGAGGTGAGAGGATCCCTCTTGTCCTCTGCTGAATGTAGCATTTGTTGGATTTTCTTAGTGGGTCTGTAGATAGTTTGTAGGTTGTGTTTCTTCCCTATGCGGTCAGTGGTTCCCTTGATGTATGCGAAGAACACTTTTCCTCTGGGTGGATCTTTGTCTTTATTCTCATGGCTTGTTCTTGGTATTGCAGCTCTTCTGATGTCTGTGGTGGAGTATTCACTGGCCTGTAGAGCCCAGTTCAAGTGGTTCAGTTCACCTTGGAGGAGGTGCGCTTCGCAGATTCTTTTTGCCCGGTCTGCCAGGACTTTAATTGTACTTCTTTTTTGACTTGGGTAATGGTTGTAGTTTTTATGTAAATATCTATCCGTGTGTGTAGGTTTTCTTTGAACTGTGTGGCCCAATTGTTGATTGGGTTTGTGGATGCGTAGGACATCTAGAAATGACAGTTTTCCTTCATTTTCTTTTTCCATGGTGAATTCAATGTTTTGGTGGATGCTGTTGAGGTGGTCCAGGAACTTATCTAAACCATATAGTGAGCTTTTTTGTTTCTGTTTCCAGGGCTTGTTTTTCAGTGCTCCATGTAGAAATTTTCTATGACTAGGCTGAGAGGGCTTCCCATGGCTAATCCATCTTTCTGTTGGAGAATTCATTGTCCCACTGGAAGTAGTTTGTGGTGAGGCAATGGTGAAACAGTGCTGTGATGTCTTCTGGAAAATTCTGATTGATTAGTGCGATGGTGTCTGCTATCGGGACCTTGGTAAATAGTGATACCACATCGAAGCGGATCAGTTTGTCATTGGTGTTGAGCTTGAGGTTGCTGATTTTTTTTCTATGAAGTGGGCTGACTTCTTGATGTAGTGTGTAGTGAGCCCAATAAGGGTTTGTAGCTGTGCAGCCAGAAATTTTGCCAAATCATATGTGGAGGATCCAACGGCACTCACGATGGGTCTGAGCGGGGGTGGAGTCCTTATGGATTTTTGGAAGTCCATAACGCCTAGGTGGGAGTGCTTTCGATTTGCACAGTTGTTGGCGTATGTTGAGGTCAATTTAGGAGTTCTTGATCAGAGTGTTAGTTTTTCGGGGAGGCGGTAAATCACTAATTCAACATTGGCAATGATGTCATTAGCAAACATAATTGCCAATGTCAAATAAGCGATTTACCGCCTTCCCAAGGAAGAAGAGTAGGAAGTAAGAGGGGAAACGGCGAGGATCCTGAAAAAGGCAAAACTTCCCCCAGCAACATAACAAGGAAAGAAAGACAAGCCATCAAAGAACTCAACTCAGATCCAGAAATCATCATTCTCTCAGCAGACAAGGGGAATGCCACGGTAATCATGGAAACAGAACAATACAAGGGAAATATTCCTGGATCCCATAATATACAGCATACATAAAACTAAAACAATACCCAACCAGAAAAACTAACACATGAGGGCCTTCAAACCCCCCCCCCCCCACACAATGTCTTAGGCTTTCCCTGCCAGTCATGGGTGGGGGACATAGAAAGAGCCTCCTCGAAGACTGAGTGAATCCAGTCGGGCGTCCCCCGGGCAAAGTTTCTTGTAAATGGCTAATCTTTCCAACCCAAAAGCATTGCTTTTAAACTTTTAACATTTTAAATGTGCTTTATCTCTCCACAAATGGATGAATACCAAAGGTCTTTATCAAGACCATTGCTAACAATCATGTCTATTAATATAAAAAGTTTGTCACCTGCTAAGGAAGAGCTACTAGCCAAAATGTCTGAGGACATTTTGTGTGACATCTTATGTATACAGGAAACTCACAGAGACATCACAATGAGAAGACCAAAAATTCTGGCAGTGGAACGACCTCACAGACATATGGTAGTGCCATTTTTGTATGATCTGGTGTAGAAATCTCTGCAACTTCCCTCACAGAAGTGAACAACATTGATCTTATCTGTGGAACTTGATAGTTGCAGCGTATCATCATTCTATAAACCACCTGGGGATGATTTTTATTTTACACCCCCAACCAATTGCCACAATCATGAAGCCCATTTTATTGTGGGAGATTTCAATAGCCATAGCTGTGTCTGGGGCTATGATGAAGATGATAGAAATGGCGAAGCAGTTCTAACGTGGGCCGATAATACAGTAGAGTCTCACTTATCCAAGCTAAACAGGCCGGCAGAAGCTTGGATAAGCGAATATCTTGGATAATAAGGAGGGATTAAGGAAAAGCTTATTAAACATCAAATTAGGTTATGATTTTACAAATTAAGCACCAAAACATCATGTTATACAACAAATTTGACAGAAAAAGTAGTTCAATACGCAGTAATGTTATGTTGTAATTACTGTATTTATGAATTTAGCACCAAAATATCACGATATATTGAAAACATTGACTACAAAAATAGCTTGGATAATCCAGAGACTTGGATAAGCGAGACTCTACTGTAGTAGAATGAGCCTCCTTCATGACAGTAAATTAGCACCATCATTTAATAGCGGCCGATGGAAGCGTCGTTATAACCCTGATCTGATTTTTGTAAATGAAAGCATAATCCACCAATGCATCAAAAGAGTATTAAACAATACCTAACACTCAACACAGACCAATATGCTTCGTAACATATGCAGCTGTAAGACCAAAAAGTGTCCCATTCCACAGAAGATATAATTTCAATAAAGCTAACTGGACAAAGTTTACAGAGACCTTGGAAGCTGCTATTTCTGATATAGAACCTTCTATAGAAAATTATGACCTGTTTATAGAAGCTGTGAAAAGATCCTCAAGGCTCTCAATCCCTAGAGGCTGTCGCACAAGCTGCCTACCAGGCCTAAATGAAGAATCGCTAAATCAGCTACAGGAATATCGCAGACTATTTCAAGAGAATCCGTACTATGATGAGCAGGCCAAAAATTATCTACAGCCTTAGCTAATGCTAAGAAAGACCGCTGGATAGAGCTGCTCGAGAATCTTGATATGTCCAAGAGCAGCTGAAGAGCCTGGCAATTGCTGAGACGCCTGGATGCAAACGTATGGACATGAAAACGTAACGCCAGACCAGATAGCTCACCAGCTAATTCAGAATGGGAAAACCAACTGCAGTAGAGTATGGAGGAGAACTAAGATCATTGCCATATTAAAATCCAGTAAAGATGTCTCCAATGCCAGGAGCTACTGACCAATCTCTCTTATGTCATCTATATAAAGTACAGTAGAGTCTCACTTATCCAACATTCGCTTATCCAATGTTCTGGATTATCCAACAGAGTCTGCCTTTTAGTAGTCAATGTTTTCAATACATTGCAATGTTTTGGTGCTAAATTCAGAAATACAGTAATTACTACATAGTGTTACCCCATATTGAACTGGTTTTTCTGTCAAATTTGTTGTAAAACATGATGTTTTGGTGCTTAATTTGTAAAATCATAATGTAATTTGATGTTTAATAGGCTTTTCCTTCGTCCCTCCTTATTATCCAACATATTCGCATATCCAACGTTCTACCGGCCCGTTTATGTTGGATAAGTGAGACTCTACTGTATATGAGAGGATGCTATTAAATCGAACAGGACCTGTTATCGAACTCAAGCTTATTGAACAACAAGCAGGTTTCAGACCAGGGAAAAATTGTACAGGTCAAATTCTCCATCTGACTGAGCATATCGAGGAGGGCTATGAGAAAGGCTGCATTACAGGAACAGTTTTTGTGGAACTTACGGCAGCCTATGACAAGGTGCAACATAGGAAAATGTTGCATTAACAACACAAGCAAAAGATTTTGAAACAGTTGAAAACCAACTCACTAATGCCTTGAAAGATCTCTCCAGCTACTACAAAGAGAACCACTTGAAGCCTAACCCTTCTGTGAAGGTTTTATAAATGCTGCCACCAAAATTGTAAAGAGCTATTAACGCTGCCACCACTTTGGAAAGTTTCAGCCACCAAAACTCAGAGAGGAGACCTTTTAAATTTTATTTTTCTTTCTCTTCTTATTCCCTTTAGATGGTAACGCAACTCAGTTTATAATATATATGACAGAGGCTTAGATGTTAGAGGAACAATAACAAGTTTATTCATGCACAGAGCTTAGTGGTTACAAAATTGTTTCTCACTTAGAGGCACTTTGATTAATAGTTGCAATACTAGAATGAGGTGATTCAACTTCTTAAAATGTCACTTCTTTAGCTTAAAGTATTTAGAACTTCTTTCTCTACTGCTTTTAAATCGCAGTCACCCTGTGATATACAATCACAGCTTCTCTGTTCCTTACCAGGACACAGACTACGTTAAATAAGTCACCAAACTTATTTTAAACCAGCTCAAAAATAAGCAATTTAGCCTCCCTGATCCCTTCAACCTAGGATCAGTCTTCCCTGTGCCTCATCAGAACACAGACTAACTGCTTTAAACTCTGCATTTCTTCCACAAAACGGCAGTTGGCTCCGCCTACTTCTCCATGGCAACCAACCTCTGAGTGCAGATGCAATAACTGAAATACTGACCCCTTTAAAACACAATTAAACATAACATCTGCAAACCAAAAATTCATACTTCATTACACCTTCCAAAACACAAGTGTGTGCTTTCCACCTACGTAACCATGAAGCCAACAGGAAACTGAAAGTTACCTGGGAAGGCCAAGAGCTTGAATGCTGTTTCTATCCTAAATACCTTGGTGTCACCTTAGATCGAACACTAACATATAGGAAACACTGCATGAACACCAAGCACAAAGTAGCTTCATGCAACAACATCCTGCGGAAACTTGCTGGCAGTGCATGGGGTGCAGACCCACAATTAATAAGAACATCAGCCCTGGCCTTGTCTTACTCAACTGCCTAGTACACCTGTCCTGTCTGGTACAAGTCTGCCCATGCGAAGCAGATGGACATAGCACTAAACGAAACATGCAGAATAATCACAGGATGCCTTAAACCTACACCTGTTGATAAACTCTACAAGTTAGCTGGCATTATCCCTCCTGACGTTGCTGCTAACTGTGAGAGAAATAAGGTCGAACATTGTGAAAGCCACCCACTGCATGACTATCAGCCTCCTCCCACCAGACTCAAATCAAGGAAGGGCTTCATGAGAACCACCACTCCTCTTGATGTTCCTCCAGCAACAGCAAGAGTGTCCCTCTGGGCTGCTGAACCAGGCAATTCCAACTGGATGGCCCCCCATGAGGGTCTTCCTCCAGGGGCAAACCAAGAATGGGCAACTTGGAAGTCCCTAAACAGACTCAGAAGCGGAGTGGGCAGATCAAAAGACAACTTGGCAAGGTGGCACTACCTGGAGGAATCCTCCACTTTGTGTGACTGTGGAGCAGAACAAACAACTCTGCATATGTATGCTTGCCCACAATGTCCTGCCTCATGTACCGAGGAGTTGTTGTGTAAAGCTATGGACAATGCGGTCGCCGTTGCCTGCTTTTGGTCTAAAACTATTTAGCTGCTTGTGATTTCCTTTATTTCATCGCTTTTAAATTTATTTATTATGCAATGCTTTTGAGACAAAATAAAACAAAATGGGTGGGCCAACTTGGTTGCTTCCACTATATCAGCTATTGCTGCAAGTAATGACAGTGTGAATAAATTGCTTGCAGTTTTGGAGGGACTCATTTAATTTTTGCTTCGCATAGACTTATCATGGGGATTTGGTTAACCAATTAAAATTCATCAGTAAACAAGGTTTTTTTAACCTGATTTTTTTCGGGGAGGGGGTTTAATCCCTAAACCTCACCCAACCCCCACCTCCCACTCCCGCTTGGCTACAGCCCTGGGTGCTGCCTAGAACTGCATTGACTTTTTTGGCTACTAGATCACACTGCTGGCTTTTGTTTAACCTGTGCTTTATGTAGACACCTAGACAAACTGCACAAATACTGTAGTCAAGCTAGGTGTAACTTATCCCACATTTCTACATTCAATTTTTCATTCCTGAATGAGTAGTTCAACTGCTAAATCTATTCCATCCATAGAGCCAAAAGGCTCTTTCCCTCCTGAAGTTCTTATTCACCCTTCAAAATATGCTACAATGGGCTGTGATATCCTCTGGAACTGCTTTCAAGAAATCACAAAAGTCAGCAAGATGAAAAGGGAATAAAGAAGCTTAATGCATACTGACTTTGGTATCAGGATCCACAGCTCTCTTTTCTCCCATATGAATCCACCCCTACTGTCAAGGTACAGATACCACGAAGTCAGTCCCAAGTACAAAGTAACAATCGTTTAATGAAGATACAGCTCAAAAGAATCAAAAATGCTTAACAGCAGCAAAATAGTATTCAAAAACAAACACAGGTCAAAAAGGAGGTAAAACAGAGTCCCAAAGTCCTAAAAAATCCCAACCCGCTAACCAAAATACCCGGCAGAGAAGAAACACTCGCTATCATATCAGTGAACACGTTCCAAGATGAAGTAAAGTCGTAGTCAAGCCGGTCCAGGGGTCATCCATAGCAAACAGGATACAGCAGCAAGTCAAGCCAGTTCAGGGGTGATCCACAGCAAACAGAATACAGCCGCAGCGTCAATCGTCCAATCCAAAGTCAGGGCACAAGAGCGAACACAATGTCCAGAAGCGATCCGAGGTCCAAACCAAGAACAGTAGCAAATCCCAAAGAATCCACAAAGTTCAGGAATCATAGGGCTCACAGGAATAACAACACAGAATAACATGCAACCCAGCATACACTTTGCCAGTCGCAAAGTTCCTATTACAACCAACCCTCCTTTTATTACAAACCTTCCTCTGAGTTGCAATCAGCCAACGCCCCACCCTCAGCTGTTCTTGCATTCTCCTCCAAACTAGAATCAGACAACACCCCACACTCAGCTGCCAGTTGTGCTGCCCGAGCTGCTTTCTGCCTTGCCTGCCAAGCGGCTCTTCTCTTGCTTCTACTTACATCCAAACAGCAGACAAATCATCTTCCCTCCAAGTTTCATTCCCAACAGATCTTCTGAATGTACCACTACTTGTAGGCTCCTCACCCACTTCTGCTACTTTTGTCCAATCCATCTCATCCACAACCTCATCAGTGTCACTCCCAGCACTTCTCATAGAAACTGCTTCATTGTCAAAGCCATCATCCCCATCAAACCCTTCAAAAGACTCTTCATCAGTGGGTTGAAGTAAGTATTTGCCAAATCCTCTTCTGCTGTTGCTCTTCTATAGGGTCTTGTTCCCGAGTAGGCCTTTCTGCCTGCCTACTCTCCAAATCCCTCTTGTTACTACTACTCAAGAGACTCATCCACAACACCTACTTTTAGATTTTTCTTGTCTTCTACCTACTTGGCAGGTCTTTTTTCAAAGTAATCACCCTTAATGAGTATATTTGAGTCTTCTCCTTTCCTCTACTGACATTCTGAGATGAGATTATGGTTGTTCTCTTTGAAACTTCCAAATTTTGAAGGGCTTTCCCTGTTTGGATGCTCCACTGGGAATTGTTCACGCATCTTCACTAACCTTTTTGTTGCAGAGTACTCACTGCTGCTTAATTTAACTTGTTACATTCATCAATGCTTGACTAGTATGCATATTCATTATACAATATTATGTTTTTATATGTATTTGCTGTGATTGCTAGCCATCTTATGGAGCCATTTTTGTTTATTTTAATTATAACATAGTATGTGTGTATGTGTGTGTATACGGATTCATTTGCATGTATGCAAAACCCTATGTGACACAAGGAAACACTTTTTAAACACCAAACTTCAAGAATGCAAGTAAAAAAGCTCAATTAAATAAAAACTCACCCACTTGGCAATTGGACACCCCTGTGAACTTTTTCCTTCTCTGCCTGTATATACCACTACTTCAATTCTTACAGCATTTCCTTTTGCCCCATACCTGTAAAGCAGAAAGTGAACATTTTATTTTAAGAATAGGTTTATTAAATATATTTTTCATTAATAAAACAAACATATAGTACCATCTAATAAAAAATCCATCATGTCCCTAAGAAGCTGACAGAAATGATATTTTTAAAACCAAAAAACCCCCAGCAAACTTGAGCAACAAGCTAAAAAAACTGGAAAAGCAGACAGAATACCCAAATAAAGAAAGCAAGAGATCCTTAAAAAAGAAGATTAGATTGATTTAATAGATTTGCTTTAATTAGGACTAGCAACTGGATTTATGGCTAAAACTCCACGCACCACCTGTGTCAATCACCATCACTAAATTAGTACAAATAGAAAAGTCTACATATTGTTTCCAAATTATGACAAGCTCTTGCTGTGTTGAACCTCCAGAAAAGCAAGGTCTGAGATTTGTGGGTCAATCGACAAATATATCTGTCATAATGAATGTAGTGCTGCAATATGACACAATAGCATATTACCTAGTGAGCACCTTCAGTTCATAGTGGGAGATCACAGACTCAGAAGAGCCCACAAGGGGACTCCAGTCCAATCCCCTGCCATACAGGAATCATGTCCCATAGCTATGCCCAGCATAAGCTGCCTGAGGACACAGGGATAAAAACCATCATCTTAAATATCTGAAGCAACTGAAACGCTGAGGTTTTTACAGAGTTTCACTTCAGCCAGGGGACATACCAATGTATACTCATTCTATCTTTCTCATTCTTCATTCAATTCACCTGTTAACTTATGATGACCTCATGAATCTCAGAGGAGGTTTTAGGGGTTCATATAGCACCTGGCAAAGTGGGCTCTTGGTATCACTGGGGTTTGGATGCAGAACTGCTTCTGGATACCAAAATCCGTGGATGGTAAAGTCCCATTATAAATAACGGCTTGGTAAAATGGTTTCCCTTAAATAATATAAAATCAAGATTTACTTTTTGGAATTTTTTTTATGGGGCAATATTTTAAAACCATACATGCTTGAATACCGGGACGGCGGGGCATACTTGAGATGGGCTCCTTGCTGCCCCAGCAGCACTTTCTGCAGCAGTCACCTCCTCCACTGCTTCCCTCCCTTGCTCGCCCAGAGAGAGAAGCAGAGAGAGAAGAGCTGAAGGAGACAGTGGCTGCAGCAGTTGTTGGGGAAATAGCCCAGTGGAAGGACAGTGCGCCCCGCCTCATTGCACTCTCTCCTCCTTTGCTGGGTTCATCTTTGAGTGCATCTTCTTAATCCTCAAAGTGTATGGATTGGGAAAGTGCACTCAAAGGCAAAGGTAGGAGGTGACCCCCAATGCCGGAGCGCAAAGGTAAAGGTACTGGTGGGAGAGGAAGGGAGAGGAGGGCTGCTTGTTAGTCAGCAGTGGAAATCTGAATGGAAAACAACTATATCAGGAGCAGTAGAACGATTAGAAACTCAGTTACATCAAATACACGAATAAAGATAAATGAAAATTCTACAACTGGCCATGCTAATAGAATGCAATACTTTGATTCCTTGCTATAAATCTGGATGAGGCCACATTGTAACTCTAAATTTAAAAAGCTTTAACGTTCAGTTTAGTCATATGGTGTGTATAGCAAGGCCTACATAAAGAAAGAGAAAATACATACATAAATAAAAACGAATGAGGAACAGAATAAATTATGTCTGGAATACAGTATAATCTTCCGACTCTGGCCAGTGTGCAGTAGCACAGCTTCACTGCAGTGGTGAATCCACCTGCAATGTCTGGCCAAGATATTTTGCTACCTCAGGTGAAGAAAAACATGGAAATCTAGAAAGGAGGTTGACTTGGGCATTAACAAAGGATGGGAAGAATCCTCCATGCTACCTGAAGGCAGGCCACCTGAGCATGTGCAAGCTAAATCACTTGTGACATTATAGCTCCCATAATTTCACTGCTGAAAACTGGGACATTTGTGGCCAAGTAACTTTTGAGTGTGGCCCAATAACAGTATCACTGTTTAGTGGATTCTGGATCTTGCATTAAAAACTGAGCATGTAGGAAAGGGTGGAGGAGTGGCCCAAATTGGTTTATCCAATCTTAATATTTGCCTCTAACTTCTGCCATGTTGTGCATGTCTGTCATAGAGTCATGCTGGAAGACCTAGAAAATGCCTAGGGAATACATATTATATGTCATTAAATGAAACCATGAATACTGATCTCACAGATTTTTATTTTTTTATTTAACTGGAGTCAGTTAAGTCAGAAGTTGAGGTCTAAGGTTGATGTGTGGTATGTATTGTAACTTAAAAAAGAATCTGTCACTGATTATTTTTCCCATTGGAAGAGAAATTTGCTAATCCATTTACTGTTAAACTCAAAAGACTGGAAATTATTCAAATTTATCTTAATTGTAATTATAAGTTAGGTTTCTACATTACTATCCATATACAACAAAATATACATTATATACTGAAATTAAAATTACTGATAAATGACATTAAATATCACACATTGCACAAACCGGGACACAACAATCCTCAACTACCACCAAGCCTGAAAAGCTGCTATTGAAGCTGAAGGGATTTTGAAAGCTTACTGTAATACAGCATGCCTGGCTAGCACTTCAAAGAAACCCGATCAAAGAAAAACAGTCAAACATCCTGCTGTGCATACACAATATCTGCACACAATGCATACAACATTCCCCAGGCATGTCTAAGTTAACAGTATGGATTGTGTTCAATCCCAAGTAACAGCACATGCATTAATTGGGCATGAATAGGAAGCACACATCCTGCAGTTCTTGTGAAGGAAATCATTAAGCATCTCTTTTCATCAGGCTAGTATGTGAATTTCCTTCAAACTCAAACTGGCTTCTAGCCCAGTCCTCCAATTGGCCACTGCCTTTTATTTACCTCCTAAGTCCAACCATCTGTCTTGGATACAGCATTTGAAATTAACAATAAAGAAATGAATCTCCCAGAGCCCCACACGCCATGGCATGTCCCATCTAATTCCTGGCATCAACCATGACTACATGTGAGTGGTAGTGTTCTGCTTTTGAGGACATAGTTGGGACATCTGAACTAGTTATTGTAGTTTACAAATACTCCAAATGTGCATAATGAAGCAAAAAAGAGCCTTTCATGAGTAAACACAAGTAAAACCACTTAACTACTACCAATCTGAATGATTACGATTACTATAACCACCGTTCCTATTTTGCTTATTTTGTTTTTTTACTCACCCAACATTTATTTCCTCACCTGTTCTCCATTATCTCCCTGACTGCAGCAATACTTGGTCCTGTTCCAAGGTGTGTGTAATACGGCCCTTCATCTTTCTCTATAATTTGTTCTGCAGAAAGGATAGTTGTTAAAAATCACTTCATGAACATACAAATATGGACCCCACTAAAATGTTATGAATGTCCTAATGGCACAAACTATAATATGCAATCAAGTCACTTGGCTCAACTAATTTTCTTGTATTGTTTACAGAAGAGGGTTCTTCATCACCTGAAGGTCAAATCACCTTTTTGTATAGTATCAGTTTTCAATTAGCTTGACCAACAACTTCAAGAAGTGTGACCAACAACTAAGACTTTGATCTGAACTAAATCACACCAGCTATGTTACCACCACCTTTTTGTTTTTTTAAGAGAAGGCATATACCTCAATGTGTTTTAAGATTCAAGCTGAGGTTGAATCTTAAGACTGTGGATTAATTATGTACAGAAATGGTTTAACGATGAGACCAAAATATACTATATCCCCTTTCAAACAATTTGCAATATTCTATTAGACTTAATTTTAATGCTGAGTGTATTTACCATTAACACAATTCGTAATTCCCTTTGGTAATGACCTAAGAGAATCTAGAAACAAGAACCGAAAACATCCATAAACACACAAAATGTTCTTTTCAAGGACAAGTTTTGACCTAAGCCAACAATGAGACACTCCAGGCAAAATATCTACCCTATATTGTTTATAAAAATTCTTAGAAACTGTATTTATAAAATACTTAATTTAAATATTTTATTCCCCCATTAGCAGAAAAGGAGAAGGTAAGTTGCAACTGTATCTGAAGGCATATTTCCTGTGTCTAAGTATCAGTGCTAGATTTTTAGATATTCGGGAATTCTTTCAGCTCTACAACTAAATTTTATGGATTTCCTTCCATTGGGCAAATTACAGGAATCATGTGAGCTTAAAATTAAGCAACATCAATAGTAAGATACACTCAGAAATCAAGCATTCAAGAAGTCACCTGAAAGGCACCTAGAATCAGACGAAGAAATATTCTCTGGAATGGAAGCAGATGAAACTCTTAACTGCAGTGCAGACAAGAAGCAAGATGTAGTGTTTGTGTGTGAGAGAGCTTGTTTGTGAACACACAGACATACACATATTCTGCTAGGGATTCCTATATGAGGAAACAATACCAAGCAAACATAAATCAAAGGCTACTTACCAACACAATCACATGATGGGAAATCTGCCTGCCCTTTCTTTGAAGGTGTATCAATTAGATTCTTTGTGGGGGTGTCCAAGAACTTCATAGGTGATTCAAGGAAACTACTGAGCGTATTTTTCATTGGATAACATCCTGAGTTCCCTTTAGCATGTGGATTCTCAGTTTCCAAGTTTTTTCCTGTTGGGAATTTAATTTTATCTACACACGTAGCATTCCTGAGTGCTTCTATGGTATCCCCTGGGGAGACAGCACCACAATTAATGGGAATTGGTTGCAGATTCTGATCTTTTTGCTTCTCCACAGCATGCTGCTGGAATTTTGCATGGTTATCTTTACACATGTCACCTGCTTGACTGAAGGTCTGAGGCAAGGGATGCATCTGAGCCATGGTTTGCTGTACCTGAGAATCCTTGTCGTTTTCTGTAAGCATATGCATGTTTTCATTGCCTTGGCTCAAACAGGACTTTGTGTCTAAGTGAGGAACAGCCAGGTGATTATTGGAGGGTAGGCCACTATGTTGCAGGGCATTGCTTGGCATATTGGTGCCCTGAGTAGCACCGAAGCTCACCGCTTTGATGCGCTCAGGCACCATTTCACGGCCTAACAGCTGGTCTTTCATTTTATCTTGCATCGAGACAGGTAAAGGCCTGTGGAATATTATCTGAGTTTTGGGGAGAAACAATGCAGCTGTTTTTTGTTGTGTTGGCAAAGCACTCCGCTTCCTTGGCTTTTGCACCTTAGCTTTGGTTGTTTTTTTCCCCAAAACAGTTAACTTTGAATCTTGTGACACAATCCGGCCAAGTTTGTGTAGTTTGGAAGGCTTTTTATGTATGTCCTGCAATTCGCTATGCTGGCACTCCTGTTGCAACTGATTTTGTTGGTCAGATATTACCTGAGGCTTCTTTTTCAACCTTTTTGCCCTTGGTACTAGTTTATCATTTTTCCGTGTCGGTTGCCTTTGCTTGACTAACAATGAGCTGTAATTGTTCCTTACAAACACTGATTGTTTCTTCTGCAATAGGCACTGATCCTGTTTATGTTTTGACTGCATATCGGATGGTATTCGACCAAAAAGGGATGCCTTTTGGTCAGGGCTTGTTTTGCTTGATTCAATTATTGCTGCCAGTTGAGTTAATTGGGTGGCTACCTCCTTCTCATCCTGGCTATGAAAGTTGCCCCTAATTACAGAATTACCTTTTGAGTTTAAACCATGAACAGTTTTTCCCTCCCATTTCCCAAGCATCTCAAATTTGTTCCTCCATTGTTTGACAGTACTTGCGTTTTTGGAACATGGCCCAATGGCAGCTTTATGTTGAAGAGGATATTTCTTGGTAGCATGGCCTGAATTTCCACCAGCTACTAAAGCAGAGAAAGACTTGCCATCCCATGCAGAACAATGTAATCGACGCAGTAAGCTAGATGGACCTGGAGATTTACTGGAAAACTCGGAAATAGCACCTTGACCATTATAAAGCAAACTCTTAGGAAGAACTCTTCTCTGGGAAGGAACATGAGAAAAGAGCTGCTGGTCTTTTTGTGAGGAAGCCCCTTTAATTGCTTTCAATGCAGAGGCCGTCAAGGAAAATGAATTATCCTTTTTGAAACTGCTAAGTGAATGTGAGATTTGCTGCTCTGAACATTGAACTCTTTCAGTTTTACCTGGTGAAGATGCTTTTAAAGGAGCTTCTGACAAACGTGTTAATGCCTCAATTGCAACCACCTGTTCCACAGTTAAATTTCGGTTTTTAATAAGAGATAGAAAAGTTGATTGAAGTGACAAATCTTCAGGTTGGGAATCTTTTCTTGGAATATTTAAAGCACCATCACCAAGACAGCCACATTTTTCAGTCATGGGAGTGCAAAGTGGCTTGTCCTGCAGATCTAGAAGCGAAATGGTTTGCAAAAGTGAGTTCTCAGATTCCTGAACAATGTTAGAGCTTTCTGGCTGTTGCACCAGAACGTGATCCTTCTTTTTTGGAAAAGCACCACACGTTCCAGTTGGCAAAGTGCTGTCATTGTTCAATGCAGAAGAGCCACTCCAAGAGGCACCTGAGTGGCTTTCTTTGCAGCTGTTTGCCAGATTCACTCTTATACCCACATCTACTTTTTTCTGTAAGACGTCACATTCTGCTGGTGAGTAAGGTATATTTTTAATGCCATTTTTAGCAGTTTGTGCAAGTAATTTTTTGGGTTCATCTAATACATTGGAAGAATAAACTGCCTTTGCATTCCTGTCATCATGTTTTGAGTTCTCATCCCTTGTTCCAGTTCTGCAGAGATCACCATTCACATGGACACTAAGTAATGGCTTTTCATTGTGTGTCCACTTCTCCGTTTCTAAGCCAGTCATACTTTCCTTTTCACTTGTCTGAACATTTTCCCAGAGCACTGACTGGGTTGGTTTCACCTTGTGTTTTTCGATATGGCTGTATGCAACATATTCCATGAGATCTGCTCTGCAGCCATTTACTGGTTTGTTTTCTCGATCTCCCTGCAAAATAATTCAAACATACTTTAAGCCAGTGCTATAAATTCTGAACATACAAAAGGTTCAGTATTACTGAAATAAACCATTTTATGAATGAAGGAAATTAACACCCAAAGCATAATGGCATAGGCAGTCATTAATATTGTCTGCTATATGGATTTTGATGAAATTTACTTTCAGGTAAATGTAATTAGAATCAGATTGCAAGGAGCAAGAAATGTAGTGGGTGTAATTTCCAATTAAATCTATAAGTACCATATCCAACCTCACCTCACAAAAACATTTCTATGGGAGCAAGCTATAAAATGTGGTTTTTCAATGGGAGAGGATTGAAGTGTTAAATTAAAGAACTAAACTTTTATCATTAAACATTTACACTGTAGATCACAAGCACATTCAAATACGGCTTCCTTTGCACAGAAATAAAAGGCCAAATTTTATTTCTGGTCTGAATATCCTTTAATGTTCTTTGAACCAAGGAAAAACAACTACATGAAAATACAATGAGGCAGGACATAAATTATGTTGAAGCACATTCATTATTTTCAGTTCTGCATTTCAGAACTATTCAGGCATCGGGAAACATATTTTTCCTTTATCAAATGAATTACACCATGTAACAAAATTTGAAAAAAAAATCTCTGTTCCTGCTTTGAAAGTGTTATTCCTGTTTAATTGTGCCGTACATACTTTGAAAGTAGTTGCTATACTCCAGAAACTTTGTTTTTGTGGCTTTCACAAACTATATTGAATCGATTTAGATGAGATACTTATTGAAAAACTATAGAAATGTGCTGCAGGATGTCCCGCAAAAACAAAGTTTTTGTAATTTAATAAACCTTTTCCATGTTTTTATGACAGAACCAATTAGGAAATGACATTTATAACCCAAAAACAAAAATCATGTTATATAGTATTATTTTTAAAGAGAAGCAGGGGGATAAAGCTTCATCTATCCATAACAAACAATAGTCTAACATCAGTCTAAATATAGGGTTTTCATGGCAAGATTTGTTCAAAGTTGGTTTACTCTTACCGTCTGAAGCTGGAAGACTATGATTTTCTTAGGGCTGCACAGTGAGTTTCCGTAGCCAAGTAGGGATTTAAACCTTGGTCTCCCAGAGTCTAAGTTCAACATTCAAACCACTCCACCATGCTGACTGTCATGATCAGCAGAAACATAATCGAAAGCAAAAGATTACCAGCCCTATTAATTAGAAAATCTAGCTACTAACAAATACTTGGAAATCAGGGGCATTATCTGCTAACTAAAATGACTGTGGCCTTAATTCTTTGATTAAATGAAAGATAAATGTTCCACAGGTCTGCTAATGGTGTGGGTACTGACGGCAGTATTTGTAGGAGTCGGTGGATATGCCAAATGCAATGCAAAATACTAAGTGTGAAAACTATGGCATGCATAGTAAGTTATGGAAAAGGTTAATTAAAGGTAATGTGAATTCTCTAAATCAAACCTTGATGAGAATGGCGATGTACTTATGAAATAAAAACACAAAAAGAACTCTGGTGGATCAAATCAAAGACCTATTTAGTGCAACATTCTGTTCAGACTGAGGCCACAAGCTGCCTATACGAAGCCTGTCAACAAAACATTATCATATTTACTCCATTCTAATGCTCACCTTTTTTTACTAAGTCGCCTTCCCAAAATTAAGATGTGCATTAAATTCGATGACACATTAGATTTGAGTAAATATGGGTAATACAGTTGTACCTTTCAATTCACATTTTCCAAGAAATAGAGAAGGATACTGCCTCTGATACTGTAGACAACATATAGCATTCTGACTCGTAGCATCTGATGGCCCCATCCTCCATGATTGTATCCAAGGCACTTTTAAAGCAATCCAAGTCAACAGCCATAGCTATACCTTTCAACATTATGAGCGGTGTGAAGTAGTACTTCCTTCCCTTTCTTCTGCTATGTGAATAATTCAGACTATAATGTTATTCAGGATGATTCAAAACAGTCTTTCTCAACCTCATGCTGTCCTGATGCAAACTGATGATGTTGGACTGCAACTACTAAAAACCCCAGACAGCAAGGTAATTGGAAGGCTGGTTTATTTATCTCCCTATGGAGTCTTGTATTAATGTAGTGGTGACTAAGGACTACAATCCTGAGGTGGGAAAGTTATCCATGAGTGGAAATATTGGTGTGATGAAAATTCATATGGAAAAAGTGACAGGCATTTGCAGCACCCACAATCCAGTGACCATGCTGAGTGGTGGGATTCTTGGGAGCGGCATTACCAAAGAAATATGTTCTGTCTTAACATCTCCAAATATCATTGAAAAATATTAAAACCTCCCAAAAGACTGCTGCCAATCAGTAAACACATTAGTCATTGTTCCATATTCTGCATCCATGGATTCAATCATCCACAGTTTAAAAATATCCCCTCCACCCCACAAAACTCCCAAAAGCAAACCTTGATTTTGTCATTTTAGATAAGGGACCACATTGTATATAATGAGGCTTAAGCATACACAGATTTTGGTATTCACAGGGGTTCTGGGAACTAAATCCAAGCAAATTCCAAGGGCTCTCTTGTACTTAGCTAGATTGTCCAGTGCTCAGCCCCAATATAAAAGCAGCTTGCTATCTTCAGTATAAAGAATTGTATGTGTCCAGCTCAGCCATCTCAATGTTGCTGATCCTATTCATTTCTTAAATGGTATTCCCCTAAAAGCAAGAAGTCCTGAAATACAACTGGTTTAATTTTTGCCTCTAATCTACAGATCTTCCTGCCCCCTTTAAATGGGATGGCTCTCTACCTGGGATTAAGAGAAAAGCAGCAGTTTCCACATTCAATCTAGATGGAACTAATGATGACTGGGGGGGGGGGGGGGGGGAAGATTTCCTAAAGGTACTGTACCTGCAAACAGCTAGCTCCAGGATATATCCTCAACCAACCTCCTCCTGAACCTTATTCACTGTTGCGGGCTCCAAGCTCGAGCTGAACTCTTTCATTCTATTCATTGTTACTTCACCTGACATAATCACTCGTCTGATTTAAAAAGGAGGGAAGATCAATAAGACATTAATAAAATTCAGTCTGCCTGTTACAAGAATGAGAACCTGGTTTATTGGTTGTTACTGTGCATACGCAACACAAGCACCACTGTTGAATCTAAAGGGCTCTTAGCTTTACCAAAATCATTGCCCGCTGATGTGCAGCAAGCAGCCAGCTGATGCTGCACAAAGAGCCAGTCACAGATTCAGTTCACCCCTGCTTCTCCTCAGCAACACCAACAGCCAGTATCTGGGCTCCTTCTTCGCTCTCAGCTCAAGGCTCACAGAGCTGAAGTTAACACCTTGCATGCCAGATGCAAGGACACAGAACCAGATTACACAAAGAGAGGCTGTCTCAATACCAAAACAAGAAGATAAGTCTCAAATGTTACCAACACCATCTTTTGAATCATAGAATCATAGAATCATAGAATAGTAGAGTTGGAAGAGACCACATGGGCCATCTAGTCCAACCCCTGCTAAGAAGCAGGAAATCGCATTCAAAGCACCCCCGACAGATGGCCATCCAGCCTCTGCTTAAAAGCCTCCAAGGAAGGAGCCTCCACCACGGCCCCGGGTGAACATCAGTGGCAGCATTCATCACACAGATATATTCAAAACAGCTATGCCTTAGTCAGCCACTTTTCCTTTTCTGCTTTTATACATCAAGCTGAAATGGATGTTAATATGCATTTAGTTTTGGGAAAGGTCCCAAGGCACAGCAGATTATTGTTTGGGGTGGGTGTTAAAAGGTTGTATTGAAAACAAGTCCTATCAAGTCAGTAATCCTAAACAGGTTGTAGGGAGGCTACAGTACACCGTCAGGCATGGGGGCAATGGGACTTAAAAATTGATGCCAATCAATAATGGAAATCTTGGTGAAACAATTAAATGTTTTTGCTTGGCAGACACAGTGATTTTAAAGAAGAGGAAACATACTTTGATGTTTCAGATAATTCTTCCTGCAATATATATGAATACATCATATATAAAACATTTCCTGTAATACAGTCAGTCTAATTTCTTAATGGGACATGCCACATGGTTCTCTTTTGTCTTCCTTTGCCTCAGTGAAAGAGATGCGGATGGCACTCAAGTAAGAGGAGCTGGCCCTGTGCACCACTTCACTTACCCCATGGATCCAGCTCATCTTCCTCTGTGTTGCAAATATATATATTTGTCCAGGCAAAGGAAAGGAGGTACTACATGGAACAGGAAAATGTGGCACACAGGAAGAGGAGGATGTACCAGATCCACCAGGTAAATAAGATTGTGGAACTGCACGGGGCCCATTTCTCATCTTCTTAATATTTGCCGCATGTTTCGGCGGGTTTGCTATCAGAATAAACTTGCACAATTTCACTCCAAATAAGTATGTGTGTATGTGTGTGTGTATATATATATGTGTGTGTGTGTGTGTGTGTGTGTGTGTGTGTGTGTGTGTGTATATATATATATATATATATATATATATATGTATGTATGTATGTTTTTTAGGGGTGATATTTTTTATCCGGACTAGTTGAGTCCATGGGTATAAAATCTGTGGATATGGAGGACCATAAATATACAAAAGTTGGAAGGAAACCCATACATAGCTCAAAACCAACACACCACTTATAAGTACAATGGTTATAAAACACCATTCTATAAAAGTTGATATGACAAACAAGGGGTCTGTTTTATTTAGGAGGTCACCTACAGAGATCAAGCCACTCTGCATTAGCTGTAATAAAATTAACTCATAAATATATAATCTTCCAATATGTGGTTCAAACAAGATGTATTTCAAATGTCAAAAGTGCAGTGTTGCTCGCTTGGCTCAGTTTCAATTGGACTCACCACCTAGAGCTAAGGGAATACACTGGGAGCAGGAATAACCTACAAAATGTAAGCTAGATTCATACCTAAGCCCTGTAAAGTGGATATGCATTCTGTTAGCTAATATTACCTAGGCATTATGTTCACAGTTGAAAGAGACCACAAGGGCCATCTAGTCCAATCCCCTGCCATGCAGGAAAATACAATCAAAGCACCCACAACAGATGACCATTCAGCCTCTGCTTAAAGGCCTCGAGAAGGAGACTTCACCACACTCCAAACAGCATATTCCACTTCTGAACAGCTCTTACCATCAGGACGTTCTTCCAAGTGTTTAGGTGGCAATTCTTTGTAATTTGCATTCATAGCTCCGAGTCCTAGTCTATAGAGCAGGGGCGTCAGCCTTACGGTTGCCTTAAAAGGACTGTTTGTAATTGAAAGTGTACAAAAGTAACTATGTTATCCTGGCATTGAAAGCCTCGTGGGTCACAAAAAAGGATGTGGCGAGCCAGATTCGGCCCGTTGGTCTTGCATTTGACATGTGTGATACAAAGCATCAAAAAACAAGATTGCCCCCTCCTCACTGTGACATCCTTTCTAATATTTATGGCTACTGTGTCCCTTCTCAGCCTTCTTTTCTCCAAGCTAAACAGACCCAGCTACCTCAGCTACTCTTCATAGGCTTAGGAAGGATTGAGTGCTCTGTCATCTTAAATATTCACCTATTTGGACTTTGCTAAAAATACCAAACCAGAATGCAGCTTGAAAGCATTTCCAACATTCCTTTTCCGGGAATGGTTGCTGAATGTTTGCTCAGCAGTTTAAGGCACACCTGAAGACCATCAATAGTGGCAGAAACATTTAACCAACAGCAAATAGCCACTTCATTGAATCTGGTCACAAATACTTCAAACAAGGATGCAGTGACCTCAAGTATATGCATCAAGTGAATTAGCTTGCCTTAAACCAAGAATGTAGTATGAAAATTTATTGCTATTAAACTGGCTAAAAATATTTTTGGGAATCTGAGGTGCATTTTCCCCAAGAAAAATGAGAGCACTTGGGTCCCACTCTCCTCATCCAAAAAAGAAATACAGTAGAGTCTCACTTATCCAACATTTGCTTATCCAACGTTCTGGATTATCCAACACATTTTTGTAGTCAATGTTTTCAATACATCATTATATTTTGGCACTAAATTCGTAAATACAGTAATTACAACATAACATTACTGCGTATTGAACTACTTTTTCTGTCAAATTTGTTGTATAACATGATGTTTGGGTGCTTAATTTGTAAAATCATAACCTAATTTGATGTTTAATAGGCTTTTCCTTAATCCCTCCTTATTATCCAACATTTTCGCTTATCCAACGTTCTGCCGGCCCGTATATGTTGGATAAGTGAGAGACTCTACTGTACTCAATTCAAGAACTAGTATGCACAGGCATATTTAATTAAATGGAACCAACTATTCTAAGATTTCTGCAAAAACAAAACACAGAAAGCACTCAGCAGAATCAATTTCAGGGTTCCCCCCCCCCCCCCAAAGTCAGGTTAAAAAGTATCTGCTTCTACTTTATTTAAAAATCTTGCAGTTACATAAGATCTGCAGTGAACAAATTCAAATGAACATAGATCTGCACATAATTATGACAGGCTATTAAGGGAACAAAAAGTAATAAGCTGAAAGAATTTCATATTTTCTTTTGGCCCTTTTTGGAGAGGGAAAAGAAACAGAGCCGGCCCTAGGTATTTTTCAAGTTTAGGTGAACAGAATTTTGGCGCCCCCCCCCCCCCCAAACCAATCACTGAAAAATAAAAGCGTTGGATAAGCGAAAATGTTGGATAATAAGGAAGGATTAAGGGAAAGCCTATTAAACATCAAATTACATTAAGATTTTACCAACTAAGCACCAAAACATCATGTTTTACAACAAATCAACAGAAAAAGCAGTCTCGACTGCGCCCCCGTATGTTTTGCGCCACAGGCAACTGCCTAATTCGCCTCATTGTTGGACCGCCTCTGAAAAGAAAGCTCCCATACAACTTTTGGGTATTAAGGAGGGGAAAACAATGAGAGGGTGTTTGTTTTATCTCTTTTTGTGATATATCTTGGAAGTGAACCATGAACAATGGTCTGGAGAGGATACAGGAACTGAGATCCAGGACCAAAGAGCCATAAGGATGTGAGAGCAAACCAAAGAACCCATGAACAATCCAGGAGACACCATTACAACTCCATCCTGAAATCATATAGAGGCAAGTTACGAAGAAGATAGGTTCTGTAGATTTGTTCTTAAATTGAATTTGTGTGTAGGTTGGAACAAGTACATGTTTAAGTGTAACTCCAGCCATATATATATTATAGCATAGTTGTTTATTTTGTTGTTTGTGCCCCTGTTCAGAAGATTTCGTCTCACTTTCTGTCCCTGTAATGATTGGACTTTAAAAAATTTGGCTGGTTGTGGAATCAAGGATTGGGGAGGAATCTTCAGTGCAGACACTTTTTCCCTGTGATAACTTTTTCAGGAGTGAATATCCCCTCCGAGGACTATTATGTTTTAATCTTGTATTGCATTGTTTTTAAATCTCATTGTTTTAGTGGATCGTGTGTATTGTATGCTATGCTGTTGTCATATTCTCATTGTAAGCCGCCCTGAGTCCCCACAGGGAGATGGTGGCGGGGTATAAATAAAGTTATTATTTTATTGTATGACACAGCAAACAAGATAGATATGCTGGATTTCGTTTCACAAAATCACAAGTCGAACAGTTCCCAAGTGTCTAGGACTGTGTGATGTATTTTCGGATGATGCGTGCAGATCCCAGTAGGGTGGCCTTTTGCAGTTGACAGATTGTAATTTTGTCAATGTCTATTGTTTCCAAATGCCGGCTGAGATCTTTTGGCACGGCACCCAGTGTGCCCATCACCACCAGGACCACCTGCACTGGTTTCTGCCAGAGTTGTTGTTGTTGTTATTATTATTATTACATTCCTCTCACTTCCTGTTGTCCCACTCTCATCTGTAACTATGAGTCAATTGTAAATGTAACTCAGAGACTGCCTGTAGTAGAGTTTAATAAGGCTATCAGCCTTGTCCAATCTGATGGCCCTTCAGGTGTGTGTTGTTCATACAGTTCAATGATAAATGAGCTGTAAGAGGCCCTAGTAAGGTATTGGGTTTTTATAATCAAAAGTAGGCGGCAGTATTCAGACCCTAGGTAGTTTGCTTCACCATAAAACTGGAGAAGAGATTAAGTCTCTATTACTACCAATTACTGAGGTCTGATTTTTTTTAAAATGTCTTAATTCATAAATTAACATCTGAATTACAAACTGTTAAAAAATAAGGCAGGGAACAGGATTCCACAAGACATAGTCAAGACTCCCTATGCACATCAAAATTCATAGATTATTAAGGCCCATACTATGACACAGTGAAATGGTAACCTCTAAATGTAATGAATAACCCATACTGAAGTGGCTTTGTTTGTTGGAAGGTGGGTTATGGGAGTTTCCGTCTAACACATTTAGAGGGCACCCAGGTGGGAGCAGGCAAAGATGGATCTTGTTACTCTGAAGAGATAAATGGTACTTTGGGTAGCAGTCTGCATTTTATGACAATGAATTATTTGTGATAGAATTACTAGAGTTCTTTAATTTGCATCCATTATCATCTAGCTCAGTGGTTCTCAACCTGTGGTCTGTGGATCACCAGTGGTCCCCAAGAATTAAAATATGGTCCGTGACTTCACCGTTACTAAACGGTTGCAATAAGAGCGAGTGGTCTCATTAAACCTTCTTATAGTGCCAAGGCACAGGGGGTGTTGGGAGGGGAGAGGCTGACTACCCACAAAGGGCATGACAAGCCTCCTGACCGCTACTTCTCCTCCTCCTCCCTCCCCCCGAGTGGAGCCATTCCATGTGGTGCCTGGAAGCGGGGGCGTCTTGGTATCTTTGTTTTTAGGCCTGTTCCTGGGGTTTATTTGGTATGCTGATTCAGAAAATTGCATTGGATAGACCAAATCAGCTCTAGATGACTAAATATGGTTTTCTGTGTGTGAGCAGATGGCAACTACTGGATGGCATATGTTCTGTATCAGAAACTAGAGCTGATATGGTCTATTCAATACAATTTTCTGAATCAGCACCTCAAATAACCAGATTGAATCTAAAGTTGACCAAAACTGATTCGTAACCCTTTTGGTATTAATGTTGGAGAGTGGTTAAAATGGTCCCTAGTCAAAAAAAGATTGGGAACCACTGATCCAGCTTTATCTGGATCAAGCTGGATCAGTGGTTCCCAACCTTTTTTTGACCAGGGACCATTTTAACCATTTTAACATAGATACAGTTACTTAAAAGCAAAGCAGACAAATGCCCTAAGTAGGAAAGTGTCTCCACTAAAGCCATAAAACTCACTAGTAACTTTGACTGGGGCAGTATCTCTTAGCCTCATCTACTGCACAGTGGTGTAACGAAGAAAAGGTGAAGGAAGAAAGAGAATGACGTGTTGCTCCTTGACCTCACTGGATGAAAGGTGGGTTATAATTATTTTATGTACTTGACTAATCACGCTCAAATCTAAATTACCTTAAGATAATTTGCTGGAGACTCCGTTTATGGTTAAAAGGACAGCAGGTAATTTCTACTGGGAAGCTTTGCAGACCTTGATCCTTCTAGGAGATCTACACTACAGCTCTGATAAGTATGAATGGGCATAGAGGGCAAACACAGTTGAAACTAGAAAAACTGTGTACTTATCTAAAGAAATGCATAAAATAAACTGTTCTCATAAAGGCAACTCAGCCGGAGAGATAATGCATGGCTGCCAGGTAGAGAACAAGCAAACAAGAAAAGGCGACTTATATTAATATTTCACTAAGGGGCTTCTCAGTTTGAAGCTAGATCCCCCTCTGAAATTCACGAACTATTTGTGAATTTAGGGCAGTTGCATGGATGGCAAATAAGTAAGAGAGAGAGAGTTGAAGAGATGGGAGGTATAGGTTCTTGGAGCATATGTTATGCCTGAACCCTGAAAAGAAATAAGACTCTATAGCAAAGACCTGCTGAAAATGACAGGCACTTAGTCGGAACTGGGATTAATCCAAGACCTGCAGGGAAACTTCATTTGTAGGCTCAATCTGTCAACTCTTACGAGTGGAAACAAGAACAAAGAATTCAATCGTCCTCATATGTGTACAAAAGGAAAGTGGCCAGGTGCCAAAAAGTGCAGATGGTCCCACATCCTTCAGCACATGCTTTCTGGTGTGTATCAGACAACACGGTGATTGAAGCCCTACCAGTTTCCTCCACATACGTAGGATGAAGTAAATGGTATTCTCAGAGGTCCCATTTCTGGTTTATGAGAATTAGTAGCAGATTTCTATCATATATGTAGCTGAAAGGCTATTCTACCTAAAAGCCTATGCTCTCCTGACATACCTTGAAGAACTTTGTCAGCTGCAACTTCACACTGCTCTATTATCATTCCACTAAACTGGCAAATCTACTTCAGTCTCTCACAGGGAAACTCTGTTCCTCTTAAAAACACAGTTTAACTTTTGTAATTTGGATTGTAAGCTGGCTTCTACTAAACTATGGTATCAGATAGAAAACATACTGAATTTTGTGTTAATAGTAGTTATTTCTGGAAACAAATGTTCATTATTGGCAGCTTCAGGTAATCTTTTTATTGGCAGCTGCAAAGAAGTGTAATGAGAAGAATACTTATTACTAATCTTTGTTTCTCTCACAGCCATAACACACCAATGGTCATCCATGAATAAAGCAATAAAATGATCTAAAACCCTGGCCTATTGTGCATAAGCTGTATACTGGCACAGTGCATTTGCTCCCACTTGATTCCTCCTACTAGTATAACTGGCTAAAACATTAGGTTGTTGTTTTTTAGGATATCATAAAAAAACCAAGTTTCATATGCCAGGAACAACCCTTTATAATCTTTATTTCAAAGAGGAAGAAAAAACCCGGTACCTGTGTAATTCTAAAAATCAAAACTACCATACTTAACTACTGGGATCTGCCTATCTGCTTTTACTAATAACAGCCCTAGACATCTGATGACAATTTTTAATTTCAAGGAGAAGGCTTTACACAGCCAGATGGGTAACAGAGCACAAAAGAACTGCTATCATGAAATGAAAGGGTTTTTTTAAACAAAATTTTTTTAAAGCCCTCAAATACCTACAAGTTATTTATTATTTCTTCATGCACTGACATCTAGAAATACTATTATGGAAAGTGATGATATTGTAGTGATGGGAGAAAAGAGACAAGATAAAGTTTTAGAAAATGCTTATGCCCTAACCTGGTACCAAATGTAAAAGACGTCAAATCAACTTTTCTTGACAAATATTGTAATCACTGCCATAAATAGTCCAACTATAATGCGAATGCCAACTTTTTCTAGCAGTCAATGATTGTGCTCTGATATTATGATAAACTATGATTTATTGTGACAAGAAAAGACTTGGCAGTCCTCTATTTGGCTTATTTACCAGGAACTCATAAGGTGACTGGGAAATTTTGTTTCCAATTAGCTACAATTTGGAAATACAGCTGAATGGTATAGATTGAAACAAAAGAAGTTGTGGTTTGTTTCAAGAAACTGAATTCTTATTCTAAGGCATGAAGTTACCTCACTTCAAACAAATTGTAGCCAAGATTAGCCACAGTTTGATTGAATAGTATAGGGCTGTGGCCAAAAAACTCCATAAGAAAAAAATAAATTTAAATACAGGTATATAACAACTGTAATAATTTGTGCTTGTTTTAAAATTTTATACTTTAATTTCTCCTAAACTAACAAGTAATTTTGGAATAATTAAGTACCAGATTAAAGGTATTTTATGTAGTTTCTTTAAAAAATGATAATAGGGCCATTGATTTTTAGATATGCCAATTTAAAGTTTTTGTTTTTGTGTGTGTGTGTGTGTGTGTGTCATTTTCAACTTAAACGTTTGAAAACATACATAAGAAGCACAATGGGACAAGAAAGACTGACTTGACTTGCATTCTTGAATGTCCATTTAAGTTTATTGATGTAACCTGATTTCTGTCAAAGTGTATGGACACAGTTTTCAAGTGTTTCCAACAGACGTTGTGGTGGTCATTTGTAACTATAAATGACCAATTAACAGTCATTTTCAGCTATTTTAATACTTGAACCTTTGTAACTAAAATAGAAAATTGATTTAATTAAGTATATATAAACAGAAAGAATGAACCATACTATTTACATTATTTTTTGTTATGGAACTACTCTTCATGAGTTGCTAAAAAAATTTCAACCCCTCCCCTCAACATTTTTTTCTGGCTAAGGCCCTGAAAGTATAGGAATCCAAAGTTTTAAGGGAAAGTTTCCAATCTCCCTCCTATTGTTACACTGGCCAGGAAATAGAGATAGTGTGTGTGAGTCTGCAGGGGATATAGTCTCATTTGCAACCAAACTACAGTCAACCCACCATATCCAAGGATTCTGTAGCCACAGATGCAACCACCCGCAGCTCGAAAATATATATAGTTTTAATTCCAAAAAGCAAACCTTATTTTGCCATTTTAAATAAGGGATGCCATTTTACTACACCATTGTACACAACAGGACTTCAACATCCATGGATTTACATATCTACAGGATGTCCTGGAACCAAACGCCAGCGAATACCAAGGGTCCACTATACAGTTTAATCATGATGTCCACACATTGGCCAGTCTGTTTCTAGTCATGAAAACTTCACTTCTTAATGCAACAATATAACAATAACAAAAATCTAGTACTTTTAAAAATGCATTCACAACTGCATTGTTCCCAACATATGGATCTTGAGAACAAACTCAGAAGAAACACGGTTGTTTAAAACCAAATGTCATTTAAAAACTAGGAAACATCATAGAAGTATGTCTACAATATTAAATCTCCTTTTCAACTGAGACACTGCCAAATATGCTTAAAAGAAATATTTCCATGGGAGCTACATACAATAGACAATATAACTATAAAAAGATCATCAAATCACATGAGTTAATTGTTTTCCACTGTTCAAAATACATGGTGTCCAGTATAGGTACATCGATTCCTTTCCCCAAATGCAGAAGAAATGCATTGGAAAGGAATGCAGCTGCTTTATGAAAACAAAACTAGACAGGCAAAAGCAACAGAATATATGGATTGCCAGGCAGTCCTTCACAGGGTATTCCAAAGAGTTCCTACAAGGCATCTCTGCTCTGAAATCTATATCATTTTTGCTTATCACCATGAAAAATAAACCCACAGCCCATACATTGGCTTGAAACTTGTGGGGTACAATGCTAGTTTTAAAAAGCTGTTTGAGTGGTTGTGCTTCATCAGAAGGTCCCTAATGCAACTAATGCTTCCACAAGAAAGCACTTTGCAGTCTCTCTTGACTTTTCACTTGGTGAGCGAGAGGCTAATCCAACTTTGAGCCACAAGTGAGCTCAAGGCCCTACAGCAGGCATCCTCAAACTGCAGCCCTCCAGCTGTTTAGGTCTCATCTCCAGAATTCCTGACCACTGAACCAGCTGACTAGGGCCTCTGGGAGTTGGAGGCCCAAACAGTTGGAGGGTCACAGTTTGAGGATCCCTACCCTAGAGCTTTTGACAAAATTGGATGTATATGTGGGATTCACCAAATTTGTGAAGGCATATGTTTATGGTATACTGAAAGTATACAAAATCATTGTTTTGTCCTGTGTTTTACAACCATGTTATTGTAGTTCCTGATGGGGAACCATACACAGCATTTAACTATATGTATCATAAACCACCTCTGTAATTTCAAAACCACACAATATTAAATTTCAGGCAAGTGAAGCCTGAACATGATTAGTTTACTTTCAAAGGTGAGAATTCTAGAGTGTGGAACATAGCTAGTATGTTACTTTTTTTTCAAAATGTTTTAGAAGTGTCGTTTTCAAATGTAGTTTTTGAAAATGCACTTTAAAAATACTTAAATTTCCTAAAGGCAATGTTTTAAAAGAGCAAGGTAATGCTACGTATTGCACATGTGCAAAATAATTCCACTATATAACAAAATTAGAAAAACTATCTGTTCCTGGTTTAAAAGTGTTATTTCCTGTTTAATTGTGTAGTATTTACTCTGAAAGTAGTAGTTCTACTCCAGAAACTGTTTTTGTGGCTGCCACAAACTATGTTGAATTGCTTGAAATATTCATTGAAAAACTATAGCAAAATGTGGTGCAAGATGTCCCATAAAAACAAAGTTTTTGCAATTTAATAAGCCTTTTCCATGTATTTATGACAGAACCAATTAGGAAATGACATTTATAACCCAGGAACAAAAACTGTGTTACAGAGTGTTATATCACCGCTTGCTACCCTGTTTCCCCGAAAATAAGACAGGGTCTTATATTAATTTTTGCTCCCAAAGATGCACTAGGTCTTATTTTCAGGGGATGTCTTATTTTTCCATGAAGAAGAGCTCACATTTATTGTTGAACAACAAAATAAACATTTATTATATACTGTAAAGTAGTTGTCATCACAAATCAGCATAACCAGACAAACTGTGAATCCTATCAAGAATTTCTTGTTACTACCATTATTTACATGTGCAACAATCTATGGTACCTCTTGCAGTTTAGGTTTCACAAGGTTTCCACGCTGATTTCTCTCTATTCTAGTTTCAATGTAGTCATGAATGATGAATAATATAATATACTATAATAATAATATGATAATATAATGATATACAATATATTTAGATAATATAATAATAGGATATAATAATAGAATATGATAATAATATGGTATTAATAGGATAATATAATAATGGGATATAATAACAGAATAGCATAATAATATAATAATAATAGGATAATATAATAGGATAATAGAATGGAATAGAATGATATAAAATATATTAAAAGGATAATATAAAATGGAATATAATAATAAAAGAACATGCTAATAATGATAAAATAATAATATGATAATATAATAGAATAATAGTATAGAATATAATGATATAAAATATATTAATAGGATAATATAAAATGGAATATAATAACAGAATAATAATATAATATAAAATATAATAGAATAATAATAGAATAATAATATAATGATATAATAATAATAATAATAGAAAAATATAATATAATGATATAAAATATATTAATAGGATAATATAATAATGGGATATAATAATAGTAACAGAATATGATGATAATAATATGGCAATAGAATAATAGTATAAAATAATGTTTCATGGCATAGGATAGGAATAAGGATGAGAGGAGAATCCCAATGCGTCCTGTACCTTTAAGGAGCGAAAGCAGCAGGACGAAAGCCCTCTTCCTTCCCTCCCTCCCACCCTCCCTTGCCCTGGCTCCAGGAGCCAATCAGAAGCTTTGGGGGCGAAGACAGCATGGCCAGGACGGAGAGAAGGAAGAAACGGCAGCGCAGCAGCAGCCACGGAAGGTTCTTCAAGCCGCGGCTGGGGAACAGGCAAGGCAAGGCAAGGCAGGGAGAGAGGCACAGAAAGCAAGCACTTTCCCTCCCTCCCTCCCTCCCTCCCTCCGGTGTGTGTATGAGTGCTGCTTTAGCCCTGCAGCCATGCTTCCCAATGGAACTCTGCTGCAGCCTTAGTTGCTAGGTCTTACTTTCAGGGGAGGCCTTATATTTGGCAATCCCCCCAAACTCCTGCTAGGTCTTATTCTTTGGGGAGGTCTTATTTTCGGGGAAACACGGTATGCAAGTTTTAAAAAATCAAATACTATCTTCATGACCTCATTATCTTCAAAAGTAATTAATTGCAGTCAATGGAATTACATACTACTCCAAGCTCTGTATCCTCTATTCTCACAGTTTGTTACTCTGATAACAAAAATTATGATATTCAAAAATTATGGTTTCCTCAAACTAAGGATTAAAGTGACTACAGACACTGTGGAATGCAGTAGCTTTTCTATCACACTGAACAGATTGTTTTTTAATATCCACAAGTTGCCTTCACAATACAGCTAAGATGGAGAAAATCACCTTCCCATCAGTGCTAGACTCACAGATATGTTGGAATTCAAGTCAGATGAATAGCACATACCAGCCCTCCTCAATCTGGTACATTTCACATGTGTCAAACTACAATGTCTCTAACTGAGGTTGTGGCCCAACACATCTGGGGGACACCTGGTTGGGAAAGACTATACTTTTTGGGTTTTTTTCCAGATCCACATATAACATGTTTAATTTCAGGCCAAGATCTTCAGATTCAAGTAAAGTAGCAAGTGATCAGACAAGGCAACAAACTGACATGACATAAAGTAACCCAGTAACATTGCTGTTATCGTTGTATGCTTTCAAGTTGTCTCCATTTTATGGCAAATTTTGTACAGAGGAGGTTTGCCTTAACCACCTCTGAGGCTGAGAGTGTGATTTACCCAATGTTACTGAAGTCCCTTCTACACTGCCATATAATCCAGATTATCAAAGCAGATAATCCATGTTATCTGCTTTAAACTGGATTATATGAGTCTATACGGCCATATAATCCAGTTCAAAGCAAATAATCTGTGTAGAAAGGACATTGGTGGTTTTCCAGGACTGAGCAGGGATTCAAACCCTGGATTCTACTGCACTATGCTGGTTCTCAAGAACACTATCATGATCCCAATTATGTATCAAAACTATCTTGCATGTTTTTGAGAGACTGACCAGGCTTCTTTCTCGTTTTCTCTCTCGTTACACTTACCCGTCCTTTAGGGTCCCTCCCTCTCCTATCTCCTCTCCTCTTATCACAGCAGATAGACAGCCAAAACCTTTGAAGAATCCTCAGTTTTCTATTATCAGGGGAGCCTTTCCATTACTAGTTCCCAACAATAAGAAAAGTGCAAAAGGAGCCAAGGGAGCCAACAAGGAAACACACGAATACAATGCCTGTCCTTAATCTATGGTGGGGAAGAGGTTTGCTATGTGAAGAGACTTGGGGTGGATTTATAAAATCACATACAGTCCTATGCATAGATACATAAATCCCAGAACAAATGTATTTGGTTTGACCCAGATGCCAATCCCATGCCCAAATCTTGCTGGGGACTACACGCATGTTCGTGGACATATGCCATTGTTTCCACATACCAGTGAGGTTCAGTGAGAGAAGTACGTTTTCCTACTTTTTAGCTTAAAAGGAAAGCAGGAAATGTGTGAGCCCTGTTTTAGAATAAGAGCCACACTTTTTGTAGCATTCTTCTTTTAAAATGTTTTACCCTTGTCAGGCACCTTGTTTTAAACAAACAGTAAAACGGAAAAGTACACTGAAGGGACTCTGCGTCCTGCAAAAACCAACAGGGTGTGCCTGAGGCCTGTGGGATATGCACTGCCCAACCTTTTAATCCCTCATACTCAATTCAGTGAAAGAAATTCAACATAAATCTTGCATGCTTGTGTTTAAGAAAGCAACCATAGTTCAGATAAATTGTTAAATGCCTCTGAGGACCCCCTACACCTTGCAGAATATGTTCCTATTGAAAAGTTTAACAGCACCTGGCTAGTACGGTGTAGCCTTCCAACATAATTATCTGATAAACTTAAATATTTAAAATCAGACAATGCTTCTTGTCAGCTAGAGGACTTGCAAAATATCCTGGTAGAAATGTTTTCATATTAAAAAATTGTGTTGTTGACGCATTCACTCCTGTTCAAGTATTCTATATTCTGCTATTTTAATTTGCCCAGTATTCACTTCTGGTGAATTCACAGTTGTTTAGCTTGACTTGTACTATAACTAATGTGCAAAAAAATTTCCTCTTACATTGTCTGCTCTGAACAATTCCCATACTGTTCAGGATTTTTTTTAATCTGTCAGAGTAGGGGTTCTTTCATGCTACATAAGAGCACTATGATTCCACCTTGACTGCCATGGTTCCATTCTATGATGTCTTAGGATCTGCAGTTTGAGGAGCAGCTAGAGAGTTCTGATGCTATACCAAATTATAAAGCCCAGTATTCTGCATGACACATATATAGCAGGTAAAGTGATATCATAGTGCTATGATTGTATGTTTTGAAATGACTTCAGATTTTTAGAAGGTGAAGAGAGAAGTGGCAACATTTGATTATTCATTATCTTCCACACAAAGTCCAGATTCAAAACCATGCACTTCTAGCAGGTCTTTGCAATTTCCTCAGATGCAAATGGAGTTAATGAAGCCTAAAACTTGTTGCATGCCACAATAATCTTTTGTTGCAACAAATTAACAAAGATACCAGTCCTCTGAAAATAAATGCAGCAACCAAGTGAATATTCTTATATACCCCTCCGTTTCCTCCTCTACTGTTTGTGTTGAATTTATGATGGTGATTCCCCCCTCCCTCCACCCCCAGAGCAGAGATTTGCCCTCTGTCCTGAGTCAGAAACCTGTTCTCTGTCAAATCCATACAGTTTGACACCACTTTGACTGCCATGGCTCAGTATTATGGAATCATGGGAGGTGTAGTTGGGATGAGGAGTCCTGGTACCTCCCCAACCTACAATTTCCGGGATTCCATAACATTGAGCCATGGCAGTCAAAGTGGTGTCAAACTGTGTTAATTCTACAATGTAGATGCACCCTTTGGCAAGTGTTATATTATGATTTATATATACAGGTTGAGCAACTATTATCTGGAATTCAAAAATCCAAAATACTTCAAAATCCAAAACCATTCACATGGGTGCCTGAGAAAGTGACATCTTTGCTTTCCAATAGTTCAACATACAAAAACTTGGTTTCATGCACAACATTACCAATATTGTGTGTAAAATTACCTTCAGGCTATGTGTATAAAATGTATATGAAACATAAAATAATTTAATATTTAAACTTTACTCCAATCTAATTTCTAAAATTGTATTAAGATAGATGTCATTAACATCGCTGTTCAAAGTTGTATGGTATGGAAATATGTATGTGGGTGTATAAATAATCTTTTTAAAAATATTTTGTTTAAGCAATAAATAAAGCCAGAACAGCATCCCACCATCCAGGCATTTGTTCAGCCGCCCTAGACTGTATTATGCTTACAGATTTCAACAATACTGGCAAAGCTTTGCCTGACACAGAGAAGAAGAATGACAAAGTCAGCATGAGAACAAGCTACAAATTTACTGCAATACTCATTTAATTCTGCAATCGAGATGCTACATCTGCATGTGGCTCCACACATCCACTGCCACATCTTCCTACTATGGCAACTGTGAAACTCGAGGAGGGGATGCATGCTGTTGCTGAAATTTATTGAATGGGAGGAGAGGGAGATAAAAGGAATTCAGACCATGGAGAAACCACTGGTCTCAGCTTTGTGGGAGGAGAAATGAGAGTGCAATCACAAAATGACCATATCTGCCTTTTTCATTCTCCTAGGAGCTCTCCCTTCCTTACCCACCTGCAAACAGGCCATGAACGGAACATATAGCCCGGAAAACTCACAGGCCATGGCAGGTTTCTGGAGATAAATGTCATCTGTACCACATCCAGAAAAGGGACTCACCCACAGGTCTGTAAGCATATGCCATGTCACTTATTGTTGGCTTATGGTGATCCCATGGCTTATTGCATTTTCTTAGGCAAGGCATACTGCGAGATGGCGTCGACAGGCCCATCCTCTGTAATATAGCCTACAGCCCCTGGTATTTACTGCAGTTTCCCATTCAAGCACTAACCAGAGATGCACCTCTTTAGCTTCCAAAATCAGATGGGATCTGATGCCTTCAGGGTTAGGCCCTTTTATATATGCACACACTTTATTTATCTGTGTGATTAATTTACTTCCCCTTTCTCTCAAGTTGAACCCAAAGTAGCTTACATGTGTTAAGTCATTAACAGGATGCTGACCTGTATTTGTTACTGTTTATGCCTATATTGCTGATCTCTGTTATGAACTCTCTTCCTCCCTTATCTTCGTCTGTGAGCTGACTTCTGCAGCCTAACTTCCAAAATTAACTTTGCCACTTCTAAAATTTAGCAAAAAGACAAAGGATTGCACAACTTCATCAGTTGTTATCATGTTAAACTTACCATTTTCTAACTTAACCAAAACTGGCTGCACTGGTTAATGTAACTCATTGTAGGCCATGAAATTTGGTAGCTGTATCATCAGATTTATAAAAGCAAAATGTATCCCTTGTAATCAGGAAAAATTCTCTCTCATGCCCTACAAATAAAATGTATGCATGTCACATGATTAAAGATATTGGGGCCAACTCACACATTTAAACCTCCTGGCAACTTTAGTGCCTACTTTTCCCAGATGTGAAACCAAATCATTCAATTATGGAAGCTGTCCAAGAGACAGTCATCATGGAAGAATTCAGGTTTCTAAGTAGGAGTTAAACCCAGTATCACTGACACTGACATTTTATCTTCCAACATTTGTAAAGTTCACAAGAAAGAAATTGTAATGCACTCACTGTTTTACAAGAGATTAACTTGACAATCTGGAGCTGTGGTTAAAAATCATGCCTAACTATTTGAATATAAAATCAATCTTATACTGAATGCACAAAATTTGAGCATGTTGATACATTAAAAAACAGCCCAGGGAATTCTTCTGCAACATTTTGGACCATTATAAGAAAGAAACAGTCTGATCGCAGACCTTGGAATTGACACTAAATGGGAATAGAAAGCGGAAATGGTTTAGCAATGAAAAATACTGTTAACATGGGCCATAATGCATATTTCCCTATAATAATCACTACATCACTTCAAAACTTCTCATGCAGTTAGGATTCATTTTTAATATACACCATGCTACTGTATCTGCATTATATATAAATTTGGCTGGATTTTCTTAAATATATATATAGACAGTGAATCAACATATCTTTACCAAACACATTGATCAGGAATGCCTTTTTCTATATTATTTTATTTCAAGTTATAAAACCTGCATTTGCATGTCAGACATCTCATATACTTTTTGAACTTGGAGTTTGATGGAGAACAGTTCCCAATCTGTTCTAAAAGATAAAGGGGGGAAGCTTTGAGTAGTGCTGAAAATACAAAATTTTGCAACTATATTTTTAAAAATTCACATTTTTTTGTATGGTGCTTAAGAGGTTTTGACTTTAAAAAAGCAGCATATGAATAGCAATATAAAAAACAACTGGAGCCAGAGTGGTTTGAGTGTTGGACTATGTCTCTGGAGATTAAGGTTCAAATCTCTTACCAGCCATAGAAACCAACTAAGGGCCTTTCATACAGCCATATAACCCAGAATATCAAAACAGATAATCCACAATATCTGCTTTAAACTGAGTTATCTGAGTCCACACTGCCATCTAATACAGTTCAAAGCAGATAATGTGGGATTTTATACATCTGTGTGGAAGGGGCCTAAGTGACCTTGGCAAGTTACCTTCTTTCAGCATCAGAAGGCCATTGTGAGTCTCTTCAACAAATCTTTTCAAGAAAATCCTATAATAGATTCACCTTAGGGTCGCCATAAATCCAAAATTATTTGAAATCTCACACGATGCAAAGCAGTAACATTAAAGATACTCTTGAAGGATGGGGAAATAATCAGCTTATCGCACTTGCTATTTTGAACTTCCCTAAATGACTGATTTTCTACAGTGCAAAACCTACATGAATCAGATAGTATCTGATGGGCTTTGGTTTCAGGACCACTCCCACCAAACTGTGGGTTCCCATTAAACACAATGGAATAATAACATGATGTCCCTTAACTAAAATGACAAAAACAAGGTTTGATTTCAGGATTTTCTTTAATATATTCAAGCCATGGACAGTTGAATTCATGGATACGGAGAGCTGACTATATCTTGTTACTTGACTTCATTGCCCTCTGATTCACCTCTGACACAAAAACCTTTATTTTGATCTTTAGCATTACCAATCCATTTAGCTCTCTAGGAGAAAATGAATATTCATTAGAGATTATCCAGGAGAAAGCTGAACCGAACTCTAGTGTGGCAATCCTTACATAATACGCCATGTTGCATTATCTGCTCCCACCTTACTCTTAGTCAGTTTTGAGAAATAACCTTAGTTAATAATTTGTGTTCTTAACTATTCTACAGTAATGACATTAGTTTTTTTGTCTCATTGTTATCTAGGATCGTTGATAAACATCTGATTTTTAAAAAATAAAATAATATATTAAACTTTCTTAAAACTATCAGTGCAAAACAGCCAGTTTTTTAAATGTGTGTTCTTTGTTTAATCTGTTTTGTGTAATTTAATACATATTTTATAGAAATATGTTTTAATATGTATCTTTTATAGAAAGACGTTTTAATATGTGTATTTATGGTATTTTTACAATGTTTATGTGTTTTAATTATTCTATAATCCACCTCGAGCCATGAGAAGAGGTGGGTAAGAAATAAAATTATTAATATTAGATCAAAGATACAGTATCATAATAAATGTCAATTACACAACTTCTAATTATGTTATATGAATAGGTTAACTTCTGTTTATGAAAATGGGAAATAATTTGAACAATTTTATTCTGCAAGTGCTGTACATAAACTGCACTCTCTTACTGGATCATGCTTCTTTCTAAATAAAAAATAGAGAAAATAAATGAATTGTGAATTTTGGAAGATGCAGTACATCTAAACAAAGAGAAAGAGTATGTAGATAAAATAAAGAAATTTCATTTTTTACAAATGGAAAATGAATCTAAAACAAATTTGGAATAATAGATTAGTGTTCACCAACCTTCTAATGAAAACCTGCATCTTATAATATGTCTTATGTTTGTTAAACAAGAACATACCTCTAGTAAGAAGGATGATTAAATACAAACTTTCTCACTAGTAATTTAAATTGTATTTTAAATAATTAAAACCAAACCTTTCAAACAAGTGATTTAAATCCCAATTTAAATCAAAACATCCCCGCTCCCTTCTGTAACAGAACAGATGTGACCCCCTCTGTTTGGAGATTCCATTTAGTACAAAGAGAAGCAATAATCAACATGGAATAGCCTTTTGCCAACTCATTCTTCACTTACTCAAGGTTTGCTCCACAGTGGGCTGCATATTCTCTCTTTTATATGATCAAATATCTTTTGATCCTATAATCCAAGGGTTAACAACCTCTTGCTTACTAGATATAATTAATTGAATCTCACATAAGCCCCACCAATTCAGCTAATTGTCAAGGATATGAATGTCATACTAAAAATATTTGGGATGTGCTGTTTTTCCAACACTGCACTAGCTGCTTGAATTTTACACCCCTATTTTCCCCCAACTGTTTGGCCAATTCTCTTACTATCTTATCTAAAAGCCATAGAAGATCTCTGCAGACAAAAGTCAAGGGTGATTGCCTTAACAGGCCAAAGGGATGCTGGTGGGGAGGGAAGGGGGACAGACAGATAGGAACACTGGGTGCTTCAGTCCAAATTCCAAGGTCAGAAAGAGCAAACTTTCTTAAAATACTTCAGACTTTTCATTCTGTGCTAGTCACATGGGCATACTTTTTGCTAGAAACTGGTTTGTCAGATATCTTCTCTATGCTGTATTTATAACAGCAATTTAAGATATTATTCTTTAAACATGTTTTTCTTATGTCCATTGTATTATATGGTTACAAATCGGCAACAGCAGAGTCTCCCTGGCCAGGATACTTGGTTTAAATACTTAATCAGTCTAAATAAGTGTGTAGATATGAAAGGAGCAGATATCTCTGCCAGTGTCCTCAGAAATAAATTCCTATGAGTTTAGTGGGGACTTTGTTTGCTATTATTATTATTATTATTATTATTATTATTATTATTATTATTATTATTTCTTACCCACCTCTCTTAATGGCTTGAGGCGGACTACAGAACAATTAAAACACATAAACATTGTAAAAATATGTTCTGAAAGCCTGATCTGTACCATCTCTAACTCACATAGCAAAGTTTCAGGCCCATGGTTTTAGGAAAACATTGTAAGACCACAAAAAGGCCCAAAGATTATTCTCAAAAGTCTTCCAACAAAGCTTCAATCATAAGGGAGAAGATCCAATCTAGGATACTTCCTCCTCATCAACAGTTAAAAACCAAAGGTTGAGGACCAAGGTATAATTAAAAATGTATTGAAATACAGTAAATTGTCATGGATAGAAAATGGCACACAACAACCTACAAGAAACTCAAGTGCCACTTCCAGCCCAGTGCAAACCTAATGCTTTGTGGCATCTCAAGGCTGTGAGGCATCAGTCCTACCACCTCTCAGTTACAGATGACTTCAACATGTCATTAAATTCAATAGTGTTAAAAATAAATTTGCAAGTTATGTCCAGGAGTGCCTACAAAAGTGATATCTTGCCTCATATTTGCAGTGAGCAGAATGTGACTTCACAGACTTCCAGCACAAAAGGAGAAAGAAAACACTTTTTCACTCTACTTGAGTGTTCAATCTACATCAAAAATGAACATACAATAAAGGTAGAAGATGAAATATAGTCCCACCAGTTGTAATCCTGGTTTCGTAGAGTAAGGAGAAAAAATAATTATGCTTATTATGTCTCAAAACAAGAAAAATAAGCAAAACATAGACATGAAAAATAAATTAAGACTCAGTGAAAAGGTGCTAGCAACACATATTAATATCTGAGCACTCTAAAAGGACACAAAACCTAACAGCAACCCACAAGTTATGCAGTCAATATCTCTCAAAACTAGGTGTTATTTCAACAACCTTCAGCTATATTCTGCTATTTACCACCTTTTTCCTATCCTACCAATTAATATATGCAAAGTCTACACCCAGCCCACACAATAAAAGCTGACCAAGTGTTTCTAATCAACAACGAAAATGAACAGGCACAAGACACTGGAAAATGTTCTTTTGTAAGCCTCATGCAATTTAATTAATTTGCTATTTGCAGTAACATAGCAGGCAAGGAAAAGCACTAACACAAAAAATGAGCAAAAGCAGCACAAGAGCACAGTATAGCTGAATGAGAAATGTGCAAGACAATATCCCAATAGATAGCAACCAATGGTATTTCAGTTGTATATTGGTCTATGACACCCTTCATTTAATTACACAGCCCAACTAAAAATTGTTTTCTTTATTCATGTCTTAGTTTTTAGGCCTGTTCCTGGGGTTATTTGGGCAGCTGATTCAGAAAATTGCATTGGATAGACGACATCAGCTCTAGTTTCTTAGATTTGATTATCATGATTTCCTGTGGGTGAGCAGATGACGACTGGTAGATGGCATATGTTCTGTATCTCAAAAACTAGAGCTGCTAAGGGGAAATTGGTGCCATCAAATATACCTAGAAACAGGGCTAACATTTGAGGCACCAAAATGTATGCTGGCCAATGTTATTGTTTCTTGCAAGACGGCAACACGAGTATCCTTAAGTGTTAACGCATTAAACAATATTGTTGTAAATAGTTTTGCTGGAATGTTTCCAAGTAAACATCTAGTCTCAAAAAATCCAGCTCCACAGAATTTACATTATTTCAAGCAATATAAAATCAACCAGGTATCCAAAATTCAACAGCAAGAACTTAAAATGCTCACAATTGGAAAGCAATGTGGTTGAGTATTGCATGTATAAAAAACCAAGTGTGGTTCCATGGAAAAACATAGCACAGACCTCAGCACACATCACAATACTCAATGTAAAATCAGTAGTAAAACATTCAATAGCAATCCTATGAGTTTCTACTCATAAGTTCTATTATGGTTTATTAAAGTTGGCAGCTTAATTCCCACCATGTTTAAAGTCTTAAAGAATATTTAATTTTCTGAACACCTATCCGTAACTTTTAAAGAACTCATTCATTTTGTTTATAAATACTTATCTTCTGTGGTGTTCTGCCTAACGATACATTCCTTTATTAAGTGAGGAGGTACAAACAGGATGACTAGCATAACAACACTCACTATTCCACAGCTCATGCCAAGTAAGCCTCGCCACATAACAATGACACCCACAAGAGTTTCCAAGGACGTAAAACGTAGTGCTCCAACTCAGTTACCAAGTAGCGCCAGGGCTTCATCATGCTACATATTATGCCACGGCAAGCACTCCAATGCAAATATGCCAAGGAGTGCCCAGTATCCACCAGGAACCTTGGTAGCAAACAGCGCAGACTCAGAGTTCTGGGAAGCTCCAATGACACATGGCGCAAGGCTCCTGTGGGAGGGGCCTGGGTTCCCTGCTATGGAATGGGGATTCCCCTTTGTAAACAGGGATTTCCTCCTCTGCACGTGCCCAGGAATTCCCCGACTCAGGGAAGAAAGAGAACAGGGCTGTCATTTATAAAGGGCCACATGCACAAAAAAAAACTGGATGGGGGCGCATGAGGGCTGTCTGCTGCTGGACACTTTGGCCACCGCAAAGAAACCAGCTTCTCAAACGACTCCTGACATTCCAGTGTGTTTACAGACATATATATGTATATATGCGCGCGCACACATCTACACATAGTTGAACAAGAATATATTAAGAAAGGAAAAATATTGTTTCAAAACAACTACGCCATTTCAAGCCTCATTCTTCTGAAATGTGCCATTGGTGTGAGAGAATTGGCCATCTGCAAGGACATTGCCCAGAGGATGCCTGGATGTTTGATGTTCTACCATACTTGTAGGAGGCTTCTCTCATGTCCCTGCATGGGAGCTACAGCTGACAGATGGGAGCTCACCCCGCTACCTGAATTCGAACTGCTGACTTTTCGGTCAGCAGTCCTGGAGGCACAAGCGTTTAATCCACTGCGCCACCAGGGGATCCAGCAATTGACATGGGAAGGAGGGACAGCTTGAACACAAAATATATACGAAGTCACATTTCACAGGCACACAAAAGTTTCAGGTCCCGCATCACACTGGCAATGAAATCATAGAATCATAGAGTTGGAGGAGACCTTGTGGATCATCCAGTCCAACCCCATTCTGCCAAGAAGCAGGAAAATCGCATTCAAAGCACCCCTGACAGATGGCCATCCAGCCTCTGTTTAAAAGCCTCCAAAGAAGGAGCCTCCACCACACTTTGGGGCAGAGAGAGAGCTCCACTGCTGAACAGCTCTCTTTTCCTTCCAGGGCAAATATTTTCTCAGGCGCAAATGTGACTTCAAAGCAAACTGTGCTTTGCATCGGCAGCAGCTTCGGACTGCAGCCTTCATAAATGACATGTCAGCCAGCTTATGAGGAGACGTTAGGTTTTAACCACATGGAAAAGGGATGCCAATCTCCACAATAACATTACCACTCCAGCATCATTTGGGGGGGGGGGGGGTCAAAAGAGCATTGCACTTTCTATCCCAGGACAGAGACAACCAGATCTGTGCAACTCAGGCATGGGCAAACTTCAGACCTCTAGGTATTTTGGACTTCAACTCCCACAATTCCTAACAGCCGGTAGGCTGTTAGGAATTGTGAGAGTTGAAGTCCAAAACACCCGGAGAACCGAAGTTTGCCCATGCCTGACATAACTGGTCCGCAACCAATGGAAAGATTACCTTCAAAACTCTTTCCTCCTTCCTCTTCTGAGGCCTTTTGTTGTCAGTGAGCACCTAGAAGGAGACACCAAAGACAGGGCAGAGGGTGAGTCTTTTGAGGCACCAACAAAATATTGACAGTTCTCATAATACAGTTTGGATATTATTATTATTGTTGTTGTTGTTGTTGAGGAAAAGAGGGCAGAACTTCAAAAAGGTGGGGAAGAAGGAGAGGGGGGAGAAGGGCACCCACCAGCGGTCCTGCTGCCCGCCCGCCCCGCGCGGAGAGGACGCCTAGCGAGGCCGGGCTCCATCCTGGGCGGGCAGAGCCACAAGAAGGTAGCCATCTTGCCTCCTCCTGCAGAAGGAGCCTCCACAGGGGCGCCGCGTTCGGGGGTCTGCGGCCATGGTGTCGCTTGTTGTGTTACAAGGAGGCGCAAGGGCGAGCCGCTTCGCCTGCTGCCAGCGCTGGGGACGTGCCGGGCATGCCTCCCCACTCCTTCCTTCCCTCCCTCTTTCCCCCCCCTCCTTCCTTCCCCACAGGCGCCTCAGGCACGGAAAGGCCTCCAGGAAGGGCCCAGCCAATGGGAGCGCCGGGATTCCACTCCCTCGCCTCACGCGCCCCTCCCCCTCCCCTCCCCTCCACGAAGTCCGCCCAGCCCTTTTCCCCCAAACAAAGGGGAGCCTCTGTGGGCTCGGCCTCCGCCTCCTCCTCCAGCCTTCGAGGGGGCCAGTCTGTCTCCACACACACACACACACACGGAAGTGCCTTTTGACTCTATAAGGGAAGAGGCAGCGCGTTAGTAGGGTGCTTTCTCCTTCTCTCTCTCTGAGACGAGGGTTACGTGGGGACACTGTCTGCGCGGGGAGGGGGAAGAGCAGCAGCCCACGCCTCACGTCGCGCGCGTGACGGAGCCCATTCAGAGCGAGCGATAAGGGAAAGCAGGAGGGGGAGGGGGAGGAGGAAGAGGGAGGGGGCTCGAGACCGCTTGACAGCGAGATACGAGGGAGGAACTGGCTCTCCCCGCGCGCCACAAGTGGCAGTTGTTTGGAATGTTTCGGGGAGGGGGGAGGGGGGAGGACACACTCTACACTGCTCTCTAATGCAGTTTCAATGCATCATATGGTCAGTAACGCCTGGAACGCAATATATGTTCAATAACTCCTAGAATGCATTATATAGTCAGTGTATACCCTCATAATGCATTGCAAGGTCAAGTATATGGTGAGTGTAGACTCCTAGAATGCATTGTATGGTCAGCGCAGACTCCTAGAATGCATTTTATGGCAAGTGCACTCCTAGAATGCATTATATAATCAGTAACTCATAGAATGCATTATATGGTCAGTGTATACCCTCAGAATGCATTGCAAGGTCAAGTGTATGTGAGTGCAGACTCCTAGAATGCATTGTATGGTCAGCGCAGACTCCTAGAATGTATTTTATGGTGAGTGTACTCTTAGAATGCAATATATGGTCAGTACTGCCTAGAATGCATTATATGTTCAATAACTCCTAGAATGCATTATACAGTCAGTGTATACCCTCATAATGCATTGGAAGGTCAAGTGTATGTTAAGTGTAGACTCCTAGAATGCATTGTATGGTCAGCGCAGACTCCTAGAATGCATTTTATGGTGAGTGTACTCTTAGAATGCAATATATGGTCAGTACTGCCTAGAATGCATTATATGGTCAGTGTATATCCTCATAATGCATTGTAAGGTCAAGTGTATGGTGTGTGTAGACTCCTAGAATGCATTGTATGGTCAGTGCAGACTCCTAGAATGCATTTTATGGCAAGTGTATTCCTAGAATGCATTATATGATCAATAACTCCTAGAATGCATTGTATGGTCAGTGTACTCCTAGAACGCAATATATGGTCAGTGTATACCAGGCATGGGTATACTTGGGCCCTCCAGGTGTTTTGGACTTCAACTCCCAGCTGTTAGGAATTGTGGGAGTTAAAGCTCAAAACACCTGAAGAGCCCAGGTTTGATCATGCCTGGTGTATACCCTCATAATGCATTGTAAGGTCAAGTGTAGACTCCTAGAACGCATTGTAAAGTCAAGTGTAGACTCCTAGAATGCATTGTATGGTGTGTGTACATTCCTATAATGCATTATATGTTCAGTGTATACTCTTATGGTCAAGTGTAGACTTTTATAATACACTGTAAGGTCAAGTGTATGGTGAGTGTAGACTCCTAGAATGCATTATATGGTCAGTATATACTCTCATAATGCATTGTAAGGTCAAGTGTAAGCTCCTATAATGCATTATATGGTCAATGTATACTCTCATGGTCAAGTGTAGACTCCTATAATGCACTGTAAGGTCAAGTGTATGGTGAGTGTAGACTCCTAGACTGCATTATATGGTCAGTGTATACTCTCATGGTCAAGTGTAGACTCCTATAATGCACTGTAAGGTGGTTGACATGTCATTTATGAAGGCTGCAATCCAAAGCTGCTGCCAAAGCACAGTTTGCTTCGAAGTGACAGTTCCTCCTGAGGAAAGAGACAAAGAGCAGTGGAGCTCTCTGTCCCAGCGTGTGGTGGAGGCTTCTTTGGAGGCTTTTAAACAGAGGCTGAATGGCCATCTATCAGGGGTGCTTTTAATATAATTTTCCTACTTCTTGGCAGAATGAGTTTGGACTGGATAATCCACAAGGTCTCCTCCAACTCTATGATTTCATTCCCAGCGTGGTGTGGGACCTGCAGCTTTTGTGTGCCTGTGAAATGTGACTGTTCATATATATATATATATTGTGTTCAAGCTGTCCCTCCTTCCCATGTCAATTGCTGGAGCCCCTAGTGGCGCAGTGGGTTAAACCCTTGTGCCGGCAGGACTGCAGACCGAAAGGTCGGCAGTACGAATTTAGGAATCGGGGTGAGTTCCCATCTGCCAACTCTAGCTCACTATGCAGGAGCATGAGAGAAGCCTCCTACAAGGATGGTAAAACATCAAACATCCGGGCATCCTGTGGGCAACATCCTTGCAGATGGCCAATTCTCTCACACCAGGGGTCATGAGTGGATAAAGTTTAAGAAGCCCTGTTCTAGAGCACTCATACTCCAGTTTACTATGATATTTTTCATTTCTATGGCAGGGAGAGGGGGATTTAGACATTATCTATTACATGACCTTAGAGTCAACATAAGTCGGAAAGGTACACAGCAACAAAGTCAGGGAAGATAAAAATCAGCAACAAAACCCTTGCTGGTATGGTGGTTTAGAAATATTAATTTGTTCATTCTGAATCAAGAAAAACTTAAATCTCTGGTAGGCCTCACATATGTGACGAACTAGGCAACCTGCTCTCAATAAGTGCTGTACTACAAGTCCCATCGTCCTCCAGAAGACTATGATGGGAACTGTAATTCAATACATCAGGATATTACTTGGTTTTAGAAGAATGATTTACAGCATGTAGAGATGTATGGATTACAGCTAGACAATACTGTTCATGTGAAGCATGCTAAACAGTTAGAAGCACCGTGCAAAAATATTACCATAATTTCTGCTTTATGCTGAAATCCCCAATGCTTTATTGATTCAGACCTTTGAGCCATACATATTATTTGGATTAGGATAAATATGTATTCATCTCACTTATTTATTTACTTTTGATTTTTTTCACTGGAAATCTTAGACCTTGTCTTGAACTTCAACCCCACTGACATTAACAGATAAATTTCTCTAAGATTCTTATTTATAGAATAAATTCTTTATTTATTTCAGATAAAGACTACTGCATCACAATAGACACTAGACAAAATTCCCCAAGTTTGTTTTTGCTAATCTAGCCTTCCAAAGAAATCTACACTTTTACTGCCAACTACTTTTCCCACGCTTATCAAGGCAAGCTCCTATGCAAGAAGCTCCTTTTCCAGTTTACAGAATCTTTCCTGTCCATTTATACAGAGCTATGTTCTACTCACAACAAGGTAAATCATAATTCCCAAACACAAGGAAAAGCTATTCTTCTCATACAAGCATAGCACTGGTTGCAATTTCTAATTTATTCTCATTAAACATTAGGGGGAAAAAATCAGAGCTGTGGTAAGATACAATGGAACAGACTAGGGCCGTAGCCAGGTTCAACACCCCCCCCCCCCCCAAAATGTATCAGGTTAAAAAAAATCTGGTTTATTCATGAAATGGTTAACCAGTTAAATTCATGAGTAAACTGGGTTTTTTACCTGACAGATTTTGTGTAGGGAGATTGAACCCTTAACATACACACACACACACACACACACACACACACACCCTCTACAGCTCTGGAACAGCCTACATCAGACTGTGAAGGACTCTCCATTTAAGTAAGTGCTAAAGTGCATCTATTGGTGATGTTTTAGATATGGAGTCCTGCAGTTTGGATCAAATGACTCCTGGGGATCTTTCCAACTACACAGTTCTATATTTCTATATAACCCCCTCTGAAAACATCTTGCAAAAAACCCCTCCATTATAGGATTGCCTTGGGGTTGCTATAAGTCGGAAATGACTTGAAGGCACACAACAATAACAGGCGTGTACGGCCTTTTGTACACATCCCATACTTCTCTTGCTTCTGTGGGAAGAGAATTAGCAAGTGACTTAAATTCAGACAATGTGCTCAGTGTGATCTTGGAGTTGTCACATGTGGAGTTACTTGAACTGATTTTTTAAAAAGCCACTTTGTGCATGATGCTTTCCCAAAGTATGAAGCATTTTCACATATATGTGAAATACACATCACAATTGTTCCAGTACATTTTATTGTATGTATGTAGACACATACAATCATAAATTGTGGTGGATTATGTGGGCATTTAAAATCCTTTTCTATTCAGAGCCAGGGCTTTGTGGCAAAATCTGAAAAAATGGTAGAAGTCAACTGTTTGCATATTTACCCATATTTTTGGCATACTTTCCTCAAGTGAAATTTATCAAGAAAGCATGCACATAGTTGCAGCCTTGGGATACAGTCCTATGCACATTTATCAAAAGAAAGCTCACAGTATAAACAATGGTACTTATTTCTGAGAAAACACGAATGAGATTGATCTATTAAATCTGATATATCACAGCTGCTCAACGAAAGGCTCCAGATTCCCCCCTGTATATGCAATCTCAATAAAATACATCTTGGGAACATAAAATGCACTACAAAAATATGACAAGTTCTGAAATTACATATATAACCAAACAGTCAATTCAGTACCTGTATGCTGATGTGAACAAATAAAATTAGGTACAAATGAGAAGTCTTGAGATTTTGGCACACAGTTCAGGTTGAGAGTAAAAGTATCAGCCAAATTCTCCTGCTTGTCTCTCCTGGGATGCAAAAGACGTTGGCTAGATATTTGTATTGCAAATCGGATCTTCAGTTTCTCCCTTTTTCCATATAGAAGCAGGAACGCATCTTTGAACAATATTTAACTGAGGAAATATTTTACTCTAAAGTACAAGAAATCCCTCCATCTGTTTGCACCAAGCTGCAGCAGTAACTCTGCTGACACAACTGTCTGCATTTCTTAAGACGAAAAAGTGTTTGCCATCAATATAAATGGGAAGAGACAGGGGCAGATTCATAAATTCAAGAGCATTATATTCAAGGTACAAAATACACACCATTTCTCCCGTATATAAGGGCCCGGGAAAATGAAACTGACAGCCAAAAAGATGTTAAAGAATAGGGGGTAGCTCATTAAAAAGGCAGAAAGGCGGCTTAAAGAAAAGGGTGAAGAAGCAAAGCCACAATACAATGGGAAGGTCAGGAGATATCAAGGAGAGCATGTTTAGATTGAAAAAAAGATTGACAGAAAAGCTAGCATTTATCCTTTTCTTGAACTGGCCGCTGCTGAAACCTTTTTTTTATACTCCTTGCATTAATTGCTTCCTCACTCAACTCCTGCCATTCTTTTCTTGCAGATATCTGTTCACTAAATATTTTTTTAAAAAATAAACAGTTATACATTATATTGTAAGTAGAAGGATGCTAGGATGAATGGGCTAATTTATGTATTCCATCATTAATCGAGTTTTGATCTGTGGATTAATGGTACTACTTTGCTGTTTAACATTTCCCTATTGATTAATTTCTAGGTGATTTCCTCTTCTCCAAATGGACTCAGCAGCCTGGAAGGATACAGCCTTTTCCTGGGAGGGCTTCCACTCCAGCCTTCATTTGTTATTTCCAGAATTTGGAAATAGCAAACTACAATAATGTAGCTTTCTTTAACAAGCATTTTGGGGATCAAGGGGCAGGAATAACAAGAGCAACGAAGTCCCAATCTAACAAGTGCCAATTACTCTTAAAGAGTATTATAGATACATTTTAACATAATTTGCATTTTCTACCTTTCTCTTCTTAAAGTTTTTTTATTAAAAATTTATATACATGAAGTTAAAGCAAACCACAAATAGAAAAAAAGTAAAAAGGAAATTCCTATTTCTGTTTTTCTCTCATGGGTTCTAAGGTGTTTTTTTTAAGTAACAGAAAGCAAGTAATTCAAAGAGATACTTAGAGGAAATAAATTACTTTAGACTCAGCAATTCCAGCAGTAGCAGGAACAATAATTTTCAATGATGTTCAAAGCTCTGCCAAAAGCAGTAATGCCTGGAAGAGGAAACCTATGAAGCCAGTATAGTGATTCTGAGCACCTTTCCCCCTTTAGCTCCAAAAATCTTTACGGTTGGATGACAGAGGCAACTTCATTGTCTCAAGCACTACTCTATTATTGCTGCTGCTGTATGCCTTCAATACGTACTTACGTTGACTCTAAGGTGGGCAAACCCATTATGGGGTTTTCTTGCCAGGACTTGTTCAAAAAGGGGTTGACTCTGCCTTCCTCTGAAGCTGAGAGTGTGTGACTTACTCAAGATAACCCAGTGGGTCTCCATGGATAAGCAAGGATTTGAACTGTGGTCTACAGAACTGTACAATATTCAAGTGATCAAATAGCTACACCTTATTGTTCAGACTAAATAACTAATATAAACCAAAAAGCCAGTGGAGAGTGAGGAAGACCTGGGGTGCATCTACACTGTAGCATTAATGCAGTTTTATACCACTATAACTGGCATGACCCAATAATATGGAATCATTGGGTTTGTAATTTGATGAGGCACCAGCATTCTTTGAAAGAGAAAACTTAAGATTTACAAAACTGCGGTTCCCATGATTCCATAGCATTGGGCCAAGACAGTTAAAGTGGTGTTAGAACTGTATTAATTCTACAGTGTGGATGCATCCTAGGTTCACAAGATGGTATCATCCTCATTGTTTATTTCTCCCCAGTTTGGGAGTCAAGGTGGCAATAGTTAAACATAAACCAGACACTCACAAAAGTGAAAAAAAAACAATTAAACTAATAGAGGACAATCTGCTTTGCGTCCTGAAAATATAGCTATATCATGCAGTTAATTCTGCTATGATTCTAAGCACCGCAACTACAATATACAGTAGCTACAGTTGACTTGCCTCCCATTGTCAGACCCTTAACCTTTCTCTTTACAGCTCTCCTAAAGATATATTGCTGTGCTGATTTATTTGGAGCAAAGACCATGCAGGGTCAGCAGTTGTGAAAACAATCCAATGTAAAGAATAAGGGTATGACTGGTCCTGTTGACCTTACACTAATGTATGCCTCCCCTAACATCAAGGTTTGCTCAAACTCTATTTACTACAAACAAACAACATTTTGAATCACCTCCAAGCCACACCAAAGTTTTACAACTGTTTTGCAATGTTTTGCAACAGCCACAAAACTGAGATCCAGATACTCCAATGCAGGGTTCCAAGTAAATGTTGACCATGAAGCCTGACATTTGGAATCACCTCCAAACTTGTGCTAAAGTTTTGCAACATGGTTGGGGAAGGTAATGGGTATTGCAGTCAAGAAATTAGAAAAAGGCTAAAACTTGGAAGGGCAGTGATGAAAGAGCTAGACAAGATCCTGAAGTGTAAAGACATACAATTGAATACTAAAGTTAGAATTATTATCCATGCCATTTCCATATAAGGTTGTGAAAGCTGGACAGTGAAGAAAGCTGATAGGAACAAAATCAACATGTGAAATGAGATGCTGGAGAAGTCTTCTACAGACGGGCTATGAACTAGTTCTAGAGCAGTGGTTCTTAACTTGGGGTCCGCAGATGTTTTGGCCTACAACTCCCAGAAATCCCAGCCAGTTGTTAGGATTTCTGGGAGTTGAAGGCCAAAAACATCTGGGGACCCCAGGTTGAGAACCACTGTTCTAGAGCTAATCACGCCTGAATTATCCTTAGAAGCTAGTAGGAGTAATTGAGTCTGTTGTACTTTGGGCTTGACATGAGAAGACATGACTCACTAGAAAAGGCAATAATGCTTGGTAGGGCAGAAGGCAACCAGAAAAGAGTAAGACTGCATTTGAGATGAATAGATCAAGGGAAAGACAGTCCAGAATCTGCTAGATCTAGGTAGAGCTGTGCATAATAGGATGACTTGGAGCTCTCTCATTCATGGGGTCACCATAAGCCAAAGTCAACTTGATGACAATCAACAACAAATCAACAAACTTTATTTCTTATTACATAAATCCTTTTTGATGGCATTTCACTTACAACTTAAGGCATGTTGACTGAAGTCAGTGAAACATCTATCACCTATAAGCTCTTTCAGCTAACCAGCACACTGTGGACAAGCTTTCCATGTAAACATCTTTCCACATAAAGGAGGATCCCTAGTAAGCAGGAACCATCAAAGCAATACTATTCACTAACCCAAACATTCTGGAGGAGTATCAGACCACAAAAACAAAACGTCCAACTAGAACAAGAAACAACCTACAATTCCTTTCCCAGATCATCATGATCTCAATTCACTTTTTCTTGGCCAGAATTTGGAAAAATTACTTTCTCCATTATAGTTCTGAAAATCCCTACTCATAATGCTGACTGGGATATTTTGGGAGTTTTAAGTAAAAAAAAAAGTAACCTTTTCACGCTCTATAACTGGCTAGCTGTTACTTTTTTCTATCTTCTGTAGCTAGACAAAATTGTAGTATTCTGGTTTATGGTCTGCCTAAAATCTCTCTTTTTATTTTTTTTAATTTCTTGCTGTCTGGATGTTAGGTATCTACACTTATCATATAATTATAAGACTCTCAGTTTTTGTTTTGACTTCTGCTCTACAATTATACATCGCATTAAGCTTAACCCATTCTGCGAATCAATGTACTTTTGCAACTTCATAGGTCAATACGTTCCACTCAATAGACATTAGTAGGGTTAAAGTGAAGTAACACAATGGATTGTGGCCAGAAACTGCAGTAACATTTCATCTTTCACAATTATTTTCAGGACATCACTGGTCTCATAACCAATGTTAGAAAGATTACAAATTAATATCAATTTCTTACCTTTAAGGGTAACATTAATGGTGGCAGGGGTGGGGGAGGCTTCTTCAGTTCTTCACATTTTCTCTTTTTACAGATCCGGTGGCTTGTTTTGCGCTTCATGCAGCAGCTGCATTCTTCACAGTTAGTTTTCCGCAGACATGGCTCACATACTCCACATCGCCTTCGCTTTTTCTTTTCTACAGGTTGCATAGAGGGAAACAGGACAGGAAAGGCACTAGTTGGATTTCCCCAGGAGGTTAGTTCAGAAGTTGTACTGGGATTCGTGCCGCATTTTGTGGTGCCCTGAACAGAGATCATGTCTTTTTCAGCACTTCCCAGTCCTAGGGAGGGACACTGAAGGTTTGGACAGGATCCGTCTGCCACAAGCCTAGTTTCTGGACTCCCTACAGACTCTGATGGCAACTTCAAGTTAGCATCTTTTGAGGATTTTTGGGAAGTGTTGTTAAAGATATTGCTACTCACTGAAACGGAATCAGTCGTCCTTTTTCCTGGCTGAAGTGATAGATCAGGCACAGTAGTTGAATCTAAATTCAATGTTTCAGCAGCTATCCTCTCAAGGGTCTGCTCAAGGTCTTCCAAGATACCATAAGTAAAAACGGGATTAGAAACTGGTTTACAAGTGGATGCTTTCTTAATGTGATCACAACCTGAATAATCCTTTTGGGAAGTTGACAAGTCAAGTGCTTTGTCACCTAGTTTGAATTCTGAGTCATTTGGCAAAGAGGATTTCCCACCAAGGCCTGGATCTTTTGGAGAATCTCCCTGTTCAGAGATACACAGCAAATCAGGTTCTCTTCTACTGGCAGGCTCATGATCTTGCTCATGGTGGGGCTCTGATAATGCACACGTGTCGTCTAAATGCAATTTTGAGATTAATTCTGAGGTAATCAAAATGATAGCATCGGGTTCACAAGGAGTTAGCACCGAACCACAGGTAGCAATGGAGTGACCTTCTATAGGAGACTCTGGCCTTTTCTCAGGCACCTTTGTGTTTGTTTCAGAAGAAAGTTGCAATGTGGAGTCAAACGATGGAGGGGAATGTTCTTTGGAGGGTGGTGCGGAATTAAAATTATTCTCTAGGCCTGGTTTCACGAGTGTTCCTAACTCTCTTTCACATACCTTTAAAGCATTGGCAGAGTCAAGGTGTAGATGAGAAGAAACAGGCTCAGCCAAAGCTACATATGAGACATCAGTAGATAAATCTTCCAGGGCCTGCTCAGTAGGCACAGTTTCTTTACATTTGCCATCCTCCTGCAGTGCCTTTGGAGTAGAGACACTCGGTTCATCCACACTAGAAACAGAAAGACAGTTTTCAGGAGTTGGCGCTTTCTTCTTGGCTTCACCGTCACATTCAGAGGGATGGTCTGGTTCCATATCACATAAGGCACTGCCTGCTTTGGTAGACAGCGATTCAACATTTTGGTTGCAATCTTGTTTGAAACCCTGAGCTCTTTTTTCCACTCCTTTCCTTTCTATTTTATGGGATGTTCCTAACTCAGACTTTTCTCTTTTCCCTGAACTTTTTACCAGGCCAGTTCGTCTCTTCGCTCTCATGATTGCCGCTGTTTCAAACAGTCTATGGGGAAATGGCTTCCTGCGAAGATTCATGGTAAGGCTCAACGGAGGCTGGTTATGAAAGAGAACGCTATCACTTAATTTCAGATTCTTCCAAGATGATCCAGCAAAGGCTTTGGTGACACTGCTGCGGAGAAATCGGCACGGTGAATCCATAGGAGGTTTGTGTTCTTGTGGCTTTTTCTTGCCCTCGTTCTTTTCCGCCAGTAACCTTTTGCAGTTTGCAGAACAGTTTGCCACTGGGGAATTTTTTTTGGCATCTTTTGTTACTTGGCAAGATTTACTTTGGGCTAGGCTTGGTTTCTTTTTGCTTATCTCCTGTTTCTTTACTAATCTTGAAGATCTGGCATCGCGAGCCATCTCTGTCAAGCAGCAGATGTGCAACTCAGAGTAGAATCAAAGATCATGCATTCCTGCAAGTGTTGTTTATTTCAGCAGAAACCCGCATAGTCACCTTGGTATTCTCTGGATTGTACAAAGCTGAAACAGAAATAAATATAAATAAATAAATAAATAAATAAGAGTTGAAAATTATACATGAATTATTATATCATTTACATGATTTAACATAATCTTCTCTGCATCAACACTGAATGGGAGGTAAGTATTCTTATATGTCAGAAAGGAAGACTCAGTTATATTACTGTAGCTTGCCTAAGCCTACAATAGGGATCATGGCAGAGAAAGATATGAATCAAGAATGTCCTGGTTTGTAGCTGACTATTGAGCTATTGCAGAATGGTGCATAAAAGTGTCAAACAAGTAAACAGAATCCCAAAACTGGAGAAGTTTTATTTTCTACATCAAAGCAAAGGATGAGACTAGTTTCCCTCCATCCACTAAGTAAAGCAATCCAATCAGGTGTTTATTTACTATTTGTATTTTTTTCTGCTTTGTTAATATAAATGCCCCCACATTTCTCTTTGTTATCTTTATCCTCCCAACATGGAACCTGTATATTTCTTTTAGGACATAAGTAACTGCTGGACTGTACAGTATCTCTTTAATAGGAGAGTTATTCTACAGTACAATCCTATACATGTGTACTAAAAAGTTAATTTGTGAGAGTTCTCTGGATGTTGGATATAGGACTGCTATTATTTCTGACACTCTAGTTTTAGGCCTCTTTGTGCTTTCACAATTAAGTCAGGTATTTGTTTGCCCCCCCCCCCCCCCCGTACCACGTTGAATCCAGGAACACAGAAGTTGACTGATATTGAGTAAGATCACTGGTCCATCCAGCCCATATTATCAATCCTGTCTAGCAGCAGCTCTCCAAACATTCTGGTAGAATTGTTTTCCTCACCTCACCTGGAGAACTCTGGTGTTCCCTACCTTTCTAGCATCCAAACACTAACCAGGCCTGAGCTTCTCAAATCAGGGTAGTATGGTTGAAACATCAAGAGCAGTGGGTCTCAAACTGTGGGTCCCTGGTGTTTTGGCCTGCAACTCCCAGAAATCCCAGTCAGTTTACCAGCTGTTAGGATTTCTGGGAGCTGAAGGCCAAAACATGTGGGGACCCACAGGTTGAGAACCAATAATCTAGGACAGTGGTTCTCAACCTGTGGGCCATAGCCCAGCAGTGGGCCACAAGAATGAAAATCAAGTCTGCAAACCTCCTTCCTCTTTATTTATTTCTGCTCCTTTTCGCAGAGCTGACCATTGCATTAGATTGATCACATCACTTCTAGATGATTAAATGTGGTTTTCTGTGGGCGAGCAGGTGGCAACTACTGGATGGCATATGTTCTGTATCAGAAACTGAAGCTGAAGTGGTCTATCCAATGCAATTTTTTGAATCAGCAGCACCCCAAATAACCAAACCAAGGTAGATGGAACCATGGCATAATTTGGTATGAGGAAGTTTCCCATGCTTAAAATAATGTATTTAAACACTGCAAACGAAAGGCATGATAAACTTGTGAAACCAGAAAACAAAGTTATTAATTATCACATTCCGTGTATTATTCCAAAGCAATTATATCACTTCAATTCTTCTTCAAATATACACTTCTTACATTATATTTACTTGACTATCTGGGCCAGTTCAGGATACTCAAAATATCTAAACCCTGTGGCCTAAATCCAGTTGTTAGACCTTACAGTAGACACATGAATCATTGACTTGAGATAAGCGTTGACTTAAGAATTCAGCAATTGATTCAATGAGCCTGTTGGGTTTGGCAACAGGTAACGTGATTTTACATACCATTCCTTCAATTTCAGGGTCTGCTTAATTTCTCAGTATTCAGCACAAACAATTGTAACTTCAACATTCTTATGTAAACATAGTGTTTGTTTCACCTTGGTGATTTTTTTTCCTTTCAGGAAAGTCAGTTTTCTTAACACTTCATCTTATGCATGTCTTAAAATCCTGTTAAGAGACTTTCCAATTCTTCTGGTATGGATACATTTTGTAGCACCAGGGGCTAAGAGAGAAGGAGGGACACATGTTTTGCATGTGCAATGCCCCCAATTGAACTCCAGTTCAAATGATCTGAACAATATGGCTAGGAAAGGCCTTGGTGAGGTACTACCAATTACAGCAGACAACATTGGCTATACTTCCATCAGATTGGCCCTCCAGGCGAGTTGGACAGCAGCTTCCATAATTCTCAGACAGCAATGGCAGGAAAAAGGGGTTGTGAAGTCCAGTCCATCTACAGGAAATGCAGCCCTGAAAGCTGCTAGTTTCATCAATATAAACACAAATATCCTCCCTCACTTGATCAACTTTATGACAAGTGGAAGGTTTCCACCATAAAAGAGATGCTGCAGAGCAATTGCTTATAAGATCTGCATGTTTTGTTTGCTAGCACACTTGACAGCCTCCAATCTGTGACTAAGAGAAGTGACTGCTTTAGTAGAATTTAAGGGCAGGATGTTTCTGAACACATGAATCAAACTGCAATTGCAACCAACCCCACAAGACCTTTCATACAAAACTCCACTCCTGGTTTTCCCTCAAGCATACTTTTGCAACAACCTATGGCAGAAGGATAAGCCTTTTATTTATTGCCATTGCTAAACAACTAGGAGTCTGAAACTCTGGCCTGACCTCCAACATACCCAGAGGTTTAACAGTAGATCCAGATAATTTCTGCCTGATCTTGCTCTTAAACACCTTGAGCATTACAGCCACTCTTTCCTGAGACCTCACTTTCCATGCCACAGCTCAACAGAGAGGAGTCACACCCTAATCTCTTGTATGATTAGTAAAGGTAAAGGTTTTTCCCTGACATTAAGTCTAGTCCTGTCTGATTCTGGAGGTTGGTGCTCATCTACATTTCTAAGCTGAAGAGCCAGCGTTGTCCGTAAACGCCTCCAAGGTCATGTGGCCAGCATGACTGCATGGAGCGCTGTTACCTTCCCGCTGGTGCAGTGCCTATTGATCTACTCACATTTGCATGTTTTTGAACTGCTAGGTTGGCAGATGCTGGGGCTAACAGCAGGAGCCTACCCCGCTGCCCAAATTTGAACCACTGACCTTTCAGTCAGCAAGTTCAGCAGCTCAGTGGTTTAACCCGCTGCACCACCAGGGGCTTCTTGTATGTTTACAAAGAAGTAATTCCCACTATGTACAATGGACTTTTTTCAATGGGCCTGTGAGACAACTGCAGCCTTAACCAAGTTTGAGCCAATGTCCATGGAATTAAATCAGAATGTTGATGTAAGGCGTTTTTAACTAAGGCATAGCCATTATTCCAAGCTTTCATATAAGCACACAACTGTGCTGAAATATGGCACTATTTTATGGGAGTAACTCTTGCTGCTTTTAAACCTATACCTAAGCCTCACTATCCAATCTTTACAAATATTTTTCCAAGTGTCCAGAAGTGGTACCAATGGAAGCTTTTTAAAAACAGTCCCAATAGAAACTCAGCAAGTTCCTGTTGCTTTTTTGTGACCAACTACAAGAAGGAATAACTGATTTCTTTTCCTTCTCATAAGCTTTTTTGTTTGTAAATTAACTCCAATGAATTGTGGCCTCTTCACACTGTAGATTATTCTGGCTGCATTTCCATTTGGGTGGACCACTCAAATGGCAGCGGTATAAAAGTTAAACTTGAGTAAAGACACTCTTCCTGCAAATCTCCATAGCCACCCACCCCGGGTCTGATCAATCAGTCAAATCAACCCTGATATTTGGATTGATCCATATCAGCCAGTTCTAGTGTTTTTTTCTCTACTTCTCTACTTTTGTTGCTTCCAGTTTTGGCAATTATTCAATGCCATGTTGAAACATAAAAGCATACAAGTACACAACACATTAAACTTTAAAATCAAATAAAGCATATAAATATGATTAAAAAACTGTTAGAAACATTGCACCGAATCCAGCAATCATAGTCCAAACTGCATCGTTTATATCAACTCTGTGGATGTATATTGCACTGTGGTTGTACTACTTCCCAAATGCTTGGTTCCACAGCCAGGTTTTGACTTTCTTTCTGAAAACCAGGAGGGAGGAAGCTAATCGAATATCGATGGGGGGCACTACTGAGAAGGTTCTGTTCCTCATACCCACCAGTCGCACCTGCAAAGGAGGCGGGACCGAGAGCAGGGCCTCTCCAGCAGATCTTAACGCCTGAGCTGGTTCATAGGGGGCGATACGTTCAAACAGGTAAGCTGGGCCAGAACAATTTAGGGCTTTATAGGCTAAAGCCAGTACTTTGAATTGTGCTTGGTAGCAGACTGGTAGCCAATGAAGCTGATATAACAGGGGGGTTGTGTGCTCCCCATATGCCACCCCTGTGAACAATCTGACTGCCACACATTGGACTACTTGGAGCTTCCGAACAGTCTTCAAAGGTAGCCCCACGTAGATCGTGTGGCAGTAGTCTATTCGAGATGTAACAAGAGTGTGGACTACTATGGCCACGTCTGGCTTCTCAAGGTATGAGCGCTGCTGTCGCACAAGTTTTAATTGTGCAAAAGCTCCCCTGGCCACCGCCAAGACCTGGGGTGCCAGACTCAGTGATGAATCTCAAGCTCTGAACCTGTGATTTGAGGGGGAATGTAACCCCATCTAGCACAGGCTGTAACCTTATACCCTGTTCGGCCTTTCAACTGACCAGGAGTACCTCTGTCTTGTCTGGATTCAATTTCAATCTGTTTGCCCTCATCCCGACCGTCACAGCTGCCAAGCACCGGTTCAGGACCTGGACAGCCTCCTTAGCAGTAGGTGGAAAGAGAGAGCCCCTAAACTCCATTAAAATGTAGTGCTGTAACTGGGAGGGTAATTGCCTTAAAATACACACAAATGAGGCAGGCCAGATGAGTCTGAGGCTGAAAAACAGCCTTAGGAAGCCACATTTTGCCCTTTAACCAATAAAAATGTTCCCTCTTCTCCACAGGTTTTATATCTATGGTTTCACTTAGGCCCCTTCTACACAGCTGTATAAATTCTAGATTATCTGCTTTGAACCGGATTATCTGGCAGTGTAGACTAAAATAATCCAGTTCAAAAGCAGATACTGTGGATTATCTGATTTCATAATCTGGATTATATGGCAATGTAGAAGGGGCCTTATTTACACTTCAAAAATATTCACGCCTTGAAGTGCTTGTGAGCCTCTCTGAGTCTTCTACTTTGTAATATCCATGGATCCAGGTGGGGTCTTGCAATGTATCCCCTATGGAAATCATACTATATTTCAACAGTATTAAATATTACAGTTTTCAAAAGTGTGCTTCAGAGATTCTGATCCTATCTCTCAGGTAGTTTCCAGATGGTGGTGCACTTATATTGCATACCACAAGGTGCCATCCTGTTACCAATGCTCTTTAACATTTATATGAAACTACTGAGAGATATTACCTGGAGGCATGCAGGAGGGTGATGTCAGTATACCAATGAATCCAAATACCTTTTTGATGCCTTAAAAATGTCATTTATGTAGGAAAGCACGTTTCCTCTGAATGAAGCCCTGGAGGATTCATGCAGTGTCTGTGTGGGGTGTCTGTGTGGGGTGGGGCACTTCATGACAAAAATAAACTAAAACTGAGCCTATGAAAGACAGATGTGCTTACTGTCAAGGGTTCAACCCTGTGTCTGGAGGTGTGTCAACCAGTCCTGGATAGGATTCCACTCCAGTTCAAAGACTGTGTTCGCAGCTTGGGTTGACAGCTTCTGCATCTGTCACTTCAAATTACAGTTCAGATAGGATTGCCTATTGGCTACTATGCCAGTTACATGCCTTCCTATAGCTGGAGAATCTAGAGACGATAGTGCACATGCTGGTGACTCAAGGCTGAACTTCTGCAATTCATTATACTACATGGCCATCAGAGCCCCCGGTGGCACAGCAGATTAAACGGCTGAGCTGTTGAACTTGCTGACCAAAAGGCTGGCGATTCAAATCCAGGGAGCAGGGTGAGTGCCCGCTGTTAGCCCCAGCTTCTGCCAACCTAGCAGTTTGAAAACATGCAAATGTGGGTAGATCAATAGGTACCACTCTGGTGGGAAGTTAACAGCACTCCATGCTGTCATGCCAGCCACATGACCTTGGAGGTGTCTACGTACGATGCCGGCTCTTCAGCTTAGAAATGGAGATTAGTACCAACCCCCAGAGTCAGTCACGACGACTTAATGTCAAGGGAAAGCTTTACTTTTACCTTGCGTGGCCTTCAGTTTGCACTTTACCCACTCCGCCGGCCCTATGTTACTTCTTTGCACTAGCCCTGGCCCAGCCTTTCAAAGTTGCCTAGACTCACCCTGAAATTCTGACCATTGGTAGCTGAATTTCACCCAATGGAGTAGTACTGGAACTGGTTCTAATTTTAAATGTGTATGCTTATATTAATAGTAATATGTTCATGTTTTTATTTTAATTTATTTTAGGTATGCTATATGCTTCTGTGTTGTAACTGAATGTTTTACCTATGCTGGAAACAGCCCTTTGGAAAGATAGAGCAGTATACAAATATAGTTGTTATTATTATTGTTGTTGTTGTTGTTGTTGTTATATGACACAGCAAACAAGATAGATATGAATGATGATGATGATGATGATGATGATGATTATTATTATTATTATTATTACATTGGGTTACTTTTGGAAACTTCAATTATCCCAAAATATGCATCGGTCACTGGTACATTTAAGGGCCCTTTCTGACAGGTCCTATATCCCAGAATCTGATCCCAGGTTTTCTATTTATCCCAGGTTATCTGGCAGTGCAGGCTCATATAATCCAGTTTAAAGCAGAAAACCTGGGATCAGATCCTGGGATATAGGCCCTGTCTGGAAGGGACCTCAGAGTGATCATATTTCATCTATATTTAAATCATTTAATGAGCTGCCGATTGGTTTCTGGGCAAAGTACAACGTATTTGTTGTTATCTCTAAAGCTCTACATGCTTTAGGCCTAGGTTATCTACAAGATCGCTTTCACTTGTATAATTTTCCCTGAACATTCAGGTCCTTTGAATGGACTGTTTTAATATGGGTGCTCTTCTAACTGGTCATGCATTTTACTTGGTGCTCTGTACTTTTAACTGGTATCTATCTGTTGCATTTTCATCTGTTTCCCCATGCCTTGATTCATTGGAAGAGGCAGGGAAAAAACAAACAAACAAGCCTTACTGAGTATGGTGCTGATTTAGTCATTCATTGTGCTTTGACACAAGCCTAAGTTGGAACAAACTCAGCCTATGCACAGAGTTTAGGCACTGCTGCTCCACTCTCTTCCTTTGAGTTCAGAGATTAGATTATGTACACACACACTATATATATGCAGTAGAGTCTCACTTATCTAACATAAACAGGCCGGCAGAACATTGGATAAGCGAAAATGTTGGATAATAAGGAGGGATCAAGGAAAAGCTATTAAACATCGAATTACGTTATGATTTTATAAATTAAGCACCAAAACATCGGCCCGGCCGGGCTGTGGCGCAGGCTGGTAAACAGCTGCTGCAATAAATCACTCTGACCATGAGGTCATGAGTTCGAGGCCAGCCCGTGGCGTGGTGAGCACCCATCAATTAAAAATAAAATATAGCCCCTGCTCGTTGCTGACCTAGCAACCCGAAAGATAGTTGCATCTATCAAGTAGGAAATAAGGTACCACTTATAAAAAGTGGGGAGGCAAGTTTAACTAATTTACAACGTTGGAATGAGGAAGTGAGGAAGTGCCATCAGAGTGGATGATGAAGCAGCTGCTCCCCCCTGTGGCCAGAATTGAACATCCCCTCAGGAGAAGGTTAAATTGCCTCTGCGTCTGTCTGTCTGTTGTCTCTGTCTCGATGTGTTTATGGGCATTGAATGTTTGCCCTATATGTACATAATGTGATCTGCCCTGAGTCCCCTTCGGGGTGAGAAGGGTGGAATATAAATACTGTAAATAAATAAATAAACATCATGTTTTACAACAATTTGATAGAAAAAGCAGTTTAATACACAGTGACGTTATGTAGTAATTACTGTATTTACTAATTTAGCACCAAAACATCTCAATGTATTGAAAACATTGACTACAAAAACATTGACTACTAAAAGGCAGACTGCATTGGATAATACAGAACATTGCATAAGTGAAGGTTGGATAAGTGAGACTCTACTGTAAATACTTTAAAATATCATTACATAACAACAAATCAAGCCAGCTTCCAAAATACGATTTAAGTAAAGTGTCTGTTAACCATAGTTTGGTTTAACCATTCTTTTTCCTGATGTAGATAATAAATGAAGTTATGGTCAATTAAAAATAAGATTCCAAAGCTCCTCTAGATATCTGTGATGTGAAAGGAGAGAATGAAAGGCCAGCAAGGAGTTGCAGCTCATTCCCTTTGGCAGTGGTTCTCGCCCTTCCTAATGCTCCAACCCCTTAATACAGTTCCTTATGTTGTGGTGACCCCCAACCATAAAATTATTTTCGTTGCTACTTCATAACTGTCATTTTGCTACTGTTATGAATTGTAATGTAAATATCTGATATGCAGGCTGTATTTTCATTCACTGGACCAAATTTGGCACAAATACCCGATATGCCCAAATTTAAATACTGGTGGGGTTGGGGGGATTGATTTTGCCATTTGAGAGTTGTAGTTGCTGGGATTTATAGTTCACCTAAAATCAAAGATAATTTTGGACTCCACCAATGATGGAACTGAGCCAAACCTGGCACACAGAAATCCCATGACCAACAGGAAATACTGGAAGGCTTTGGTGGGCACTGACCTTTAGTTTGGGAGTTGTAGTTCACCTACATCCAGAGAGCACTGTGGACTCAAACAATGATGGATCTGGACCAAATTTGGCACAAATACTCAATATGATCAAATGTGAACATTTGGTGGAGTTTGGGGAAAATAGACTTTGACATTTGGGAGTTGTTGCTGGGATTTAAAGTTCACCTACAATAAAAGAGCCCCTTGATCCCCACCAACAATAGAACTGGGCCAAAGGAAGGACGGAGAGATCTTCAGCTTTCTCTGCCAAAGGGATTGCCTAAGACCATCAGAAATATGTATTTTCTGATGGTTTTCAGCGACCCCTCTGAAGCTCCCTTGCGACCCCCCCCCCCCAGGGGTCCCAACCCCCAGGTTGGGTTTATTTGTATAGTTGAACCAGTCAATTGTTTCTTATCTTAGTACACAAGAGCATTTTGGAGGTTAAGCAGGGGTTGGAATTCTACAGCCATCCAGATGTTATCCTACTAGAAATCTGAACAGATCTAACCAGCATACTATAGTAATTGATAATAAGAGCTGCAGTCCAACAACATCTGGAAATGTACATGTTCCTAGTCCTGGATAACGGGAGGAAAAATATATACTGCATACAACGGGTGCTGCTGTTTCTTTTTGCAAAATAATAATTTAAGAATTGTACATATAAAACAGAAATGAATGTGTCATTGTCTAAAAAGTAATTTATTGTTACCTAAAGTTCTTCCATAAGGGACTGCAACTCAGAGAGGGAACAGCCATTGCTCAGCGGTATACTCCACATTTTGCAAGGCGGGGAGGCCTCCGGTTCAATTTTTGGCATTCTCATTAAAGAATCTCTGGCAAAAGCCTTATCTTAAAAGTGCTGGAGAATGTTTCCTATACTCCTACACAAGGAGATGGGATGTAATGAGAAAGTGGGAGATACTGGAAACTGTGCTGAAACCCCGTCACACCCTCCTTATTTACTCCACTAGACCCTCAGCTAACCAAGATACATGGGGATTGGTAGATGTCAGATAAATGTAATTTCTGGTTTATTTATTTATTTCCTATATTTTATCCCTGAGGGGGACTCAGACCGGCTTACACATAAATTCAATGCCACATTATAAATACAGATAGACAATACAACATATTAAGCGATAATATATAAAAATTCAATGAATACAGATTAAAACATAATGCCGAATCCCAAATCATTATTCATGGTGCGATGTCTAAGTCAAGCTCCATATCGCATATTGCAATATGGTTCCAGGGCCAGGTCTTTCATTTTTTCTTGACCATCAGGAGGGAGGGGGCCAATCTGATGTCATTGGGGAGGGAGTTCCATAGCCAAGGAGCCACCACTGAGAAGGCCCTGTCTCTCATCCCCACCAGTTGCACTTGTGAGGGGCGTTAGATCGAGAGCAGGGCCTCCCTGGCAGATCTTAGTGCTCTCTCTGGTTCATAGGGGGACATATGTTCAGACAGGTAAGTTGGGTCAGCCCGGAAAGCATACAACAACCCTGGGTCAGAACTGTTTAGGGCAGTAGTTCTCATTCTGTGGATCCCCATATGTTTTGGCCTTCAACTCCCAGAAATCCTAACAGCTGGTAAACTGGCTGGGATTTCTGGGAGTTGTAGGCCAAAACACCTGGAGACCCACAGGCTGAGAACCACTGGCTTAGGGCTTTATAGATTAAAGCCAGCACTTTGAATTGTGCTCGATAGCAAACTGGCAGCCAGTGGAGCTGAAGCAGCAGTGGGTTGTATGCTTCCTGTATACCGCTCTAGTGAGCAGCCTGGCTGCTGCCCATTTGACTACTTGGGAGTTTCCAAACAGCCTTCAAAGGCAGCCCCATGTAGACCATGTTGTAGTAGTCTATTCTTGGTTGTGGCCCCCAGCTCTGGTACTCCCTCCCCAGGGAGATTAGACTGGCATCCACCCTGTCCACGTTCCACAAAGATCTAAAAACATGGATGTTCCATTGTGCTTTCGATTAAGCAGTTCACGGGAAATTCGGCTCCCAACTGTAACTACCATCAGTCCCTGCACTTTATCCCTGTCCTTCGTCCTACAGGTTTAACGTTTAAAATGATATTGCGCTTTTAGTCCTAATTTATTATTGGCCTTTGCATTTTTGTCTACCAGCCCTGTTCTGAAACTATATTGCACAAGTTCCTTCCCCCCCAAATTTCAGTACTCATTACTGTTCAGACTACTGGTTGCTGATAATGCTGTTTTATGTTATTGTCTTTTGTAATGTTGTTTGATTTTATTGAGATATGTTTTAATCTGTGTTTCGTTTCAATCTGTGTTGAATCAGGCTTGTTCCCCATGTAAGCAGCCCCAAGTCCATTCGGGAAAATGGAGGCAGGATATAAAAATAAAGTTATTATTATTGTATTATTATTATTATTTGAGATGTAACAAGAACATGGACTACTGTGGCCAAATCTGGCTTCTCAAGGTATAGGTGCAGCTGGCGCACAAGTTTTAATTGTGCAAAGGCTCCCCTGTCCACCGTCCAAACCTGGGGTTACAGGTTTAGCGATGGTTTCATCGCTGTATTTTAGGGTTGCTATTAAAAATAGACCTAATACTATAATCCATACTATACCATAAACTGTCTTGGTATTAATCTTGAAGTACAGTAATTAAAAGCAAATAAAAACAAATTTAACTTAATGGAACACATTTTTCTAGTATTATAAAGTAAAGGTAAAGATTTTCCCCCGACGTTAAGCCTAGTCATGTCTGACTCTGGGGGTTGGCGCTCATCTCCATTTCTAAGCCGAAGAGCCGGCGTTGTCCGTAGACACCTCCAAGGTCATGTGGCTGGCATGACTGTGTGGAGCGTTGTTACCTTCCTGCTGGAGCGGTACCTATTGATCTACTCACATTTGCATGTTTTCAAACTGCTACATTGGCAGAAGCTGGGGCTAACAGTGGTAGCTCACCCCACTCCCCGGATTCCAACCCCAACCTTTTAAGTCAGCAAGTTCAGCAGCTCAGCGGTTTAACCCACTGCACCACTGTGAGCTCCTGTATTATACATGTATTTTAATTTTTATTTAAAGTACTGTTTCTTTAATTTTTTTGGCTGGTTGCTTGAGAGTTCAGGTAGCTTGAGGTGTGCTTGACTGAAAATCCACTGCATATCGTTTATTGGTCTTTATATGTCTTGTTTTACTACACCTACAGTTATAAATTATATTTAAATTATTTTTACACAACCTTGTTATGAATAACTTCCCCTTTAAACATAAATATGTAAAATCTAAAATGCTGGGTGGCTATCCGCTGCTTCATTATTCAGAATCTGTGCTGCTACAGTATTGCAGTAGCCATCTTAGCTAATAAGAAGCAAATGTTAAGGAAAAGTTCAATGCAAAGTACTATCTATTAAAGGTAGAGCATTTGCAAATATGTGCTTATATATTCAATAGTAAGTAGATTGGATTTTGTCCCAATTATTCCTGGGATAGTTTGGCAGACACAGATTCCTAGATAATCATAGAATCATAGAGTTGGAAGAGACCTCATGGGCCATCAAGTCTAACCCCCTGCCGAGAAGCAGGAAATCGCCAGACAGATGGCCATTCAGCTTCTGCTTAAAAGCTTCCATATATGTGTGTGTATAATGTATCAAACTGTAATTACAGAGGTGTCCTAAATATCCAGAAGGCACCAGATACGGTATGAGTTTGGAGGCTAAGCAGGGTCTTCCCTGGTTAATACCTGGATGGAAGATTCCCAATGACTACCTGGTGCTGAGAGAGTATAACTTGCCCAAGGTCATTCTGTGGGTTTACAGGACCAGGCGGAATTGTACCCTGGTCTCTTATTAGTCGTGATAATAAGTTGTAATGTTAGCAGGGAAGACTATGGTTTACTTTACAAACTTGCATTCATAAAGTTGGATTTGGACCCATGTCATACTCAGAACTGATCCACCAAAGTCAAGAGTTCTTAAATTTCCTGAGATTCACATTCTCCTTAAATTAAACCTATTGCAGTGTTTCCCAAACTTATTTGGCCTACCGCCCCCTTTCCAGAACAAATATTACTCAGCACCCCCTGGAAAGGGGGGCGTGGCTTAAGAGGGGTGGCCATGGCTCCTGCTCAAGAGGGCGGGGCTGAGCCTCTCCCCTAATCCAAGATGCAGGGCTGGGAGGGGGAGGTGGGTGGGGCCACAAATGGGCGGCCAGGACTGAGATGGGCGGCGTTAGGAGCTCTGAGGCAGGGCTGAGCTTCTATCCCTGTCCTGGACACAGGGGGCGGGGTTAGAGGAGGGGGCGGGGCCTCTTCCCAAGTGCTTTATGGGGCTGAACCTCTATACCCCACCCCCGTGTTCTAACAAGCACCTCAGGGGAGGTATACTGAGGCTCTTGGGAAGAGGCCCTGCCCCCACTCCTATCCTAATCCTAAAAGGCTTCTCAGGAGAGGTATAGAGGCTAAGCCCGGTCTCGGGCTCTTGGAAGGAGGCCCCACCCCGCCCCCTTCTCTAGCCCCGCCCACTGTGTCCCAACAAGCGCCTCAGGAGAGGTATAGATTCTAAGCCCGGTCTTGGGCTCTTGGGAAGAAGCCACGCCTACTCCTCTAGCTCTGCCCATGTCCTAACAGGCACCTCAGGTGCTCAGCCCTGTCTCTGGCACTTGGGAAGAGGCCCCGCCTCTCCCTTGGCCCCGCCCCCATGTCCTAATATGTGCCATCAACGCCCCCTTGGATTGCTGCAGTGCCCACCAGGGGGCGGTAGCGCCCACTTTGGGAATCACTGACCTATTATAACCATGACTTAGAGTGTATCGACACTACAATGAATGCAGGTTGACATCACTTTAACTGCCAGTGCTCAAGTGCTATGGAATTGTGGGAGTTGTAGTTTGGTGACCCACCAGCACTCTTGGGCAGAAAAGGCTAAAGATCTCATAAAACTACAACTCACAAGATTCCATGGCAGTTTATCATTTTATTATTTTATTGCTTCATTGTGGTATTATATTGCATTACTATTATATTACATTACCGCCCTGAGTCCCTGCAGGGAGATGGAGGCAGGATAGAAAAATAAAGTATTATTCTTATTCTTAGTATTAAAGTGGCGTCAAATTGCAGATGCCCCCAAAGATTTATTTTAAGGTGACATAAGATGCAAACAGTTTAAACTACAACTTGGCTTAAATACCCTAAAGGTGTCGGATCTTGTCTGATCTTGGATGCTAAGCAGGATCAGCCCTGGTGAGTACCTGGATGGGAGGCCACCAATAAATACCAGGTGCTGTAGGCTATATTTCAGGCTGGAGCTATACTGCCATATAAACTCCAGATTATCTGCTTTGAACTGGATTATATGGCAGTGTAGACTCATATAATCCAGTTCAAAGCAGATAATGTGTATTGTTTGCTGTGATAATTCTGGATCGTATGGCAGTGTAGATCCAGCTTCAGAAGAAATCAGTGACAACATGACTTTTGATGATTCCTTGCCTAAGAAAGTCCCATGAAATCCATGGGGTCTCCATAAGTGAAGAGACAACCTGAAGACACACACACATTTAGTTTCCCAAAACTGACCAGGAAAGAGTTAAGCCCTGCCAAGAGGAGATGCAACAGATAACCACTATCCCCAAAACAAGCAGTTCTAGTTAAGCCAGAGTCACATGACCAATTGCTTAATAAAAGGGCAGGCTAAGCTTAACAGCAAGGGGAATTTAGGAAAAACAGTTGTATTTTGGGGGGATGGGAAAAAGGAAAAACAAGCAAGGAATGAGGGAGTTAGCCCCATTGTCTATAAGGGTTACAAAAGGCTGAAGGGAGCATGGTTTTATCTGCTGCCTCAACACAGCAAGGAACACTAACAGCAAAGATCTAACTTCAGAAATAAGTATCTGATTTGAAAATGTGCCATGAGCTAAGGAACTGCAGATCGTGACTTTGCGCACAAACCTAGGATATTGTCAGTGTAAATCCCTGTGCCCCCCACACATGAAGATATGAATGTGGTGCCTATAACTGGAAGTAAAATTATAGTGTGGATTTGTCTCAAAGCAAGGCAGATATGCAACTAAGAAAAGGAAGATTACATATACAATATCGGTGTGTTCTTGTGTGGGTTTACTTCGTATATGTGTGTGCGTATGTGCCTCTAGACTATAAAATCGATGCAATTTGACACCCTTTAACTGCCATGGCTTGATGCTATGGAATCCCGGGAGATGTAGTTTTACAAGGTCTTTGGCCTTCTCTGCCAGAGAGGACTGGTAACCCATCAAATCACAACTCTTAGAATGCCATAGCATTGAGCCATAGCAGTTAAAGTGGTATCAAACGGCATTAATTCTATAATATGGATGCATCCCAAGTTGCCTGTCGAGTTATGGAAACCACATGAATTTTATAGGGCAAGAAATACAGAAAGGTCATAGAACTGGAAGAGACTACAAAAGCCCTTGCTATGCAAGGATTGGATCATAATGGTTTTGCCTGTCCTTTCCTCTGAAATGTAGCCAATCGCACCTGGTGGTCTCCCATGCAAGTATTAACCAGGGACTACCCTGCTTAGTATTCAATATCACACAGGATCCAATGCCTTCCCAACCCCTTGCTATGCAAGAATGGGATAATGGTGGTTTTGCCCGTCCTTTCCTCTGAAATATAGCCTACCGCACCTGATGGTCTCCTATCCAAGTACTAATCAGGGACGACCCTGCTTAGCATTCAATATCACACAGGATCCAGTGCCTTCCCAACCCCTTGCTATGCAAGGATTGGATAATGATGGTTTTGCTTGTTCTTTCCTCTGAAATATAGCCTACTACACCTGGTGGTCTCCCATTCAAAGTACTAACCAGGGACGACCCTGCTTAGCATCCAATATCACACAGAATCCAGTGCCTTCCCTGCGTGTATGTATCTTCTAGTCATTTGTTGACAAATGGTGGCCCTGTAAATTTCAGAGGGTCTTCTTAGACAAGGAATACACAGGGGTGGTTTGAGTTCCTTCCTCTGAAACACAGCTTACATCGCCTGGCCTTCACTGGTGGTCTCCCATCCAAGTACTAACCAGATCTGATCCTGCTTAGCCTCCAAGATCAGGTAAGATCAGATGCCTTTAGGGCAGGCATGGGCAAACTTGGGGCCTCTGGGTGTTTTGGACTTCAACTCCCACAATTCCTAACAGCCTACCAGCTATTAGGAATTGTGGGAGTTGAAGTCCAAAACACCCGGAGGCCCCAAGTTTGCCCATGCCTGCTTTAGGGTTTTTATGCCCAAATCAGAATTTACAGACCGGAGGGGGAGCACTGAAAGAACGAAAGCCCCCTCGTGGCTAAACGAGATGTGGCCCAGGAATCCACCGCTCCCACTCTTTGCCACTATTCTGCACCAGTTGAGTCAAGCCCATCTAAACACAGGTTTAGGCTACTACTAAGGGCACTAACAACTGACGTCAGGCCCAGTGAAAGATGAAGGATGCTCTCCCCTGAAATATAGCACTAGGCTATATTTCAGAGGAATTGACTATTGCTGTGAACAATATTTCAGTGGAAGTTTTGGTGTCCATTTCCGCTAAGGATGCGAAATCCATGGATTTTGCTATCCCCATGGATATCTACAACTGCAAGTGTTGAAAAAAATTGCAAAATCAAGGTTTGCTTTTTGGATCTTTTAAAAATATATAGTCAAGCCATGGATTGCTGAATCCATGGATACAAAATGAATATGGAGGGCCGTATTTGCTTCTGATCAATTCAATCACTTTTTTTTACTGGAATACAAAATACTGTTCTTAGATTGCGTTCAAGTGCACTCTGATTCATTGTGGTCCTATTTTTTTTCCAATTAATTTTTATTGTGATTTTGTTATACAGTACATATTAAGGGGGCAAGAAAAGGGGGCAAGGGGAGGGTAAAGAGGGTTGGGGAGGGAAGGTTTGGGGGAGGGAAGGTTGAGACCAGAGGAGGGAAAGGGTATGTTGAAAGGTTCTGGGGTAGGAAAGGGAGGGAAAGGGGAGGGGAAGGGTATGTCTGGGGGGGGGGTATAGGGGGGGTACATTAGGGGGTTAGGGAGGAAAGGGGGTATGTGTGGACTTCCGATCTGTATTCATCTTGTTTCTTCTCTTCAATCACCACCTACAGTCATTTATTCTTCTTTATTCCTTTGCTTTGTTTCTTTAAATAGTCCTCTAAGCACGACCGTCGTGCATTTTGGTCCTATTATAGAACTTTTTGGCAAGGTTTTTTCAAAGGAAGATCACACTGCCATATAAAATCCAGATTATCTACATTAAACTGGATTATATGGCAGTGTAGACTTATATAATTCAGTTGAAAGCATAATGTGGATTATCTGGTTTGATAATACAGTATTAATTATATGGCAGTGTAGAAGGGTCCTGAGTCCAAAACCGATTCCTTAGTCAAAGGCTTTCATGGCCGGAGTTGGTTGCTGTGAGTCTTTTGGGCTAAATGGCCATGTTCCAGAAGCTTTATCTCCTGACGTTTCACCCTCATCTGTGGCAGGATTCCTCGGAGGTAGTGACTCACAACCTCTGAGGATGCCTGCCACAGATGTGGGTGAAACGTCAGGAGAGAACGCTTCTGAAACATGGCCATTTAGCCCAAAAGACTCACAGCAACCCACTCATACCTTTACTACATCACACTGACTCCATGCTAATACAAAACTACTTGTAAATAAATGGATGCTATATTAAGATGCAATACTTGAGTGTGGATGCACCCTTCTCCTCCCCGGCATATTAAGCAATACTTGTGCAATGTTATTTTTGTCACTGCATTGTCAGAAACACTGTGTGCATAATGCTAGCAGACAGAAATTATTTAAGGGGGAGCTACAGATTTTAAATATTAATCCATTGGCTTTCCAATGCAGAGAGGAAGTCAGCTTCCACACTGCAACTGCCAATGGTATTTTAAAACAAGTTAATTGGATCTGTTTTACTGTTTGCTGTGAAGTCACACATCAGCATTTTTTAGAAATGAGAAGTGCTTTGGCAAAGGGATGCTTGTCACTGCGACTCCACTGGCCAATTTGTTCCCACAACATTAAAAAAAAAAACAACCTTCAAGCCATAACATCGATGGGTTAATTTTGTCCGTACAAGTAGGTGCTGTGATAAAGGCATCAGAGGGGACAACCAAAGATACGCACTGTAAACAGAAACCCCTTCCACACAGCTGAATAAAATACCACATTATCTGTTTTGAACTGGAATATATGGCAGTGTGGACTCAGATAACCCAGTTCAAAGCAGATATTGTAGGATTTTCTCTCTTGACATTCTGGGTTATATGACTGTGTGGAAGGAGGCCCAAAGAAACTTAAGGGAGAAATCTTCCAAAACATCCTTTAACATAATCTGATATATCATATTCATGTAGCTGAAACACAGCCTGAATTCAAAGTATTTATATTTATGACATTGCCAAATTGCAAGTTATTCCAAACAGAACACCCACACTGTCATCTTGCAAGTAAAGCGCAGCTTCACATCTTATGAAGCAATACAAGTTTACAAGTACAATAGACTCTCAGTTAACTGGAACTCAAGCAACTGGAACTCAACAAAGAAATCCAAGAAATAACACTTTAAATGTCTTGATCCATTGGAAGAGGCAGGAAAGAAAGAAACAAACAAGGCTTACTGAGTATGGTGCCCTTCCACACAGCCCTATATCCCAGAATATCAAGGCAGAAAATCTCACAGTATCTACTTAGAACTGGGTTATCTGAGTCCACACTGACATATATTCTAGTTCAAAGCAGAAAATTTGGGATTTTATTCAGCTGTGTGGAAGGGGCCTAAGAGAAGTTTCCAACATGTATGGCAAAGATTCAATGTGAAAAATAAAAAACATTCAAACAAATCCCATTAACTGAGAGTACACTGTATTCTGGTGGTGTGTATGCGGTCCATACATAGCAGAGAAAAGACAAAAGCTTATTCAAACACACGCAAGACTTAATCAGTGGCAAACATAGCTACTGCATGGGTTTGGGGACATGTGCCTCTTCTTTGCAACTTAGGCCGCTTGATTAAAGAACGCCTCCAAACAAGGAAAGTGGCTGTGGCTGCGCTGGTAACACTCCTGCGTTCAGTCAGAAGTGTGTACCTTGCAAAGCAGGTGCCCCTCCGCACGGCGCCGCTAGATTGGAAAGCATCATTTTTGACAGGACAGCTGTGCGCATCCTGCCGTTGCAGCCGGCCGGAGTGGGGCGCTGACAAGGGCTAGGCGCACGTGTGGGGCTGTCACTATGCCCCAGGCGCACTGCACACAGTCCGGTTCTTCCCACCAGGATAAATACAACAACAGAAAACTGGCTGCAACTGTTTACAAGGCCACCCCATGTCCCCTGGTGGGAGGCCCACGGGCAGCCCTATCCTAAGTAGCTCAGAAAATAGTTGTTACAGAGCCGCTGCTTCCTACGGGCATCATGTCGTCGTACCAGAAACGATTTCTGAGAAAGCTGAACGGACTCACACAGATGGACAAGAAAGAAGAGTGGCCTCCCAAACAACTTGCTGGTCACTGCAAAGGGGCGAGCAGACACAGGAGGACTGACTGTACAAAGGAAGGCTGTCCTGCAATGGGAGGAAGTGGGCAAGCCAATCTGCTTGCCCTTCCTTTAAGGGCCCTTCCACACAGCCCTATATCCCAGAATATCAAGGCAGAAAATCCTACATTATCTGAGTGTAGACTGAGTGTAATCTACACTCAGATAACCCAGTTCAAAGCTGATATTGTGGGATTTTCTGCCTTGATATTCTGGGATATAGGGCTGTGTGGAAGGGCCGTAAGTTGTCTGAATGGCCCTAAAAAAGAAAGCCGGCACAGGGCTGAGCAAGAAGGGCATCTAGAGAGACTCCATGTCTCAGAAGCAAGTTATTATATCAGTCCCAAGAATGGGAAGAGGAGGGGGTCCAATCCAAGCCACCACCCTCTGCTCTTCTGCTTTGGAGAAGATGGTTCCTTAGACTGGGATTTCCTTCTGAATCAGGCCCGGAGTTCCCACTGCAGCAGCCACTGCCCCTTCTCCTTGCCAGCCAAACAATGAGTTAAACTCCCAATTTCATTGAATTATCTCGCAGATCAGCCAAACCCAAGTTTTAAGAAAGAAAGAATAAATGCAGCTTGATTCCAAAGAAAGAGAGACCTTAACTTCTGCCAAAAAACTAAAGGCAAAGGGCCCTTCCACACAGCCATATAACCCAAAATATCAAGGCAGAACCCCTGGTGGTGCAGTGGGTTAAACCACTGAGCTGCTGAATTTGCTGATCGAAAGATCGGAGGTTCGAATCCAGGGAGCGGAATGAGCTCCCGCTGTCAGCCCCAGCTTCTACCATTCGAGCAGTTCGAAAACATGTAAATGTGAGTAGATCAATAGATACTGTTCTGGCAGGAAGGTAACAGTGCTCCATGCAATCATGCCAGCCACATAACCTTGGAGGTGTCTACGGACAACACCGGCTCTTCAGCTTAGAAATGGAGATGAGCACCAACCTCCAGAATCGGACAGATCTAGACTTAACGTCAGGGGAAAACCTTTATCTTTACTATCAAGGCAGAAAATCCCACTATATCTGCTTTGAACTGGGATATCGGAGTCCACATTGCAATATATTCCAGTTCAAAGCAGATAGCCTGGGATATTATTCAGCTGTGTGAAAGCAGCCCCTGAATATCAAGGCAGAAAATCCCAAAATATCTGCTTTCTGAGGCCACAGTGCCATATATTCCACTTCAAAGCTGTGTTACCCTTTTTTAAAAAGTACCCCTCCCACACTCACACTCACACAAGACACACGCACGCTTTTGTAGGGCGATTTAAAACAGCTTGGAAGGGTTTTTTTTCCCCTACCCACTTGTAGCACAGGTCACATCCTCTAAGGACCCTTCCACACAGCCATATAACACAGAATATCAAGACAGATCATCCCCAATATCTGCTTTGAACTGGGTTATCTGAGTCTACACTGCTATATAATCCAGTTCCATGTGGATTTTATACAGCTGTGTGGAAGGGGCCTGACTGTAGTGTAACACATATTTGAAAAACAAAAGAGGGTCATAAGAGAAAGGCTTTGATTTCCTGTTTTTCCCCCCCTCTTCCACAATGTCTTCCTCTCCCCTTCCTCCTCCCAATCCTAAACCCTGAAACCAAACTTTGGGGTAAACTCGAAGTTGGGATCCATTTTCCCCACCCAGTGCTGATTCTGGAGCAACGCGGGTCCAATGTGTAGGCAAGGGCGAGTTCCACCCGAAAAGTCCCTGAAACTTTCCTGCCTTTCTCTCTCCCCTGCGAGGATACCTACCTACCAGCCTTGGTGCCTTGTCAATGGGCGTCTAGAGGAGGAAAAGGCGACCCGGGGCATCGCTTGGCCACCCAGAACCGATCCGGTGGGCGGGAGGAAGAAGGGACATTTAAAAGCCAGAAGGAGAAGGGGGAAAACATGGAGATGCCCCCCTTGCTCCCTCCCTCCCTTGGTGGGGAATACAACGTGCGCTCCTCCAACACAAGGTTTGCAACTTCTCCGGCCAGAGAGGAACCCAGCCGACGGAGGGAAGGAAAAGCCGGCCTGGATCGCCAAGGCGGAGTGGGATCCCACAGCCCTTGACTCTAGAAAGGTTTCATGGAAGGTCGCCCCAGAGCAATAGGGACATGCTAACTCTGATCTTCTATGCTCCCTGTAGCAAATGTTTCTTGCTTTCAATCTCCCCCATCTACAATGACAAGAATGATAATAATAAAACTTTATTTGTATTCCACCCTATCTTCCCAAGGGGACTCAAGGCGGATTCCAACATACAATGGCAAACGTTCAATGCTTCCGTAAAACAAACAAATACTGACACAAAATCACAGAGAAACCCTGCGTAGGAAAATAACATTAAAACCTAACATCAAATTACAGCCTGACATCAGTAAATTAAGCTAAAGGTAAATGTAAAAGTTTTCCTCTGACATTAATTACAGTTGTGTCTGACTCTGGGGGTTGGTGCTCATTTCCGTTTCTAAGCCAAAGAGCCGGCGTTGTCACCTCCAAGGTCATGCGGTCAGCATGACTGCATGGAGCGCCGTTGCCTTTCCACCAGAGTGGTACCTATTGATCTACTCACGTTTGCATCTTTTTCAAACTGGTTGGCAGAAGCTGGGGCTAACAGCAGGAGCTCACTCCGCTCCCTGGATTCAAACCGTCAACCTTTCGGTCAGCAAGTTCAGCAGCTCAGCAGTTTAACCCCGTGGTGCCACCGGGGGCAATAGTGATAAAACTTTATTTGTATTCCTCCCTATCTCCCCAAGGGGACTCAGGGCGGATCCCAACATACAATGGCAAACGTTAAATGCCTCTGTAAAACAAACAAATATTGACATCAAATCCCAGAGAAACCCCGTGTATGAAAATAACATTAACGTTTAACATCAAATTAGAGCCTGACATCAGTAAATTAAACCTAACATCAATCAATTAAACTACACGTAGTCAAACAAAATTATATAATAACATAAAATCTCAACAAATGTCCACATTCATTTATAACAGCCAACTAGAGTTCACAAAACAGTGTGGGTTGGTTATCTGGTCATTGGCCTGGCGTGGACTAGGAAGGTCCAAATATGATATAGTTCTCAACCAGGGGCCCGGTAGTGATCTGTCATTATCTAATCCTCCTCCTCTCCATTTGCTAGTGAGCATAGGTAGGTCTTCGGTTGTTTTTTGAAGAAGAGGAGGGAGGAAGCGAGCTTTATTTCTTTGAGGTGGGAGTTGCAGGGGTGGGATGGGGGGCTGGGACGGAGAGCAAGGCCTCCTTCGTTGACCGTAGTGTCCAGGCTAGTTTGTAAGAGATGTGTCTGGTCAAGTAGCCTGGACCCAAGCCCTTTAAATACAGGTGTAAAACTTGTCTGTACTTTGGGTTCTCCTTTGGATGCAAATCAAGTGACCTGTCTAAACTCTGGACTGTACACACCCTCTGCACCTGCTGGCATCTAATGCTGTGCTGCCAATACATTCTGAGCGTGCTTTGCCCGTGGCCCCAAACTCATATGGAAGGAAGCAGTTTCAGTGGGGTGTTGTGTGGTTTACGTGCTGCATAATAATAATAATAATAATAATAATAATAATAATAATAATAATAATAATAATAATGGTCCCTGTGGTAATTGGTGGACTGGGTGTCATGCCAAAAGATCTTAGCCGGCATTTGAAAACAGTAAATATTGACAAAAATATGATCTGTCAACTGCAAAAAGCCACCTTATTGGGATCTGCGCACATCATCCGAAAATACACCACACAGTCCTAAACGTTTGTGAAGTGTTCGACTTGTGATTCTGTGATATGAAATCCAGCATTATATCTCATTTGCTGCATTATACTCTGTCTTTGTGTCCATAATAAAATAATTGTTTATTTTATTTTTCTGGTATTGTATATTTCTGCTGCTTCTGTGCCTGTTCATTTCTATTTTGATTCTGTAGCCCACTTGTTGATTACTTACTTAGATGATCCCTTGTAGCTCAGGGATGATGGTCCTCCAAGTGTAGTGTATTGGCGGTGGATACATAGGTGCCTGTGGAGACCTATTCTTGACCCGCATAAAAGAATAAAGGAATTTTGTATTTTAATTATTCTGTAATCCGCCTCAAGCCACAAGGAGAGGTGGATAAGAAATAAAATTATTATTATTATTATTATTAATGAGGTGTGTTAAATAATAATAATTTTATTTCTTACCTGCCTTTCCTCATGGCTCGAGGAGGGTTACGGAATCATCAAAACACATAAAATTGCAAAAACACTATAGATACAAATATTAAAATGTATTTCTATACAAGGCTTTCTTCCGCATACTTTTGTGGGAGCATGATGTCCAGTTGCTGCAGTTTAAAGCTAGCTTTAACGTGCATTAAATGGTCAGTGAAGATGGGGCCAGTGTCATTTGAAAATTGACTTTTGAAAGAATCCCCATAAGCTACAACATTTGTTGTTGTGTGCCTCTTGTGTACTGCAACCCTGTAAATTGGAAGTGAGAGTATGTGACTCACCCAAGGTCACAATGGATTTTCACATCCGATTAGAGAATTAAACCCGTCTCTGAAGTTGTGGTCCAGTGCTCAAACCATTATACCACACTGGCTCTATTACAGTACTCTCAATTATTATTATTATAAACTCTCAATTACTGTTCATTTATTCATATATATAATCATATATGTGTGCGTATCTGCCTTCGAGTTGCCTGCCAATTTATGGCAGACCTGTTAATTTCAGACGGTTTTCTTAGGCAAGGGAAACTCAGGGGTGGTTTTGCCAGATCCTGCCTCTGAAATAGAGTCTGCAGCATGTGGTATTTGTTGGCAGCCTCCCATTCAGATCCTAACCAAGATCAGACAGGATCAAACACCTTTAGAGTCATATTAGCATTCCTAGAAATACAAACAGATGGAGCCTATGCTAATTTTGCTAGTAAGTCAATGATGGCAATGGGTCAATTATGACTTTTATGATGTCTGTAGCTTCCCCGCAATTTTAATTACAATCATCACCCCTCCATTGTCCTTAAAAAGCCCCCTCCGTGTCTTTCTAAGGACAACCGATCAAATAGCTATGTCTCCTCTGTCTCTACGCTCTTCCCTTAGCATCCTATGCTGGTTAGAGGGTTGGACTTTGAAAGCAGCAGCGCAGTGTCGGACTATAACCAGAGGCTATTCCTGCCTAAGACATTAAACTCACTAAGTGATCGTCAGCTAGTCTCACCTTGGCCTACCTCACAGGGAAGACGAGCCATGTTCTTCACCTTGAGCTCATTAAAGGAAAATTGGGATTGAAAGGTAACCAGTAAATCAACAATAGATTCAGATTCAAATCACCACTTAGCCTGGAAGCTCAGCAGCTGATCTTGGGCCAATAAGTCGCCTCTCCCTCTCTAGGTAACCTACTCCACAGAGCTTTCCTGAGGGCAACAATAAGGGAGAAAGGAGGAGTATCTTTAAGGGAACACTTCGGCCATCCGCATCCACGGATTCTGTCTCCACTGATTCAACCATCCGCGGGCTTGAAAAGATCCCCCTTTCCTGCCTCCCCCCTCCAAATCCCAGAAAGCAAGCCTTGATTTGGCCATTTTATGGAAGGGACACCATTTTACTACCTCCTGGTATATAATGGGACTTGAGCACCCACAGATTTTGTATCCACAAAGGTCCTGGCACCAAACCCCAGGTATACCAAGAACCCACTGTACAAGTATATTTAATTATTTAATATATTAAATACTAGGCCCAGCAAAATATTTTTTTTAAAAAATTCAGGGTTCTGCCTTCAGACTCGCACAGTAACAACAATCTAAATAAAAAAGTTTCCTAGCTGTAGTCTTTCAAGAGTTACTTTTTCAACAACTAGAACCCAATTACCACCCACTATACTTTCCATAGGAAAGGCAAAAACACATACTTAGGATTTCTTTACACATAATGAATCTCTGTAAAATTATTCTCAGCATTCAGTCTTCTTTAAGAAGTATGGTTCAAATCCAACATAGGGTGCATATGCACTGTGGAATTAACGCAGGTTGGCACGACTTTAACTGCTATATCTCAATGCTAGGAACTCCAGGAGATTCCACCTGAACATTAGGAAGAACTTCCTCACTGTGAGGGCTGTTCGGCAGTGGAACTCTCTCCCCCGAGTGTGGTGGAGGCTCCTTCTTTGGAGGCTTTTAAGCAGAGGCTGGATGGCCATCTGTCGGGGGTGCTATGAATGTGATTTCCTGCTTCTTGGCAGGGGGTTGGACTGGATGGCCCATGAGGTCTCTTCCAACTCTACTATTCTATGATAACTCATAAGCATTGCAGTATTAGAAAGTCTTTAGCCTTCTCTGCCAAAGAGTGATGGTGCTTCACCAAACTACAAATCACAGGATTCCATAGCATTGAGCCATGGCAGTTAATGTGGTGTCAAACTGTATTCATTCTTCCATGTAGATGCAACCATGATGTAGCATTTTTTAAAATCTGCATCCTGACAACCCAAAGGTGTTGAGTGGACCTCTAGATACTAATCAAACTGCAAGCTATTTTCTGTTCATCACAATCTACATCATGAAGGTTGGAACACTTTTTAAACAATTGTAAAAAGTCTTGTGGCATCTTAAAGGTTAACAACTTTAATTTTGCACATGATTTTGTGGACTGCTACTTGCTTGCGCAGAGGCTGGATGGCCATCTGTCGAGGGTGCTTTGAATGAGATTTTCCTGCTTCTTGCAGGGGGTTGGACTGGATGGCCCGTGAGGTCTCTTCCAACTCTACAATTCTATGATTCTATGCACGGAGTGTTCCTTCAACTGTCAACTGCGGCCACAATCAATGTACAGTATATGATAACATAGTTTGCAGCCAAGCTTATACAAAGTAACACTGGCTAGTCTTAAGGGTGCCATGTTCATGAGATTTACTCTTATGTTTGCTGGAGCCAAACAACACATGTAGGTACCCATACAAGACATAAATGAATGTATTTTCCTTGGAACAAAACATAGCCCTTTAAGTCTAAAGTGATCAGTTAGAATAAAAATAATGAAAACAACATATACGTATACAGTTTTTAGTTTTCAAGTGTGAGGTTTAAGAGGGGACATGCCATCTGTCTGTGTTTATGTTTACAGCAATCCTGTTAGGACAGTGGTTCTCAACCTTCCTAATGCTGTGACCCCTTGATACAGTTTCTCATGTTGTGGTGACCACCAACGATAAAATTATTTTTGTTGCTACTTTATAACTGTAATTTTGCTATCATTATGAATCGTAATGTATATACCTGATGTGCAGGATGTATTTTCATTAATTGGACCAAATTGAGCACAAATACCCCATACGCCCAAATTTGAATACTGGTGGAGTTGAGGGGGATTGATTCTCTCATTTGGGAGTTGTAGTTGCTGGAATTTATAGTTCATCTATAATCAAAGAGCATTCTGAACTCCACCAATGATAGAATTGAACCAAACTTGGCACACAAAACCCCCATGACCAAAAGAAAATACTGAAAGGGGTTGGTGGGCATTGACCTTGACTTTGGGAGTTGTAGTTCAGTTACATCCAGAGAGCTCAAAAAATGATGGATCTGGACCAATCTTGGCACGAATACTCAAAATGTCCAAATGTGAATGTTTTCTGATGGTCTTTGGTGACCCCTCTGACACCCCCTTGCAACCCCCCCCCCCAGGAGTCCTGATCCCAAGGTTGAGAAATGCTGTGTTAGGAGGAAAAGCAGTACTGGTAACTGGTAACACCTGAATCTGTATCTTAATGGTGCGACAGTAAGAAAATATGTGACCTTCAGATTACTGTGACTCTGACATGTCTAATGACTAGCTGACATGTCAAATGAAAAGGGAAGATGGGCACTGCTGTCCCATCATATGGGATGTTCTCCATCCTTGATCTGAGAGATCCAGTATGGTAACAGATTCTTATACACTTTTTTTCAGCAGCACACCAAAACAGTAAAGTGAGAAACCCACATAAATTGAAGTCGCTGATATAAATATACCTCATGGACTTGATGTGCTGTATCAACATTCCACTTACTGATGCCTTCAACTTCTACTCCTATCAACCTCTAATTAATGATTAGGAATGATGGAAGTTTAGTCTTCTGAAGGCCATCAGGTTGAAGAATGCTAAATTATATGGTTACATCGTGTTCCTCACTTGGGTGATATACAATGTTTCAATAAGCTTTCCAGTGCTTACTTATGACTTACTATATAATCACACAAGCCCCTGGTGGCAGAGCAGGTTAACCTGCTGACCTGCTTAACTTGCTGACCGAAAGGTCAACGGTTAGAATCCGGGGAGCGGAGTGAGCTCCCGCTGTTAGCCTCAGCTTCTGCCAACCTAACAGTTCGAAAACATGCAAAATGTGAATAGATCAATAGATACTGCTCCGACTGGAAGGTAACGACACTCCATGCAGTTATGCCGGCCACATGACCTTGGAGATGTCTACGGACAACGGCAGCTGTTCGGGTTAGAAATGGAGATGAGCACCAACCCCCAGAGTCAGTCACAATTGGACTTAACGTCAGGGGAAAACCTTTACCTTTTACTACTCCTAATGAATGCAATTACACTGTATGATTATTGCAGTTTGACACTACTTTAACTGCTATTGCTCAATGTTATGGAATCCTGGAAGTCGTCCTTTGGTGGAGCACCATCACTCTTTTGAAGAAAAGCTTAAAGACCTTGTAAAGCTATTTATTTATTTTTTATTTATTTATAATATTTATATCCTGCCTTTTTCGCATGTAGATTTAAAGCGGCTTACAACATAAAAACGTACGAATTCCAGCAGTTAAAATTTGGAGGCTACCAGCCCCATGATTCCGTCGTATTGAACCATAGCAGTTACAGTGGTGTCAAACTGAATTAATCCTACAATGTAATTGCACCCTTAATTGAAATTTAATGTAATGTAAGATCGTAATTAATAAGGAGCTGAGGTTGGTGTAGCTGCAACTCCAGAAGTCATATCTACACTCACCACCTTGCTGGGGTAACATAGGGGCAAGGCCACCTATGTAAAGTCATGGGATACTCCAGATTCTGGCCCAGAATTCAGATTATCCCCCGATTTTGGGCCCATAGGTATGTTTTAATATGTGTAATGTATCTCTCCCTATGAACCGGTTATTTATTTATTTAAAACGTTTATATTCCGCCCTTCTCACCCCAAAGGGGACTCAGGGCGGAGCACAACATATATACAGCAAATATTCAATGCCGGAGCATAAAATAAACCATAACTATACATAAACATTAAAATCAGTTATCTTCACATTAAACCCATTATTTAAAACCATCGCAAGACAGCTGCACTGTATCCAGTCAGCAGGTTGAAATTTCCTATTATTGCCTCATTGCATTGCCCCAAAGGGCTGGTCCCACAGCCAGGTCTTTACCATCTTTCTGAAGAACAGGAAGGAGGGGGCTGATGTAATCTTGCCAGGGAGGGAGTTCCATAGTCGGAGGGCAATCACGGAGAAGGCCCTGTCTCTCGTCCCTGGCAATCATGCCTGTGGCGGGACCAAGAGCAGGGCCTCCCCAGAAGATCTTAATCTCCGCTGTGGTTCATAGAGGAAGATGCATTCAGACAGGTAAACTGGGCTGGGGCCATTTAGGGCTTTATAGGCCAAAGCCAGCACTTTGAATTGTGCTCAGTAGTTAACTGGCAGCCAGTGGAGCTCACACAACATGGTTGTGTGCTCCCTGTATGCCGCCCCAGTTATTAACCTGGCTGCCTCTCACTGAACTATTTGAAGCTTCCTAACAGTCTTCAAAGGCAACCCCAAGTAGAGCACGTTGTAGTAGTCTATCCTAGATGTACCGAGAGTGTGGACCACCGTGGCCAAGTCTGACTTCCCAAGGTATGGGCGCAACTGGTGCACAAGTTTTAGTTGTGCAAAACCCCCCTAGCCACTGCCAAAACCTGAGGTTCCAGGCTCAGTGATGAGTCCAGTAGGACTCCCAAGCTGCGAACCTGTGTCCCCATCCAGCACAGACAGCAACCCTATACCCTGTTCGGCTTTACGACTGACCAGGAGGACCTCCATCTTTTTTGGATTAAATTTCAGTTTGTTCACCCTCATCCAGACCGTCACAGCAGCCAGGCACCGGTTCACAACCTGGACAGCCTCCTTAGGATCTGGCGAAAAGGAGTAGTAGAGTTGGACATCATCTGTGTACAGATGATATCAAACTCCAAAACTCCAGATGAGTTAGAGCATTAAGATCTGTTGGGGAGGTCCTGCTCTCGGTCCCACCTTCTTCACAAGCGCAACTGGTGGGGACAAGAGACAGGGCCTTCTCAGTGGTGGCCACTTGGCTATGACACTCCCTTCTCAGTGGTATTTGATTGTCCCATTCCCTTCTGGTTTTCAGGAAAAACTAAAAATATGGCTTTGGAATTGAGCGTTTGGGGAGTAGTGAAATATGGAATCAGCATGATATAGCAGCATGAATGATGGCTTTAGGACTAGGTCTCATGTTTTTAATGGTTTTAATTGTATTTATTGTACTTATGTTTTCTCTGTTTTATTGCCAATGTAATAGTGTTGTGTTATATATTTGCTTGCTTATGCAGCATTGAATATTGCCATAATGTAACCCGCTCTGTGTCCCCTTCAGGATGAGATAGAGCAGGATAGAAGTATAGTAAATAAAATAAGTAAATAAATATTTCTGATGTTTTTGCAGTGTTTATGGGTTTAAATTGTTTTGCAACCCGTCTTGAACCATGACAAGAGGTGAGTAAGAAATAAAAGTACAGTAGAGTCTCACTTATCCAACACTCGCTTATCCAATGTTCTGGATTATCCAACGCATTTTTGTAGTCAATGTTTTCAATACATCGTGATATTTTGGTGCTAAATTCGTAAATACAGTAATTACTACATAGCATTACTGCGTATTGAACTATTTTTTCTGTCAAATTTGTTGTATAACATGATGTTTTGATGCTTAATTTGTAAAATCATAACCTAATTTGATGTCTAATAGGCTTTTCCTGAATCCCTCCTTATTATCCAACATATTCACTTATCCAACGTTCTGCCGGCCCGTTTATGTTGGATAAGTGAGACTCTACTGTATTATTATTATTATTATTATTATTATTATTATTATTTTATCTGCCAAGGCTCAATGCTATGGAAGTTGCAGTTCAGTGAGGCATTCTGCACTCTTTGGTAGAGAAGGGGAAAGGCTTTGTAAAACTACAAATCCCAGGATTCCTAAGCCATATCTATTAACGTTGTGTCAAATGGCATTCATTCCACAGTATAGATCCAGGCATCCTTAAAACTGTGGCCCTCTGCTGCGAAGGAGTATCTGACATGGGGCATTCATACAGCAGCGTTGGCTAAGAGATTCCAGCAGAGACTCTACTATCCGAGACTCCTAAGGAACCACCAACTGAATGAAAAATTGCTTGTCTTTCTACTGCTATGCTATAATGTCCTAACATACCGAATCTATGCAAATTTGGTAGCTACACAGTGGCAGATAGGAAGGCGCTCCAAAGGGTTACAGCTACTGCACAGAGAATAATTGGTTGCCCTCTCCCTTCTTTGGAAGAACTTTATAAGTCCCGCAGCCTTAAGAAAACTCAGAGCATTCTTGGGGATCCATCTCATCTGGTGTATTCTTTTTTGAATTATTGCTATCTGGCAGACAATACAGGGTGACAAAGACAAGGACAAACAGACTGAAGTATAGCTTTTATCCTAGAGTTGTAGCTATGGTGAACCCTGTGGTTTTGCACTGATGTGGCAGTGGTGTGGAGAGATGAGTGTGTTGTTTTGTGGTGTGTGCGGGGGAAGGCTATTCTAGCCAGCCTGTCCAATGCCCAGGAATTTGTGGAGTTGGAGGCTGAAAGCCGTCTTCAACCTCAGCAACATGGACTGGACAAAGGATTTGGGGAAATTCAACCCCAAACAGGGAAACAAGTTGTCCAGAAGCACCTTGCCGCTCTAAACGAATTCAAGTCCCCAGGGCCAGATCAACTACACCCAAGAGTATTGAAGGAACTAGCGGAAGTTATTTCGGAACCACTGGCAATAATCTTTGAGAGTTCTTGGAAAACGGGAGAAGTCCTAGCAGATTGGAGGAGGGCAAATGTAGTCCCTATCTTCAAGAAGGGAAAAAAGAACAACCCAAACAATTACCGTCAGGTCAGCCTCACGTTGATACCAGGCAACATGGTCTGCAAACACTTAGAAACAAATGTGATCATAGCTAATAGTCAACACAGATTTACCAAAAACAAGTCATGCCAGACTAATAAGATCTCTTTTTTCAATAGAGTTACAAGCTGGGTTGATACAGGGAACGCCGTGGATGTAGCATACCTGGATTTCAGTAAGGCCTTTGACAAAGTCCCCCATGACCTTCTGGCAAACAAACTAAAAAACGTGGACTAGACAAAACTACGGTTAGGTGGATCTGTAATTGGCTAAGTGAACGAACCCAAAGCGTGCTCACCAATGCATCTTCTTCATCTTGGAAAGAAGTGATAAGTGAAGTGCTGCAGGGTTCCATCCTGGGTCCAGTTCTGTTCAATATCTTTATTAATGACTTAGATGAAGGGTTAGAAGGGTTAGATCATCAAGTTTGCAGACGACACCAAACTGGGAGGGATAGCTAACACTCCAGAAGAAAGAAGCAGAATTCAAAACGATTTTAACAGATTAGAGAGATGGGCCGAAACTAACAAAATGAAGTTCAACAGGGACAAATGCAAGATACTTCACTTCGGCAGAAAAATGGAATGCAAAGATACAGAATGGGGGATGCCTGGCTCGACAGACCTTGGAGTCCCCATGGACAACAAGTTAAACATGATCCAATGAGCCATGAGCCAATAATGTGATGTGGCAGATAAAGAAGCCAACGGGATTTTGGCCTGCATCAATAGGAGTCTAATGTCTAGATCCAGGGAAGTCGTGCTAACCCTCTATTCTGCTTTGGTCAGACCTGAAATACTGTGTCCAATTCTGGGCACCGCAGTTGAAGGGAGATGTTGACAAGCTGGAATGTGTCCAGAGGAGGGTGACTAAAATGATCAAGGGTCTGGAGAACAAGCCCTATGAGGAGCGGCTTAAAGAGCTGGGCATGTTTTGCCTGCAGAAGAGAAGGCTGAGAGGAGACATGACAGAAAACAAGCTTGCTCCCTCTTCCCTATGACTTCCCCTCACATCAGGCATGTGGGGGGGGGGGGGCTTGAGGGGCTTCAGCCCCCCCCCCCCGAAATTCTCAGGGTGGTCTGCGAGAAGGCCTTACATTTATTATTTAAACTGTTATGTTTATTCATATCATGATCTGATCACCATGCTCAATATATCCCATATGCATGGGGGTATTGGGATAATGATACAAAAGGTTTGCTAGGGTAGATCCCCTCCCACTCAGACTCAGCCCCCCCCTCCCGAACCAAAATCCCAGCCCCTCCTGAAACAAAATCCTGGCTACGGGCTTGCCTCACATATTTATACATGGCTATCGGTGCTCCATGCAGTCATGCCGGCCACATGACCTTGGAGATGTCTACGGACAATGCCGGCTCTTCATCTTAGAAATGGAGATGAGCATCAACCCCCAGAGTCAGACATGACTGGACTTAACGTCAGGGGAAACCTTTACCTTTATCATGTCTCTGTAATGGTGGCTCCATTCCTTCCTGGAGGGACAAACCCAGAAAGTGGTCCTGAGAGATTTCTGTTCAGACCCCTGGACATTGGTCTCAATGTTCTGTTTTGGCCCCATAGTAAAGGCAAAGGGTTTCCCCTGACATTAAGTCTAGTCGTGTCCGATTCTGGGGGTTGGTGCTCATCTACATTTCTAAGCCGAAGAGCTGGCGTTGTCCGTAGACGTCTCCAAGGTCATGTGGCTGGCATGATTGCATGGAGAGCCGTTGCCTTCCCGCCGAAGCGGTACCTATTGATCTACTCACATTTGTATGTTTTCGAACTGCTAGGTTGGCAGAAGCTGGGGCTAACGGGGAGCTCACCCCACTTCCAGGGTTCGAATCGTAGACCTTTCGGTCAACAAGTCCAGCAGCTCTGTGGTTTAATCCGCTGCGCCACCGCAGGCTCACCGACTCCCAAAAACCCTCGCCAAAGTGTTCAATAGCCAGGAATTCCGGGAGCTGGAGGCTCAAAGCAGCAGTGTGAGGCTGCCTGCTAGAGCGGCAGCCCTGTGAGATTCAGGGCCCTTCCACACAGCCATATAACCCAGAATATGAAGGCAGAAAATCCCACCATATCTGCTTTGAACTGGGTTATCTGAGTCCACACTGGCATGTATTCCAGTTCAAAGCAGAAAATGTGGGATTTTATTCAGCGGTGTGGAAGAGGCCAAACTCCTCATCAGGCCTAGCTAATTTCTCTTGGGTGGATTGGCGGAGGGACTCCGGTCTGAGGAGGAATAAGCTTGACCGCTGTGAGGAGATGGCACAAGGCGCAGGCAGGCCCCACCTCCCCGCAGCACAGCCCTCAGGGGTTTGGGCCTCCGATTCCCAGAAGCCCTCGCCAGATGCCCAATGGCCAGGCATTCTGGGAGATGAAGTCCCATGGCCAAACTGAGCCCCTTTGTGAGGGACCGAGGCTCCGCCCTGCGCATTAGGCCTCGCCGCCTGCCTTCGCTTTCCCCGCCCCGCCTCTTAAGGGGAGGCACTGGAAGGAAGGAGGAAGGGCTATGCCCGGCGCCATGTGGGCATAGTCCAGCCCTGTCGCCCCGCTGCCCGTTTCCCTCGGAGAGAGGGCGCCATGGCCGGCGAGGCGACGGCGCCGAGGCCCAGCGCCCGTCTGCCCTCCTCGTCGCCCGCACGGAGGGACTTCTACTGGCTCCGCTCCTTCGTTGCCGGAGGTGAACACGGGCGGGAGGGTTGGCCGGGCCTTCAGAAGGGCGCCCTGGTTGGAAGGCAGCCCAGCCTCGGTCAAAGGGTTGCCTTGCCCGCCCGCCTCCGCTCCTGTGGCCTTTGGGGCAGGCATGGGCACACTTGGGCCCTCTCTCCAGGTGTTTTGGACTTCAGCTCCCACCATTCCTAACAGCCCCAGGCCCCTTCCTTCCTTTCCGCTTAGGCGGCTGGGGAGGAAAAGGAAAGGGTTTGAACCTGTTAGGACTGGTGGGAGTTGAAGTCCCAAACACCCGGAGGGCCGAAGTTTGCCCATGCCTGCACCAGAGGATGCGAAGGGATCCCCTTTTGGCCCATAGCCTTCCCTTGCCCCCTTTGGCAGGGTTTGGGCCGACTGGCTGTCGCGCTGTTTTGGGTTGATTCGCTGCCTGTTCCCTGTGGAGCTTGGCAAAGGCGCCTTGATTGGCCGGCGAGCTTTCTGTGCCCACCCAGACCGGCAAAGAACCCCCCTCTTTGTCCTGGCTTTGGCTGGCTACATTCCTGCACCCCAAATTATTTATATTTATATATACCCCGTTTTATCTCCCCCGAAGGGGACTCAAAGCGGCTTAAACAGTGGTTCTTAAACTGGGGTCCCCAAATGTTTTGGGCTTTCAACTCCCAGAAATCCTAACAGTTGGTAAACTGGCTGGGAGTTGTAGGCCAAACACATCAGGGGACCCCAGGTTGAGAACCACTGACATAAAAGCATCAGCGTAGCCATTGGATTCTGTGCTGACTCTTGAAGCTCCGGTGTTATTATTAATATTTAATAATAATTAATAATTATGTTTTATTAATTAACAATGTTAATAATATTATTATTATTTGATGGTGGCTAGGAAGGCTTTCGTGCAATTAAAATTCATGCAGCAACTGCGCCCCTACGTCAAAAAGTCTTATCTGGCCACAGTGGTCCACCCCTTAACTACATCTCGGATGGATTACTGCAACACACTTTATGTAGGACTGCCTATGGAGACGGTTCAGAAACTGCAATTAAAGCAGAGCAGTAGCCTGATGTCTAACGGGAGTTGACTACAGGGAGCATAGTACTCCCTTGTTAAAGTAGCTCCACTGGCTGCCTGTGAGTTTCCAGCCCCAACTCAAAGTGCAGGTTATCACCCATAAAGCCCTCTACTGTTCTCGTGCAGCGTATTTGCGTGACAATGTCTCCCCCTATGAACCAACTTAAGATCCTCCAGGGAGGCCCTTCTCACGTCCAACTACCATCACAAGAATGGCTGGTGGGAACGAGAGAAAGGGCCTTCTCTTTGGTGGCTCCCCGGCCTAAAGAAATCAGACAGGCACCTTCTCTAGCTAACTTTAGGAAATAACTAAAAACCTGGATGTGGAAGATGGCTTTCGAAAATGGTTGACTACTTTTCATTATTTTGGTGGTCTTTTTGCCTTGCCAATACCTATTGATTTTAACTGGTTTTGCCTCCGTGGTGCAATATGTTTTTAAACCCAGTACAGTTTTTTTACCTATGTATTTATTTTTTGTGATATCATTTTTTACATTTTGGTTTATGATTATTGGTTAAATATGGTACCTTGTCTTTTTGGTTTTTGCTTATGTATGTATTGTGACTTGATTCTGTTGTGAGCTGCCCCGAGTCCTTGTGGAGAGGGGGGCAGGATATACATGAAGATTATTATTATTAAATATATGAACATTAAAACAGGATTAAATATAAACAGTATTTAAAAATTCCCAGTTAAAAACCATTAAAACAAATTCAGAGTTAAAAACCACAGCACCCCCGAATTGATCTTAAGAACCTTCATCTTTAAAGACCTGTCTAAATAAAAGGTGTTAGCCTGCCTCCGAAGGACAGCAAGGAGGGGACCATTCTGGCTTCCCTGGGAAGAAGACAGTTCCAGAGTTGAGGGGCAGCAACCGAGAAGGCTCTCTCCTGTTCCCACAAACCAGGCTTGAGATGGAGGTGGGACAGAGAGAAGGGCCTCTCCTGAAGGTCTCAGGGCCTGGGCAGTTGGTAGAAGGAAATGCGATTGGCCAAATAGCCTGGACCTGAACCTCTAGGCTTTAAAGTTCATAACCAGCACTTTGAATTGTGCCCGGAAACAGACTGGCAGCCATTTCAGCTGCTGCAGGAGGCGGGTTGCCTGCTCCCTTTAGCCAGCCCCAGTTAGCAACCTGGCTGTGGTTCTTTGTACCAGCTGAAGTTTCCAAGCACTTATCAGTGGCAGCCCCATGTACAGCGCGTTACAATAATCCAGAAGGGATGTAACTAAGGCATGGACCACCATGACCAGATCTGGCTTCTCAAGGAACAGGCGCAGTTGACACACAAGTTTTAATTGTGCCAAGGCCCTCCCGGCCACCCACAAGAAACCAGCAAAAGGCTGCTTTAGCATTTGGCTTTGGTTGACTGACTTTTTGTGCCCCCAAGTACTGGAAAGGGACACCTCATTACCTCGGGATTTCCTGGCTAGGTTTCTCTACCCCACAAGGGCTGGCAGATGACCCCTGTTGGCCCTGGTTTGGGCTAGTTGGCCTTGTGTGCCCTTAGGAGCTGGCAAGGGATCTTGTATTAGCTCTGGTTTTGGCTGGCTGGCACTCTGTACCCCAGAGGATGGCAGGGGCCCTCTTTTGCCTCTGGCTTTGGTCAGCAGCACTTCTGTGCCCCCAGGAGCTGGCAAGGGACCCCTGATTGCCCCTGACTGGCTAGCTAGCTTTCTCTGCCCACAGAGAAAGCCCCTGGCTTTAGTTAACCTGAATTTCTGTGCCTTCATTATTGACCCTGGCTTCAACTGGTTCCCCTTTTGTACTTCCAGCGAATTGCAAGGACCCCCCCCCCCCCTTGCTTCTGTTGTTGGCTGGCAAGGGACCCCCATTGGCCCTGGCTTCAGCTGGCTGAGTTTTTTTGCCTGCAGGGGCTGGCAAGGAACACACTATTGGCCCCGGCTTTGGACACATCATTGTCTTCTTCGAGTGGATGTGAATGGGAACTAGAATAGAATCGCTTTATTTGTAATTGAGCTATAGCACAATGAAGTGACATGTCTTCCTCCGTACACATCACAAAACAACACACCCATCCCTCTACATCCCCACCACGCAGCCCCCAATGCCACATCAGTGGGAAACCATGGAGTTCAACATAGCCACAACAATGGGATAAAAACTATCCTTCAGTCTGTTTGTCCTTGTCTTTGTGACCCTGTACCGTCTTCCAGATGGCAATAATTCAAAAAGAATATGCCGAGCATTCTTGCTCTGAGCTTTCTTAAGGCAGCGGGAATAGTAAAGTTCTTCCAAAGAGGGGAGAGAGCAACCAATGATTTGCTGTGCAGAAGTGATGACCCTTTGGAGGGCCTTCCTATCTGCCACTGTATAACTAAAGGGCTATTGTATACTGGGCTTGGGTGGAGACCTCATTCTGTGCTTGCTGTAGGTTTTGGTGTACACACAGTGCCCCCTTCTCATGCATGCACCCTTTAACAGCTAATAGTAGCTGTGGTTATTATATGAAGGCTAAATAACTACATTTACACTGAAGAATACATGTTATAATAATGATTTAATGATTGCGTAGCTAAAGTAGATAAAGATGACACTGAAATGCTTTGAGATTTGACATACTTTGGATCAGCCATGAATCAGAATATTGTGTTGGCTGAAGTCAAGAAATCAGAATAAAACTGAGACTTTGAAGGCTAGCTATGAAGGAACTATTACATGAAATGTAATTATTATTATTATTAATTATTCCCACTTTCTTTCTCTACAAAAAAACCTTCAAAGCTGCTTACAGTAAAACAAAATGAAATACAATTTAAAACCTAAACTATACAAACTTTTAAATAAAATTAAAATTAAATAGTATTAAAAAGAAAACAGTTACAATTCTTAAAATGGTTTTAAAATGATGTTTCAATCTGGAGACTAAAGTCAGGATGGTTTATGTCATTGTATTTCCTATTTCTGTGTATGGTTGGGAAAGCTAGATGGTGAAGGTAGATAGAAAGAGAATCAACTCCTTTGAGTTTTTGGTGCTGAAGAAGTGTTCTACAGGTTCTGTGGACTGTTAAGAAGATAAATAAATGAGTCCAAGTAAATCCAGCCTGAACTGGCCCTAGAAGCCAGTATGATTAAACTGAGAATGTCATATTTTGGCTCTGTAATGAAACATCATGACTCAGGAGAAAAGACAATAATGCTTGGTGAAGTGGAATATTGTAGGAATAGAAAAAATACGGAGGGAGTCACAGCCCTGTGTCTGCAAGACCTCCGCAGGGCTCTTAAGGATTGGGTGACTCATTAGCAGGATTGCCATAGTTTGAAGTTGACTTGACAGCAGTTAATGACAACAACAAATTGAATCTTTAATGACAATTTTATATTAGGTGTTCAAATGGTCATCCCTGCATACCCAGATCCTCTCTGATCTTGGAAGATAAGCAGGGTTAGCCCTGATTGGTTCCCGGATAGAAGACTGCCAAGGAATACTAGATACTGGAGACCACCTTTCAGAGGAAGGAGCTTTCAAAACTACCTCTGTACTTGCATAATAAAACATGATTTGAAGGCAGACGCATATGCACATCTACATCCACACACCCCTCCTCTAGGTAGGAACCCTGGGGTTGCTAGCTCTTTGAGTATCCATGACATGAACAGCAACTTTTGTTTTTCCCTGACCTTTTGGTAAATATTATCAGGGAATGTCTAAAATAAACAACAGATTAGTACAGTGTCCGCTGTCCCTTCTTCCTTAATGTTGAGCAAAATTACTAGGGCATAAGCTTATGTAAACAGTATTTGTCTCATAAGAGTTTTGTATTCATACCTATAACCCACATATGAAAAGGGTGTGTTAACCCATGAACCAGGAAAAGTGTTATAATTGTTTCTGCAACAGTTTTGGTTTGTGGTAAAAATCACTATGATAAGCAATAGGCTGTTCTTGAAAAAAAATGACATAGGATTTATAGCGAATCAGTGTGGAATGAAAGTTCAAATTAGTTGAAATGATAGCTATATATCATTGGAGAAGAACTGGGAATTTTAAATAGTTTGCAGTCAGTTTGGTACATTATATTGACTATGTGGTTGAAGAATATTTTTGAAGTTACGTACATACAGACTTCTGGTTAAGTTTTTTGATGTAATTAACACAACCATTATTTGGGAGCTGAACCATGTTATAGAAGAAGACACTTGAACCTATTTAGATCTCTGACACAATTTTGATTCAGCTATAAAACTTATTCTGGTTCCCAAAACAATGGGGAAAGTGGAATTACTAAGATTTTGAGTTGACAAACATTTTTTCAAAGACTTACAAGCTCTGTAGTGCAGAGAGATGCATATTTGGAAGATGCAACAACTTGCCAAAGGTTGTCTGGTTACTTAATTACAAATCCAATTTTCAGGAAATTGGCCCTGTAGCACTACATATTGTCTATCCCACAAGATTAATTTTCACTCACTCACCCATTCAGAAATATTAGGTTTTTCACACTTTGGAGAAGATATGGGGAAATTCAGACATTCTTTTGAAGATAAGGGGATTTGCTGGACATCACAAAGGATATGCAATCTAAGTGCTGACTGTCTAGAACAGGATACTTTGTGTAGTACATTCATTATATGTACCAGCCAAAATCCAACGGCATACTTCAGTATCTGGTGCCAATGAATATATTGTTGTCTTTCCCCTCTAACTGCAACTTTCCATGGCCTCAACCCCCCTCCCCCACCACACACACTTCAAAACTTTTTTTAGCTCTTTGAATCGATTTGTGGGATGCACAGGAAAGTTGTAGTGGTGGGAAAGGGAGGCAGGGAGGATGATTCTGGTGGAATTAACATCAGATATAAAATTCTGTATTTAAAGAAGTTTTGGCTATGGGCAAAGTATTTATTATTGTCCTACAGTGCACAGTGGTTCAATTTTTCCAGTCCAAGTACCAGTAATCATAACTTTTAAGAGTGCCTACATTACAAAGGAACTGATAAGAATATTATTGTTTCAGTGATAGGATAGCCATCTAATATAATTTGCTTTTGGAAGAATATGTTCATCTGTTTTGTAACATTAGCACAGCTGTATAAGTAAGAGAATAATTGCTATGGAGGATGACTTGGTAGTGGATTGCAACCTACTAAATTGAGGTTTAGGAATGCTAAATGAGCAGAAGTAAAAACTGGCTTACCTGCTCATATTAGCATCCTGACTGAGAAAGGTTTTGAACAAGGGAGGCTATCAGAGGGGATAATACCAAAATGACATTCTTGCCCAGAGGGAGCACCATCCCTGCCCCTCCACCTGCTTCAGATGGTAAGAGGGGGAGCAGTGGTTCTCCCCTCCCTTCTCGACCCTAGTGAGTCTGACCCCTCTTGCCTCTAGTATCCTTTCCTCTTTCAATTCTGAACTAGGAACTAACCCAATGTGGCTGTGTTTTTCAAATGAAAGCCACTGGCTGAGGAGGGGGAATCTTCTGTTGGGACAATAGCAAATGGGGAAGCAGATTTCCAACCAGAACAAGCATCTTGTGCAGTATTTCCTTCTGCTCCCACAGCACTAATAGTGCCTACCTGACTCATGTTAGTACTGATTTGGAGGAAAAAGGCAGAGGCCACTGGCTGGGCTCCCCAGGGCAGTGAGTGGGCTGATTTTCTGGAGCCCAGGGCCATGTAAACTCCCAGTGGCCAGGAGCTGCTTCCTTCCCTGAACTGGATGGCACCAACTCTAGTGACTCTCCTGCTCTTTGGTACTGTGCTAGAATCTCACATTTTTGTAGGGTCAGACTCATAAAACCAATTTAGAAAGGCCTTTCAAGAAGGACAGGACCATACTGAAGGACAGGGTTATGCCCTGAAAAGTACTTTTGCGGTTTCTGTGAGGTGAAGTCTTCTTTTAGTTTGCTGTTCAATTTATCAGAATTGAGTAATAACAAAAGTATTTTGCCAACAAAGATCATAACCAGTGCATGAGGAGAATCATGCTCACCGGGTGTGGACTGAACCTCAAATAGATAAAAGTTTTAAAAATAACTCTTGTGCAATATTTTATTAGACCGGGTCATTTAGTATTGATTAAACTCTGTTCGTTTTTGTCTGTTTGAAAGGCGTTGCAGGATGTTGTGCCAAAACAACAATTGCACCGTTGGATCGAGTAAAGATTTTGTTGCAAGCTCATAACCATCATTACAAACATTTAGGTAAGAAAATTTCTGTATATGTTCATGGAGCCTAATGCAATTTGTATTATTTGTAACGGATGTAGACTTCGTTTGGAAGACTCAAAGATGGCAATAACTTTTATTAATATCTACTAAAATGTTTTGAGAGGGATGCATAAAAGGTGGTTTAAGCTTTTGGGTTCTTTAGAATTCATCACTGTACAAACAGAGGGGAAGGAAAATTTCAAGCTGCTTTTGCTATTCCTTTCAACAAATGCAGCAGTTCAGGACATACTTCAGTTTAGATCGTATGGTGTTCTCTTCAAAGCTCAATTCTGAATGACAGTACTGGCACAAAACATGGCTAAAATTACGTTGTTAAACAATAGGGTGCACATAACACTCTGATTTTTACTAATCTTGAATGATTGGATACATATTTGCCAATGAATCCATGTGGAAAAAGAAGTCCAAATGTTTTTAAATGATCGTACAGTATTAGCACCATAGATATGTACAGATGTTTGAGTTTATTGAAATTGTTGGGTTTTAACTATTGGATGCTAGTCAGTCTTTTCATATCTAAGATTTATATTCGAGCTCAAAGATGAATATGAGTGAGCCTTCTAATCATTATTATGTATTTGTATAATATGCTGGTACTGCAACTTGCCTTCAGGTTGAAATCCATCAAGTGAAGATCAGTGTTTGTAGACTACATGTCTCTTCATTGCAATTATTGTAATTGTAATTGTGTTGGTACAGCCTTGACCCATATCTAGAGTGTTCAGTCACTCTATAGTATATGTAAGCCCCATTGATCTGAATGTGGCTTATTCACATGGAAGTAGAAATATGATAGAGTCATTGCCAAAATTAATGAATTGGGAGCCTGATTTAGGAATACAATTGTCTCTGGACAAGTCCCTTTCTTAACCATAATTCATCATCTTTGAAATACAGCATAGGTCACTTGCACTCTTTATCTTCTCTCAGTTCATAAAATTTAAGATGTCTTTCATAGTTTGTATTTTATTCACTACTGTATTTCCCTGTACTGCTCCTTTGCATTTTTGTCTAACACTTTTGTGCGCTCATTTTACCACATTAGTTCTAGATTTTTTATTTATTGTCTTTATTTTTCATCATATCAGTTTATTCTTGTTTTCATGCACTTCTCTAGGGTTGTATTCAGACAAGCCTTTCTACTCCCCTACTTAAAAATAACCATGCAAGTATGTTTCTGAACCTTCCTCAAAAATAAAAAAATGTTTTTGTAGACTATCCAATCTTAGTACTTGTAGATATATAGATTTTGGTTCAATGAACAGAAGACTGAAAATCTTATGGTAAAATAATTGTACTTCAGTATTTCTTAAACAGGAATACATCCTGAAAAATTGGATTACAAGCCTCAAAATGCTTCACTTCCAAGTGGTTTGATTGAATATAATTGTATTTGTGCAAATATTAAAAATACATGGTCACTGCAATATGAATAATCCCATAAAAGAACATCAGATATTCATTCATTTGGTTTACAGAGTCTTCAACTACTCTGTATAACATTAACAAAACGAAATCTTTTTGAGAACTTTTTTCTGGTTCATCTCTTTCAAAATTTACATTGGCTTATACAGATAGAAATCTCCAGTAACCATGTCTATTTTAGGAAACTCAGATTAATAAATAAAACGAATGGCCAAAGCAAACAAGACCAAAACAAATAAGAGAATCAGTGATAAAGATCCAACAGTTAGAGAAATGGAGATCAATCTATTCCCAAAGAAAGAATTAGTAAATTTTGTAATACGTTTTGTGATTCGTATTTGAAAGGAAACAGTATATGCTGTGACTATTTAGGAAGTGCAGTGGAAGAAAGAATAATTGCAGTTTTACTATGTAATCTTTTAAATATATGATATTATTGATATTGTAAACTAAGGATAACTCTTTATCAATAATATTATATTTATACACAATTATTTCATACAGCTCCTAATAGCAATCACTAGGATAATTTTTTCCAAGCCTTCAAGGATTGATAGAGTTTCCTTACTATTGTGATAACGCCACTGGCTGCCATCATGTTTCCAAGCACAATTCAAAGTGCTGGTTTTGACCTACAAAGCCCTATATGGCTCTGGTCCAGATTATCTGAAGGGCTGTATCTCTTTCTATGAACCTGGGAGACATCTATGATCTACTGGGGAAGGCCTTATCTCGGTCCCACCACCTGCTCAAGTGCACTTGGTGTGAACATGGGGGAAGGCCTTTTCGGTGGCTGCTCCCAGGCTGTGTAACACCCTCCCCAGAGAGACCAGGATGGTCCCATCCCTGCTGGCCTTCTGTAAGGAGGTCAAAACCTTCTTCTACCAATAGGCATTTGGGGAAGAGGCAGTCTTTGGAGAGATAGGGTGGGATTAAGGGAATATGAGTTTTAAAGGCCATTTTAGTGTATTTATTATATTTTAATTATGTTTTTACCACACTATTACTACTTAATTGTTTTTTAACTTTTGTATTGCACTTTTTAACTTGTCTGGTGTGGATTATTAGCTGCCTTGAGTTCCCATGGGGAGAAAGGCGGGGTATAAATAAAGTTAATAATAATAATAACAACAACAACAACCCACCACCTTATAGCACAGATGATGAAATGCAGCATCCTCACATACCTGGCATGAAATTGAGAAAAGGTAGAGATATCCCCAGTGGCTATAATATGTTGAGTTTTTCAGTGCCCAATTAAATGCCTGTTTCCCTCTTTAGCTCCAGGTTGGAAAGAGAGGTAGGACAGGGCATCTGGCTAATGGGTAGCAGAAGTGTTCCATGTTCTCTTCTGCTCACTTCCAGAACTGGGGAATAGAAAGGTAAAACTGAAGTTTTGGACAATGGAGACAAAAGCCTTTTGATCATTTCTACTAACTTCTGCCACCAGAACAAAGGCCTGTGTTTTCCCCCTGACTTTGGAGAGTAAAACTATAACTATCTTTTGGGTTAGTGAATAGCATAGCTTCTCAGTGCACATTGATTATTTGCTGCCAAAGGAGGCCCCACTTTGCCTTTTTGGTCTGAAGTTTGGCACTATAAGTTGAGGAAGAAGTGTTTTCTGATTGCCAGAGCAATGGTCTGATTCCTCCTTTTCTCCAGCTCAGTTGCATCATGGAGAACAGAGCAGGAAATTGTAACTGACCTAACAAGTATTGTGTTCTGGACTGCAGAGTTAATATATACTTACGTCGGCTTAAGAATAATTAAACATAATGAGCCTTTTTTTTTTTAGTGTACATGTCTAAGAGTACACTGAGGGAGGAACAGGGTCCCAGCTGTTACAGATGTTTTGTTGTTACACCTTTACATAGTTTCTGACCCATGCCGACTCTAAGGGGCAGCAGTCACAGGGTTTTGGTGAAATAAATTGTTTAGAGTCTGGTTGTTATAGCCGCCTTCTGAGGCTGAGAGAGTGTGACATGCCCAAGGTCACCCAGTGAATTTCATTGCCATGTGGGGATTTGAACCCATAGGCAAGCACTCAAGTCACTACGTCCTGCTGGCTTTCCTAATGTTAATATCATCATACATCCCAGCCAAAATTTGTGAAACCCTTTATTTAATGCAGTCCGATGAAAAAACACAGTAGCATGTGAGGATACTCTATTTATTGCTTCCATTGGTGATGTTATCGTGATGTATTTCATCACAGTGTAGTCATTTGAAAGAAGTTTTCTCACAATGCCATTATTTACTCATCTTGCCCAGCTGACAAAAACAGTAATTATTCAACCAATTTATGGTGCTCACTGTAAGTTGTGCAGCCATCACCTACCTACCAGTTCCAAGGAAATGACTGTTGTAGCCTTGGGACAGTAGGCTTTTTTCAATACTAAACACAAAAACTCAATTCTTGCCTTCAGCCTGTAATTGGGGATAAGAACAATTAAAGAATGCAACTTTTAAATACTGTTTTAGAAAAAAAACACATTTAAAATTATTCAAAGTGATAGGGCAAGGGGAAGGTGTTTAAATTACAGGGTAATAATTTAAAAATCAATTTTCCTACAATATTTCCTGGTTTCTTTCTGAGTAACCATGTATAAAAATTATTCAAAGTGATAGGGCAAGGGGAAGGAGTTTAAATTACAGGGTCATAATTTAAAAAACAATTTTCCTACAATATTTCTTGGTTTCTTTCTGAGTAACCATGTATAAAAATTAAGCTTAACATTCCATGCTGGAAAATAGTTGCACTACAGCTTACTTTTGAGTAGGTATAAACCAGTGGTTCCCAACCTTTGGGCCTCCAGGTGTTTTGGACTTTAACTCCCGGAAATCCCAGCCATCTTACCAGCTGTTAGGAACTGTGGGAGCTGAAATCCAAAACACCTGAAGGCCCAAAGGTTGGGAACCACTGGTATGCACAATAACAAGCAGTGTTTTACACGCTAGATGGTGAAAATAGCCAAATTGATAAAATGTGTGTTTTATATGTGTGAATGTGCATTTCTTCCCCCAAGATATCCCATATGTGGGTCTTGTGACTAAAAAGGTTGTACAATAGACATTTATAGTACAGCAAAAAATGAAGGCTTTGCTGTATGACGGGTGATTGGGTAAATAATAATTTGATGAACTAAGCAAGTACATTTTAAAATACCCTCTTTTTAAAACATACAAAAGGAAAATCTGCATGCAGCAATCACCATCTTTAGAAATATTTTCTCCTGAGTGATAGAGAATAAGCTGAGGAATGTTTCAGCTTAGCACATGCATACATGAGTTAAAAATGGAGTATTTTTTGGGGAAATGCTTGTTCAGATTTGAGAAAAATGTATGCCAACAGGAGACGGTAGCATTCACTGGAAAAGCTTCTCTCTTTTCCCCTCGCTTTCTTCTTCTCTTTCCCTCCTCTGTGCTTCCAGAGAAAGAACATAAACTTACTTTTATTTGATTCTAGCATACTAAATTGACAGTTGTTTCAGACCTATAAACATTCCACCTAAATGTGACCCTGAATGAAACACAGGTTATACAAAATGGGTGAGGCAGGGTAAACATCAGCATGGGCTGTTTGAGCAAAGTCTTCCTTCCCTGTTTTGTAAATTCATTTCCTCTTTAATGGTCTGATTTTAACCCAGTGACACTTCCTCCCTCTCCATGTTTTGAGTCTGAGGGCTGTCTTTTTCTTTTCTTCCTTTATCTTTCATCTGTAGTTGTCATTTGGAGTGATCTTTAATGGGTACTTTAATCTTGGCTTTGACTTGCCTGATTGTCGTCTGTCTTTTTTTTATCGAACAGTCTGACATACTGTAGATGTCATTATATGTTTATATGCCTCCTGCATATAGGCACACTGTGATTTCCAGTGGATCTCTTAGCTGTATTTTTAAAAAAATGATTATCCTTAAGCCTCCTGTTAAGACAACCTTCCATTAATATAAATTGTTTATTGTGGCTGCTGTTGCATCTTGTTATTCTCCCAATTCTACCTTCAGACTCTGTCCTTCATTAGCTTTGATCTTTGTTTTGTATCTCAATAATCGTATTTATTTTAATGTGTTTACCTCTTCTTTGCTTGCTGTGTTGGTTTGTTCTTGCTTGCCTTTTTTATGAGGCTATTAGTAATGTTTTAAAATTCACTTCCTCACCATTTCTTCTCACAGTCCTCAATTCACTTTCTCAGGTCATTTTATTTCCCCTTCCCCTCGTCTTTCAAGTCATTTTTTAATTTTTCTTTCTCTTCCTAAACTTGTCGGTTAGATACTTGAAAATGTGGTAAGCATATTTTTTTTTCCCAAACAGTGTAGATATTTATATAGACTTTGTAGTTAAAGAACAGAATTCAGAAAACAAGTCTTTCCTGACTTCAGGCTTGGCTTTAGTTTGAGTCATATATCAAACTATCAGTTTGTACTGTCCTTAGTTTTCAAACGTATAGACTGTGGTGTAGTTTTTCTTGTGTCCATTTTCTTGTGTTATTTGTCCATTTTATTGGTGCACATGGCTCTGGAGATTATAGAACATACAAAATGTTTTTTTTTTTTGGTTCTTAATCCAGGCATTATGTTAAATTGTAGTTAGCACTAGGGTGAATTGTTTTAAATCGGCAAGAGTATAAACATAGGCTTTGCATGCTTATGATGAAATGTAATTGTAATGTTTTTATTTTTATGACAAGAGAGATTTAATTTTTGTTGATACTTTTGTTTAACAAATAAAATGAAGTTGTGAACATCTTTATGCATCCTGGTTAGCACAAACAATGACTGCAGGTTCACTTCAGGTCATTCATTCAGTTACAAAGTGTGGATTGTTTTTCGTTTATGGCTATAGTTCATCAGGAGAGAAAAGCCGGAATGCTAGGCTTTTACATCCATTGCAGTAGACCATCACTGATAGAAGACCACGCTTGCTTGCACTGTGAGCAACCAGCCAGCATTCATGAGCATGTTGCTTGTGCCTTATTTAGTTATGGTTCCCCAAGCATATCCTGATGTGTGAACTGATCTGTGTGATAAATTATGAGTGAATCTCCAGTAGTATATGTATCTTGAGTATTTTCTTCATCTGTACCTAACTTTGAGATATAAATTATTGTAAAAATGATATATATTTTTGAAATGGAACCAATGAAAAATCCCATGCTGTGTAATACAGCATGGCATCTAATGATTGCTGATTGTGAGGCTGCCCTAAGTGCCCGCCCACCCCCACCCCCCACCCCCCGGGAGTTAGAGGGACGGGATATAAATGTCTGAAATAAATAAATATTACATTAACAAACCACTATGATAATTACACATCTGTATTTATTTACATGTGCAAACTGTTTAAATATTGGACTGTGAGTTATATTAAAAGTATTTGGAATTTTGGTATACAATTTCATTGAGTTTTTCAAAGTTATGGTGTTCTCTAGGAATGTTAGTGTAGTTCAAACTACAGTAACTAAGTAGCACAGACTCCTTTTTATTTTTGAGTTTTTTCAAACTTAGTGGCATTACCAAGTCAGTGGAATGTAGCAGGTCTCAGTAGCTGGGTCAATAATATTGAGATTAATATTGCTTAAATGTGTGTTTTCTTTGCTGACAGGTGTGATTTCTACATTGTGTGCTGTACCAAAAAAAGAAGGTTACCTAGGTTTATATAAAGGCAATGGAGCAATGATGATTAGAATCTTTCCATATGGTGCCATTCAGTTTACAGCATTTGGCCAGTATAAAAAGGTAATTCCATGTGATATTTTCTTTAGTTATACTTCATATGGTGGTTTAAAACATACACACTAACATTTAACAGACCATTCTACTTCAACCTTTTCCCAAAATTGTCCTGTAAGTTATGCATTTGTATTCTGATTTTATATATATTAATAAAAAGGGAAATGCGATCAATTTTGCAACAAGAAAAAAGGCTTTTAAAATTCTACACCTAATCTAAATGCATTTAAGTTATTGTTTTCCAGTATCCACAATGTAAAATCAAGAATTTTATCTTTTGCAAATCCAATTAAAAGAAAGCCAGAGGGTGAATACATTTACAGGAGGGTAAATAAAATGAATGCATAGAAAACAGTATTTGATATTTAGTGTATGAATGACAGATGGACAGTGAGTTTATCTGCTCTATGTTATGCTTACATACTCCTTGAGAGAACATATTTACCCATACATATCTCCTGAACATGAATGTTTCAGTTTACATATATAACTGGCATAAAATGGGAAGTTTCAAAGGGGAAGTCAAGGGTGCACAGCCCTTTCCTCCCCCCCCCCTTTATTGCTCATGAAACATCCCTCCCATCTCTGAGAACCCAGAAGAGAGCTACAAAGCTGCTACTCGATTTGATCAGGTCCACTAGCACTCTAGTTGGAGGCTTGGGATGTACTACAAAGATTTAGTTTCTCTCACACACGCAGTTTCATCACTATGATTCCACCTTAGCTGCTGTAGGGTTTGTAGTTTGGAGATGCAATAGTGCTCTCTGGCAGAGAATCCTAAATACTTCAGAAATTAAAAACTCCCATAGGATGGAACCATGGAGGTTCAGATGGCATCAAAGAACTGTAATTGTGTAAAGTGAAAGAGATCACTTAGTCCTCACATAAATCTGTTATTCTCTAAAAATGTGATAAAGTTCTCAATACTTGCTATTTTTTTTGTTTTATCCCCACTAAATCTTAATTTGTAAATAAAATTTTTAAGCATGTGACATTGCACATCATCTTCTATCCCACCAACCCACGACATGCATAAATCTGTTCCATATGTAAATCAGACAATCTGCTTATTAGCTGTTCTTGTTTTGTGGCATGCCTTCCAAGACATTTCTGACTTATTATGACCCTAAGGCAAACCTATTGCAGGGTTTTCTTCACAGAATTTGTTCAGAAGGGCTTTGCCCTTCTCTTCTTCTGATGCTGGGAGAATATGACTTGCCCAAGGTCTCCCAGTATGTTTTCATGGTCAAGTGGGGATTCAAACCCCTGGTGCCCCAGTTTCCCAGTCCAACATTCAAACAACTACACCATGCTGGCTGTTCCTCACATTTGAGTCGCTTAGTTAATACGGAAACACCAGAACTTTTTTAAAGTGTTCATTTTGAAATCTTACCATATGGTCTAGGATAATTATTTATTCAATTTCTTATTCCAGCTTCGTTTTACTTCCTCTAGTGTCCATTTCTGTACAGATTATTGTCACACATTCTGCAGCCTAACAAAAATAATGATTGTTTCTGTCCTGCAGCTGACAATCCTAGTAAGGATAAAAGCAAATATTTTGGAAAATCAATTGCCTGTTAATCTATTTTTGGGATGCACTGTGTATTGATTACTGTTAGAAATAAATTCATTAGAGGTGATACAGATCTCTTTCCACTATATTTCCTCTCTATTTTAAAAATAAAAGCAAAATATTGGGAAAAGGTATGCACTTATTGCTGCAACTCTTCCATCTAGTTAGTATATCCTTAATCTGGTATGATCACTGTTGCTGCCCTTAGGTGACACGGGTCACCAAATCATCTATGGTCTCTGATAGTTTAATTACCTTATATAACACCCTGCTTTCTTTTCTGCCTTACACATATTCCCTGTTGATATATTAAACTGAATGAATTTTCAAAAGTTCTAATGTTGATTGTTTCTGGCCAAGATCCAACTTTTCAATGTTTTCAAAGAAAACGGGAAGAAGCTCTGCCACTGGATATCTCCCATTAGATTTCATCCCGTAGCTTGTCATTGTTCCAAGTTCTTGTAATAAATAAAACTTAATTATAGATGCTCTTAAAATTCATCTGGAGAAAACTAAACTATTAGAATATAATTCTGTTTCATACTAGCTTCCCAAGAGTTTCTGAGCCCAATTGTTGTCGGAACCTAGGGGCAAGGATGGTGGATTGTGCTGCCAAATTTCTAGGTTCTGGGGCTTGTACTTTTGTTGTTTAGTGGCGGGGACGACGACACCATTAGTCTTTTATATATATACTAACTGTGCCCGGCCACGCGTTGCTGTGGCGAAGTATGGTGGTATGGGAAATAAAGTATTGAGGAATTGGTGGTAGTTAAGGTCAAGGGTAAAGGTTTTCCCCAGACATTAAGTCCAGTCGTGTCTGACTCTGGAGGTTGGTGCTCATCTCCATTTCTAAGCCGAAGAGCCGGCGTTGTCCGTAGACTCCTCCAAGGTCATGTGGGATGACTACATGGAGCGGCGTTACCTTCCCGCCGGAGCAGTACCTATTGATGCACTCACATTTGCATGTTTTCAAACTTCTGGGTTGGCAGAAGCTGGGGCTAACAGTGGGGGCTCTCTCCGCTCCCCCAATTCAAACCTGTGGCCTTTCGGTCCAGAAGTTCAGCAGCTCAGCGCTTTAACACGCTGCGCCATCAGGGGATATTATTTCCTAAAGGTTGTGAATATACAATATTTCTGATTGGTTTTTTGTTTGTTTGTTGGAGGCAAGTATGAATGCTGCAATTAGGAAAAATGATTAGGATGTAATGGCCTTGCAGCTTTAAAGCCTGGCTGTTTCCTCCCTGAGTGAATTTTTTGTTGGGAGGTGTTAGCTGGCCCTGATTGTTTCCTGTCTGGAATTCCCTTGTTTTCAGAGTGGTGTTGTTTGCGATATTTTATGTGCTTCTACTGTCTGTGGCCCTGAGAAAACAGAGGATTTTCCAGACTTTAATGATGGGAATACTTTGTTGGGAGGTGTTAGCTGGCCCTGAATCTTTCCTGTCTGGAATTCCCTTGTTTTCAGAGTGGTGTTGTTTGCGATATTTTATGTGCTTCTACTGTCTGTGGCCCTGAGAAAACAGGATTTGCCAGACTTTGATGATGGGAATACTTTGTTGGGAGGTGTTAGCTGGCCTCGATTGTTTCCTGTGTGGAATTCCCCTGTTTATTTACTGTCCTGGTTTTAGAGATTATGTTGTTCTGCATTATTCTATCCCAGTAATTATTTCATATTAAAGAAGAATCTCACTTATCCAACATTCGCTTATACAATGTTCTGGATTATCCAACGCAGTCTGCCTTTTCATAATCAATGTTTTTGTAGTCAGTGTTTTAAATTCATTGTGATATTTTAGTGGTAAATTTGTAAATACAGTACAGTAGAGTCTCACTTATCCAACATAAACGGGCCGGCAGAACGTTGGATAAGCGAATATGTTGGATAATGAGGAATTAAGGATAACCCTATTAAACATCAAATAAAGTTATGATTTTACAAATTAAGCACCAAAACATCATGTTAGACAACAAATTTGTCAGAAAAGTAGTTCAGTACACAGTAATGCTATATAGTAATTACTGTATTTATGAATTTAGCACCAAAATATCACGATATATTGAAAGCATTGACTACAAAAATGCGTTGGATAATCCAGAACGTTGGATAAGCGAGTGTTGGATAAGTGAGACTCTACTGTAAATACTACATAGCATTACTGCGCATGGAACTACTTTTTCTGTCAAATTTGTTGTATAATATGATGTTTTGGTGCTTAATTTGTATAACGATTACCTAATTTGATGTTTAATTGGCTTTTCCTGAATCCCTTCTTATTATCCAACATATTCACTTATCCTGCCGGCCTGTTTATGTTGGATAAGTGAGACTCTACTGTATATTGATAATCTTATATTATCTGCTTAGAACTGGATTATATGAGGCCCCTTCTTCACAGCTGTATAAAATGCACACTGAAGTGGATTATATGGCAGTGTGGAGTCAAGATAATCCAGTGCAAAGCAGATAATATAAGATTATAAATGGGTTATATAGCTGTGTTGAGTCTACACTGCCATATAATCCAGTGCAAATTAGATAATCTGTGGAAGAAGTCTAAGTGAGGCCTAAATCTGCCTGTCCCCTAACTGAAACCTGGCTGTCCCTTGGTTGCTAGGCAACCAAGTGGGCAGAGATTAGCCCTCTAAACTGGCAGCAATTGGATAAAAAAAATATTGCTCTCCCTCTAATTAGGACTTTATTTTTCTTTTCTTTTTGTTGTATCAACCTTGAGGCGTGGATGATGGGTTGTGTTGTCAAATTTTGAGGTTGGGGGGCCTGTACTTTTGTTGTTTTGTGAATTGCCGTGATGCCATCACTCTTTTATATATATAGATAGATATAGATGCTATAGTTAGTTCTTAAGATGTGGACAGAAGTAATATGCTGTTGTTTGTGATTGCATTGAACAGTAGAATCAAGTTCACTTAAGTAGACCAAAGCATACTTTTTATATCGAGAATTTTATGTTTTCTAGATTATTAAAAATGAGCTGGGTGTATCTGGGCATATTCACCGGTTAATGGCTGGATCTATGGCAGGTATTTATTTTTTCTGTATACTTTTTGTATCCTTTGTTAGTCAATTTGTATTCCCATCCCAATCCGTTAACAACTGGTCTACTGGTAATCTTTTTGAATCAAATTGAGTGTAATAGAATGAATGATGTTTAGTACCATCCAGAATGTTTGCACAAACATGTACTGGTATGAAAGCTGTTGAATAAGATGGCACTTGTGAGATGTCCTATTGCTGACTATAGCTGATGCAGGAATTGTGTGCTCCTCCTGATATTGGGAGAGCAGTGGTTTGAGAATTGGATTGTGACTCTGGAGACCAGGGTTTGAGTTGCCACTTGGCCAAGGAAAGCCATGGAGTGTCCTTGGTCAAGTCACACTCTCAGCCGCAGAGGAAGGCAGTGGCAGTTCCCCCCTCCTTGAACAAATGTTGCCAAGGAAGCCCTATGATAGGGTCATCACAACAACAAGAACAGTTACTGATAGATTGCAATTCTGACAGAAATTACTTGAAGGCACACAATAACAAGAACCAGTTACGGATAGGTTGTAATTCCACCATGAATTACTTGAAGGCACACAACAACAAGAACCAGGTACTGCTGGATTGTAATCCCACCAGCCTACCCAGCGTATGCAGTGATGCCGGAAGTTGCCGTTCAATAACATCTGCAAGGCAGCACACTTTGCAATCTTGGGGTATAAGAAGGAGGGGAGTTGATCAGAAGTAGGGACCTATTATTAGTGACCACCACCATGTCTCTGAGAAGCCTTCTAATATAATTTTGTTGTTGTTGTTGTGCACATTAAAGTCATTTCTGAGGCAACTCTACCACAGGGATTTCTTGGCAAAATTTGTCGAAAATGGGTTTGTCTTGCCTTCCTCTGAGGCTGAGAGTGCGACATCTAAGATCACCTAGTTTAAATTACGGAGGGAAGATTCAAAGTCTGTAGTCCAATTCTCAAACCACTATACAATACTGCCTCTTTTTGATGTACTGCCCTTTGTCATATATGGGGAAGGTATTGCTGCATATTGCAATAAGAAAAACATTTTGGGTAGTGGACTTAGGATATTTGGTTTCATTTGTGCTACCTTGCAATATGAGCTCCCCATGCCATTCCAGACTTGTTAAACACCATGAACGAGAGTGTGAACGATTCTAAGGTGCATTTTAAATACTTCCATCTTTCTGCAGTTAAATCTTTGGTTAGACCATCCCATTCTTTTCTATACATTACATAAAGGCCAATACACAACATTTCACGAGGAACTACAGATTTACAGCCTTTATGTGTAAACAGAGGAAAAGAGACAAACAAGAGGACAAAAATACACAAGAAGATCAAATCAAAGAGAAATGGAAGTAGAGTTCACTGAAAAAACATAATAAAAACAAACCAACCTGAATAATAATAATGCCTTTCCTGAAAGCAGTGGTAGGAATCTATTATACAAATGGAGACCTGATATTTTAGAGAACAGCCTTCATATCTCTACGTGCAGCATTAGAGTGTATGGGGCACAGTATGTAATATGAAAGGAAAAAGCAGACTGAAATTTGCAAGCAACATTCTGAGTATGATCTGGAGTTATTTTTTTTAGGAAGCCTTATGTGTCAATGTAATTTGAGTATTGAAAGCATTGACAGATGTTGGGGAAAGCTTCCCTTCTACTTGTAAGATCCGCCTAGTGCACACACACATTACTGGGCTTGAGGGGGAGTATAAGGAAATGCTGAAAAATCTATTGTGATGCGTCTTTCCGAGACAGCAGTGCTAAATGCTAAATGCTATGGTGGAGACGCTCAACTTTGGATTTCCTGAGTCTTGTGTAATTCAAATCTCTGTGGTAAGCACTTCATTGGTGAGTAATTGTCTGACAGCTTCCTCTAAGGAAAAAACAAATAGTCTGAAGCAGAGGAGAAAAAACATGATTTTAACATGATTTTAAACAAGTGCTCTTCCTCACCCATTCCCACATGAAGGTATTTTAAGAACAAAGAGATTGAAGCTTGTCAAATATAAAATTAGAAAAAGAAACAAACATTATTATTATTATTATTATTATTATTATTATTATTATTATTATTATTATTATAAGTTTATTTATACCCCGCCTCCATCTCCCCCAAAGGGGACTCGGGACGGCTTGCAGATAATACCAGATAAAAACAATAACAATATACAATGTACAATACATCAATAAACAAAAAACATACATAAATTATAACATTTTAAACATTAACCTATAGAAATAAAAAACACATTTAATAAAACATGGAATTAAAAACAGAGAGGTTATGATAATAGAATAAGTAAAGTGCACATTATAAAAGTTGTAAATTCAAGATAACAGAATAAAGGGCTGCAAATTCGTTGGAGATCAGTTTGGGATGGGAGAGGCCCTGAGTTCACATCAAATTAACCAGGAAAAGTTCAACCGATGCAGAAATGGTCAAGGAACATAATTGTTATGGGGGTTGGGCAGCCTTTAACCAAAGGCCTGTGAGAAGAGCCAGGTTTTCAGGCTCTTCCTGAATGCTGCCAGGGTGGAGGCTTGCCTTATTTCCCTGGGGAGCGGGTTTCAGAGCCGGGGGGCCACTACGGAGAAGGCCCTCTCTCTTGTCCCCACCAACCGCACTTGTGATGGTGGCGGAAGCAAGGGGAGGGCCTCCCCAGATGAACGAAGAGATTGTGCAGGTTCATGAGGGAGAGGCGATCACAAAGGTAGGAGCGTCATACCTCTTTGTGCTAGTTTTCTTCTTGGAAAAAGATGATAAAGAAAATATGAGAGCCATATTCTTAAAAAAAGGTTATATCTTTGATTTCAAGAAAGCAAATTTCATTTTGCCATTGGCATATCTATCAATGAATCAACTAATGTAATGTTCTGTATAAGAATAGCTATGTCAGTAGTCCCCCTGAATTCAGTATATCACTTCCATAACAGATCTTTACACAATAGATTTGCAAGCATGAAAATACAAATCGTTTGAATGTAATACCAGACTGATTGTACAAAACTGACTTTTAAAAATTTATTGTGGAAGGTATAACTGCAGTAATTTGTACATACCCTCTGGACATGGTGAGAGCACGTTTGGCATTCCAAGTAAAAGGGGATGACAAGTACACTGGAATTATTCATGCATTCAAGACCATTTACACAAAGGTAATTGTTTTCTTTTTAGTACTTTGTGTTGTATTTTGAGATTATATTTAATATGTATTGGTGAAAGGTTGTTTAAATGTTATGGCAGGAGAAGCTAGTCTAGTTTGTGAAGTCAAGGAGATCAAGAAATTTTAAAAGATCTTAAACATCTCTTATTTTCTGTAAGATTCTTCCATTCTGGTTTTCCATCTATAATGTCAAGGAACTGGAAGAGCTATAATGGCAGGGAGTTGGACTGTATGGCCCTTATAAGGCTAATACAGTCAGGATAAAATTAAATAATTCAAATAAATTTAAACAGAGGAAGCTTATCTCTTTCTTTGCTCAAGTTATCCTCTAAACATGAGTTCAGATATCATTTTCTTTTGTTTCTGAGATAGTTTCCTATGGTGGCAATGTTTTGCAAAAATAGTTATCGCAATTAGAATGTGAAAATATACTGTCTGTTAGTGCTGATATTGTTGTGAGATATTTGATTCAAATACTGGATGCTGTCCAGATTTGTAATCATAAACAGATTAAATAAAGTTCATTTTCCCTCTGAAATTATGGATCAGATTTAGAATTGGCTCTAACAAGATGTGGCATATAGAATGTTTATTCATTCCAAACATCACTGTAACATGTTGTACTCAAAAGTCATTAAATATATATTTATTTATTCTTGTCATCATCGGCTTACTTGAAAAGGAAGGTGGTATGCAAGGATTTTATCGAGGACTTACGCCAACAATAGTAGGAATGGCTCCGTATGCAGGTGAGTTGAATTTGATTTTTTCACAGTCACAATTTTGTTTAATATTATTTGTAGAACTCTTCAATTTGCTTCCTCTTATGCAAAAAAAAATATACTTCATTGAATTTGGGGGTTGCACAGATAACAGCTTGCAGTGCTGAGGGACTTCAACATGCATACTGAAACCATCCTGTTGGAAGTGGCCCGCAACTTCACGGCTTCCAGGGCAACAAAATCATGTCTGGCCCTATTAATGCAGAGTAACTCTCTGCAGTCGTATTGTCATGGACTGGTCATTACCTGATCAGGTTTAGAACCTATGCAGGAGTGGGAAACCAATTAGGATTGTCTGCTCCAGGGGGCTGGTTGATCTGGATGGATTCCTGATGGTTCTTGTGAAGTTTCTGTAACCTCAGCAGATTATTCTGCAGAAGCTCAGGATTTGAAGCAGGTCTGACCAAACATGGGTTTGAAAACTGCTCCACAAGAGTGGGAACAATAAATAAAATGCTATTTGCTGCCTCTTTTGCGTCTACATGAGGCCTTCCAGTGGGGCTGTGTTACTCAAGTAACAATGGAGAACACTCAACAGCTCACTGAAGAATTTGCACAGCACTTTACAGATAAAATGGCTCAGACCTGCTCCTTCTTGTGTCCTGTGTGTGGTTGACACAATTCCAGTGGATGTTACCTTGCTCCAGTTTGTCCATTGTTACTGGATGCGTGTTAATTTGTCCAGCTTGAGGATGTGGACAAGGTCCTAGGCGAGGTGAGAGCCACCACATGTATACTAGACCTGTGCCCTTCTTGTCTCATAAAACCACAATAAAAAGCATGGTTGGTGGGAATTCAAGAAAGGGCCTTTTTGGTGGCTGACTTAATCTTTAGAGCTCTCTTCCTGAGTACTGTAGTCCAGCCACTAGGAAAATACTTTTTAAAAAAAATTCTGGCAGGCTTTTAAAACAAAAAGGTTTTAACAAATGGACCGAGGTGCTGTGTTTTTAGACTGAACTGTTTATTTGCTTTTTGTCTTTTAACTGTCTTTTGCCTTCTTAAGTTTAGTTTTAAATCATTTTAATACTGTAATGAATTTAATCCCTTTCAGTATTCACTGTTTGTATGTTTTTAGCTGCATTTTTTTTTAAAAAAAATGTAAGTCACCTTGAATCATACTAAGGATAAGAATAAATTCTAGAATTGTTTGTCAGGTTCCTGATTTTTACTTCATTTGAGTGCAACACAGGCCATAAAGGCTACTGTGCTTTGAGAGCTTAACATCCATGTGACCCAGACAATGATAATACAATGACATTTTAAAAGGACAGAGGACTGATGAATCTAAATTATTACCCCATATGTCCTGTTAGGGTGCTAAGACCTCCAAGGGAAGAATTTCTCTTTGGCCTCCATCATCATAGGCTTCCTTAGTCAGGATATGAGAGAGAGCTTGATTTATAGTAAGCTTGATTTAGCTAACCTGAGCTTTTTGAACATGAGCGGTTAAGATACAACTAGTGGGGTGATTGCAGGTAACAGGGTCCTCAATCTCCCCCCCCCCTTTTTTTTTTTTTTTGCTATAATAGGACCTCTGAAGATTGTTGGGAACATTTTCTACATGTTTGGGATCCTCCAGAGGTCAAAAATATTTTCTTACCCCAAAATATCTTCTAGGGGGTAGGGGGCCATTTCCACTACATTTTGGAGGTCCAGTTTACATCCCAGAAATGCGTATTTGGAACAAGAAATGAATGAGAAGTTACTTTCACTCACATCCTTTTTAATGCCTCTTTTGAGGCCAAAATGTCTCATAAGGGCCCCAAAACATGGTGGAAATGCTTCTCCTATTAGAGGGAACATGGGAGTGAAAAAATAATGATTATTATTTTTTTGGTGAGGTTCAGTGCAGTGGAGGCATGCAGACCACCGAGTCTTACTGGTGGACCAGTGCCCAGCCCCACAGGCATTCCACATTTGCCCAATCCTATGTTAAACACATTGAAGGCAAAGGGAATCATTAGTCGTAACCAATTGAGAACCTGGAGCCTCTGGTGGCACAGTGGGTTAAACCCTTGTGCTGGCAGGACTGATGACTTGAAGGTTGGGTTGCTAACCTGAAGGTTGCCGGTATGAATCCAACCTGTGGAAAGCACGGATGAGCTCCCTCTATCAGCTCCATGAGAGAAGTCTCCCACAAGGATGGTATAAACATCAAAAAAACATCCGGGCGTCCCCTGGGCAATGTTTTTGCAGACGGCCAATTCTCTCACACCAGAAGCTACTTGTAGTTTCTCAAGTTGCTCCTGACACACAAAAAATTGAGAACCTACTAGTTTTATTGGACTTACTTGATACAGAACTAATTGTGGATTTAGCTCTTCAGTCTCATTGTTTTTCCTCCTCAGTATGAGACAAGGTATCAGCTCTCTGTTATGAATATATGTAAAGACATGCTTATCTTTTAATTGGATTGAGACTATAACATCTGTATAGCTATAGTGTTTATGCAGCAGGCTGAGGTAATGTTTCTGTTAAAGTTAAATCTTTTCCTTTCAGGTTTCTCATTTTTTACCTTTGGTACCTTAAAGAGTGTGGGACTTGCCCAAGCGCCTGCCCTCCTCGGGAGGCCTTGCTTAGATAATCCTGATGTCTTAGTTTTGAAAACTCATGTAAATTTGCTGTGTGGTGGCATAGCTGGAGCAATAGCACAGACAATATCGTAAGTTATTCTAGTATTTTACTGCAATAAATTAAAGCATTGTTAGGATAGTTTGTACCAGGAACTTAATCTTCAAAACATGAAATCGAACTTGGTCTAAATCTTAGACTTGAGTCACATCCTTGTGAGTTGTAAAGGAAGACTGTGAGAACTAAGTGTATATGCCCAAGATGCAGAGGAGAAGATCATTTAATATCTATATTAAAATAATTTAGTATCTGTATTCAAAAGACTCCCACTGATAATCCTATATCAAAGTCAAAGAATAAAAAATATACTAGTAATTAAAACATTGTAAAGTTAGACATTATGTTATTTCTTTAAAAGAGATATATCTTACTTTAACCATGACGAAACAAAATTAGATATTGAGGTTGCATTCATATAGCCTCATGCTTAAGAAATCAGTGATAGGATTGTTTTATGCATTATCATTTTATGACATACAATAATTGTTTTCATTGTAATTTGCATTCATTAGTACAGATTGAATACATTATAATTAAGTATTTGATTTTCCCCCTCTGTGACTATAGTAGTGTGATATTCTAGCTCATGTGAGCTTTAGTAAGTACATCTTGCCTTTCTTCCAGTGAGCCTCAAGGTAGTTGGTTTGAGGACACCAAGTCAACTTCATTGCCAAATGGAAATTTGAGCTTGGATTTTCCAGTTCAGATCTAATTGCATAGATAACCATCACACACATACTGCCTTTACAGGTCTACATGTTAAATTTGAAATATTACTAGATTTTTAAAAAAATCTAATGAGATTTCAGATAGCTACAAGGGAAGATAGGTATTTCTATCTCATATAACTCGCTGCCCCACATTCCAGGGTTTTTTTTTTTTTTTGCCGTTGCTTGATTTTCATATGTAAATTATTTAATTTTGTGAATAGGAGATTTTTACTGTTTGTTTTTGAATTCTTTAAAATAGGGACAGGGAACCTGTAGCTTTCTAAATGTTGATAACTAGTACACCCATCATCCTTCATCATTGCCCCTGCTGACTGAGCTTACTGGAACTTATTTATGTATTTATCAGCAACATTTATATCCTGCCCTTCTCACCCCGAAGGGGACTCTGGGCGGTTTACAAGTTATATGTCCATACAGTATATTATTAGCATAGCACAATATAAGTATTATATATTACTATATTGTACTATACCACTATATTGCAATATTATTAGTAATATTACATGTAATATAAATATACAATTATAATAGTGTATTATTATAATATTGTACTACATAATAATATTATATATATATATATATATACACACACACACACACACACAAAATATACATTTGAAGGGACATAGGCTTTTCAGCCCTGTTTTTAAACATTTGTGTTGTAAAAACAGTGTTGAGACTTTAAAGATCTAGTTTCTACTGAGAAGTTATTTTTTTTAACAGTCAGTGAGTTCAAAGCATTTAAATGTTGACTGACTTGATTTTGTCCTTTACTTTAGCTAATACAACTCAGGTATTGAGTCTTGTATCCTTTGCTTTTTTTCTTCCACTTTTCAACTACAGATTTTTGCAATATACAAAACCCAATGTACAAGATTTTATTGTTTGTGTAACTTGAGTAAATATATTATTGACTTACCACTCAATAGTTGATTCAGTGGGCCTACTGTAGTTTATACTAACTCGATTAATACATTTCTAAGTGTGGCCTTGGGAAGAGTATTGTCTTGCAAGAATTCACAACTAAAGCACACCTACAAGATGCTCATTCAACTTCTGTTTAAAAACTTTTGAAGATGAGACATTTACCATCCTTCAATGCAATTTAATTCACTGCCAGATAACTCCCAAGGTAAAAAAAATACTAATGTTTAGATGGGATATGCTTTCTTGTAATTTCCATCCATTGGTTCATGTTTTAGTCCATTTAAGTTTAAATTGATCTACTGTATTTGGAAATCAAAACTGGGGTTCAAGCCACTAAGTTTTACTGTGTGCAATTTCTGGTTAATCTCTATATTGGAGAAGACACATTTTTCTGAAAAAAGAAAATTAAGTATACTTGTGGAGCCCTGGTGGCGAAGTGTGTTAAAGCACTCAGCTGCTGAACTTGCAGACCGAAAGGTCCCAGGTTCAAATCCCGGGAGCGGCTTGAGCGCCTGCTGTTAGCTCCAGCTCCTGCCAACCTAGCAGTTCGAAAACATGCAATTGTGAGTAGATCAATAGGTACCGCTCCGGCGGGAAGGTAACGGTGCTCCATGCAGTCATGCCGGCCACATGACCTTGGAGGTGTCTACAGACAACACCGGCTCTTCGTCTTAGAAATGGAGATGAGCACCAACCGCCAGAGTCAGACATGACTGGACTTAACGTCAGGGGAAACCTTTACCTTTACTTTACCTATACTTGTGGCTGTTCCTCCTTTCCATGTAAAATAACCCTATAGTAGTAAACTGTATTCTACATGGCAAAAGGTGTGGACCTGAGGCCAGAATCCCCTGTTTTGGAAATCAAAACATTGGCTAGCTGAACAGGGAAAGACCAAATTTCTTGGAGTAGTTTTGCCAGCCAGTGTAGGGCAGTTTCATATGCAACATGAATTTGTTAGCTGATATCTAATTCATGATATGAATGCTTCCAATGCTGTATTTACAGCTAAACAACTCACTTTCCTCCCTCTCCTTAGATATCCTCTTGATGTAACACGAAGGCGAATGCAGCTAGGAGCAATTCTTCCAGATTCTGAGAAGTGCCTGTAAGTTTAATTTCTCATATTAAATCACTCGTTCTAGGTTGAGCTGGATGGCACTTGTGGTTGGGTTTCCATGCAACTGGGGGTTGTAATAGAGATCAGCATGATAGGATCCTGATGATCCTGCCAGTACTCTCCAGTGGCACTGGTTTAATTTTGCCAGTGACACTGGACTTCCTGGGTAGAACTGCTTGCTCACATTGCCAGTCTTCCCTGCCCTCACTGTGTTTACCCTCAGGCAGGAGATCTTTCAGATGGGTTGGAGCCAAAATGTAAAATATAGCAGAATGGCAACATGGCTCCCTCTTTCCCATCTGATACTGCCTGTGACCCACTAGATAAACACATTGGCAGGTGGTGGAGGTAGAGGATAATACAGTGGACTAGAATCAGAAGTACCGTACTGAGGGTCCATAAAAATGTGATTCAGTCCAGCAAATCCTTAACACCTGAAAACTGAGTCAAGGGCATAAGCCCCTTTCTGCAGTTTTTTAACAGTTGATCATATTGTGAATGTAAGAAGACGTCTATCATGAATTAAAGAGATGGGGGCCATCTCAAAGACTAACTTTAGTATATACGTAATGACTACACAGCTGATATGAACAGGTCACAAGTGAATAATATTCACTTCAGTGGGCGTTACATAGAGGATTCTCTGGTGGATTGTGCTCTATAAAGGGAAATGTTTCAGCACAAAGTATCAAATATCCTAATAATTGGATTCAGGTAATAGAACACACACATGGACAAAGTTTTGGGAACTCATGAACAGCTCTCTCTAGCATCTCCTGTGTCTAGATTACTAAATGTACATAGATAAAACTTGTTATATGGAAGTTTTTCCTGATGAGGTTGTTATCGTAAATCCTTTACCTCATTCATGGAAACATTATGAGAAGAGAAAGGTATTTTCTACTTGTAATATCCTAGGTATTGCCCATTATTGCATTTCTTTTTTTCTTTGTTCCAAAAATCCAGTAAGGAATAAAAATGAATTAGCTCCATGCCTTTAGTGACATGAAGAACTAATTGTTTCCTTTTGTGGAAAAGGATTTATAAGAAACTAAAATATTCTTCTGTATAGCTTTCCTCTTTTTATAAATTTATTAAAAAGCAAATGTTTAGAAAAAATGCATTATAAACACATTAAGACTTTGTTCTCTTTCTAGTACAATGATACAGACACTGAAATATGTTTATGGAAACCATGGAATACGAAGAGGATTATATAGAGGATTATCTCTGAATTACATTCGATGTGTCCCTTCACAGGCTGTTGCTTTCACCACTTACGAATTTATGAAGCAGTTTTTGCACCTCAATTAAAGACTCTAAAATGTAACTGAAAAATATTTCACCTGTTTTCATACTGCATTTAATGATAATTTCCCATTTCAAATTATTATTGAGAAATCACTGGTATTTATAGTACTTTCTTTAGTTAAAATATGAAGTGTAAATTGGATGCTGCTCAGTAATGTTGGATTAAGTAGTTGTAATGCAAATAATATATAAAGATCTTTTGGTGGAAATATAAATGCAGTAAACTTGTTATAAGAAGGAAAATGTTTTATAGTGATTGCAGTGCATTGCATTTTTATCCCATTTTGCTTGTGTATTTTTTAAAGGATTTATGTATCTACTTTTCTAAAAACTTGGCTTACATACTATAACTAAAATGTAATAGTGTTCACTTGGAGATGCATATGTCATGTTCTACCACTGCATTTGGCACTGTATTTACACGAAACAAGTTTAGGGCTGAGGTATAATTCTTACTGCACAAGTTACTTATTTCAGAGTCTCTTTTTTAAAATACCATTTATAGGTTAACATTTAATTTTTATTATCATTTTCTAATAGGTATAATGTAGACAACATAATGCTTTGTTTTTGATACAAACTTCCTTGGCTGGGATACAAAATGGTGCAAGCTCAGTTGAATACTTGACTTTATTTTAGTTGAATAATTTTCTTCCTACAAAATTGCTTTTGAAATTCCCATATGTCTTGGATTGGTGTGATACAGGAGATACTATGATAAGCTTTTTGATATTGAGGGGAGGTGTTTGGTCTTTCTCTCAATATCAACCTCTTTCAGCTGCTCCTCTATAGGATGGAGGGGAAAAATTAGCTATGGGGTCAAAACAGCCAAATTGTGTTAATAAAAACGCACATCATGGATCTTCCAGTTCATTTCCTGTTTGTCCTTAAATTTTAAAAATGCTGCAGTGAAGCATGAACTGCTTTTCAGGTTAAGTTAAAAGACCCCTTGAGCTCAGTAATCACATAATCCTTGGCTACTGGACACTGTGATTCTATATTACTAACAGTGCAATCCTATATATGTCTATTCAGAAGTAAGTTGCATTGAGTATAGATTTCAACCTAACATATCCACTGTATTTTTTATTAATTTTAGCATATGCTAAAACGGTTGTGTGGTTAATGTATTATGGAAATTACTTTGTCAAACAATTAAGCTTAACTTAGGCTGTTGTGATTTGGATTTGCTTGTAAAGGTCAGTTGATTTCTAAAGTGATAAAAAAACGAACAAACTAATAATTATTATGGGTCCAAACTCAGAAGATCTTGTATCTTCTTTTACTGTGTGCCTGCATCATACTACTGAAAGCTGAGGGGAAAGGAACCTTTTTTTCTTTTTAAAGAAAGAAATCATGCCAAAAGACCCATATCTCAAAGCAGTTTTTATGCAGGGATCGCTCTTAACTGCATATTTGCAGCCTTAACTGTTTTCAGTAGCTGTGTTTTCCCATGCAGCCCATACAGTATACTGCTTCACTATTTGTATATGACTTCTGTTGCAACTTTCCTAGTACAGTAGTTACATGATCAAACTCTTTAAATACCTCAAGGGCTTCCACAGAGAAGAGGTGGACACTGGGCAGGCCTATTTCAGTTGAATATTAGAAGGAACTTCTTGTCAGTGTGAATGGTTCAGCAATAAAACCAATTGCTGAAGGAGGCAGTGGAGTTTACTTCCCTGGATGTCTTAAAAAATAAGTGCAGGGGTTGCTCTAGCTGGAGATCCTACACTGAGCAGGAGGTTGGGCATGATGGCCCATAGGTCCCCTTCCAGTGCCATCACTGTATGACCTTTCACCCTTAAAAAAACCAAAAATCTCTCCCAGTTCTGTGAGCTTCAGTGCTTCAGTCAAGTTATGTCTGTATTAGATTATTATACTCCACTACGGTGTTTATGACAACATGAGTGTTGCTCTGCTGCCCTCAAATTGACCTGTCCTTTCGGCAACATATATTCCCCACGTTGCTTGGAATTATACCCTTGGCTAGTGACAGATGGCCTAGAACTGGCAGATTAAGTATATTTCTGTATTTGAAATATTTGAAAGAAAGTCACATTGAAGAAGGGGCAGGTTTGCTTTCTGCTGCTCTAGAGACCAGGACAAAGAGCAATTGATTCAAATTACTGTACAGTAAAAGAGATTCCACCCAAACATTAGGAAAGGCTTCCTAATGGTAAGAGCTGTCCCAATGAAATGTGCTGCCTCCTTGGAGCATGGTGGAGTCTCCTTCTCTGGAGCTTTTTCAGCAGAGGCTGGATGGTCATCTGTTGGGAAGGCTTTGATTCTGTATTCCTGCATGTCAGAATAGGGTTGGACTGTATGGCCTTTGGGGTCTCTTTCAACTCTAGCATTCTATTATTCTTTCCTAGAACAAGACTACCGCCATCCCTCCAATGCACCATCCTGTGGCATGTAGGAAGTGGTGTTTGGTGTTTTAAAGGTTTATTTCATTCACAGAGTCTACACTGGTAAATTTCTGATTTTACCAAACTTGAATTATGAAAACACTTCTCATAATCTTCCGGTAAAGCAATGTAATTTATTTATTTATTGTAAATACTGTATATAACTATGAAACGGGCAACAGTGATGCTACCCAAATTAGTAGCTGTAGCTTTGTTTATGACCCACAATTGGGACATTGAATCTCAACCCTGTGGTTTGACTTTTATTTTTATTCTGTTACAATGTCTTCAGAATTTGATATAATTATTGGCAGAAGGATGTACATATTTAGTTTTTAAATGTGTTGAATACCATGAAGAAATGCATGTATGGAAATAGTTTTCTTTCATAATTGGATTTACGCTTATTGATTAAATTGAAATAAAATTATTGCAATTTTACTTCGCTTTATAGACTTTTTCAATTACTGTGGTTTTTTAAAAAACCTGAGTAGGTGCAAAAACTATGACTGAAACTTGAAGAAATAGTAGTGTGTAAAAGACACTCACGACTGTACAGGTTGAGTAGCTCTCATCTAAAACGCTTGGGATGGGAAATGTATTGGATTTCCGGTTTTCTCTTTTTGGGGATTTTGGAATACCTGTATGCATAAGAGGATGGGTACTGTCATTAGGTTAACTAGGCAATTTCCTAAGAAAGAGGTCCATGGGGGTGACACTTTGGGTTACCACACTGACACCAACTCTGCTGATGCCGCTGGTACATACATTCTGGGCTGCTTGGAGATATCCAGAAGATGGGCATTAATGCCTTCTCATCACATAGCCAAGCAAGGATGAACTGATTTAATTTATACAACTTTCTTCCAGTTCAACCTCCAGTAATGTATTTTGCTTCTCCTCTCTGAATGGCAATTTCACTGTTGCCTGATAACTTTCTAAACTACTTTTTGCTTTTATTTCAGCTTTCACTTAGATTATTATTGTAATCTTTACTGTTTCTTCCAAGTAAAAATATTTGTAATTTCTTGTCATACCTTTTGTGTTTCCTCTCTGATGAAGTTTAGAGAAAAAACAAAGATGTAACAGGTTAAACTTGATAAACTGCTAATGACAAGGCTTGACCTGAAGAGCTTGCCCTTCAGTGCCTCAAAATGCCTTTCTTCAGTCTTTAATTTCAGGTTTTAAATTGCAAAGACAACCATTTATGTTAGTGGCAAACAACCTCGCACTGAGCGAATCAGAAGACATGTTCACCAGCTTCGTAACAAGTAGCGTGGATCTCAATTGCCACCCACAATTTATAGCAGGTCGAAATAAATATCACCCAGTATAGCTTGGAAACATCCTTATTAATTTATTTCATTTAACTGGACGTAAGTTAAATACTTCAGAACTTTTCTTTAGCCTGGGCTGATAATTTTTTATAGGGTGTTGTCTAACTTGGATCTCAGTTTCTCTGATATTCTGATTCTAAATCTGACTACCATAAACATCTCACCAGATTTTCCAAACTTATCTTCTTATAATATTGCCAAATTGTTTTATTTATAATTAATTTGTCTCAAAGTTCGCATTCTTGGGAGACTTACATCCCACTCAATTTAGTGAGAAAATAATTTCATAGGACAGATCCATGGCAGCAGAATAGTGCTATAGTTCGATAAGATGAACGGGCCCCAGGATTATAATGCTACATTTCAGATTGCCCCTAACCCCAACCTTCTCATAATTACAGATTTGCTTCTTTAAGTATTTCCTCCCTTCTAAAGCAACAGTGCCCCACACTGTTTACATCCATAATACCCTTTTTTTCTTGATGCAATTATTATAGATGTTTGTATACTTACAGGGTCAATAAAATCTTCCTTTTTTAGATTTGCGTAGCTGTGGGTTATCAACTCCAATTTAGGAGCGCTATTGCCAAAGTCACAAGATCCTTTACCTGCATGTGTACTCAAAACGCGGATGGGTTCCTGCCTGTATTCAGAGATCTCCCAGAACAGTCTAACCACATCCCCACCTAGAACAAAATTAAAAAATGGCAAACTGTTTACAGTAGAATTACTGGAAATACAGATAGTGCTTTGCATTATACAAATATCACACTTAGTTTGGTTTCAAATTATATAAAAATAAAGAGGGGTAAAATGTCTGGTGGGCTTCAATGGAAGTATTTGTGGTTGTCTACAGGTACTATGGAGACTAGATGTTATAAAAGCAATACAGGTATCTAGATACCTAGATACGATAGATTGCAGAGAAGCATACAGAGAAGCATACAGTCATCCATAGGCGCCATGGAGACTAAATATTACAAAAGCAATGCAAGTCTAATATGATAAATAGAGATATAGAGATACAACTTGCCAGGGACATAAAAAATAACAAAAAAGGTTTTTTTTGCTTACGTTGGTAAAAAAAGGAAGAAAAAGGAGGCGATAGGGCCACTGCAAGGAGAAGATGGGGTGATGGTGACAGGGGATAGGGAAAAGGCAGAACTGCTTAATGCCTTCTTTGCCTCGGTCTTCTCACAAAAAGAAAGCCATCTTCAACCTCAGCAACATGGAATGGGCGAAGGATTGGGGGAAATCCAACCCCAAATAGGGAAACAAGTTGTCCAGGAACACCTGGCCACTCTAAACGAATTCAAGTCCCCAGGGCCAGATCAGCTACATCCAAGAGTACTGAAGGAAGTTATTTCAGAACCACTGGCAATCATCTTCGAGAGTTCTTGGAGAACGGGAGAAGTCCCAGCAGATTGGAAGAGGGCGAATGTGGTCCCTATCTTCAAGAAGGGAAAAAAGAACGACCCAAACAATTACCGTCCGGTCAGCCTCACATCAATACCAGGCAAGATTCTGGAAAAGATCATTAAGGAAGTGGTCTGCAAACACTTAGAAACAATTGCAGTCATTGCTAATAGTCAACACGGATTTACCAAAAACAAGTCATGCCAGACTAATCTGATCTCTTTTTTCGATAGAGTTACGAGTTGGGTCGATACAGGGAATGCTGTGGATGTAGCGTACCTGGATTTCAGTAAGGCCTTCGACAAAGTCCCCCACGACCTTCTGGCAAACAAACTAGTTAAATGTGGGCTAGACAAAACTACGGTTAGGTGGATCTGTAATTGGCTAAGCGAACGAACCCAAAGGGTGCTCACCAATGCGTCGTCTTCATCATGGAAAGAAGTGACAAGTGGAGTGCCGCAGGGCTCCGTCCTGGGCCCAGTTCTGTTCAATATCTTTATTAACGACTTAGACGAAGGGTTAGAAGGCACGATCATCAAGTTTGCAGACGACACCAAACTGGGAGGGATAGCCAACACTCCAGAAGACAGGAGCAGAATTCAAAACGATCTTGACAGACTAGAGAGATGGGCCGAAACTAACAAAATGAAGTTCAACAGGGACAAATGCAAGATACTTCACTTCGGCAGAAAAAATGGAATGCAAAGATACAGAATGGGGGACGCCTGGCTTGACAGCAGTGTGTGCGAAAAAGACCTTGGAGTCCTTGTGGACAACAAGTTAAACATGAGCCAACAATGTGATGCGGCAGCTAAAAAAGCCAATGGGATTTTGGCCTGCATCAATAGGGGAATAGCGTCTAGATCCAGGGAAGTCATGCTCCCCCTCTATTCTGCCTTGGTCAGACCACACCTGGAATACTGTGTCCAATTTTGGGCACCGCAGATGAAGGGAGATGTTGACAAGCTGGAAAGCGTCCAGAGGAGGGCGACTAAAATGATTAAGGGTCTAGAGAACAAGCCCTATGAGGAGAGGCTTAAAGAGCTGGGCATGTTTAGTCTGCAGAAGAGAAGGCTGAGAGGAGACATGATAGCCATGTACAAATACGTGAGGGGAAGTCATAGGGAGGAGGGAGCAAGCTTATTTTCTGCTGCCCTGCAGACTAGGACACGGAACAATGGCTTCAAACTACAGGAAAGGAGATTCCACCTGAACATCAGGAAGAACTTCCTCACTGTGAGGGCTGTTCGGCAGTGGAACTCTCTCCCCCAGACTGTGGTGGAGGCTCCTTCTTTGGAAGCTTTTAAGCAGAGGCTGGATGGCCATCTGTCGGGGGTGCTTTGAATGCGATTTCCTGCTTCTTGGCGGGGTTGGACTGGATGGCCCATGAGGTCTCTTCCAACTCTACTATTCTATGATTCTAGTAGAGTCTCACTTATCCAACATAAACGGGCCGGCAGAACGTTGGATAAGCGAATATGTTGGATAATAAGGAGAGATCAAGGAAAAATCTATTAAACATCAAATTAGGTTATGATTTTATAAATTAAGCACCAAAACATCATGTTATACAACAAATTTGACAGAAAAAGTAGTTCAATACGCAGTAATGCTATGTAGTAATTACTGTATTTATGAATTTAGCACCAAAACATCACGATGTATTGAAAACATTGACTACAAAAATGCGTTGGATAATCCAGAACGTTGGATAAGCGAATGTTGGATAAGTGAGACTCTACTGTAGTAGATTCTAAGTTAAGCTCAAGAGTGCAGTTGTCTATACGTAGACATCATGGGGACTAAATGTTACAAAAGCAACACAAGTTCTAATATGATAGACAGATGTAGAGATATAAATATAGTAGATTCTAAGTTCCACACAGCCATGTATCTCAGAATATAAAGGCAGAAAATCCCACAATATCTGATTTGAACTGGATTATCTGAGTCCACACTGCCATATATTCCAGTACAAAGCAGAAAATGTTGGATTTTGTTCAGTTGTGTGGAAGGCCTAAATTAAGCAGAAGAGCGTGCAGTAGTTTATAGGCACCATGGAGATGAAAGATTATAAAAACAATGTACATTTTAATATTATATCTCTATCTTGATTGATCAATTAATTGAAGACTGACAGTTAACCAGCACCCATAGAGATTGGTAGGTGCTGGATAAATGTAGTTTCTAGTTGCATGAAAGCTACTACCGGTATTAAAAATAGGCCTAACTAAACTAATACTATACTCCATATTATGCCATACCAAAACCTCTGTGTTGACTTGATATTAATATTGAAATACTGGGCAAGAGATCTAGGAAGAACTATATTATTAGAGGAATGGGAACTTTTATGGGGGGAAAAATTAAATTATACATATGCCTATGAATTGAAAGAAAATTGGTGAAAAATGTTCTATAGGTGTCACCTGACCCCAAAAAGGATATCAAAATTTACCAAAGGCAAGAAGATTAAATGCTGGAAATGTGGAAGAGGTGAAAAATTAAGACATAATCTTTACACACTTAACAACAGCTGCCAGAATCGTTCTTGCATTATGGAAACAGAAATTAATACCAAAAGTGGAAGAATGGATAAAAAGAATATGGGATATAATGAATATGGACTACCTAATGTTCCTGCTATCAACAACACAAAATAAGCCAAAAAAAAGAGGATAGATGGGACACCAGTAAAGGACTGGATGAAGAAAGAAAAAGTTAGAATATTGTTATAAAGCCCTTAACAAGAAGGGGAAGTGTCAACTGTCGACACAAAAAAATGAATGATACCAACAACATAAATAATACAAATAGTTACGACAACTTTATAGAGAAGAATGGAAGTCAAGAATCGACAAGGACCCCGACCCCCCTACCCTTATTACCCCTTTTCCCCTCACTTTCTATCACCCCTCTCCCTGCCCCCCATCCTTTCTCCCCCCCCATACTTTCCTAACCCACTAAAGTGGATTTTATTGTTATTTTCAAAATTTAATAAAAATTATTTAAAAAAAGATTGAAATACTGTAAATAAAAGCAAAATCAGGGCAAATAAAGACAAACTTGTAGCAACAGTAAGAACAGACCACAGGACAACAGACTGGTTCAAGACTGGGAAAGGAGTATGGCAGGGCTGTATACTTTCACCCTACCTATTCAACTTGTACGCAGAACACATCATGCGATGTGTGGGGCTTGATGAATCCAAGGCTGGAGTTAAAATTGCTGGAAGAAACATTTACAACCTTAGATATACAGATAATACCACTCTGATGGCTGAAAGTGAGGAGGAGCTGAGAAGCCTTATCACCAAGATGAAAGAAGAAAGTGCAATAACTGAGTTGCAGTTAAACATCAAGAAATCCAAGATTATGGCAACCAGGCTGATAACTGGCAAATAGAGGGAGAAAACATGTAGGCAGTGACAGACTTTATATTTCTAGGCACGAAGGTGACTGCAGACGCAGACTGCAGCCAGGAAATCAGAAGATGTTTACTTCTTGGGAGGAGAGCAATGACCAATCTCGATAAAATAGTGAAGAGCAAAGACATCACACTGGCAACGAAGGTCTGCATAGTGAAAGCAATGGTATTCCCCATAGTAACTTATGGATGCGAGAGCTGAACCATAAGAAAGGCTGAGCGAAGGAAGATAGACGCTTTTGAACTGTGATGTTGGAGGAAAATTCTGAGAGTGCCTTGGATGGCAAGAAGATCCAACCAGTCCATACTCCAGGAAATAATGCCCGACTGCTCACTGGAGGGAAGGAGGCAAAAGATGAAGTACTTTGGCCACATTATGAGAAGACAGGAAAGCTTGGAGAAGATCATGATGCTGGGGAAAATGGAAGGAAAAAGGAAGAGGGGCCGACCAAGGGCAAGATGGATGGATGGTATCCTTGAAGTGACTGGCTTGACCTTGAAGGAGCTGGGGGTGGCCATGGCCGACAGGGAGCTCTGGGCTGGTCCATGAGGTCACGAAGAGCCGGAAGTGACTGAACAAATAAACAACAACAACAAAAGACCAACTTTAACTTAATGTATCGCAGTTTTACTATATTATTAAAACTGTCTTGTGAATTCAGTATGAAATTATAGTTATGTAGCATCCAATAAACTTTTGCTGGTTGCTTGAGAGTTCCAGTTGGAGTTCTAGTTAACTGAGATTCTAGTGTATATACAAGGAAGTAATCATCTTAAAATCCAAGATGATATTAATCCTTTATTGGGTTTTGCAGCAATGTACGTCCATAGTCCATTCCTCAACTCAGTTCTGAATGACTTGCCAGCATCTTCAGAAACAAGAGCATAAGAAACAAGTTATTTGGACACCTTCCCTCCAGAGGCTTCAGATTTCCTTGTCCATTTCCTCATGTAGCCCATGAACATAAACACTCTTGTTATCTTGGAAGTGGCACATACCAGCCTGCTGCAACCAGCGAGATAAGTCTCTTGGCTAAACATTTCAGCCCATTTTTAAGTCCAAATAAAAGCAGAAGGGTCCACAGTATTTCCAGGAGTCATGGCAGGAGGAAGGTTTTGATATATCCCCCAACAATTTTCCTAGCCTCTGGTTTTGTATACTGGCCCAAATGGGTGGTGCTTTTATATTCTACAGTGCTCTTTGGCCAATAGAGAGGTTGCTTCAGGCCCCTTCAGCACTGCCATATAAAATCCAGATTATCTGCTTTGAAGTGGATTATATGGCAGTGTAGACTCATACAATCCAGTTCAAAGCAGATGTGGATTATCTCATTTGATAATCTTGATTATATGGCAGTGTTAAAGGGGCCTCAACCAAAGTGAGTTGCTTTACAAAGCCTACAAAGGCCAGTTTTCCATAGCATTGAGCCATGGCAGTTTAAGCAGTGTTGAAACTGCTTTAATTCAAACGCCAAATGATAACACTAGACCTGTTTAGAACAATTTTCTAATCTGTTGTCACAAGGGTACATCTGCACTGTTGAATTGACACAGTTTGACACCACTTTAACTGCCATAGTAAAGGTAAAGGTTTCCCCCTGACATTAAGTCCTGTCTGACTCTGGGGGTTGGTGCTCATCTCCATTTCTAAGCTGAAGCCGGCGTTGTCCGTAGATGGCTCTATGCAATCCACTTTTACAAAGTCCTCAACCTTCTTCTGCCCAGGAGTACTGGTGCTTCCCCAAACTACAATTCCTAAGATTTCATATCATGGAGCCATGGCAGTTCAAGTGGTGTCAAATCGCGCTAATTGTACAGAGTAGATACACCTTTTGTTAATGTGCCACAATAATATATGTTTGGGGTTGCGGTGAGTTTTCCAGGCCGTATGGCCATGTTCCAGAAGCATTATCTCCTGACGTTTTCGCCCACATCTATGGCAGGCATCCTCAGAGGTAATGAGGTCTGTTGGAAACTAGTCAAGTGGGGCTTATCTATCAATTGAATGTTCAGTGTGGGAGAACTCTTGTCTGTTTGAGGCAGGTGTGAATGTTTCAATTGACCACCTTGAATAGGGTTATTATGGTGAGTTTTCAGGGTTGTATGGCCGTGTTCCAGAAGCATTATCTCCTGATATTTCGCCCACATCTATGGCAGGTATCCTCAGAGGTTGTGAGGTATGAGTAGCATTGAATACTCTTGCAGCTTCAAGGTCTGGCTGCTTCCTTCTTGGGGGGAATTCTTTGTTGGGAGGTGTTAGCTGGCCCTGATTGATTCATGTCTGGAATTCCTCTGGTTTTTTTTTTAGTGTTGTTCTGTATTACTGTTCTGGATTTTGGAGTTTGTTTTTTTTAGTACTGCTAGCCAGATGTTAAATTTCATGGATGAAAAAAAAATTTTTTTTGCCCTCCGACAAAATCACTCCCCTTGAAGTTAGCGTTAAAGGAGCGAAACGCGCTTGCAAGGCTTGGCCAAAAAGGGAAGCGCGAACGGATTGGAAGCGCGAACTGAAAAGAGAGACTCGGTTTTGAAAAGAGAGCCCCGCCTTTGGTGCCTGATTGGCCAGCGCGACTTTTGCGCATGCGTAGTGTAGGGGGCTCCGGCATGAGGGGCCCAAGGTCCTCATTTTGCTCCTTGTTGCTTTGGAGATGGCGGCGTGGGCCGAGGAAGAGGAAGCCGGAGAAGGGGAAAAGAGGGGGGCAGAGCTGGACGAAGCGCTGCTGGAGGAACTGATGGAAAGAAGCTTCTTCGAGGAGGAGGAGGAGAAGGAGGCGGCTCCTCACTTGTTCAGGTACATCCCTCCAATGAGGACAGCGCGCGGTTTCAAAGAGCAGAGGCCTCAGCATGTATTTTTTAAAGGAGACCCACACTGCTTTATATCCCAGGATCTGATCCCGGATTATCTGGCAGTGTAGACTCCTATAATCCAGTTCAAAGCAGACCATCTGGGATTAAATTCTGGCAGGCCCATAGACAGAAAAAAATTATGTGCAGGGCTGAAACTTTCCCCCCAGAGATGACTTTTGAGGAGAGTGTCTCCTGATCTGGCAGGAGATCTCAACAAGGCCTTGAAGTTACCATAGAATCATAGAGTTGGAAGAGACCTCATGGCCATGCAGTCCAACCCCCTGCCAAGAAGCAGGAAAATTGCATTCAAAGCCCCCCCCCCCACACAGATGGCCATCCAGTCTCTGCTTAAAAGCCTCCAAAGAAGGAGCCTCCACCACAGAGAGTTCCACGGCTGAACAGTGCAGATCCAGCGGCAGCAGATGTTGCCCCTTAACATTAATATTATTAATAATAATAATATTTATTATATCCCGCCACCATCTCCCAGAAGGGACTCGGGGCAGCTTACAAAAGCACTCAAAGGTGCACATATAACATACAGCAAATAAAAAATGGCACATAAGTATAAACAAGTCACAAAAAATTATAACAACAACCCCTGTAACACATATAACATAAATGTCAAAATAATACAATTTTTAAAACATCAGTAAATAAAACTAGCAGCTATCAATTCAGAAAGTGCCAAGTGTCAACTTCGCATGGGCCCATTAAGCCTACTCGAGGTCAAAGGCCTGTGTGAACATCCATGTTTTCAGGCTGGAACGGAAGGATTGAAGAGCGGGGGCTAATCTAATCTCTTTTGGGAGGGTATTCCAGAGTCGGCGAGCCACAACAGAGAAGGCCTTCTCCCTCGTCCCTACCAACTGCACTTGAGATGGAGGTGGGACTGATAGGAGGGCCTCCCTGGTAGATCTTAAAGCCTGTGCTGGTTTATAGAAAGAGATGCGGTCTCGAAGATAGGTTGGATCTGAAGCGGGACCGAGAGAAGGGTCTCCCCTGTTGATCCTAGAGACTGTGCTGATTCATACAAAGATTCTACCCAACCATTAAAGATACAGGATCATAGAGTTGGAAGAGACCTCATGGGCCATCCAGTCCAACCCCCTGCCTAGAAGCAGGAGAATCGCATTCAAAGCACCCCTGACAGATGGCCATCCAGCCTCTGCTTAAAAGCTTTCAAGGAAGGAGCTGCCACCACACTCCAAGGCAGAGAGTTCCACTGCTCAACAGCTCTCACAGTGAGGAAGTTCTTCCTAATGTTCAGGTGGAATCTCCTGTAGTTTGAAGCCATTGTTCTGCGTCCTAGTCTCCAGGGCAGTAGAAAACAAGCATGCTCCCTCCTCCCTATGACTTCCCCTCACATATTTATATATAGCCCTCATCATGTCTCCTCTTTGCCTTCTCTTCTGCAGGCTAAACATGCCCAGCTCTTTAAGCTACTCCTCATAGGGCTTGTTCTCCAGGCCGTTGATCATTTTGGTTGCCCTCCTCTGGACACATTCCAGCTTGTCAACATCTCCCTTATATTACGGTGCCCAGAATGGGACGTAGTATTCCAGGTGTGGTCTGACCAAGGCAGAATAGAGGGGTAGCATGACTTCCCTGGATCTAGACAAGTGGTTCTCAACCTTCCTAATACCATGACCCCTTAATACAGTTCTTCATGTTGTGGTGACCCTCAACCATAAAATCATTTTTGTTGCTACTTTATAACTGTAATTTTGCTATTGTTATGAATCATATCTGATATGCAGGATGTATTCTTATTCACTGGGGCAAATTTAGCATAAATACCCAATACGCCCAAATTTGAATGTTGGTGGGTTTGCAGGGAGGGGGATTGATTTTGTTATTTGGGAATTGTAGTTGCTGGGATGTATCGCTAACCTACAATCAAACATCATTTGGAACTCCATCAATGATAGAATTGAACCAAACTTTGCACACAGAGCTCCCATGGCTAACAGAAAATACTGGATGGGTTTAGTGGGCATTGACCTTGAGTTTGGGAGTTGTAGTTCACCTACATCCAGAGAGCACCATGGATTTCAAACAATGATGGAACTGGACCAAACTTGGCACGAATACTTAATATGTCCAAATGTGAACACTGGTGGAGTTTGGGGGAAATAGATCTTGACATTTGGGAGTTGTAGATGCTGGGATTTACAGTTCACCTACAGTCAAAGAGCATTCTGAATTCCACCAACAATGGAATTGAACCAAAATTGGCACACAGAAACTTGGTACAGGTAAACTTGAAGAGATATTTAGCATCTGGATGAAAGACAGGCCATGAACGTAAAAGAGAAATCAAGGGAGGAAATATAACGTTAATTTAGTTCTGTCCTTCAAACTTTTGTTTGTTTTTCATACAGTGAAATTCATAGACTTATCCACTAATATTCACACAAGACGGTGTGATTGAATATGTAACAACATTTTTGTCCCTGGGTTATAAGTATCATTTCCTAATTGATTGTATCATAAAAACATGGAAAATGTTTATTGAACTGCAAAAAAGTTGGTTTTTGCAGGATATCCTGCAGTACATTTGGCTATGAATTTTTCATCGAATCTTAACCGATTCAACATAGTTTGTGGCAGCTACAAAAAAAAGTTTCTGGAGTATAACAACTATTTTCAAAGTAACAATTAAACAGGAAATGTCACTTTCAAACCAGGCACAGATTTTTCAAATTTCGTTACATAGTGTAATTATTGTAACTATATAGTGTAATTATGGTATAACTATTATTTTAGATTTCCAGAGAGAATGGTTGGCTTCCCTGATACTATGCTCAACAAGGGTTTGAACAACAGATACTGCATACTGCAAGTACAGGAAAAGGGTGATGTGGAGAAGCACCTGACCATTACAGCCTCTTCTCTGCTTGATGGCTTGGATACAGAGCTGTGTATCCTTCGGAACGACTGGTAACAGCTGCATAAATATAGTTGGCATCTTGTTTGTTGGGGATTCTGTGCTTTAAGGTGTCTGTCATGGTACTGGAAAAACTTGTTTTTTGTGTCAAAATGTTTCTTTCCAAGTAATTAAGGAACAACACTCTGAAAACAGGAATTCCAGGCATGAATCAATCAGGGGCAGCTAACACCTCCGAACAAAGGATTCCCCTAGTCAGGAAGAAGCCAGGCCATGAAGCTGGCAAGGCAATTAATGCCAATCAAGGTGATTAATTACAATATTCACACTGGCCTCTAAGAGACAAGAGTTCTTTCTCCCACCCTGAACTTTCCACAGATATATAAATTTCCCTTGCTTAGTTTTCAAATATACCTCACAACCTCTGAGGATGCCTGCCATAGATCAGGGATCCCAAAGGCATTAAGGGCCTTGAGGCCACAGGAATAGCCTTCAGTTATGTGGAGCGATAGGACCACATTTTGGCCAGCTCTGTGAAAGAAGATAGCAGTTAGTTCCAAGTGAACCTGGTTTGAACAGTCAATCTAAATTTTTGCCACTTGAATGTTTTATCCAAAAAAACCAGTCCTGTGTAGTTGTTTATGAGCTTTGATTCTTGGTGGTTTGAATGATGTATTTCTGGTCACTATTCCATTGTGCAAAGATCCACAGCTTTGTTTCCATCTCCTTCAACTCAACTGTGTGTCATATTCTCAGTCCTTTCATTTTCACTGCGTTTCCATAGGGGTCACAGTGAGGCCCTGAAAATCCAGTACCAGCAGTCCCTGAATTACAAATATCTGACTAGCATAGTTAAGGATGGGGGTGAGACAACAGGAAGTCGGATAAATCTATCCCTCAGAAGGGAAATTCACTCCTGAAAGAGTTATGGGGAAAAGGTATCTCCACTGAAGCTTTATCACCAATCCTTGTTTCCACAAGTCACATTTTTCAAAATCTTACTACAGGGACAGAAAGTACGGTGAAATCTTCTGAACAGGGACACAGACTGAACAGGGACACAAACAGCAAAACAAACACCATGGAGGTGTTAACCCATCCCTATGCTATCCAAAGCTAATATATGTATATTTTTGACTGGAGTTACACTTTAAAATGTACCTATTCTGACTTACAAACAAATTCAACTTAAGAACAAGAACTGATCTTGTTCGTAACTTTGGGACTGCCTGTATATGTCTTTCATTGGAGACTTTGACTACATTCTTTCCTTTTCTCCATAAGTTGTGTTGTTAAGTTGTACTGAAGTACTTTTTCCTTTGATTTTAGAAAACCTTGTAATTTAACGTTATGTGTTTTTTAGGGTTTCTATTCCAGTACAGCCTGGGGACATCATTCATCTAGAAGGAGAGTGCAGTTCTGGTGTCTGGGTAATAGATGCAGAGTCTGGATACTTAATCTTATATCCAGATATACTACTTTCTGGCACTACGGTATCAAATAGCATTCGATGTATGAGGAGGGCTATACTGAGTGAAAAGTTCAGAGTAAGTGGGAGAAAATATTAAGCATGACTTGATTTATAAGTTCTTTGATCCAAATATTACCTAAAGCACAATCTAGCTTGGACAAAAGTGTTCATTAGCTCATTGAGTAGGGCTTCTCTTAACATGCTTTGGATATCACATAGTCTTACGGTTATTTCATATGTAATAGTGTTATATTAATAGACTCCAAATTCTTCACTTATGTATGTTTATCGTTTTCTTGATCATCATGACTGACAGGTATTGAAAACAAAGATAGGTTTAATCAGCTTCATCACTCCCATGCTATAAAATTAATGCCATTTGACATCACTTTAACTGCCATGGCTCAATGCTATGGAATTGTAGGATTTATAATTTGGTGAGGCACCAGCAACCTTTGGCAGAGCAGGCTAAAGACCTTGTAAATCTATAACTCTCATGCTTCCATACTGCTGAGCCATGGCAGTTAAAGCGTGGTCAGACTGCATTAATCCTGCATTTCTGCATTTCTTATTACTAGCAGCGATCTGTCGTCCCTTTATAATACTAAAATCTTTATGTTAAGAGGAATAATCTGATTTGTCCATGGTAGTACATGCACTGGTTACATTTTGTTGGAACTACTGCAATGAGCTCTTTGTGGGACTGTCCTTTAAAAGTGTCTAGAAACTGCAATTGGTCCAGCCTATGGCAGCTAGACTGCTCATTGGAGCTGATTCCAGAAAGCACGCCACCCCCCTGATGGGACAGCTCCATTGGCTCTCAATTGCCTTCCAGGCTCAATTTAAGGTGCTGGTTTTAGCCTATAAAGCCCTACATGGTTTCAGTCCAGGACACTTGAGACATCGTGTTCTACCATACAAGCCGGGTAGGTTATTAAGATCAAGTCATGAAATGCTCCTCTCCACATAGCTCAGGGGCACCATCACTTAAAATTGACTAAAGTTGGCACATTCTTGAATGTGACACCAAAACTTTGGAACACCTTGCCAAAAGCGGTAAGAGCTGCCCCCACCCTCTTGGCCTTTAGGAAAAATTTGAAAACTTTCCTGTATGGAATAGCTTTTAACTAATGATGACAGAAGCCTAGGACTTGCACTTTATATCATATTTTACCTCCCTGTTTAATTCATTTTGACAGTTTTACGTCCAATATGGACTGACTTCGGATTATCTTAATGGACTATTTTATATTATGTTTTAGCTATGGTTGTAAACCATCTTGAGTCCTTGGAGAAAGGCAATATAGAAATGTCCCAAATTAATTAATAAAATAATCTTCAAAATCTGTAGCTGGTTCTATTTGTGGGATATTGTTTTCTGATACAGATTTTTCAGCAAGAACATGTTACTATAGTCCTCAGTATTCATGTTTTTTCTTATTTCCTTGTTTCTAGTTTTGACCTGAAATACACATTAGAGTATGAGATATTCTGAGATTTGTTCAGAATTTATTATAATAATTACTAATGACTCTTAACATTGCCATTTATTATTATTATTGGGAAATTTATGAGGATATGCAAAGAGATGCTTTTGGTGGCTGATTCCTTTTTTTCTAGACAAAATTAACATTTTCTCCTGTTGGTTTATTATTTTACAGAGTTGTCAATCAATGCTAAATACATTGTTTTCTATGATAAAGGCATGCGATGTGTTATTTCCTAATCATCCGCATAAGTGCATAGTGGCTGTAGCTATAATAAGAAACAAAACATTGGGGAGCTTATCTTCACAAATGACACATTGCTCATTACTAGTAATTTAAGACAGTTGGTGTAATATTGAGATTGTTGTGTATTTAACTTACTTAATATTCCTTGCTTGTTTACAGTAGAGTTCTATGCACTGTGTTTAAAGGATGTATTCCATAATAAATGTGTGTTTAGGATTACATCCTCATTGTTTGTTTGGGGAGGAAGGAAAATAAACTAATCGTATTGTATAAACATGTTGTCTTGACTGATCCATTATGCACAAATGTTCATTTGAATTTTTTTGGCCTTTGGGCTGATTATTTTATTTTACAGAAATGTGAGTCTGGTTCACGTGCAATGTTGATAGGTACCCTTCTGCATGAAATTTTCCAAAAAGCAGGAATGAATTTTACTCAAGAGAAACTGAATGAAATTGCCTTCTCAGTTCTTCAGGGACCAGAGTACCTAAAAGAGCTGTAAGTGCTACCTGTAAGAAGAGTAAATGACAGAGGAAGGTATACATGGTTCTGCAAAGGCCTAATTTTTATTTCTTTATTGTTTAATGACTGCACTTGATAGATTATAGTAAAACCTTTCATTGTATTACTTAGGCAACCCCTCGTTGTCCGAGTATGATTGTCTTCCAGGTGTGGTGTCCTGGCGGTGGATACATAGGTGACTGTGGAGCCCTATTCTTGATCCGCATGTTCTTCCACAATGAGGACATCGGTTTCCAGGTGGAAGGCAATCCCAAAGGATTGGCTTGATGCACCTTCCTCTTGGCACATTTCTTCCTTTTACCCTCCATTCACACTTCTTCAAATTCCACAGCACTGCTGGTCCAGCTAGAGCGCTCAAGGGCCAGGGCTTCCCAGTTTTCGGTGTCTGTGCCACAGTTTATGAGGTTAGCTTTAAGCCCATCTTTAAATCTCTTTTCCTGTATAGTATCTGTTTTGAGGGACAGTGATCAAGCATTCAGACAATGTGGCCAGTCCAGCAGAGGTGCTGGCGTAGGAGCATCACTTCAGTGCTGGTGGTCTCTGCTTCTTCCAGCACGCTGACATTTGTCTGCCTGTCTTCCCAAGAGATTTGCAGGATTCTTTGGAGGCAACACTAATGGAATCGTTCCAGGAGTTGAGTGTGATGTCTGTAGACAGTCCATGTTTTGCAGATGTATAACAGAATTGGGAGGACAATAGCTTTATAAACAAGCACCTTGGTATCCCTATCGATGTCCCGATCCTTAAACATTCTCTACTTTATTCGCAGAGCTCAGGTGGTGTTGTATTTCAGTGTCAATGTTGACTTTTGTGGAGAGGTGGCTGCCAAGGTAGTGGAAATGGTCAACATTTTCTAACATTACACCATTAAGCTATATTTCTGGCATTGCAGAGGGATTGGTTGGTGACTACTGGAAGAGCACTTTGGTTTTCTTGATATTCAATGAGAGGCGGAGCTTTTTGTATGCTTCCGCAAACATGTTTAGAGTGACTTGCAGGTCTTTTTCTGAATGCGCACAGACTACGTTTTCATCGGCATATTGGAGTTTATAACAGATATTGTGAACTTGGTTTTGGCTTTCAGTCTGCTGAGGTTAAATAGCTTGCCATCTGTCCAATAGATGATTTCTACTCTGGTGGGAAGCTTCTCATCAACAAGATGAACTATCATAGTGATGAAGATGGAAAATAAGGTTGGGGCAATAACACATCCCTCTTTGACACCTGATTCCACCTGAAATGGGTCACTTTGGGAGCCATTGCTGTCCAAGACTGTTGCGATCATGTCAACGTGGAGGAGTTGCAGGATGTTCAAAAATTTGTTAGGGCATCCGATTTTTTGGAGGATGGTCCAGAGAGCACTACAATTCACTGTGGCAAATGCTTTTGCAAGGTCAATGAATGCCATGTGGAGAAGTTGATTTTGTTACCTGCATTTTTCTTGAAGCTGTTGTGCACTGAAGATCATGCCCACTTTTTCTCTGGAGGGGTGGAAGCTGTTCCAGGATTTTGGGAAGGTGTCTTCTGAGACAGGTAGAAGGTGGTTTGCAAGGATTCTTGCGAGGATTTTCTCAATGGAGGATAGAAGGGAGATACCTCGATAATTTCTGCAGTCTGTTCTGTCCCCTTTTTTTTGAAAAGGGTGATGATGGTGGCATCCTTGAAGTCTGCTGGAATTTTCTCCGTCACCCACACTTTTTCAATGAGCTGGTGGAGTTGTGTCAGCTTAGGTTTACCCTTTGAAGATTTCAGCAGGGGTCCCATTGTTATTTTTTTGTTGGCTGATGGCGTTGCTGACTTCTTATGTATGTGTATATGCAAATAAATGGGTATGCAAGAGCATTGTACTTTAGAAATACTTTGCACTGTTTTCCTGTTGCCTTTTTTATTCTCTTCTTGACTTTAAAGCATTTGATGTTCTTTTGTCCTCTGATTCCCAAAGGTATCAGTTAAATCTGAACCAAAATGATGTAATGGAGGAAATACAGGAATATTTTCCATCCTTTACTAAATGGGCAGAAGAGTTCATGTACACAAACCATCATGCAAACCAGCATAATTTTCAGCATAACCTGCAGCTAAAATTGTGAGTAATTGTAACACAATATGTTGTTGTGGCTTTACTGGAACTGTATGTATAGCTGTTTCAAAATCTTACACCTGAAAGGATAAAGCAAACAATATACAACTTCTTGCATTATGATGGACAGTCTAACCATTATCCTTTTGGATATTCTCAGCCACTTTAAAGAACTTTAAAGAATTATCCTAGGTTGGTCCTAGGCTTGATCTTCCATGAATGGAACAAACTATGATATGCCAAAAGCTTCCCCTTGGCAGATGGGTTATGTAAAAGGGTAGACATATTTTTGCTAGATACCTTAAGCACAGACCCATACATGATTCCCAAGGGGTCTCTTGATGTTCCAGATCAGTTTTCTTGGGAGACAGGAGAGGGAAGGTCGAATTAACATAATAATAATAATAATAATAATAATAATAATAATAATAATAATAATAATAATAATAAAAATCTTCCTTTGGCTGATAGTGGTGCTCAGTGAGGAATCCTGTCCAGTATTTCATTTAATTCTTGACTTTTAAAATTTCCTTTTACTCTCAAATTACTTCTATGCTAGCTCTGGTGATTTTTTATTCCCAATATCTTAGTGCAGAGCTTTCCAAACATTTCATGTTGATGACACACTTTTTACACATGCATCATTTCATTGATTTTTACTGGCCAACCGGAGGTTAAACTAACCCCTTAAAAGAGATACAGATATATACATAAATTGTAATCACGGAATGTATGGGGACACAACATATCTCAAAGCTGATTAAACTACTGAGCTGCTCAACTTGCTGACCGAAAGGTCGGCGGTTCAAATGGGGGAGCAGAGTGAGCTCCTGCTATTAGCCCCAGCGTCTACCAACCTAGCAGTTTGGAAACATGCAAATGTGAGTAGATGAATAGATACCGCTCCAGCGGGAAGGCTCCATACAGTCATGCCAACCACATGACCTTGGAGGCATCTGCGGACAATACCGGCTCTTCAGCTTAGAAATGGAGATGAGCACCAACCCCCATAGTCAGGCATAACTAGACTTAATGTCAGGGAAAAACCTTTACCTTTACCTTTTCCTATTTTAAATATATGATTTGTAAGATGATATACATATTTCCAAGATTTTTGTCATTGTTACGTTTATGCGACACACATACACACTGCAGCTGACACACTAATGTATTGCAACATACATTTTGGAAAGCTCTGCCGTAGTGGTTATGAGTAAGTGGTTTCATTCTATGAGAGGCTCCCCTGACCAGCTAATTGCATATAGTTTTTCACAATATTTTTTATTGTTTCAACATTACAACAACTTGGTTGGTGCTCATACGTGTACACACTTCATCTTATGTAAAATTTCTTTTGTCTGCACCTTTTTAATATATCCTTCGATGACATTTTAAAAATTGTTAGTACTCCTCATTCTCACCCTTCCCTCCGACTATATATTTACCCGATATCTTTATCTTTAACCATGCACACACTTTCCTTAATTACGGTACAATATTTACATTGGCTTTCATTTATTTTTCATTTTTTCTGTTTTAGTCTGTGTATCCTCCCTAATTACATATGCTATGGTTTCAGATTGGACCTGATCATAAATATAGTTATTCCAGTTTTCTATAGTCCATTTTTTTTTGTTTTTCCATCCTCAAGTTATTACATCTTGTCCTGCTCAAATCATCATTTTGAACAGTTCTTGATCTTTTGTGTAATTTTTCACTTTGTATTCCACCTATCTCTCCAAGGGGACTCAAGGTGGATTCCAGCATACAACGGCAAACATTCAATGCCTCCATAAAACAAGCAGATTCTGACCTAAAATCCTGGAAAACCCAACATATGAAAATAATATGACCTAATATCATATTGAAACTTAACATGAGTTATAGTATACTATAACTAAATTATAGTATTTGAATCCATGTATTTTCAGTCTCCTCTCTTTCTTTTTTCTATACATGATATAGCTAGTTTCTGTCATCACCAGCCTTATATAGTCTGTTAAAGGTTTGCTGATTTTGTGTAACATGTTCTGCTGTTTGGGAGTAAAATCTTTTTTTTTTACCTAAAAGATAAATAACAGTTTACATTGTTCAGAAGCAACATCTTAAAATTAATATGATTTTATTTCAGCTTTCATTAAAAATATAGAAATGTGCTTTCAATAAATTAGTGTGCTTTGCCTCTTCATCCAACACTTATTTTGAGAAGATAGCTTTTGTTTTCTATAAAGATACAAGTTAACATGTCTTATTTGTTCTTTGATAGACCAAGAAATGAAGATGACTCCTTTTGCAATCTCAAAGTTACGGAAATACTGGATGTGGAGGAAAATATCTGGTGTCCTCGGTTTGGCTTAAAGGGCAAAATTGATGTTACGGTTGGAGTAACAATTCACCACAGATCTAAAACTCAGTCCAAGATAATGCCATTGGAGCTTAAAAGTGGCAAGGAATCTAACTCAATAGAGCACAGGAGTCAGGTACTAATAACAACCTTTGTGGAATTATAGTACTCTAATTTTAAAGAAAGTTGAAAAGTGATTAAATATATAAGAGAGCCTGGGAAATTACTTTTAAGATATAGGAATATAGGATGGGCCTTCGGTAGCCCCTGGAATTTACTTCAAGGACACTCCTATGGATACAAAAATCCAGTGGCTTGTTCGATTCTAGTGTTCTCAATCTGGTGTTCCCAGATGGTTTTGGCCTTCAACTTCCAGAAATCCTAACAGCTGGTAAACAGACTGCGATTTCTGGGAGTTGTATGCCAAAAACTTCTGAGGACCCCAGGCTGAGAACCATTACATTACACTAGGTAACAAAATTTGAAAGAAGAAATCTGTTCCTGGTTGGAAAGTATTATTTCCTGTTAAATGGTGTGGTCCTTACTTTGGGAGTAGTTGTTATACTCCAGAAACTTCATTTTCTTGTGGCTACTAAAAACTATGTTGAATGGCTTGAGACCTACAAGATATTCATTGAAAAGCTATAGCAAAATGTGCTGCAAGATGTCCCATAAAAACAAAGTTTTTGCAGTTTAATAAACCTTTCTCATGTTTTTATGGTAGAACCAATTAGGAAAAAAATCATGTTACATAGTGTTGTATGCAATGGTATAGCAAAATGGCATCCCATATATAAAGTGGTCAACAACTGAAATGGATGCCACGGAGACCCTGAGGACCTGTGAAATAGTAGAAGGCTACAGCAGTGTACATCAGTGTGGGGCTAGGCTAGGCACATAGCAAAATCAAAGATTTGTCCATAGTTGTTTTTTCGTCTTCAAATATTGTCAAGCTATGTTTGGTTGAATCCCTGCAGAACCTATGTTTTAACTGTCTATAACAAGGCAGTTGTAGGATGATGCTGGAGGTCCCAGCTAGTTAAGTATGGGAGCCCTGCAGGCACACTCAGTGTGGAGGTGAATGCATCTTCCATGAAAGATTTGTCTTAAATGCAGTATTGAATCCCTTGTCCCAGAAACTATTTTTGGATCCTGCTGATTCTGGCAATTGAGGTCAGACTTCTTCTGGCCTATGCAACATTCTCAGGGATAATCTAGTTTTGTCTCCCAAGTGACTTGGATAGTGCAGATGTTTAGCAGCCTTGATTAGGTGGCTGTTTTTGCATGCTAATGGGGATAAGAGACAGGCATTTATTTGCTGTAATTCACCTTTTGCTAACTTCTAGATTGCGTGTCATAAAATACAGTAATATTGACTTAAAAGTTTATTTCATTCCATGACTGAGCTCTTAATTCAAAATGCTCTTATCTCAAAGTGAATTTTCTCAGTGAACTGCTATGAATCTCTTCCGTCCCCCCAAAACCTCTTTCCAATTTTTTTTGTTATGTGTTTTAAATAAGAAAATGTTATTTATAAATATCAACTAATGAAGGCTTCCATGGCCGGAATCACAGGGTTGATGTGTGTTTTTCGGGCTGTATGGCCATGTTCCAGAAGTATTCTCTCCTGACATTTCGCCCACATCTATGGCAGGCATCCTCAGAGGTTGTGAGGTACCTTACAACGTCTGAGGATGCCTGCCATAGATGTGGGCGAAACGTCAGGAGAGAATACTTCTGGAACATGGCCATACAGCCTGAAAAACACACAACAACCCTATCAAATAATTGATAAATGTACATTCACATGGAGCAATAAAAAAGAAAGATCAACTTTAAAATGATAGAAACCCAAATTTGTGGTAAGAAAGCACAAAGTGAAGAGGCAGAAATATCCTTTTCTTCTAACTGTACTCATTCCAGCCTCCTTCTTGCTCTCTTTCCCTCTCTCTTGTCATGAAGCCCAACATACCAGGAATAAAAACCACACAAAATCAACTAACAAAGTTCCTTAAAGCGGACAAGAGCAAAGTGGGTAGCAATCTCCCAAAACAGAGTGTGTCATAATTGTATTTCTGTGTATTTGTGAAAATCTTTTGTGGCAACCTGTTAGCAATATAGTTTATATATACATTAGTGACTGATGTATTGCAGTGTTTTTAAGAAAAAGAGTGCAAATTTATTCATTTTCCTTACTATACTATACTTTAATATTTTAAAATGTCCTTTCAGGTAGTTTTGTACTCTCTTTTGTGCCAAGGAAAAAGAGCAGACCCTGAAGCTGGGCTTCTTCTTTATCTTAAAACTGGTAATATGTTTCCTGTTCCTGGAAATCGTATGGATCGAAGAGGTGACTTGGGCATGCAAAACTCCTTTTGTAAAGATATATGTATAATGTTTCCTGCCATCCTTTAGCTATACAGCCTTCAAGGTGTCCGACATTGGTATCAAAAATACAATTCTATACTAAAATGTATAAAGCAAGGAGAAAAAGAGAAGTAGAGGCAGAAATAAGTGGTAGAGAGCAGAAAAAATAGGTAGTCACTTGGCATTGAAAAGAAAGATATTTCAATCGAGCAGTTCAGAAGCTGGGTTCTGCTGCTGCAAAGAGTCTCTTGGTTGCAGTCTGCCAATTTTCTGGAAGTGAAGGGAGCTGCAAGTCATCCTCCCTCCCCCTGAGCGGAACCGTTCCATGTGGTGTTCCATGTGGCACCTTTGTTTTTAGGCCTGTTCCTGGGGTAATTTGGGGTGCTGATTCAGAAAATTGCATTGGATAGACCACATCAGCTCTCTTTATTAAATATGGTTTTCCTTGGGTGAGCAGATGGCGACCACTGGATGGCATATGTTCTGTATCAGAAACTAGAGCTAATATGGTCTATCCAATGCAATTTTCTGAATCAGCACCCCAAATAATCAAACTGAATCTAAAGTTGACCAAAAACTAATTTGTAATCCTTTTGGTACTAATGTTAGAGAGTGGTCCCTGGTCAAAAAAAGGTTGGGAACAACTGATGTAGGAGAAGGCAGTCGTTCAGGTACCATCATTCTAGGTCAAAGTGGGGATCATGCATCCCTTCAGATGTTATTGTACTGCATTTCCCTCATTCCTCATCACTGCCTGTGTTGGCAAAAGCTGTTGGAAATTGCAGTAATATGATAAAGAGAAGGCTTGGATTGCGTGAGTGTGCAAACACAGGAGAGGTAGGGGGAGCACACGCCGGCCTCCCTGCCTACCCCAGGTTGCTGCCGCCTTTACCTCTTCTTCCTCTGCTCCCAGCGTTTGCCTGCGTTGCATCCGCTTGCCAAGACCCGCTGCCTCACCAGAGCCAGGCCACCCACACCGCTCCGTGCTGCCTTCACCCTCCTGGAGTGGCGCAGGCAGGGAGGGGATGGCACAGCCTGGCTGCATGGAACTGGTAGGGGTGGCCCTGGCTCTGGGGAGGCGGTGGGCCCCAGCAAGCGGATGCAAAGGGGGCATCTGTGTCATAGGGCAGACATGGAGGCTGGCGCACATTCCCGCTTCCTCCTGTGCATGTGCATGCCAACCCAGACTTTTTAGCCTTTCTGTTTTTTCCACCTTTCTCTCCCTTACTTTTCTTTCCTTTCTTTCCTTCTTTCTCTCTCCCTCCCTTTCACCCTTCCCTCTTCCTTTTTTCTTCCCTTCCTCCCTTCTATCTTCTTGTCATCCATCTCTCCTTTTTCCTTTCCTTCCTATCCTCTTTCTCTCTTCCTTTTCTTCATTCTCTTATGGCCTTCTTTTCTTCTCATCCTTTTTCTTTCTCTCTCTCATCCTTTTATTTATTTTATTTTTATTTACAGTATTTATATTCTGCCCTTCTCATCCCGAAGAGGACTCAGGGCAGATCACAGAACATACATATGTGGCAAATATTCAGTGCCATTTATACACTAACAAGATAGACAATTGTACAAGATAAAAGTATATATAGGATTTCTCATCTTCGGCAACTTGGAGGCTTGTGCTCGGTTCCGGCCATGAGACTGGGGGTGGGTGTTGTCCCCCCATCTCCCGGCCAAAGAGCTTTTGTTTGTAAACTTTTCCCCTTGATTGAATTGCTGGCATTTTTCTGGCATTTCCTTATGGGTGCCTTAAATACCTCCTGCTTTTAAGCGGTACCTATTTATCTACTTACATTTTGCTTTCAAACTGCTAGGTTGGAGGAAGCTGGGCTAAAGGCCAGAACCTCACCCTGACCCAGGCTTCTAACTGTCAACCTTTTGGATGACAAGATTTACTACAGTTGGTGGTTTAACCTGTTGTGTTAAAGCTCGGCCCTTCTCTCCCCCCCCCCCCTTATTTTCCTTCCTTTCCTCTTCCTTTTCTTTCTTCCCATCTTTTCCTCCCTCTTTCCTTTCTTTTATCTTCCTTTACTTTCTTCCTCTTTTCTTACCTTGTTTCTATTCTCCATCCATCTTCTCCTTTCTTCCTTCTCATCCTGCTTTTTTTTCTTTTCTTTCCATCTTCCCTCCTTCCAGTTTCCCTCTCTTTCAAGTTCCGCCTGTCTTCCTTTCCTTCCTTTCTTCCCATCAAGGATTTCCTGATTCTCTGATGTCACTTTCCATTGGTGGAAGATTTGGTGATCCAACACTTTTTATTTTTAAAGAAGAAACTGTAATGCACAAATTACGAAGAGTGCAGTTTTTGCCATTGCATATTACATTCACAGTAAATAAATTTTTTGGTTTCAGGGTTTTGAAAATTGAGGTGCGGATTAGATTCAGTGGCACACTAGATTTGAGTAAATACGATATTCTGAGTCAGTTGAACTTTTAAAATCATCCAAACTCCATTTCAGCAATGCAAGGTGAAAGTTGCTGTGGTTTGGGAAAACTGTATCAAGATAATATTTTCTTGGAGGGACATGCTTTGGTGGGCAAAATAATTTCTGAGGCTTTTCCTCAATCCTGTAGTGCAAATGATTGAAGTGACCCCTGTCCCTTCCCCAGCCTCAATGTTTGGAAGGAGATTGATGTTGATTCTACACTGAGTGGTGCTCAGAAGGCATAAAAATTTATCAAGCACATCAACTTTTCTTGGTACTTTTCATGTGCTGTAAATATATAATAGTCATAGATACAAATAAAACATTTTTCCTTTCCCCCTATCATTCAGCTATGAGGACTTATTTTTGCATTGTGCAAAACCTCTAAGCTTTCCTTGTGATTTTCATAGCAAGTTTATTTGAGATCATAATTTCCTGAAAGAGAACAGGAAGGAAATGAAGCAGCAGTTCTGGTTAATTGAAACAGACAATGCAGTCAATTTACCCCAGAGTAGTCCATAAGGAAGTTGTGTGCATGAACTTTGCAGTGAATTCTCCCTTGTACACCAATCTCTCCTGCTGCCAGTGCTGTCTGTATTTTTCTAGAAGGGGAGGGAATGTCAAGAAAAATGTGGCCAATCTCTCCAAAAAGACATATTAAAAATTCTATCCAAAAGCTTAATTTTTTTAAATTATGATTAATTGGCATAAATGTGGTGAAACAGGAACCTTTATGCATTTTTGGTGAGAATGTGACAAAGATACAAACATTTCATAGGAAAATAAAGGGTAAAATGGAAGAAATATCTGGGGTAAAACAGCTGAATAAAAACTTTTTACTCTGAAAATAGAAGTTGAAATTTGTAATACACATTAGGAAAATATTATAAAATATATATGATAGGAGCAGCATAAGCAACGGTTGTGCTGGGATGAAAAGAATACAAAATAATGGGAAATTAAAAATGATACGAATATCTAGCCGGCTATATGCTCCAGGATTATATCATTGAAAAGAAAAAATAAGTATATAAATGGATGTCATATAGGGGAACTGGGTCTCAAATTGGAATGAACTGATAGCCAAAGTGAAGACAAAAAGCAAATACAAGGAATCAAATGAGACCATATCCATGATCCAGCAAACAGAATAAAAGCTGAAATTTAATCACAAATTCAATTCAGTTTTGCCTGTTAGAATATTTCAGGTGGGGTGGAATATAGTTCCCATCCCATACAGTTAGTCTGGAAGGAAACGGTAGTGACGTACAGAAGAATCAATAGGATCATACTCTCCCTGTTTGCTGTAATAGGTGTAACGTTTGTGGGCAACTGAGGTGGCTTCTATCCTAAAACCAAGATCAAATCCAGATTGAAGTAAAACTAGATAATATGTGGTATATCTATCCATGACCTTAATTGCTGCACATATACTATTCTCTGGTTGCTGATATTTCTGAGGTCCCTTCTTCATTGTTATATAAAATCCAGATTATTTGCTTTGAACTGGATTATATGGCAGTATAGATTCATATAATCCAGTTCAGAGCAGATAATGGTATTATTTGCTTTGATAATCTGGATTTTATGGCAGTGTAGAAGGGGCCTCAAATATTGTCCATTGCTAGATCAGGCTAAGCAGCTACATTTTTGTTATGTTTTCTTTCTTAAACTTTGGAAAACAATCTTGGCATGTTTTTATTTTCCCTCCTACAGAACTCATTAAATTAAGAAACCAGTTGGCCTTCTATTTGCTTCATAGCCTACGTAAATCTGACACAGGAAGGCAGCAGACACAGCTTGCATCTTTGCCGCCATTGATTAGCGACAGCCAGACATGCCGCTGCTGCTCTCAGAAACAGAACTGTCTGCTTTATAGCCGGTAAATCCCCCTTAAAGAGCTTAGCTTATAAATGGCTCTTTACAACTTGACCTCAATACAAACTGACCGATATCTTAGGCCCTTTCCACACAGCTATATAAAATCCACATTGAACTGGATTATCTGGCAGTGTGGACTCAAGTATTCCATTGGAAAGCAGATATTGTAGACTATCTGCCCTAATATTCTGGATTAATTTGTGTTGTTGGGCTTGTCCCCATGTGAGCCGCTCCAAGTCCCTTCGGGGAGATGGAAACGGGATACAAAAATAATGTTGTTTTTATTATTATTATTATTATTATTATTATTATTATTATTATTATTACTAGTAGTAGTAATAGTAGTAGTAGTAGTAGTATTATATGGCTGTGTGGAAGGGCCCGTAGTTTTATTCAGGTTCAGTTTCTATGGAATGTGCATGCATAAAGCTCTTTATCACATTGAGGCCTTGGTTCATGTGTGATGTGAAAATGTATGAAATAAAAATCAAGTGAAATGTGGTACAGTTGATTGATTTCTTCCATAAGGATTTCAAAATCATCCTTGGAATTTGCCATTTTGTAGGTTAATAGTATAATGGATTTGAATCAAAACATTGTCTAATGTGAATAATAATCCACAATGAATACACACTGGCTTCATTGTGATACTGCTCTGCATTTGTACTATGTCACATTGTTTTGGCTCTAATTTTCCCAGATATGATCCACGACAAGTAGAAACATAAAGAATGATTTAAATATAGTTGTGGTTTTGTAATGGAGTGCATCAAAAGGTTAGACCCACAAATAGGACAAAGCCTCTTGATTACATCTAGGGCCCCTTCTACACTGCCATATAAAATCCAGATTATCTGCTTTGAACTAGATTGTATGGTAGTATAGACTCAGATAATCCAGTTCAAAGCAGATGTGGATTATCTGCTTTGATAATCTGCATTATAAGGCAGTATAGATGAGGTTTGGGAAAAGCAATGGACAAGAACTAGATTTTATACAGGTGTAAGAACTCAAACATGTCACTGAGTCTTTTACGGCTTTCTCTGACATTATCATGGGCATTTTTAAATCTAAATGCTGCAATATTTTTAATGGGGGAAAAACATAGACCATCTTCTACACTGCTATATAAAATCCAGATTGTCTGCTTTGAACTGGATTATATGGCAGTGTAGAAGGAGCCTTAGTTACAAATTATCTATAATTATAGTTGCTATTATGAGCTATTTTTCAGGAGAAATATTACTGGTTTTTTTCAGGGCTGTAGAGCAACAGAGCAATGCCTTAATTCCTCCTGATGTTGTGTCTGCTATTGAAAAAGAAACCCAGCATCTGAAGCCGTCTCACTTGGAGTATTTTCATCTCTGGTATCTGATGCTGACCTTAGAGTCAGAGAGCAAAGATGGAAGGAAGGGTCATAGAAATATATGGATGATGTCTGCTGCAGAAAGGTAAGCATTGTCTGGTTTTTTAGGGTGGTTTATTTATACTCTTTGTTTTACATTGCTATATTTTCTAATGAACTGCTACACGCTGCATTAAGAAGTTAACCAAAAAGAGTTGCAACCATTTCACCCTAATGGATAAATCACAATGGTTTATCATACTTCTGCAAGTTTTACAGGCTTTACTGTTCTTAATTTTTGTAGAGAGAAGCATGGAGACTGCATTGGAAGCATGGTCCAAATGAAATGTGTTCAGGAGGTGACTGATGGACAGTATCTACACTGGTTCCAGCGTAAAAATGGTTCTGTACCTGTAACAATTCTGATGGTAGGAGACAGAGTCGTTGTGAGCAGTGAAGACACTGCCTTACTTGGTTTGTCAACTGGTTATGTTCAAGAGGTCAACAGAACCAAAATTTCCTGCTTATTAGATAGGTAATATAGTGCAAAAATGCTCAATGCTTTTGTTATTAGGGTAATTTAATCTTTCTCCTGTGAGAAAATGTTTTGTTGGTTATTTATCTGCATTGGAAACCCATCTCTTCACATGTAGCCGGTTTGATTATATTGGTGTACATAGCCTTTCAGGAATAGCATAAGGAGAAATTCGAGCCCTTCATTGTTGTTGTTGTTTATTTGTTTCCGACTCTTCGTGACCTCATGGGCCAGCCCATGCCAGAGCTCCCTGTTGGCCACCCTCAGCTCCTTCAAGGTCAAGCCAGTCACTTCAAAGATACCCTCCATCCATCTTGCTCTTGGTCAGCCCCTCTTCCTTCCAGTGAGGTTTAGCCATTTGAAATCTGTCATGATTGAGTAGAAACCAGGAGGTGAAGAGGGATAGGTGACAAAACCAGAAAGAAGCAAGAAGTTAGACTAATAAAGGCTGAAAGTGGACTGACGACCCAGAGTGCTGTAGTGTTTGAGCGATAGATTATGACTCTGAGGAGCAGGTTTCAAATACCCACTTGACCGTGGAAAAACCCACTGGGTGACCTTGGGCAAGTCACACTCTCAGGCTCAGGGCGAGGCAAAGCAAGGCATCCCCTTCCTGAACAAACCGTGCCAGAAAATTCCTTGATAAGTTCACCTTAGGGTCACACACAGCAACAAAGTTAGAAGAAGTCCCAAAGCCCTCAAGATCGAGGGGGGATAATGGATCCTCTACACCTAAAGAGATAGTCCATGTCTGGTTCACAGAGACATTGATAGACCTTTATTGTATACATTTTCTTCCGTGCTTGCCTTTTGAGGCTAAGTTGGTGCATTTTTCATTAAATGCACCAACCTTTTCCTTAGCCTTCACAATGAGTTTCCATTGGTATTAAAAATACAACTGGCATTCCACATTTGCCGTGTTAGGGGAGGAGAACTCTCACAAATGTGAAAAAAATGCGAACATTTACAGGAGAGGGGAAGTGCTTCATTGTATAGTTGGCAGGTGGAGGGGTGATGCTGTGGCTCCTCTGAATCCATGGGAAGTGGAGTAGCAGCAGTGATTTCAGGTACCAACCACCTGCCACCGAAGTCTACAACCAGCAGACTCTGTTGGGAGGTGGATGGTGGCTGAAATCCATGGGGAGAAGAGCAAAGAAGTAGCATTGTATATATATGTTGGCAAGTCTGTTTTCTCTATTTTCCAAAGTTATGGGGAAAGGAGGAATCAGTGAAGAGCTTGCCAACCATTCTGCAAAGCATACACACTGACTGACTTTTGGGGGAAGAAGAAACCCCAAAAATACGGTAATTAAATCTGAGGATGCTGAACCTGCAAATTAGGGCCAACTATTTTTTTTCATATCAGTTCAGTAGTGATGAAACTTAAGGCTGACTTTTCCTCTCCGGGTTTTTTTTATTTTTGTTCATGTTAACTAAGAATTGTTTCCATCTAATGTATTCCAGGAACCTATCACACCTACCCAAAGATACTGTATTTAGGTTAGATCATGATGAAGGAGTTTATGGCATTGACGCCCCTTTAGGAAACCTTTCTAAATTGATGGACAATTCTCCTGCCAGGTTTGTTTAAATTGATTTCCCCCCCTTAATTAACATTCTTTTTAGAACTGTGTCTGCCGTTTTGATCATTTATCTCTCAACTCTTCCTTTTAGTGAACGACTTCGGAATTTAATCATAGATTTCCACAAGCCACAGTTTGTCCAACACTTGAGCTCAGTCCTTCCTCCAGAAGCAAAGGAGACTGTTGCAAACATTCTGAAAGGTACTATAGATATCTGGCTCCTGTTCAGAATACAGTGTTCCCCCGCTACGCGGTTCGCTTATTGTTGACTTGTTTTTTATGGGAAAATTTATTTATTTATTTATTTACCCACTCGTTGCTGCTTTTAATGGTTAAGTGGCCTTTCTCCCCCTTGCAAGCCCTGGGGAGAGTGAAGCCTTTCCTACCAGCACCGGCGGGCCCTGTGCTTCATGCTTGCCATGTTGCTCTGGCTGCTTCTGCTCTTGCAGCCAGGGAAGAAGACACCACTCTGCCCGGGAAGTGAGCGAGCGAGCAGGGAAGGAGGGTGAGAGAGTGAGGGCGGGCGGCAGCAGAGGAGCCTGGAAGAGACGGCCAGGCTCCTTTTTCTGCTGCTGCTCCAGCCGGGCCACACCGGGAAATGTGGAGGATTCGGAAGAGGGGACGGAGTCCTCCACGAGTCCCGCTTCCTCTACTGAGTCCTCCATGTTTCCCGGCGTGGCCTGGCTGGAGCAGCGGCAGAAGCAGGAGCCTGGCCGCCTCTTCCAGGCTTCTGCTTCTGCCGCCCACCCTCACTCTCTTACCCACCCTCCCTCGCTTGCTCGCTCACTCACTTGGCGGAATGGCGTTCCTTCTTCCCTGGCTGCGGGAGCAGAGGCAGCCAGAGCAACATGGCGGGCAGAGAGCGCTGGTAGGGGAAGCTTCACTGGCTCCCCGGAGCTTGCAAGGGGGAGAAAGGCCACTTAACTATTAAAATAATGTGTAAATATTAAAGTAAAAATAGCGTCCCTACTTTGCAGAGTTTCACTTATCGCGGGTGGTCCTGGAACATAACCCCTACGATAAGCGAGGGATCATTGTATATATTTCCTTTTTCAGAGCAACATAAGTCAGTAAATTGGCATGTTCCAGTACAAAAATTCAATTGCAAAATCCTGTGACTGAAAATGTGGATTGCATGTTTTCTCAACACTAAGACCATTCAGAGAGAAAAAAGATATTCATATTGACTTATCAGTTGTTCATGCTGGGTAATTATGTTGCCAGAGAGAGCAGGATTAGAGTGTTATTCATACAACCTTCCCGTACTCTAGAATTTAGGCAGCGTTTTATAATCTGAATTGCAAAAAATTATGGTAATACCTTTCAAATTATAGAACTGAGATGTACTTTCCGAAAGACCTTTCACTGTGTCAGTGATTGAGCTGGTATTTAAAGTGAGATCATAGTGCAATTCTTATCTCAGGACAAATAGGGTATTATTTTTATCTTTTTTTGAGAGCTCCTGTCAGAGAATGCAGTTTATCATGCTGACTCAAGGTCTTTCCATACATCCATATAACCCAGAATATCAAGGCAGAAAATTCCACAATATCTGCTTTGAACTGGGTTATCTGAATCCACACTGTCATATATTCCAGTTCAAAGAAGAAAATATAGGATTTTATGCAGCTGTGTGGAAGGAGCCTCAGAGGAGCTTTCTGAGCTAACATGCATTTCAAGTTTTTATATATTAAATTAAAATAGTGAATCCACAAAAGGTATTAAGATGCAAAAGCTAGGATCCTGCGCACTAGAATAAGCCTTATGTGAGAAGTCCCACTCCAGTAATTATTCAATGGTGAGTCAATAAGTAGATAAATCAAATGGATTCAATTGGGCCGCTGAAGTCAAGACAAAAAGAATTTAGACCAAAATCTTGTTCCTAGTGGGGCTGCACAGATAAATGTTGGTTAGTAATCTGTGGCATATAGAAATGCCAGAAAAAAGAATGTAGTTTACAGACACAGAAGATTATTATTGGATTTTGCAAATCAGTTTTAAAATGTGTAATACAGTAGAGTCTCACTTATCCAACACTCACTTATCCAACATTCTGGATTATCCAATGCATTTTTGTAGTCAATGTTTTCAATATATTGTGATATTTTGGTGCTAAATTCGTAAATACAGTCATTACTACATAGCATTACTGTGTATTGAACTACTTTTTCTGTCAAATTTGTTGTATAACATGATGTTTTGGTGCTTAATTTGTAAAATCATAACCTAATTTGATGTTTAATAGGCTTTTCCTTAATCCCTCCTTATTATCCAACATATTCGCTTATCCAACGTTCTGCCGGCCCGTTTACGTTGGATAAGCGAGACTCTACTGTATATCATTTTCGAAGACGGCACTGAATTCCTAACAGGGCTAGTCCCTGAATAAAAATGGGTGTGGTAGAAAGCTTTGGAGAGCTTGCAAGCAGAGTATGAAGAAAATTGTCTGTCCTGGATTTCTTTTCCCTTAACTGAAGTTCTATGTACAGTCACTTGGAGCATTCACTGGATGACTCTGTGGGACTAGATTCCCATCTGCACTGACCATTTAATGCAGTTTGAAGCAGTTAGACAACAATGCCCATGAAAGCATGTGAAAGAAAGCCCTTGATGTGCATCAGTGCTCTGTGGTTTGTGTCCCCATCCAGTCCACAAACTGGTTCCAGAAAATCCACTTTCTTCAATAATGGTTTGAAACTTACTCAAGTGCTCAGTGTAGATATGCCCTGAGTGGGTGACTGAGCATAGGACTGAACCATGAAATACACTGTGTCTGTATATGGAACTAAAGGCTATTGGGATTTTAATCTCGGTATTCTAAGATGGTAAAACAAAGCAAAGTAGTACATAGGAATTACCTTTCCTACTAGAATTGTTTAATATGAAGGAAATAAGCATGATTTAAGTTATATGTAGGGCTAATGAAAACTCCTTTTGTTTCATAAATCAAAGGCCTGAATAAACCTCAGAAGCAAGCAATGAAACAAGTGCTGCTTTCAAAGGACTATACACTTATTGTTGGTATGCCTGGAACAGGAAAGACCACTACAATATGTGCTCTGGTAATGCCTAGTACTGTATAGCAATGAGCAAGAACATGTGTTTGAGGCTGCATTGGCAATTGTCTGGTGATTTGCATGTGGAACATTAATATCTTTGGTAGGGGTGGTATGTTATTGACATTTTATACTTTTGATATTAGTGAAGTAGTTGTGGCATTGAATGTTTGCCGTTTATATGTGTGTTAACTACCCTGAGTCCCTCTGAGGAGAGAGGGCGGTCTAGAAATAAAGTTTTATTATTGTTATTATTATTATTATGATTAGTGTTAATTGGCCCTCTGTTTGTGCTTGCAAACATATTTCTGAAGCAATGCGTCCATGCTAAATTATTTAGCAGCTAACATGTTAGCTTGTATGTTTGAAAAATTTGTTAATATTAAGTTTCTTTTTTAGACTCACATGTTTTGGGAAATCTTCTGTTAGGAGATATTAACAAGTATAGGTACAAAAAGGGAAAAGAGAAGCAGATAAAAAAACAGTTTATTTCTTTTCCTCTATAATAGAGTTCTGGAAAAACATTTCCTAAGACTTGGTAGAATTACTGTATGTCTTACTTTATTAGATTAAATGTAGATTTTAGCAGTAGTGGTCAAAATCTTGTAATAAAACATTTAAAGTCCAGCTGTATTATAGCAAAATATTGAATGTAGGTTAAAGAATGGCAACCCAGATATCACATGTTTGCTCTCACAGTGGAAGCTTTTACCTTAATCTTCTCAAATAGCAAATGAGCATTGTTGCACATACTTTATGTTAATAAACACTTACCAAAGGGTGCTAATGCTCATTTAAACAGCTGCAAGAATGTCTGAAAAACCCTGAACTTTGTCTAAATAAGTCTTGTCAATATTTAATGTTTAAAATGTCAATATGTATTAAGTTTTATTTGCAAATATTTTAAGCTTATGTTTTATATGTATTTTAAGGCATTGAATAATTGCCATATGTAAGCCACCTTGAGTCCCCTTTGGGGTAGAGAAAGGCAGGGTATAAATAGGATAAATAAATAAATAAAATGAAATAATCGTGCCTAGTTATGTAACTGTTCTGGCTTCTGAAGTGTGAAGTGTAAGACATATCTTTTCAATTTTGTATCTGAGCAATGCCACGCTTTAATGTGGAATTTATGGAATTCCAGCCTTATTTAAGTACGTTATGTCATGAAAATACTTGAGAACCTCAGATTTACGTAGGCACATATGCATTCATAGAATACCCAAGGAAGAATCAGATAGATGAATTCTGTACCAGAATTGCTAGCAAACATGCGTCTTCCACCATTCATGTTCTTGACCAACAGTGGAAGGAATTTTGTGCATATTCTCATTTTTCTATAAAGTATATGGCATGTGGGACAGGAATCCTGTGAACTAGACTTCCCTCTCTTAAATGGAGGGCCCATATGTTCAAATGTTGGTACAGCTATAAAGCTGTTTTCTATGTGTGCAACTGTGTAGATAGTTGTGGTTATGAGCACCAAAGCGGGAAGGCAATGGCGTTCCATGCAGTCATGCTGGCCACATGACCTTGGAGGCGTCTACGGATAACACTGGCTCTTCAGCTTGGAAATTGAGATGAGCACCACACCCCAGAGTTGGACATGACTGGACTTGATGTCAGGGGGAAACCTTTACCTTTACCTTTACCTATATGGCAGTGTAGAAGGGGCCTAGGATTTTGCGGTGGGGAGCTTTTAAACTGAGGTTTAATTCTTTTTGTCCCCCCCCCCCCCCAATTTTCCACACTTTAGGTCCGGATTCTTTATGCTTGTGGCTTTAGTGTTCTCTTGACAAGCTTCACACACACTGCTGTTGACAACATCCTTCTCAAACTCGCAAGGTTCAAAGTAGGTTTTTTGCGGCTGGGTAGAGCTCAAAAGGTTCATCCCGACATACGAAAGTTTACAGAAGAAGAAATCTGCAAATCCAATTGTATTAAAACCGTAGCTGATTTGGAGAAGCTCTATCACAGTCAAGTAAGAGCAGTGGTTTTCAGAGCTTTTTGAATGTCCCGGAAATGTATTTTGGAAATGAAACTGTAGCAAGACATTTATGTGAGCAGCACATTGACTGTCTTTTTTCACTATTATTATATCTTGATTATGAGGCCCTTTGTTGTTAACTGATGTCAAGTTGATTATGATTATGAATGAGAGACTTTAAATTCATCCTTTTTCCAACAGCCTAACTTTCTTGATTGGGTTTATCCATCTGTAATGCAGTCTTCCTCTTTTCCTACTGCCTTCTCATTCCTTTTCTAGTGAGTCATGTCTTCTCATGATATGTCTGAAGTTATGACTGTCCCAATTTAGTCATCTTGCTTTTTAGGAAGAGTTCATCCATTGCTTTTTTTTAATTTGAAGAACTCTTATTCAGTACTGCATTTCCAATGAGTTGATTTTTTTCCCATCAGCTTTCTTCACTCTCCAGCTTTCACAACCATACATAGAAATTGAAAATATGATGGCATGGACAATCCTAACTTTAGTATTCAGTGATATATCTTTACATTTCAGGATCTTGCCGAGTTCCTCCCAAGTTCTAGTTTTACTAATTTCTTGACTATAGTCTTCATTCTGATTCATCATGGAGCCAAGGTGCAAAATATCTTGAACCGTTTCAGTGTCTTTATTGGATGCATGGTATCAGCACTCTTGTTTTAAATTTCTCTTTGATTTATTTGATCTCATGTGAAATGTCTTTTGTTCTTTTTTGTTGTAATCTTATCGTTTTCCACATTGATTATTATAGCAATATAGTGGCTGGGGAGGGGGGATTGTCCCTGGACACAAGTCACTGAACCGTTGTGTTCATGGTTCTGACCATATTTCTTTCCCCACTTACTCTTCTCAACTCTTCTTAACTGCTTGAAGAGCTTCATCTGTCACCCATTGAGGCTTCCCTTCTTTGGCTGCAGACAGTGTATTTTTGCATTATTCCCTAATAATGTCCTTGGCTGCAGTCCAGGGTTCTTCTGGATAGGCTCAATAGTGCAATTTTTTTTACATTCTCTTTAAATTCTATGGAGATGTTTTTTCAGGTTATATTTGGGCGCAATGATTGGTTTACAGGTCTTATTCAGCTTTAATGTTTGATATTTGCAATTCATGGTTTTATTTAAACGTATTCCTTTTGTTCTTCCAATCATACCGTATCCCTCTTGAATTTTCCATATAATATGTCAATTTCCAGAATTGTAATTAATGCAGCATGTAGTCTGTGAAATTGAGAAACACAGTAGATGCTACTTTATTGCACAGGTGTACTTATGAGATGAGTCAGTTTTTGAGCCAAAACACACTTTTGACAACACCCTGTTGGCAGAAACAGTGTAGAAGTTGTCTTTGAACTAAACTCCCTTCAACATTACAAGCAATTCTCATAGTCAGATTTTACCATTTGAAAAAATGGTACATAGTGTTGACATATATAAAACATTATAGAATTATTTATAAGGATAGATGTAATATATAAGTACTGAAAATACTTTTATCTTTCCGGATCATTTATAATTAACTTCTTTCCTTCATTTAAAAAAAAGATATGTAGACTGGCCTCAGTTGTAAATAAATAAATAATTGTTGGGACAGGCAATCGCCAAACCAAAGAACTAAATTTACTAATGGGACTACAGTTGTCAGTATTGTATTGTTTAGATCATAGAGTTGGAAGAGACCACATGGGCCATCTAGTCCAACCCCCTGTTATGCAGGAAAAGCACAATCAAAGCACCTCCAACAGATGACCATCCAGCATCTGTTTAAAAGCCTCCTAGAAAGGAGCTTCCACCACACTCAGAAGCAGAGAGTTCCACTGCTGAATAACTCTTGCAGTTAGGAGGTTCTTCCTAATGTTCAGGTGGAATCTCCTTTCTTGTAATTTGAAACTAAATCACATGTATCAAACGCAAGGGCCACGGCCGAAATCCGTCCATGTCATTTTATGTGGCCCTCCTCCAGATGTTGAACTACAATTTTTGTATTTCTCATCATCAGACATCATGATTAGAGCTGATTGGAGTTTTGATACAGTAACATCTGGAAGTCTGCAGTTTGTTCTGTTCTGTCTGGATAGTGGGGTTTGAATTTAGATACAAGACTTGTGGATGTGATGTCTGACTTTAAAATGTCATTTCATCTTTCCACAAGTGCTGTTGGATTGCATTCCCATTATTCCCAGTTCACATGGTAGATGGGAGTTGTTCAGTAACATCTGGGGACCAAAACTAGGTAAAAAATAAAGAGCATCGACTGCTATGTAAAAAAATACATAGTTGGCCCTCTGTATCCATAGGTTCTCTGTTCATGGATTCCACAGCCCTTTGAAGGCAACAATTAGGCTGATGTGGCCTTCAATGAAAAGAAGTTTGACAGCCGTGGTTTAGATGGATTGTTACAAATTGAATATATGGGTCAGATGTTAGTTGCAAAACACAAAACTTTAAAAGAACGAATTCCTGCTTTTTAATTTTTTACAGCCAGTAGTTGCAACAACATGCATGGGAACAAACCATCCAATTTTCACTCGTAAACGATTTGACTTTTGCATAGTGGACGAGGCTTCTCAAATCAGCCAGCCTATCTGCCTGGGCCCACTTTTCTATTCGCTTCGGTTTGTACTAGTGGGGGACCATCAGCAGTTACCTCCGTTGGTGCAAAATGCAGAAGCAAGGTAAGATAGCATCCTGCTGATAGGGCAGTGTATACAGTGTACCAGCAAATCTTTCTGCAAGACATTGACTGATTTCTCTTGTATTAGAGACCTTGGCATGGGTGAAAGCTTATTCAAGAGGCTGGAAAAAAATGAAAATGCTGTTGTGCAGCTAACTGTACAGTACCGAATGAACAGGTATGTACAGCTTGAATTTGTTCTTTGGTCTCTGCATATTGGGAATGTTCAAATCTGACTTGATTTTGCTTTTTAAATTCTTTTAGAAAAATTATGTCACTGAGTAACAAGTTGGTATATGATGGCAAACTGGAGAGTGGCTCTGAGAGGATATCCAAAGCTGTAATTGACTTGCCGAAGTTTAAAGAATTGAAATTGGAACAGCAGTATCCCTCAAAAACATGGCTAAAGGAAACTCTTGATCCAAACAACCCGGTCTGTTTTCTTAACACAGAGAAGGTAGATTCTGCTTGCTTTCACTTCCCTTTATCCTGTGAACAAAGCTCAGTGGTCTTATTTTATTTGTTAGAACAGTTTCTCAAACTGCTCCTCCCAATATTTTAGATTTCAGCTCCCGCAATTCCTAACAGCAGATAAGCTGGCTGAGATTTCTGGGAACTAAAGTCTAAAACACCTGGAGGAGCACAGTTTGAGAAACACTACATTCGAAAACTGAAGACAATATTAGTGGCAAACGTCGTAATGCAACGTGTCCACTTTTAGCTTTTAGTGTGGGCTTTCTCCTTTTTGGCATAATTGTTTCAAATCCAAGCTGTTGTTTTTAATATAAATAGGTCCAGCTCAGCCTTTTTTAAAAATCTAAACAGACAAGTTGGAATTTACATCATTTCAGATTCTAGGGTCTGGTATTTGCCTTTGCTTTACAGATTCCAGCTCCAGAACAGATAGAAAAACATGGTGTGAGCAACATGACAGAAGCCAGACTTGTACTCTTTCTGACATCTATGTTTATAAAGGTATTAATCATGATTGTACTATTGTGTCATTGGTTGGGAGCTCCTCCCCACAGCAACAATATAGTAATATATAATGCTAATATTGTGCTATTCTAATAAAAATATTATATAGTATATATTATTGATAGTATTATAATGTAATACAATATAATACTAATAATAATGCAATATAATAATTTTATATTATATATTACATGTAATATTACTAATAATACTAGCTGTGCACAGCCACACGTTGCTGTGGCAAAGTGTGGTGGCATGGGAAATAAGGAATCGATGGTAGTTAGTATATGTTATTTCCTAAAGCTTGTGAATATACAATATTTGTGGTTGTTTCTTTTTTTGTCTGTTGGAGGCAAGTATGAATGCTGCAATTAGCCAAAATTATCATCATGTAATGGCCTTTCAGCTTCAAAGCCTGGCTGCTTCCTCCCTGGGGGGGAATCTTTTGTTGGGAGGTGTTAGCTGGCCCTGATTGTTTCCTGTCTGGAATTCCCCTGTTTTCAGAGTATTGTTCTTTATTTACTGTCCTGATTTTAGAGATTATATTGTTTTGTTTTATTATACCACAGTAATTTTTATATATTATATTTATAATCTTATATTATTTGCTTTGAACTGGATTATATGAGGCCCCTTCTACACAACTGTATAAAATCCACATTGAACTGGATTATATGGCAGTGTGGACTCAAGATAATCCAGTTCAAAGCAGATACTGTGGATTATCTGCCTTGGTATTCTGGGTTATGTAGCTGTGTAGAAGGGCCTTGAATCTACACTGCCCTATAATCCAGTTCAAATCTGATAATCTGTATTTTATAGGCAGTGTGAAAGAGGCTTAAGTGAACCCTCGGCCATTGTGGCTGAGGCGGTTGCTAGGACACGAAGTGAGCAAGGCCTAAAGGGGGCGGGGCCTACCCTTCTGACTGGCATGCAGGAGGGGAACGGTTCTTCCTCATACTCTGTAATTTGGACTTTATTTTAACATATAAAAAAGGGAAACATTCAGCGCCACAATCAAATTCAAACACATCAAAATAATAAAAAACACAAAATATCATCAGTAAATTTACAACAAATAAAAGAATTAGAACTAAAATAAATACAAATACTGAAATAAAACATAATTACACTAATAACATAATTACACTAAAAACGTTTACCCTGAACAATTGAATGACTAAAATGCATAGAAAGTGCCTATCATTAGCTGTGCTTTAAAATATACTGTAGCAGCCAAAAGATACAAAAAAAATTAGCCAGCATTCCGGTAAGATTGATTTGGGGTATGCTAGTCCTCCTCCTCTCCATACGCTAAGGTGCCTAAATGTGTTTTCAGAAGTTTTTTGAAGCAAAGGAGGGTAGAGGGCATTTTTATTTCTTTGGGAAGGGAGTTCCAGAGGTGGGGAGTGATCATGGAGAAGGCCCCCTCTCTTGTTCCCACCAACCGCGCTTGTGACGAGGGTGAGACAGAGAGCAGGGCCTCCTCCACTGAGATATATACTATCTCGCAGTGCGCGAGATAGTATATAGAGGAAGATGTGGTTGGACAAATAGCCTGGACGAGAACCCTTTAGGTCTTTGTAGGTAACAACCATTTAGCCCGGAAGCAGACTGGCAGTCAGTAGAGCTTCTGTAACATGGGAGTGGTTCTCTCCCTATATGGAGCCCCAGTTAGTAGCCTGGCTGCCGATCTTTGAACTAAAAAGCTTCCAAACTATCTTCAAACTCTTTGCCTCTCTGTATCTGCATTTTTTCTGCTTGTTGTTTGAATTGTGCTTTAAATGTGTCTTTTCTCCTAGGGCCCTTCCACACAGCCCTATATCCCAGAATATCAAAGCAGAAAATCCCACCATATTTGCTTTGAACTGGGTTATCTGAGTCCACACTGCCATATATTCTAGTTCAAAGCAGATAATGTAGGATTTTATTCAGCTGTGTGGAAGGGGTCTGAGTCTTTAACTTCTAAATCTGCCTTATTGTGCTCCCCCTTTTCCCTTAAATTTCGTTTTGGCTTTCCTTATGATGGGGCTGGCCTATTAACAAGGTATGTCTATTCCCACACTAAATTTAACTATTTAGGCATATTAAATATAAACCTCCAGGTTTTATGTGTGTGTTGTTTGAGTTAGAGTTCACATTTGTACTAGCACTTTCGGTTTTGTATTTTTCTTTACATTATCTTGGCACAGTTGACACCTATATATTTTGGGATCTTGACATAACCAGTTTTATTTATTCATTTAATTATTTACCCTATTTATATCCCCGCCTTTCTCTACCCTGAAGGGAACCCAAGGCGGCTTACATATGGCAACTATTAGATGCTTTAAAACACATACAAAACAGTAAGCTTAAAAATAAATCAAATTAAAATTAATACATATTAAGCATTTAAAATATTACTTTCAATATTAAAATCAAGCCATCCAAAAATCATAGTCCAAGGCCATTCCAATATCATAATACATATTCCAAGTCTATTACTGCATTGCACTATTCACCGAAAGCCTGATCCTAGAGCCAGGTTTTTACTTTCCTTCTGAAGGCTAGAAGGGAGGGGGCTGATCTAATGTCACTAGGGAGGGAGTTCCACAGCCGAGGGGCCATAACTGAGAAGGTCCTGTCTCGTCCAGCCAGTTGCACTTGCGAAGTAGGTGGGGCCGAGAGTAGGGCCTCCCCAGATGATCTTAATCTCCGAAGTGGCTCATAGGGGAAGATACGTTTGGACAGGTAAACTGGGCCAGAACCATTTAGGGCTTTATAGGCTAAAGCCAGCACTTTGAATTGTGCTTGGTAGCAGACTGGCAGCCAGTGGAGCTGGCGTAGCAAGGGAGTTACATACTCCCTGTACACCGCTATATGATGTTAAGTTTTCTAAAGGATTTGTAAACATGATATTGTCTAAAACAGTGGTTCTCAACCCGTGGGTCCCCAGATGTTTTGGCCTACAACTCCCAGAAATCCCAGCCAATTTACCAGCTGTTAGAATTTCTGGGAGTTGAAACCCAAAACATCTCGGAACCCACAGGTTGAGAACCACTGGTCTAAAATGACTCTTCTGCTAGATTTCATAATTTAATATCTGACAATTCTTTTTTTAGGCTGGTTGTAGGCCATCAGACATTGGAGTGATATCTCCATACAGACATCAGCTAAAAGTAATCACTGACTTGATGACAAGTTCGCAGATCAGTAAGGTAGAAGTAAATACTGTGGACAAGTATCAAGGAAGAGACAAAAGTATCATCATAGTTTCATTTGTAAGGAGTAACAGTGATGGAAAAGTAAGTACACCATATTTTAGAATGGAAGTTATGGCCTTGAAATATCAGTTGCTATCCATTGTTTGTTGCTACTTTGGTCATATCTGCATAATGTAACAAAACTAGTAAGGAAACATTGATTACACTGCTAAAACAATGTAGGAAATTTTAAGTAAGTTCCAAATAACTGTGCAGAATTAATTTTCTATTAGCTTTATATGAACAAAAGTAACTTAGGATGTGCAGAAAACTCCCAGAAATGTATGGTAAACTATTTTTTCCAAGCAAAAGAAAGAGAGCTAGTCGAAATCCTATTTTTTTTCCTTTTCAAAAAAGCTAGTTGAAATCCCACTTTGAGGTGTGTTTTAATTAATGGAGTTTCAGTAAAAGTATGATTATATTCATTTTGTTGGTGGATTGTGCTGTGAAAAATAGATATCTTGTTCTTTATGTAGATTGCTCCTAATAGAGATTAATTATATCAGCGCAAACTGATAATTTCAGTTGAATTCTGTTTAATTTTATATCCACTGTTTATTTAAAGCCTGGAGAACTTCTGAAGGACTGGAGGCGTCTCAATGTTGCCATTACAAGAGCCAAACATAAATTAGTTATGCTGGGTTGTGTTCCATCCCTATGTCAGTATATTCCTTTAAAGAAGCTGCTTTCTCACTTGAAAACTGAAGATTTGATATCCTTTTTTTGTATGGATCTTTTTTCTGATATATAATTCTGTTATCAAATAAAAGGAGTATGTAATATGTAATGAAATTCTCTTCATCCTTTCCCATCCTATTTGTTATGTATTGTGTTGGTGCAGAGTATGTATTGGTTTTAATTCAGATATTAGACTCAAAATATATCCAAACTCAGCATCAAATCTTGATGTATTTTCTCCTGTCACAAGTGTTGCAAAATGTATTTTTCCTGAACATTTCTTTACATTTTCAATATTCCATCTGAGGCATGCTGAAAGTGTCATCCATTGGAACCTTCCATGAAAAGGAGACATCAAGAGGAGAAACTTCATCTTGCTGCTGAAATTAATAATTCTGTACGTGTTATATTCCCCAGTCCAGGACTCTTATGTCACTCTTGTTGAAAAGTTTCAGACCAGAATATTGACTATTACTGCCCTGTTATCAGTGGAATGCCAAAGTGCCAACAACTGCAAAATTGTTTTCCCTAAATGTGAACAGGGCAAGATAATCTTGGTTGAGGATCATATGTTCAGTGATCTAGTTGTCTTTTATCTCTCAAAATTAGGGCTATTAAAGTTAATGTGTATAGAATTTTACAACTTGAGCAAACTTACATTACTGGTAGAACATGTCAGATTTTGCAATTCAGTAAGACTTGCTGAGAGTCCCCCCACCCCAAAAAAACTGTACCCTACCTCTCCCAGAACATAATGTTTATCAGCACAATCTACTTGTTCAATTGTTTTATTTTTTTCCTATTTTGAAATACTAATGCTCCATGCCACTATGTTAACAGTGACTAAAATTTAAGGTAAAGGGTGAAATTATTTTCATTTCATAATACCATAGCTGGCTAGTTATTTTGATAGATCAAGTTCTGAATTGCAAATTTATTGTATTTTCTAGTGTCATCTTAAAATAATGAAATATGTGAGTCTACCTTGCTCGTTAAAGTATTCTTAAATAGATACTCTGAAAGGCCACTACCTCATGATTTATATTTTTAACCTGTCAATTTGGATAAACACACTACTGTGGTGCCATTATCCACTAGTATTCATAACCATATTTGAAGACTGAAGTATATATGTATATAGTTTAAATGTTTATCTTTTTTATACTGTTTTGAAATTGTAACCCATTTTTTACAGATGTAATAAAATAAAGTTGATACGTTGTTTGCATTTCTGCTTAACTAAATCTACTCCCTGTACTTTCATTTAACACTGAACTGAAAATTTATTCTTGTTATTAATTATCCAGGTTGCTGGTAGTGAAAAAGATTATCTCTAGACCCCTGGTTCTCAATGACCATATGCCCTACAGAGAAGCAATTTGTTTTTTAAGGGGGAGAATTCGAGAATGAGTTATTAACAGTTTTTTTTGTATTTCTTAGGGTTCTAAGGACCTGATATATAGTATATAAGTACATATCATGACGTACACATTTTTAAAATTAAAATCAGAATGCCTGTAGTGGTCAACTGGTGTCAATGGAGAAGGGGACTCCCGCTCATAGTGGAGAGTAGGCTTGTGCGGTTTGTGGCGGAAATGTCGTAAGTGGAATGTTTATTCGGAAGTTTAGCACATCCGAATGGGTTTCTGACACGCATACCGCAACATTTAGATTTTGAAACTTTTTAAGCCATTGCTCAGGTGTCTTAGGACATTTTCAGATGTACAACTCAGCTATAACTGTGCAAGTCAATCAAGCCTGCTGGCAAAGAGGCAAACCCTAAAAGTAGGCTTGTCTCTCAGCCAATGAGGGCTTACATTGGAGGGAGGAGGAGGGAGTATCGGCACATCCGGTCGCTATTAGTCTTTATAAACCTGACTGCATGGCAAGCAAGCCTCAGTGTTCCAGGGCAAGGGATGGTGGAGGGTGGCTGGCCGCTGCTGGGTGCTTTGCTGCACTTGGTGGGAGAAGAAGGGAGAAGGAAAGGAGGGGAGGTTTTTGGGAGGGAGCAAGAGATATTGGGAGAGAGCGATTTTGGGAGAGATATTGGGAGAGAGAGAAAGAAGAAAGGGAGAGTGTTGGGAGAGAGAAAGAAAGTGTTGCAGGAGGAGAGTGAAAAGCAATCTCCTTTGTTGGGGGCAGTACGAGTGGGGTTTGTTTAGTTAAAGTATGCTGCTGGGTCTAAAAGGCTGGGCATTTGTCTTTTTAATTTGAAATACATCTTAAGTTAGGGAAGGGGGATTTGTAGATTGCGAAAATCAATATTTCAGCTTCTGAAATATTGAAATTAAAACGTCTGTGTTTTGTTTGCCTTCTCCATATTATTATTACCTTTTCATACTGTTTTAAAACATTATTCAAAACCTGCAGCCCCAGTAAGGGCCCTCTTATTCCTGTTTGTTTGAGTTCCCCTTCCATATATCCTATACTGCAGGCAAAGCATTCCTTTTTCTCCAAATTGCACAACTTTGCCCATTAGTAGTTGCTTGAGATCAATATATCAGATTCAATGTACCATAAATTGGTAGATGTATGAATTTGTCTGAAAGTTGCGGGAAATGATCCCGTTACCTTGTGTCATTTTGTAGAAAATTCAAGGAGGTAGCTCTTACTTTTAAAAATGTATTTCATAATTTTAAAAAATCCCTAAAAATCAGTCGATCATCTAAATGTTCTGAAATTTGGAGAGCTAACAGTGGGAGATGTGTTCTAACACTGTAGCAAATTTGATCAGGATAGCTAAAAAAATGAGGACCACAGAAGCATCTGAAGTTCCCCCACTGCCAGTGATGTTTTCCCTCTTGGCCAATCGTGTCCACCATTAACAAAATACTTAAGAATATTTGGAAGTTTCACAAAGTTTCGAAGTTTTCAGTACCCAAAATTCAGAAATACTTCAGAAACAAAGTGCCAGCGCCCCCTATTTTTGGAAAGAGTGTAGAACAATTATTTTATGGATCGTACATGCCTAGTGGAGAGAGCATAGAATTATGGAGAGTGCATGAACACAGGAAAGTGAGGCAACAATCACTTCAGTGTTCTTTTATCATTACAAGCTATACAACACACACACACACACACACAGATTTATAAATAGACACACACGAGATTCATACATACAGTCCCTGAGTTGCAAGCATCTGACTTACAAACAACTCATAGTTAAGAATGGGGGGTGAGATAACACGAAATTAGAGAAATCTGCCCCTCGGAAGGGAAATTCATTCCTGAAAGAGTTATCATGGGAAAAGGTGTCCCGACTGAAGTTTTATCACCCATCCTTGTTTTCATAACAAGCCAAATCTTTCAAAATCCAATGATCACAGGGACAGAAAATGAGGTGAATAGGGGCACAGAGAGCAAAACAAACATTACATGACCCTTCACCATACTATCCAAAGATACTATATATGTGTGTATATGTATATATCTGTGTGGAGCTACACTTAAACATGTACCTGTACTAACTTTCAAAAAACACAACCTAAGAACAAACTTGTTTGTTGCCTGTATAAATGTCATTTTGTTCTGCATATGAAATAATGTAGCAAGAAATCTGAAAAAAAATGGTTTGAAAAAAAATTAAACTATTATCAGTCTCGAGAAAATGAATGTCAGGTGACAGGATATTCTTGCATATTCTCACCAAATACATGCAATGAAGTTGGACACTTAAATTACCCTGAATTCGATGCAGATGACTCCGATCAATTCATTCTTTTATTTTTCTCTTTGATAGATGCAGTGTTCTTCGGAAGCTTGTTTAGAGCAATAACGAGAATTATATGTCGCTGGGTGAGGGAAGGGGGGATCAGGATTTTAGAGATGCTTAGGTGGAACATGCCAAAAAAAGGAGCAAACAAAAAATATCAAAATACCAAAAACTGGAGGAAGTGTTTGGGATGTCAAGGATCCATCTGCATCATTGCCTTTTTTTGTTTTTGTTTTCAGGGGTTCATAATAGTGAAGAATGTCTCTGCAATATGTTTATTTTAGCAGATTATCACATTCTTGTAGAGGATCACATTCTTGTAGAAATAGCGTTACTTTCAAAGCGATGCATGATGCCAAATTAGATGTTTTATATTACTTTATGTTACTTTCCAAATTGCTGGTGAGCTATAAAAGATGAGGATGTGTGAGCTAACATTTTGTGTCATGCTTATGCCGTATTTCAGATGCCTTTCTCTGAGTATATTTGCATATAAGAAACGACCTAAGAAAAGTATGGCAGGTATGAGGATTTTGTGGTTTTACAAATGTTGAAAATTTCTCTCCTGGCATCCTTCGTCTTCCCTTCCTACACAACTGTATAAAATCCAGATTATCTGATTTGAACTGGATTATATGGCAGTGTAGACTCAGATAATCCAGTTCAAAGCAGATAATGTGCAATATCTGCCTTGATATTCTGGATTATTTGGCAGTGTAGAAGGGCCCTGAGAATTGCAAAGGGTAGACTGGGACAAGTAGATTGGGCCGGAACCATTTAAGCCTTTATAGGCTAATGCCAGCACTTTGAATTGTGCTTGGCAGCAGACTGGCAGCCAGTGGAGCTGACGTAACAGGGGTGGTATGCTCCCTGTACGCTGCTCTCTGGCTGGTGTCCGTTGGACCAGTTGGAACTTCCGAACAGTCTTCAAAGGCAACCCCATGTAGAGCACGTTGCAGTAATCTATATGAGATGTAACCAGAGCGTGGACCACCGTGGCCAAGTCAGACTTCCCAAGGTATGGGCGCAGCTGGCACACAAGTTTTAGTTGTGCAAAAGCTTCCCTGGCTACTGCTGAAACCTTGGATTCCAGGCTCAAGGATGAGTCCAGGAGAACTCCCATGCTGCGAACCTGTGCCTTCAGGGGGACTGTAACCCCATCCAACAGAGGCTGTAACCCTATGCCCTGTTTGGCGCTACGACGGACCATGAGGACCTCTGTCTTGTCTGGATTCAATTTCAATTTGTTCGCTCTCATCCAGACCGTCACAGCTGCCAAGCACCTGTTCAGTACCTGAAAAGCCTCCTTGGTAGCGGGTGGGAAGGGGTGATAGAGCTGGACATCATCTGTGTACCACCCGACCCCAAAACTCCGGATGATCGCTCCCAATGGCTTCATGTAGATGTTAAACAACATGGGATACAGTATTGAGCCCTGCGGGACCCCACAGTACGACTGTGGGGCCTAGCAAGTATCTCCCAACAACACCTGGGAGCGACCCTCCAGGAAGGACTGGAGCTACTGGCATCTGTTTATCTAAGGTTGTTAATGTTTCTTCCAGCAATTTTAACTCCAGCCTCGTATAGCAGTGTAGACTCCGATAATCCAGTTCAACGCAGATCAAGTGGATTCTCTGCTTTGATAATGTGGATCATGTGATCGTGCAGAAGGGGGCCACCGAACTGCAACTCCCGTGATTCCATAGCACTGGGCCCACATGGCATGAATTCGACAGCGCGGCCTTGCGTTGGGCTCCAATCTATCTGGGCCGAGGATTTGGTTGCCAAGGAAACGGAGAGGAGTCCTCCGTCCGCCAGGGGGCGCAGCGGGCGGGAGGCAGGCAGCGGGCCAAAGCGGCGGCGGAGGAGGCAGAGGCAGAGGCTGGAGGCGGCGATGGAGGATGAGGAGGAGAGGTGGAGGAAGGCCGCGAAGGGGGCGAGGGCCGGCTCGGCACTGAGCTGCTCGGGGAGCTGCTGTTCCGCCCTAGCCATGGGTAAGGGGAAGGGGCAAGCAACAACAGCGAGGAGGGGGTCGGAGGGTGGGGTCAGGGACCCCTGCCTTCCCTCAGTGTTCGTGGCTGAGAAGCAGGAAAGCCCATCCTTCTCCAGCAGCCCCTCCCTCCTCTTTTGAACGTGGGTTTATTCCTGAGGAAGGCTTCCTTGGAAGCAGGGAGGGATGTGGGCCATCGTGTGGGGCGCCGGAAGAAATGCTGCTTCATGCCTCCCTTTGAGGGAATGTGATTAGCAAGAAAGGTTTCTGTTTTTATGGAGGCTCTCAGGGATCCTTTCCACACTGCTCTATATTCCCAGATCTGATTCCAGATTATCGGGCAGAGTAGACTCAGGGCCCTTCCACACAGCTGAATAAAACCCCACTGTTAGGAATTGTGGGAGTTGAAGTCCAAAACACCCGGAGGGCCAAGGTTTGCCCATGCCTAGTCTATACTGCCAAATAACAGTTCAAAGCATCCAATCTGGGATCAGATCCTGGAATATGGGGGACGCCTGGCTCGACAGCAGTAAGTATGAAAAAGATATTGGGAGCCCTCATGGACAAGTTAAACATGAGCCAACAATGTGACATGGCAGCAAAAAAAGCCAATGGGATTTTGGCGTGCATAAATAGGAGTCTAGTGTCTAGATCCAGGGAAGTCATGCTACCCCTCTATTCTGCCTTGGTCAGACCACACTTGGAATACTGTGTCCAATTCTGGGAACTGCAATTGAAGGGAGATGTTGACAAGCTGGAATGTGTCCAGGGGAGCTCAAGGGTCTGGAGAACAAACCATTTGAGGAGCGGCTTAAAGAGCTGGGCATGTTTAGTCTGCAGAAGAGAAGGCTGAGAGGAGACATGATGGCCATGCATAAATATGTGAAGTCACAGAGAGGACAGTTCAAGCTTGTTTTTTGCTGCCTTGGAGATTAGGACATTGAACAATGGCTTCAAACTACAGGAAAAGAGATTCTACCTGAACATTAGGAAGAACTTCCTAACTTTGAGAGCTGTTCAGCAGTGGAACTCTCTGCCCTGGAGTGTGGTGGAGGCTCTTTCTTTGGAGGTTTTTAAACATTTGTCAGGGGTGCTTTGAATGCAGTTTTCCTCCTTCTTGGCAGGGGGTTGGACTGGATGGCCCACAAAGTCTCTTCCAAGTCTATGATTCTATGTGGTAGTGTTGATCCAACCAGGGTCTTCTCAGCATGCCTTTGTGCACGGAGAAGACTTTTGCCTTCCTCTGAGGCTGAGAGAATGTGACCCGTGCAGGATTGCCCAGGTTTCCCCCCCATGACATGAGAGTCAGTACACTGTAGGGCGAATTCCGTTCAGTGTCTCTGTCACTGCCACGGCTCAATGCGAACGGGTCCTGGGAGTTGTGATTTTACAAGGTAGCCTTCTCTGCCCAAGAGGGCTGGGGTCTCATCACACTACAGCTCCCAGGATTCCCTGAGTCCCATGACAGGTTAAATTGGTGTCAAACTGTGTTCATTCTACAGTGTAGTTTAGACATGGGCAAACTTTGGTCCTCTAGATCAGTGGTTCTCAACCTGTGGTTCCCCAGGTGTTTTGGCCTACAACTCTCAGAAATCCCAGCCAGTTTACCAGCAGTTAGGATTTCTGGGAGTTGAAGGCCAAAACATCTGGGGACCCACAGTTGAGAACCAATGCTCTAGGTGGTTTGGACTTCAAATTCCACAATTCATGAAATATGTTGTGTCCCCATACATTTTATTAGAGTTTATATATGTGTCTGTGTGTCTTATAAGGGGTTGGTTTAACCCCTGAATTATTTGTAAAACTAAATTACTGTGTTGCGAAATGATGCATGTTTAAACAGTGTCACTAACACGAAACATTTGGAAAACTAGTGAGGCGTCCTGTATAGAAATCTTTAGGTCCTCCAGCATAACTGGAGAAAGTTGATCATGGATCCACACTGGAGAATCTAAAGATTCCTAGAGAGAAAATTTTAGTCAAACCTAAAATAAAATCTACAGAAGTCAGAACCATAAATGTGAAGGGATCACTGTCATTCTCTTCTCGCCTGAAATTCTGTTAATAATTCCCAGCTTTTCTATCCCTTGCTTTGTTGAAACTCACACATTTGACCAGTATCTAGTAATTCTTGGCAGTTATGAAGTGCTTTTAAATATTTTAAGAGCTTCACCTACTTCAGTAATGCTTACAATGTCATCAAAACACTTTTATTGCTCTATTAAAGATGGCACTGAAAGGTAGTGGCTTGCAAATTGCAGGATGCTATAGGGATACACTGCACAAGTGCACAAATTGCTCACAAGCTGTTGCACTTTTAAGTGCAGTCCGTTCTGCAGCCAGTCATTTTGTAAGCACACACATATCTCCCATTCACCTTGGACGTGATAGAAGGAAAGCTTAACATTGTTTACATAGTGAACTCAAGATTGTTGTGCCTTTTGTATTATTCATCTGACATATATTTACATAGGAATGAAACGGTATACAGTTCACCCCCGATATCTACAATGTGATTTCTTCCCTCCATTAATCAAGCCTGAAGAAAAGTTATGTATTACTTGGCACCTTGCATTTTGCATTTTAATATTAATAAATAGTCTGTGTTCTCACTGTCATACAGAATCCTTCTCTAGCTTGGTGCCCTCCAAATATTTCGGACCTCAACACTTATCAGACTTGGGCAACAGCATTCTCTGAATTATAGCCCTAAATACCTTCACAGTGTCAATTTTGAGAGGGGCTTATTGTAACAGTTTTTAACTGGTGTAGAAAATAGGTGGCCTTCCAGCTTTTACTGAATTGCCATTTCCATTAGCTTAGCCACCATCCCCTATGATGAGATATGATGGGAGTTACAGTCTGACAGCATCTGCAGGGCTGCCACACACCCTAGCCCCTAGTTTATAGAGTAGTTTTATCTTTTGTAAATATATCCAAGTGAAATGCTAACAAATAAACTTTAATATTGGCATAGATCCAAAACATATAAAGAAGAACATCTATTAAAGTTTTTAAAAAATCTGTGCATGCTAATAACTGTTCTAAAGACATTAGACTGCTTACTATGAAAATTTGCACCTGGGTATCATCTTGTTAGTATTTTTGTTGTTATTGGTATATGTTTATTTATATTCCACTTTTTGTGGGTGCATCTATATTGAGGCATATTAAGTGATGGTTTGGAACAAGGAACAGTGCAATGGTTGAATCTTGCAATGCCAGCAGAGTAATTCAAAATAGGTAAGACCTAGGTACAATGTCAAATATCAAAGTAGAAGGTTGAATAGTAAAATAATTCATAAAGTTCAGTGTAGAAAGTGGAAAGTAAAATGCTGTTTTTGGAAAACGAAGCTTTAATTGCATGAATGTCATCTTGCAGAGTTACTGTGGTTAGTTGACAGGAGTTGTCAGTTCAATACACCACAGTGATAAAAATGTGAAAGCAAAAAATCAAGGATGTCCTAATAAACATTTTGGAAAATATTCTAATCTTAGATCTAAGTATTGTCATAGCTTGACATTGTTGTGAATAGTGTTGATGGCTTATTTGCAAAAAGAAAAGGGGGGAAGGAAGGAAGGAAGGAAGGAAGGAAGGAAGGAAGGAAGGAAGGAAGGAAGGAAGGAAGGGAAAAAAACCTTTAGCAGGTTACTTAATGGAGATTCATTTTAGCAAATGCCAAGAAATATGGGATGTTCTAAAGTAAACATGCTGTTGGCATTGATGTAGAATAGGACATTTGCTAATGCTATAGGAAATAAAGTATTTTCTACTCCTCTGGATCAGAGGCTTCAGACAGTCACATGACATGTTTCATAGCATTATACTTTCATCGTGGTTGCTATATATTTTTTTCATTTTGTGTCACAGAGATTTGAACAGGATTGTTGTGCTTTGATGAATGAATAATTATTGGACTGTTTTCTTTTCCCATTTTTTTAAAGCTGCAAAAGACCCTACAGCTGTTGAACGAGCAAATTTATTAAATATGGCTAAACTGAGTATCAAGGGACTCATTGAATCTGCACTGAGCTTTGGACGAACTCTTGATTCTGACTATCCACCTCTGCAGCAGTTCTTTGTCGTCATGGAGCATTGCTTGAAACATGGCCTTAAAGGTACAGAAAAATTGTATTAACATTTTTTTTATCAAAAGGTCTTAATACATTTGACCCTCCACATTTGCAGGTGTAACATTTTTGGATTCAATTATTCATGGATTCGTTTAATATGGTTCCTCTAAGGATCTGTAGATCCTCTCATGTGGCTCTGTGGTCAGCTTCTGGTGGAATTGACTAGTCGCATTGGAGGACCTAAAGATCTCTAAAGACTTTTTCTCTCAGGTAAAAAACTAGTTGTTTTTATTCACATTTTTTCCACTTTCAGGAAGGTCCTGTGCCCCTAAGCTCCACAAAAGTAGATGGCTACCTGAATTGTTTTGTTTTTTTAGAGTGTTAGAGTGCCGAACAATGTTATATGGTACTGTATGTAGATTTATAGTATATAGCTTCATATCAGCCAGCCCATTATCAGCTTACTTGGTACAGGGCACCCACTACAATCAGCACACACCAGTCAATTCAAGGGGAAGTGGTACATTTTGCTTATTGGAATTCATTGGCAGATATTTTGGGGTTTTTTTTGTTTTGTTTTTTACTTTTGTGGAGTCCTGGTCGGCTGTTGGGAATTGTGGGAGTTGGAATCCAAAACACCTGGAGGGCTGAAGCTGGCCCATGCCTGGGCTAGGGCAAGACATTCATCCTCTTCCTCAGTCTTTGTGTTTGTTTGGAGCATCTGAAGGGGCAACCGTCCTCTGAAACAATATTGGAGCACATGCCCCTCCAAAGCAGCATCCCTCTTATATGGGATTTCAGATTTAACTTGTTGATGCTCTAGAAGTGTAAAACATTACTTTATGTTTTATAAATGTCTTTTATACTATTTTATTGATTCTCTGCGAGTACCTGTCAACAAAGTTTTACTGTTAGAAAGGACTGTATATTGATTATGTGAACTCATCTGGGTGCACAAATAGAATTTAAAATGTTAAAATGCTCTACTTTCCTCCTTCTAGTAAAAAAATCTTTCCTAAGTTACAATAAAACAATCTGGGGCCCTCTGGAGCTTGTGGAGAAATTGTACCCAGAAGCTGAGGAAATTGCTGCTAGTGTTCGAGACTTACCTGGACTCAAGTAAGTTGTGCTTACAATTAAGCTAAAACAGAATCTAACTTATATAAATGTATTATTTTATTTATATTTCACCTTTCTCCCAGGATGTAGTGGGACTAAGTTAAAGATATCCAATAAGTTTAAATGGGTAGAAATTTTATTTATTGCTGATATGAAATCAGGTATTTGATAAAGTGGTTTGTTTGCTTGTTTGCCTACTTTGTTTACATATAAAACCTCGGTACAGTAGAGTCTCACTTATCCAACACTCACTTATCCAACGTTCTGGATTATCCAACGCATTTTTGTAGTCGGTGTTTTCAAAACACCGTGATATTTTGGTGCTAAATTTGTAAATACAGTAATTACTACATATCATTATTGCATATTGAACTACTTTTTCTCTCAAATTTGTTGTGTAACATGATGTTTTGGTGCTTAATTTGTAAAATCATAACCTAATTTGACGTTTAATAGGCTTTTCCTTCATCTCTCCTTATTATCCAACATATTCGCTTATCCAACGTTCTGCCGGCCCGTTTATGTTGGATAAGTGAGACTCTACTGTATCACACAGTTTCAAACAGAAGAAGCAAAATTCAAAATCAAACATAGGATGTTCCAAAACTTCAAGACATTGGAATGAAATGGGATGTCTAGTTCAGGGCACAGTTCTATATTTTATATTGAAAACCAAGTTTGTTCCCCTACACCCATTTTTATGATGGCAAGGGGTAGCTAAGGATTCTCATACTCAGAACTATATAAATATTTCATTTGGGGTATAGAAACATATTTTTGGACAGCTGTAAAGTATCAGACAAATGGTTACTAGATAACTGGGCCCATCCAGACAGTCTAAAAAAGGGGGTCCTGTCTCGGTTTTATCCAAGGCATCCAAATGACGCTTCTGGTAAAATTGAATTAATGGGGAATAAACCAGGTTTTGCCAGTTTGCTCTGCATTAATTAACTACCTCTCAGGGAAAGATCTGGGTCTAATGAGGTATTGGGCCTGTGGGTATTGACTTCCAGGGGCGTGTTCTGCAACACTAGGGTTCAATGCACACAGCCATCTTGCACTTTTGGACTATATTCAGGGCTTGGGGGTGGCATCTAGACTGGGGTTTGACTTGGGGGTGAGGACTAGAACCTGTTTACTAAAACCTGTTACTTTACTAGAACTCATTACTTTAACCTGTTTCGGCGCAAGATTTAGCTATGTGTGGAAGCGCCCTTTGTTTCTGCTGCACTTCTAGGTTCTTTCGTGTTCATGGGTACAGTGGTGAAAACAGCGTGACAGAGGCATTTTCTTTTTAAAGATTTATACCTAGTGGTAAAATGTTGTTAATTAATGAATTAATTGTTAATTAATCAAGCTTTATGGTGGAAAGAACTACAGTAGTTTCTAGTTTCTTTGGTTTGCATGAGAAAGTATTATGCAATGCTTGGGTTGAGAATTCTCTGGAGCCTGGATGGGAGGGATTCAGGCTAGATATTCTAAATATTTGCTCAAGATAAATACATGACAACTTTTATCATATTTTATGTCTTTATGGCTATTTCAAACACCTGTTAAATCAGTTGGAACTTCCTTACCAACACTCTTTGATTTAGCCTTCAAATAAAACCAGAGTCTGCTTTACTTTGAATTCATTGGAGGGCATTGTCCAAACCGAAATTCAAAATGACTCAATAAATATTTGTTTATTTACCAAAAAATGTTGTTTGGATACCTTTTTGAAAAATTGCCTCCTTTTATCAGGACTTCCCTAGGACGTGCTCGTGCCTGGTTGCGATTAGCACTTATGCAAAAAAAGATGGCTGACTATTTACGGTGTCTTATCTTCCGGAAGGATCTCCTTAGGTGAGTGCCTTTGCAGATTTTGTTTTATGTATAATTTTTTTTATTAATATAAGAGTTTAACATAACAACTAAACAATAGCACACAACGTATTACAAACCATACACAAACCTGAAACCCATATTCCAGACAAAGGTAAAACCACTTTTCCACACCCATGCGCCCTTCACCATGACTTCCATCACTAAAGCACTGTGAAGCCTTTCCAGATTTTTATGAAGAAGATGAAAAAACTGCAATTATACAGCTGTCTTTTATTCAATTATAATTTCTATTTATAATTTCTATTTTTTGACCCAAATCGGGATTTTAATATTATTGTGTATATTGACTTTTATGACTGTTTTTAATCATGTTGAAGTTTTACTGCTCGGTTTAATGTTTTATCTGATTTGTGCTGTCGTGTCTGGGCATGGCCCCATGTAAGCCGCCCCGAGTCCCTCCGGGGAGATGGGGCGGGATATAAGAATAAAATTATTATTATTATTATTATTCTATTTAGTAATATGATAGTAAAGATCACAGCTTAGAAAGCTATTTACAGGTACCTTTCCACATTCCCCAAAACCTCTATTTGGCATTATAATTACTTTTAAAAAAGAAAATCTTCAGTGTTTTGTTCTTTAGAAAATATCTAAACAACTGCTTTTTAAAAGAAACCTACCAGAGTGCTACGGGTTCCTAGAACATAGTATAAAGCATACTTTATTGATGAAAGAATGCCTACAGTAGTTATAATGGTAACATCCCAGTAACATCACACAATTAGTCAAGTTATACTTGTTAATTTATAATCATAAGATTTTGACTGTTATTGAAAAAATAATTAATAACAAATAATCATTTTGGTAAAATTACTCAAAGCAATGTGAAATATATGGCTACCTTTTATCATATGGGCTAAGGCTAATTCTTAGTCCTAACTACAGCCCCTCATTGAGTCAGTGGCTACTTGATAAGGCAGCACTTACGTTCAATTAATTCAATTGATTCAGTTGGTTGATTCTAGTTGGAACTAATAATTATATATATCCTGACCTTTTTAAAGTTTTGATGGGGCAGAAGATCAGATTTTATTATCAGCATAAACTATGCAAGATAAAATTTTGATCTTTTTTCTAGAATTCAGATTTTTTTCTGTGTTCCAGGTCTTTGATCTTTTTCAAGTTGTTATATTCTGTAGTTTACTGTGATGGACCTGCGCTTTGAAACCCCTTAGAGTACCAGTATAGAATCAGATTTTAAGATAAGACTTGAAAGTAAGGCTAATTACAGGATTGATTGAAACTTTTAAAAAGTTTTAAAGTTTGTAAAATATAAAGTATTTAAAATGCCTTTTACAGTGAATTTTATGAAAATCATGCACTGATGATGGAAGAAGAAGGCGTAGTTATTGTTGGGTTGCTCGTTGGGTTAAATGTAATTGACGCAAACCTGTGTGTAAAAGGAGAAGATTTGGATTCACAAGTAAGTGGCTATATAGTTATGAGCTGATACATGACCTGGAAATCTAAGGAGTTTTTAAAAATAGCAATCTGAGATCCATTATCTAAAATGCTTGGGAACAGAGATACTTTAGATTTCAGGGTTTTTTTCTGATTTTGTAATATCTGCAAAGGTATTTGCATATATATTATCTACATAATGAGATATAAATAAACCCCAAATTCATTTCTTTTTCATAGATACCTTTTATAAATAGCCTGAATATAATTCAATATTTTAATGATGTTGTGCATGAAACAAAGTTTGTGTACACCAAATCATCAGAAATCAAAGCTGTCACTCATGTGAACAATTTTGGAGTATTTTAGATTTCTAATTCCAGATAAGGGATGCTGAACGTCTGATGTACAGTAATTGAGTAACTGGAGATAAAGCCAAGCTGATGGACTAGAATAAAAGAAGTTAAAATCCCTTAAAAGACAAGAATAACTCCCTTGTTTTGGTGAATCTATTTGAATAGAAGTCTGGTTATTTCCTAAGCAGATTTCATTTCAAATGCAATGAAAGTACTAATTCACAAAGTTCCATTTCTACAGAAGCATATTGGAGGAGTGAAACTTTTTGATTGGGAAACATTTGGTTTTGTCAGAAAATATTCCTAAGTAAACCATGACTGTCCTGTTCCTTAAAAAAATTATCTTTTAAGACCTTCAAAAATGAAAGCAATTCATCCAGATTTTCTCATCAGAACACTGTCATATATTATAAGCATAGATTATATAGAAAGGTACTGTAGTATTCGTTTTGTTTCTTTTCTGTAATATCCATTTCCAGCAGCATTGCTTGAATTTTGCATGTAAACATAACTTCCATATGTATTTCTCCACCTATATTTGAATGCTTATGTGGGAAAATTTTGACTGGGTGGTTATTCTTGGCAACATGTTAATCTTTTTCTTTCTAGGTCGGTGTGATAGATTTTTCTATGTACTTAAAGAATGAAGATGATATAGAAAGCAAAGAAAGGTTTGTTTTTTAAAAATTGATTTTTAAGTTTAGGATGATGGTGGAGATGATTATGGTATATATAATTATAACTTGCTTTATTCCTCATTCAAACTGCTTACAAAATTTAAATATATTTGAATTACCTACCAATAAAATTAAAAACAATTAAAAGCATCACTATTAAAAATTGACAAATATGAACAATGAACAGCACATGTTATTATAGAAGGCAAAAATATCAGTAGAAATCAGTTTGTGTTTCTTGTCAGTATTGATGAGAGGCATATCTATTAAATATTTGAAACATTATTTGAAAAAAATAGTAATAAAAATGATAAGAGCAAGTCACAGGTCAGAGTAGTCAGACAGCAGAGAAGAAAAACCATCCTGACAGTTTTTTCATATGCGTTTCTATACAAAAGCAAGACCTGTTAATTTAAATGGTAATTTCCCCATATTAATGCCCACAAGATAACATTGTACAGTAATATCTTTATAGCTATAGAAGATAGGTTCCTGGTTGGACTATGGATACCTGAAACTGGAGAGGACTGAATGCCATTAAATTGTATGACTTCCAGTTGTGTTGTAGGTTCTAGGGATTCTTAGATCTCTCAATACACGTCTATGACAGTTCTATGGGCAAGCATACCATAGAAGCAGTTTTCTAGAGAGACAATTTTTCCCCTTAGGTACAGATAACTGAAAGCATGGATGTGGGTTCCACAACTAAGAGAGTTCTTACTGTATAGAAGATGCTTTGTTTCTGGCACCCTCACTATTAGCTTAGTCAACAACTTGTAAAGTTGTTCTTCACCATTCATGCACTATTTTCTGCTTTCTTCAATCCCACTTCTCCCCAGTTCCTTTGGTATTGCCTGCAACATGTCAGGATTGCTCTGGAATGTATTCAGGATAGCAGTTTTAAGTCTCATTCCTTTATATGGGATTGGAATAATGCTTGTTAAGAGAAATCCATGGTTTCCTAGAGATGGAAGAGAATAGAGAGTGATCTACGGCAGTTTATCCCTCTGTTCTTAGTTAGGATATTCGGTACTACTAGTCACACACCAGATTATGTTCAATGACGTGGTATGCTTAACTATATGATAAAAAAAAAATTTAAATCACTTTCCAAATAAAATGCTTGCGTGCTTACATATGGCATTTCAAGATTGAGTGAAATGCCTCATTAAATATATTATCAACTCCTTTTAGAAATGACCACATTGCTGCCATATTGGATCAAAAGAATTACGTTGAAGAACTAAATCGGCAACTGAAGTAAGTATTTATAGAGGGCCTTGTTAAATACATTCAGAGGCATTGTGTGATTAAAATCTTCTTGCAAAACTAAACTTTCTCATTTATAGTAGCAGGTGCTGAAATCCTTGCAGTTATGTTTGGCTCAGTTTGCTAATTATAAACATAAAAAAGAGAGGTTGAGTGAGTGGTCCTTTTGGAAGTGGCTTTTGTTGCTTTTTAACATCTGGGCAAGCTAAGTGGGGATTACAGTTTATTCCAGTTGGTATGACAAAACTTTTAATATATTGATTGAGCCATAATGCAATCATGCAGTCATTGTAGGAAGACTATTTGGGAGCAAAGTTAGCATCATAAGTTAAAAATGGGGAAAATGTTTGTATTACACTAGCATTTTCCATAAGGAATATGCCATGTAGAGATAAGATCTAATACACTTTTTAACAATCTCATTTATTTTCTTTTGATATCATATATCTTTGTTGTAGGCAACACCTGATATTTCCTGCACAATGGCCCCTCACTTTTGCAGAGCTCTAGAGATTATATCAGGTATATATGTGTATATACCCATGATATAATCTCTAGGGCAGTGGTTCCTAACCCATGGGTTGCGAAGGGTTTTCTGTGGGGTGGCCAGGCAGTGATAAGCTATGAAAATTTTAAAAAGGGAAAACAAAAAAAATCATATAATTGCGTCCAGCGCAGAGATTTGTTTGCATAAACATGAACGATACATTTTTCGTCAGGATAGCTTGTTGTGAGGTCCAGGTTCATGCGCAGTTTGGTGATTGGCTCTATGGAAGGCAGGTGCTGCTCGGTTTGTAATTCTTAGCTGTTTCTTGTGAGCTGCAACAGTTTTTCTTTTATACCAGCGAATTCTGCGAAATATAATAAATCGCATGTTGAAATGAATTGAATGACTCCACTTCCAGGAATCTAATGCCCAGCATATTGTGTTATTTCCCTTATGTGGCCGCAGCAATCAACCACAAGCTGATCAGTGCTGGAAGGTTCAGACACCATAGTCATCACTGTAGCTGCACCAACAGCTTTCATTTTTAATGTATCGGGGTCATGGGTCACCCATTTGTAATGTATTGGGGTTGTAAATCACTTTGCCTCTATAAAATGGGGTCACCACTGCTCAAGAGCCTCCAGGGTGACTCTGTAATTAATGTCTACCATAAATTGAGGATCTAGTGATCTAGAAGTACGCCATTTAGATGAGATTATGATTAGAATGGGCATTGAGAGAGAATAATTTTGTTATCAATATTACCAGAGAAGGCTAGTAAGAATCAGAAAATAGTTGGATTATGATAGAGGGAGGGAAGAATGAAAACTGCTGTGTGGCAGATGACAGCTGTTTCAATTCTGACAGGGAAAGGACAATGTGATGGCTATGCAAAATATCATATTAAAGAGTGTGTGGTGGTGGAGGTGGTTGACAAGGGCTGGATCTACACTATCAGATAATCCGGATTATCAAAGCAGATAATCCACAGTATCGGTTTTGAACTGGATTATATGAGTCTACACTGTCATATAATCCAGTTCAAAGCAGATAATCTGTATTTTATATGGCAGTGAAGAAGTGCTAGGTTGTTTTGTAAGTGGGATGATGTGACATAGAGTTGTAGGATTTGGAATGTCATTTAAAATGCAGATTTCTTTATTTTTTCAGTAGCACAGTCGGCGGCCTTCACACACGTGTTGATTCACTAGAGAAGTCAAACACTAAACTTATTGAAGAGGTACTGTATTTTAGCACTGTATAATTTTATGTTAAAACTAGCTGTGCCCAGCCACGTGTTGCTGTGGCTTATGGGAATAATTTGTTGACCAGGTGGAATAGCAGTGAATGGCCTTGCAGCCTCAAAGCCTAGTCATTTTCTTCTTATGCAAATCCTTGTTTGATGAGTTGGAATACAATGGAATAGGCTTGCTGCATGGAAGGCTGGGTACTTGCATTCTAGGGGAATGGTTTTTTGGCCAATTTGAATTGCAGTGAATAGCCTCACTGCTTCAAAGCCTGGCTGCTTTCTATATAAGGGCATCCTTCCTTGGGCAGGTTGAATGGGACGGAGTAAACTCTTGGCTTCAAAACCTGAGGGTTTTCTATCTAGGGGAAATCTTGGTTGGCCAGGTTGAACAGCACTGAATAGCCTTGCTGCTTGCGAGCCTGGGTTGCAAGCCTGTCTGAAATTCCCCTGTTTTCAGAGTGTTGGTCTTTATTGACTGTCCTGATTTTAGAGATTATATTGTTCTGTATTGTTATACCACAGTAATTATTATATATTATATTTATAATCTTATATTATCTGCTTAGAACTGGATTATATGAGGCCCCTTTCTACATAGCTGTATAAAATCCACCCTAAACTAGATTGTATGGCAGTGTGGACTCAAGAAAATACAGTTCAAAGAAGATACTGTGGATTATCTGCCTTGGCATTCTGGGTTATATAGGTGTGTGGAAGGGCCTTAAGTCTACACTGCCATATAATACAGTTCAAATCAGATAATCTGTATTTTATAGGCAGTGTGAAAGAGGCCTGAGTGAAAAAGCCCTGAGCTCCATTGTTGCTGAGTGGGTTGCTAGGAGATGAATTGGGTGGGGCATACCCTTCTAACTGGCATTTAGGGGGGGAAACAGCTTTTCTTCGTCCTCTAATTTAGACTTTATTTTTAGGGGTTTTTTTTGTTTGAAAAACATATTTTGGATGACTATGTCTTTTGTGGCCAAATTTGGTGTGATTTGGTTCAGTGGTTTTATTGTTTACTCCATAATAAAACTCACATTACATTTTTTATATATAGATAAATATTTTGGGGGACGTTTTATTGCATATTACAAAAAGTACCCAGCTTTGGGGAGGCTAGAATAAGCCTTAGTCAGATTTGAAACCTTCAAGCAGTTAACTGTGGATAATAGTGAACTGTATTGAAACAAACAACATCCACTGGGTGTTACCATAGAATCTCCCAGGAAGACCTAGAAACTACCTGTAGAGTTAACCTCACTAGAAATGTTCTACTCCTCCATGGTGACTCAGTTTATGCTTTCAGTGGAGGCATGTCATGGAATCATCTGGAGGACCTAGAAAATTCCTAGAAAGGACTTTTTTTTCCAGATGTGGACAGGTGAAACCAGAGATACTGGCCTGTGGTTACAGAGACCACATTGTATATAATATAATAAATATAATTCATATCTATATATTTATATATCAATATAAATGAATGAATGAATATAGTCTGAGAAATGTTGTATTTGGATCCACACATCCCAGAATTAGCCTTCCAGTGTAGCCAATTCTGTGAAGTGTAGTCCAAATTAACTTGACAAAAACAGTCTCTCAAGGAATAATTTTGATTTATTGCTGATTGTCTGAATGTTTTTACGTTTTCTTATTTATTCATTTCTCTTCTTTAGTTAGCAATAGCCAAAAATAACATCATTAAACTTCAAGAAGAAAACCATCACTTAAGAAGCGAAAACACGCTCATTTTAATGAAAACACAACGTCATCTAGAGGTATGATTCAATTTTGTGTAGACTTAATAATGTCATCAAGCAAATGACAGAAGAATCTAATTGTGTCTAATTCTCAAATGAGATACTATTTTATATAAGTATTTTAAGAATCTTAGTGTATTGGGTTATTGGGTTTGGAGAAACAATTCAGGCAAATTATTAAACTGCGTACTAAAAATAAAGGTGGGTGCATTCAAAACTATGACTAGAGCCAACCAAAATGTCACATAATAAGATGCAAACCCTTGAACTCTGTAAAATTCATCTTTAGGCCAAGTGACTGAAATATTTATTTATGTGCTGCTTTAGTTGTTTATTAATGTTATACTTAGTCTTTCTCCCATTATGGGATTCAGAAAAGGAAGAGGGAAGATGAAAAACAGATAACAGTCTAATCTGAATTATATTATAATCTTGGATTAGATTAGAATGAACTCATCATTGCTAGTCATAATATTAACAATGCTCAGGAAAGCTTTTGAATTACAATTCCCAGAATGCCTTGGATTACAGTTCCTTGAATGCTCTAGGCAGCACGGTCATTTCGGCTGGGGATTCTGTCAGTCAGGTTACATTTAGGATCCTCAGATAGAAGAGTGTACCCCAGTTTTTGAAAGCATTGAGAAGTTGTTTCCAAAATTTGTCACTAGTGTGGATCAAGGAATCTTTGAAGTACAGTAGAGTCTCACTTATCCAAGCTTCTGGATTATCCAAGCCATTTTTATAGTCAATGTTTTCAATATATCATGATATTTTGGTGCTAAATTCGTAAATACAGTAATTACAACATAACATTACTGTGTATTGAACTACTTTTTCTGTCAAATGTGTTGTATAACGTGATGTTTTGGTGCTTAATTTGTAAAATCATAACCTAATTTGATGTTTAATAGGCTTTTCCTTAATCCCTCCTTATTATCCAAGATATTTGCTTATCCAAGCTTCTGCCGGCCCGTTTAGCTTGGATAAGTGAGACTCTACTGTATATGTTTTTGCTCTTCTAGGTTCTTGCTGCCAATTCCAGTGATTTCAGTATAATAGAATTCTGTATTTTCTTCATAGGTGAACAAAGTGGATACTGATGCGGAACTTCAGACATACAAACACTCCAGACAAAGCCTGGATGAAATGTACAATGAGGCACATAGACAGCTTCGAGAAGAATCACAGTTACGACAAGTGAGTGCACACTCGATACATTATTTTTCCAGTGTGCTCATTAGACTATTCCTTCTGCTACATGCATGTACTCTTAGTTCCGGCCCTCCTCTACATGTCTAATACTTTGAACCTTGATTTATTTTGTAGGATATAGAGAATGAGCTGATGGTCCAAGTTGGTATGAAGCATGAGATAGAACTTGCAATGAAGTTGCTGGAGAAAGACATTCATGAAAAACAGGACACACTTATAAGTCTACGGCAACAGCTGGAAGAGGTCAAAGCAATAAATGTAGAAATGTACCAAAAGATTAAGGTAAAAATCCTATGTCAGTATTTATAACTTGGAAGCTAAAAAATTGAATATGTGCAATCTTAGTTTTGAAGTAGTACATGGTTTTGCCCTTTCTCAGGAGATATCTTTTCCACCTTTGAGAACTATAGCTTTGAATGGCAGTTGAGCATAGCTATTCGTACAGCTATTTTCTTTTTGGGGGCCCTGGTGGCACAGTGTGTTAAAGCGCTGAGCTGCTGAACTTCCGGACCAAAAGGTCCCAAGTTCAAATCCCTGGAGCAGAATGAGCACCCGCTGTTAGCCCCAGCTCCTGCCAACCTAGCAGTTTGAAAACATGCCAATGTGAGTAGATCAGTAGGTACCGCTCCGGCAGGAAGGTAACGGGCTCCATGCAGTCATGCCGGCCACATGACCTTGGAGGTGTCTATGGACAACGCCGGCTCTTCGGCTTAGAAATGGAGATGAGCACCAACCCCCAGAGTCAGACATGACTGGACTTAACGTCAGGGGAAACCTTTACCTTTATTTTCTTTTCATTTAAGCAGAAATATAGCTCAGATGGAATGGCAGAAAAACAGAATTGGGGGGGGGGGGGGAAGATTCCTATCATCCCCTTGGGAAGTGAACAGGTTTTACCTCCTAGTCTTTGCTACCCTGCCACATTTCTTTTCAGAATCTGCTTGCTATTCTTTTTAACAGTTCTCCATGGATGTTATAAGTAAATAATAAAATAAATAAAAAGATACGTATTTTTGCTTAGCCTTTTCTTGCTGTAGATTTGTAAAGTAGATTTGATAATTAGTATATTTGTTGAGGACTAACATGAAAGGAAGAATCTGTTGTTTTTGTTACTGCTGTTGCGGCATCCCAATAGACTGCTCACAGTTATTAAGAGTTACTTTAGAACTGAAGTGGGAATCATGTGTCCCTCAAACTGGTTTTGCAGTCTCTTGTCCTATCTGAACTCGAAGGACCAGCCCATCCCTTCTTTAAATAACTTTATTTGTGGGTTTGTTTACCTGCAGATGTTCCTATCAGAAGTGTTTGTGGCCAACTCTCAGTTCTCCAGTATACTTAGGCCTCCCGCCTGCTGTTAATTGTGTGTTGGTTGAGGAAGCAGTGAGAAGAAAGTTGGGAGCAGATTGGCCCCTTTTCCTTCTGTGGGGCAACAGATGAGGACCAAGTGATTCATTTCACTCTGGCACTTTATGTGACTGAATTTGAATACGGCCTATTTTAAACCCGCAGCCATTGCTCCATCTTACTATCTTATTTAAATCAGTAGGGATTTTACATGATGTTTTATGTATATTTGTTTTATTTACATTTACATTGTTATTGTTTTAAATGTTTGTGTATTTTATTGTATCTCGTGTATATTGCTCGTGTACATGCTTTTGTAAGCCACCCCGAGTCCCTTCTTGAAGATGATGGTGGGATATAAATAATAATAATAATAATAATAATAATAATAATAATAATAATAATAATAATAATAATAATAATAATAATAATAATATGAGGAGTTGAAGGCACTCTTCCCAGCCATGGGAAGTTTTGTTTCTGAGCCCACTTTAATTCTGTGATAGTGGGTTAAATTTAAGTAGTCAATTGCTGCGAAAATACAGGGTTTGGTGCAATCTGCAGTTTCAGGCATCCATTTGGGGTGGGATCTTGGAACATTTTGCCTAAGGATAAAGGCAGTCTTACTATATACATGAAGGTTCTTGAGCTTATTATTACTGGGTTATTACTCAGATAAAATATTGTACTATAATACCTCAATTGTTTTAATAATAGGTTTCAGATGAGGATATGAAAGAAAAGAATGAAATAATTGGTCGACTGGAGGATAAAACCAATCAGATTAATACCACTATGAAGCAGTTGGAGCAAAGGTACAGCATCTTGTTTTATTTTGGTGCTTTTTTCTTCTTCATTCATTTCTTTCCCCCCCTTTCACTTGCCAGATTGACTGCATTTGTATGTAACACTAAACCATGGCTATGTGCCCAGTCCCACACGGGACATGAGGGTGCATGCTCTTTACCCACGGCCTTCTGTGCTGCTGAAAATTAGAATCTCTGGGTTTTTTTGTTGTCCACAAATCTGATATTCAGTTTTATTTAAAAAATCTATACAGTTATTAAGCAGTTTGTGTTTCATATGTAAGATATGATGAAATTGCATGGAAGCAAAACTAAACACTGGTAAAGTTGTCCTGGCTGCATGAGAGGAGAAGGGGAAATGGGGATATTGCAAACCAGAGTCTCTCTCAGATTTGTTCCAGCTTAATAATGTAAGATAAAACCTTGGTTCAGTGCTATATGCGAATGGGACCAATGTCATTTTTTCCATTGAAATATTATTCTATTTTGAAGAAAGGCTTTTCCATGTTGAAGAAAGATCCAAATGTATTTTACAGCTGACATATATTGCCGCAACATGTTTTAATTACATGTTTCATAGAGGAAGAGGATAAATACAGCCCTAACTCAACATTTTTTTTAGAATGATTGTATTGGGAAGGATCCTGATTTAAGCATTTGGCATGAGTGATAGAAATGGAGTTTCCTACTCCTTGGCCCCTCTTTCCTTCTCCTGAAAATGATGGCATACAGAGGGTTGGGTATTCAGTTGAATATGACAGTCTGTGGTTTTAGGGAGTAAGGGGAAAGAGTGCTCCCACAAATTGGTTGGAAGGTACCTTCTGTAGGTACCTACAGAAAGCACCTCTTATCTCCATGGCTGCTTTAAATAAAAGCATGGAAAGGAGCTGATCACCAATGGATGCCAAGAACCCAGAGTCACTTTTTGAGTTGAGGCTGTTTCAACTTAATGATGATGTATAGCATCAATTCATGGTTGTAAATGCAGTTATTGTGTAAAGTCCACACATATTCTGGTTTAATATACAGTGCTCATTTTCTGAATTGTTTTTTAAAACTAACATCCATAGCCTCATCATGTGGCTGTTGACATGTCTTGCCATTGTTTTTCTTTTCTGTTCCAATCTACTTAACAAAAAACAACAACATAATTCTGTATTAAAGCGTTAGTAGCATGTATCTTCTTTTATTGACATCCTTTTTTCCTCTTTTTCTTTTCTCCTTTCTCCCAATTTCTACATTCTTGGATGTTTTTATTACCTTTATTTGTCTTTGGTTTTTGTCCCTTGCCCATCTGAAGTGACAAAGAGCTGTTAACCCAAACGAGGACCATTGCAATGTCCTTGGTGAAATGTGCCAGCAATGAGGGGCAGCAACAGTACAAGCTTGTTAAAGATATATCATTTTGACAACTTGGATTAAATTAAAACAATCCAAAAATTCTTTTTAAACCATGATGCTTGAATTTCAGCCTTTTGTCCATGTACTCTGGTTTAATTGCTTTGTGGACCAGAGTGTAAATGTAGCAAAATCGTTTTTGCATTCTGATTAATCAGTGTATTTCATGCACACCTACAACTTTGTTTTACAGATAAACTGTTTTATTTCACAAATATTAAAATATCACAAATCAGAAACAATTTTTTAAGTGATGCTGCTGCTTTTAAAAAAAATAAAAAATAGATACTTATTTTAAATTCAGCTGGCACAATTTTTATTATGCTAGTGAAATGTGTAGATAAAATGGTTCAGGTTACTGTTTATTAGAAAGACTGAGTGACTGTATTTTGAGTTACACAGCAGTTCTCCTTTTTTAAAGGCCCCAGGCATGTTCAGTTAAATGCCTAGCTATAATATATTTAGTTTGCACAGATTCTTCAGTAATAAATGGAAAATGCACAACAGGTAGTACTTGCTAAACTGTGTATTTATCTAGCTTTTTCTATTAGTAAAATTTGAAAATCACTTTTCATTCGACTGAAGTTTTTAAATCTAAGTTAATTGCTGGCCATTATGAGATAGAGAAAGGCTTTTATAAAGCAAGAGAACATTCCTAAAATAGAAAGGAAAGAAGGGACTGAGATAATCTTTTTGTGGATCACATATTTGCCTACCATTGAATGACTGTAACTGAACAATTCAGTCACTCTCTGATATGTGTAGGGACCTCCTGTATGTTTAATAAAACTTTGGAGGTATTTCCCCCCTGCACACAAAGAAATACAGAGGTGTGGAGCTGCCTGTTATTAATTAAATTAATAACAGTGGGCAATTCTTATCAACCTGAGAGTATCAAGAGCACATTAGGGCACATCATCCCCATTTGGACCCCAAACCTACCTTATTGGAATGAGAATACAAATGATACAGATGTTTTTCTTTTTTCCAAGTGCGCTATGTTAGACACATGGTGACATTAGATTGCACTATTCCACGTTGTGTTCTGAATTTTAGACCACTGCTTTCTCAATTTTGTGGTGCAGGTGAATATGTGTAGTTAAGGCACAACTAATTTGTAAAAAAAAGTAACTAAGATCTTAATAACACAAGAATGCACAGTTAAAGCTCTGTATGTATGAATAATAAAATCTGTAAAGCTCTGCATTGATGGCATTTGTTATTCAAAAGCATCAAATAAAAAATTGGAGAAATATATAGATGTTTTTATTGTTATAGTGAGAAAAATAATCTGGATTTCTAGGCATTGTCTGGGTCTCTCATTTGAGTTTGTGAGTTTACCCCAAACTTTGTTTTCATTTAGAAATATTTCTATTTCCCCATTTTTTCCTTTTATTTGTTTTCTTCACCCTTTACACCCAAATTCTAGCTTCAGTTTTACCCAAAGTTGATTTGAATTACACCAGATTGCAGCAAACAGAGAAGTCTCAAACGGAGGCAGAGAGTGAGGACAAGAAATTTAAGCAAGATTATATGAGTAAATCTGAAAGTCTTCAGAAAGAAATTACTCAAAAGGAGAAGCAAGTGTAAGTAAATTACACATTGGGAGAAATGTGAATATGTTTACATGGTTTGTTTTACTTTTGAATATCATAATCAAAATGTGTTCTTAATGTCTTGAACCAACATGGGATGAAATAATACCATAGGTACACTTTTCATCAAAGGATTTCTATAGATATAAAAGGGACAAGGCTAAAAACAGAGATAGAAAGGTCAGGGAGAAACGTATGTAATGTAATTGGACTAGACTTTTAAAATTGGATCTTGGTCTTACTAATCTGAGCAGTGGTGAAGATGTTTTTAATTGTTTTATACTATATAATTCTGGTTTTAAAGGATGATGTCTGTTTTAATTTATTATGTTTTGTTTACTTTTCACTTTTATGGATTGTTTAGTTACTTATGTTGATTCTATTTAAATTGGTTATTGGTTTATTGTTTTATTATCATTTTATTTTGATTATTGTTGTTTTATTTACACTGTTGTAAGCTGTTTTGAGTGTCCTCAGGGAGATGGGGCGGGGTATAAATAAAGTTACTGTTATTATTTATTATTAATTTGACAGAATTTCAAAGGCATCAACATTTGTGGGGAGGGTGAAACCTTTAGTCTGGAAAACGTCAGAGCAGTTCATGAAAGCAGTTGTAAGCCTTACAGTTACATGAAAAGCCATCCACCATAAAACTGTACTGGAAACTATTAGATATTCTTGCCCATTGGCAGATTTTTGGAACATGTATTGTTTCTCTGTAAGCAAAAATAGGAAAAGGGGAGGGTTTATGTCTAGTGTATATCTCTCCCTTTCACGTATTTCTCTTTAAAGATGGGGCTTTATTTTTTTTAATAAAACTTTATTTGCTAATCATAATTTCTAACTCAAGGAAGCCTTCTTCCTACAACTGGCTGTGGAGTGTGATTACTTAATAACAAAAGAGCAGCACTCTACATACATATATGACTACATTTCTTTCCGATTGAAGGCCAGCTACTGAAAAATATCCCAGGGTTCTGCTTTGTAAAAGCCTAAACTGTAAAAATTAGGAAAAGAGTACAGGACCGAATAACTTTTTTAAAAAAAAATAAGGAGGCTGAAGATTGAAAAAATGAAGTAAGTTTAAATGTAAAGATGTCAAAGGCTAGATCTATACTGCCATATGACCCGAGTTTAAGAAGATAATCCAGATTACCAGTATTTGCTTTGAACTGGATTATACAAGTCTACACTGCCATATAATTCAATTCAAAGCAGATAATCTGGATTTTATATGGCAGTGTAGATGAGGCCTAAGAGGTCAGCATGGCATAGTGGTTTGAGTGTTGTACTTTGACTCTTAAGAGTAGGATTTGAATCCTCACTCCACCATGAAAACCCACTGAGTGGCCTTGGGCACTCAGTTTCAGAAAATTGTCTTAGATTTGCCATAAACTAGAAATTACTTGAAGGCACACAATTGCCATGATAGCCCTGTTTCCTGGTTTCAAATTTTGTTAAAGGTTTGTTTGAAAGAGTGAAATGGCTCCCAAAGGCTTATTTACTAATAGTAAGAGCCCTTAGCTAAAAATTGCTATTTTTTGGTACCTGTCCTTTGGCTTTACCCACCATTGGACTGACAACTCTAACAGTTAACATTATTGCTGTTAGTGCCATCATTATACATGGTGCTTTACAAGAAAAATAACAATAAAAAAGTTATCTGCCCGCAAACTTACAATCTAAATATATGACACAAGGAAAGGGGATGGCAGTTGGGGAGGGGAGGGAATCCAGCATGAACTGCCGCATACCTTTGGTACTAGATACACCTCCCCTGTAGGAGTAAGCTTTTTGAGATAATGTGATTAGGGTTATTCGAACTAGACCGACTTATGTGAAATATGTATATCCTGCCATTTCCACCCAAAGTAGCTCATGATATAATACCCCAACTACACCCAATGTAATATAAGCCTCCTTAAAAAATAAATGAAGAACAGAACAGAACAGAAGGTAATTTGGATCCAGTGTTGTGTCTGATTCTCCACAAAACTCTCAGAAAACTGTTTCTGCAAAGAGAAGGAATTAGGGGGGCAACTAAAAATTCCTTGGAAGAGGTTAGTGCATCAGCTTTGGTGTTGTTTGAGTCAAATTGAAATGCCTTCTGGTTGAACTTTTTCGAAGTAGGGTTGGGCATACTATGTGATGTAGTTTTTCAAAAGTTTCTTAAAAATAATTAATAATGACTTTCTAAGAAATCATAAGTATGTCTGTGGAATATATCTGTTGCCAAAGTATTTCAAAAGGGATACTTAAGCAGTTTTCACAGGATAACTAAAATGTGACTATGATATTTTAAAAGTATGATTCTGGCTTCTGTGACTTTTTATTTATATTCTGTTTGTTTAGGTGTCAGCTGGAAACCGATCTGAAAATAGAAAAAGAATGGCGACAAACGATGGAAGAAGACCTTAGAAAGGAAAAAGAAATGGCATCTTCTCTGAAGATTGAGACCCAACAAATAATTACTCTCAAAAAAGTAAATTCAGGAGCAAAATTTCCCATTGCTTCCATGGATTCAACAAAATAGTAAATTATGAGCCAGTAAAATGATGTGGAAAACTGGGGAGAAGTGAAAGCAGACACTGAAAATTTCTTTTCAATTTGTAGTTAGAGCATTTCTGATTCTGAATGATTGGTGATCGGTGATACAACAATATGTCTATATTATTGTGTCCTCTTTGAAGACACAATCATATACTTTATGTCCTATAATCATTTGAGGCAAATGGGGTATTGAATGCAGGAGTACTCTAAAGGCATATCCATCAGATATGCTAAGCAGGATCAGCCCTGGTTAGTACTTGAATGGGAGACAACTAACAGATGTCGGCTCTGTTTCAGAGGAAAGAACTAGGAAAACCAACTCTCAATATTCCTTGCCTAAGGAAACTCTATGAAAATTAATGATTTTACCATATGTCCACAGGCCACTTGAAGGCACTTACACATATACAGTGTTCCCTCACTTATCGCGGGGGTTACGTTCCAGGATCACCCGTGAAAAGTCAAAATCCATGCAGTAGGGTTGCTATATTTGTGTTGTTTACAAGTAGCGTCTCTGTCCCCTCCTTGTGCTCCTGCCGCTGCCGCTGCCTTGTGAGGCGAAAACAAAGCTGCTTCAGCCTCCTTTTCTCTCCCTTCAGCTTCTCCTTCCTTCCTTCCTTCCTTAGGCTTCTCCTTAGGAAGGAAGTAGAAAGAGGGATTTATAATAATATTTTATGATTTATACTATTATTTTGGTGTTTATTAAAAAACTGCGAAACAGCGAGTCCGTGAAAAGCGAACCACGAAGTAGTGAGGGAACACTATACTTACATACACACAACACACCTAACTTGCGTCCTTGAGGGTTGCATAACATCCACTTTTATATTTATTTAATCACAGACATTCATAGGGGTGCAGTTCTTAATGTGTTGTTGAACTATTCTAACTGTCTTGAGTTTTCAAATGACTTCATGGAGGCTCTTACCATGGTGAAGCAGGTAAGCAGGCAGGCAGGCAGGAATCTTCAATTCCCACCCTAGAATGCTCCTGAAATGAATTTACATGATGTAGATTTATTCCAGAAATGTTCTCCAGGAATGGGATTGTTTTGCTTGGGGTTAGGTGATATGAGATGATGGCAAGTAGCCACTGTGGAGAGCAGTAGTGATTCTGTTGCCCTAAGCAGTAACAAGAGTGCATCTTAAAATGGCTCTTAAACAGAATAAAAGAGAAAGCCATTATAGTTATCACACATGCTCCAAAATTATTTCCCCCTCTCCTGGTCAAATTATTTTCCAAATCTGCCACTTGGGAATAGGTTGATACATTTTTCAATGTTGATTTGGGGTGTTCTTTTTCACTTTTACTTTCCCATATCCATAACTAAGTGTCATGTTTAAATGTATTGCTTTTTCTAATTTGGAATTTTTATTATAATGAGTATGTTATCATCATTTTGTACTTTTGACATTAAGCGAAGTAGTTGTGGCATTGAATGTTTGCCGTTTATATGTATTTTAACTGCCCTCTGGGGAGAGAGGGCAGTTTAGAAATAAAGTTGTTGTTGTTGTTGTTGTTATTATTATTATTTGAAACACAACAAGATGAGTCCACAGCAGACACTCTGCTGGCTGTTGTACTGGATCACACGCCGGACACTTCCCAAGTGTAGGACTGTGTGATGTATCGACAAATAATGCGTGCAGATTCCAGTAAGGTGGCCTTCTGAAGCTGGCAGGTGGTAATTTTGTTAGCACCAATTGTGTTTAAGTGCAGGCTTTAGGCACTGCCCCCAGTGTGTCTTTAGGCACTGCACCCAGTGTGCTGATCACCACTGGGACCACCTTGACTGGCTTGTGCCAGAGTCTTTGTAATTCAATCTTTAAATCCTCATATCGTGTCAGCTTTTCCAGTTGTTTCTCTTCAATCCTGACCACACGATCGTGAGGTCAGGAGTATTGTGCTCCAAAACTCTGTCTGAATTTGGAAGTCCCAGAGTAGCTTGACATTTTCATTCTTTGTAACTTTTTCCGGCTTGCAATTATAATTATTTGCAATAAAATAATGTATACTAAAGGATAGAGTACAGGCAGTTCCCGAATTACAAATGTGTGACTTACATCTGACTCCTAGTTAAGAATGGGTGAGACAACAAGAAGTGAGGGGAACTCTACCCCTAGGAAGGGAAGAATTATCATGGGGGGGAAAGGTGCCTCCACTGAAGCTTTATCACCAGTCATTGTCTCCACAACAACCCACATTTTTCAAAATTCAGTTGTTACGGGGACAGAAAGTTTGAAAAAATCTTCTAAATGGGCGCAGACAGCTAAACAAGTATTACAGGGATGTTAACCCTTCCCTATGCTATCCAAAATGTTAAAAAGTTGGGCTGGAGTTCCACTTTAAAAATGTACCTGTTCTGTTACATACAAATTTCGTTTAAGAACAGATCTACAAAACCTATCTTGTTTGTAACCTGGGGACTGCTTGCACCCCATACTCTACTTTAGTGACTGAGAAAGAAGAGGTTATAACCCAGTGAAGATGTTAAGATGGTGGTATAGTGTTACGTGACGAAATGAGCGTAGTTCACGCTTAACCAGTCCAGTCCACTCACTGTCTTGCCAAAGAAAAGATATGCTATGCAGATGATCAATAAATAACAGGAACTTTTACTCTTTGGAATGCAGAGCAACATATATACCATCATGTGAACAGTTGCATTAACTTACACAATGTCCTTTTAAGAGAGAATTCAAATAGTCCTTTAGATGTCCATAGAAATGTTTTCCTCCAGCAGCCTAGGAACGAAGCCTCTCTTGCTAAGATTCTTTCCAAAACTAAGCTCCAGCAGAAACCTGTCACTGTAGCCAAAACTCCCAGGCTCAGTTGGCTCCTTGAGTGTGGCCCAACCAATCAACTTGGTTGGTACTTTGCAATGTTCCTGTTCACACACACACATCAACTGATTTTTACATGCTGTAATATGTTACACTTTATTATTTTCCCTATCTCTTCTCCAGTTGCATTTCATATGAAATTCCAACAAAAAGAACTTGGATACTTTTTTGAAGTGGAATCCCCCATGTTGACTGGGGGAATGTGACAAAGGCAGCTCAAATAATTTAATTATCTTGATGAATTATATCTAAGGTATATATTTCTTTATTTTACAGGAGTTCTTAAAGTTACAAGAAAAGAACAAGCAGTTGAGAAATCTCTGTCATGATCAAGAAGAAGCTCTCCAAGAACTGGCTGGAAAACTTAGCGAGTAATTTTCCTTTTACTTTTCTTCTAAGGGGCGGGCAAACATACCCTTTTAACCCAGTATTTACTAAAAAGACATTTCAGCCCATTATTACAAATCTTAGGCATGGTTATTCTCCCAGCCTCTTAGAAAGTGAAGTGCACGGGAGGCAGGAGAGACCATAGATGGAGCATTTGCGTAAAATGCAGGGAAGTGCTTGCTAAATGGGGACACATCTGTTGTACTTATGTGTACTGTAGATCAAAGGAGGAATGTGCTTCTCCCATCTTTTAAATCTGAAAGAACTAGTATATTTTTCTCCTCAATTGCCATTATTCATACTTGTTTTCTCAATTGTGTTTTCTATTCAGGTCAAAGCTTAAAATAGAAGATATAAAAGAAGCAAACAAAGCTTTACAGGTTAGTAAACTGGGACAAATGGGACAGACTTCAAGATAAAATCTGTTTTATCATAGAATCACAGAATTGGAAGGGATTATATGGGCCATGCAGCCCAGCTCTCTGACATACAAGAATACACAACTAAAGCAGTCAAGAAAGATGACCATCCAAAACAAGCCTTCTGAACTGGTCCATTTTACTGTTGAACAGTTCTTACAGTAAAGAAGTTCTTCCTAATGTTTAGGTGGAATCTCCTTTTGTCTAATTTGAATCCACTGGTTTGTGTTCTGATTTTCGGAACAGCTGAAAACAAGCTCAGTCCATCCTCTACACGACGTCCAGTCAGATATTTAAAAGGACTTATCGTGTCACCTCTTCATCAAGCTAAATATACCCAGCTTTCTAAGCTGTTCCTTATGTGACTCATTAAAATATTTAACATTCTACTCTTATGTAACATAAATATCAAGGTGCAGCTTAGTTTTTAACTGAAATGATTGGTTTGTCATTGTGTTTGAACAAACTAGTCTATTCTATTATTGTCCAAGGTACATACAACATTACTCCCATGCTTTGTTTAGCTTTTGGGAATCTTCTTATAATCTAAACAAGGCAATAAATCCATATTTTAGTAGGATATTTGTTTTAAACCATGATTTGAATTTAGCTTATGAATCCTGAGCCATTTCAACAACAATATATGTTTGGCCTACTCCTTTCAAGCTTCTCACCAATCCATAGAGAGTGAAACGAGTTATCATTTGAGTTCAGGTGGTAACACAACAAAATGTAGAAAAGTCAAAAGGGTGAATACTTCTGTAAGGATGCATCGGCAGTATAAACTTAATGCAGTTTGACAGCATTTCATCTTCCATAACTCAATGCTATGAAGTCATGGGAGTTGTAATTTAGTGAGACATCAACACTTTGGCAGAGAAGACTGTCAAGACATTGTAAAACTACAACTCCCACGATTCCATAGAATTGAGCCATGGCATTTGAAGTGGCCTCAAACTGTGTTATTTCTGCAGTATAGATGAACTCTATGACCCAGTGTGTGTGTTTATGTATAAGATTACTAGACCCTCTTTTATAGAATAACAGAATCCTATGCCGAGTCATATTGCCTTTCTGCTTAGCTTTAATGGTGTTAAGCATTTGATGTAAACAATAACTTGGAACACATTCCCTCCCAAATAGGGGCAAGTATGGCTGAAGGACAAAGATGCTACCCATTGCAAGTTATGTGAAGCAGAGTTTTCTCTTTCCAGAAGGAAGGTAAGTTTGGTTTCTGTTTACTAAGAGGGATAGAAAGTTGGCTGTGTAGTTTGGTATCATTTTACATGCTTATTATCTATATTTTCATTTATGCAGGTACATGAAACTTTTGTCATTCATTATCAGTGAAATAAGAAATAGTGTTTCGTATGAACTATGCTAGATAAATGCTCTCAAACCATCTAGTTCATTCATTTCAAACATTATATAGATACTGTAACAAATTATCATAAAAGTTTTATTGTTCCCTGGAGTAAACTTCTAATCTAGTATTAGAGTGTTAACTCAACCATGACACTGTTTATATTTTCCATTCACAACCCAAACTGGATATATGAAGTGACTTTGATAGTAACCTTCTTACAGAGAACGTAATGTGTATATGTTTTACAGACAAGTATACATACAATAAGACTCCTGTATCCATGGAAGATATGATCCTGGCTAGGCTCGAAACTACAAATATGACCAAACACCATTAAATTACCTCCTTTCCAGTTCCAGCATATCATAGAGTTCTACTGGTAGACATAGAGATTCTTATAGAGGAACTTGCTAGCACAACTCCATGGTAACTTCTAGGGGAAACCGACCATAGAATTGCACTGGACAACTTAGCAAATTCCTAGAGATATCATTTTCTCCAGGCTTGAGTAAATGAAACTGTGAACATGGTTTTGCAGTTACAGGGCCTTACTATATTTATTTTCAGATACTTATCAATTGTTTAACTCACAGATTGTATTGATCTAATTGTTTCCTTTTTTTAATACCTGTTCTTAAGCATCATTGTAGGAACTGTGGTGAAATTTTCTGTAATGCCTGCTCAGACAACGAACTGCCTTTGCCCTCTTCGCCGAAGCCTGTAAGGGTCTGTGATACTTGCCATGCGTTGCTAATACAGAGGTGTTCCTCCAATGTGCCATAAAAGTCCTCTGAAGATTTATAAACTGTTGCCTCCCAATTAGGATGAGTATCCTAATATTGCCATACATACTTCTGCTACAGCACAATGTTTCTTGTCAAAAAATATTGGAATATCCACTGCTGAATTTTGTGCCATTGTGATATATTCCTGCAGTACCAGCATGATGACAAGTTTTGTGAGGTTGTGCTAATACAGTGATTTATATGCATCTGCTTGCGCAATGCATCTTATCCTCCGCCTTTAAAGATGCAGGTGGGAACATTTATCATTTTGCTGAACCATTCCAATTGAAAATGGAGATTTCTGCATTGTCACTTTAGTTTTTACTCATTTGTAATTTGGGAATAAGTTGGTTGTGACCAAGAAAGCCTAGAAGCCAGAGAGACATTTAGCAGGCCTTTAATGTATACTACTATGTGCAGTATCCAAATCTTTGAATTGTTGTCAAGTGAAGATAAATTTAAATAAGAAAATAGAAACATAAGCAAATGGAACTCAAGCAAGACACTACTACCAAATAGAAAAAAAAAATTGTCTTGGTGGGGAGATACATAAATCTCCCTGCTATAAATATCTTAAAAATTAACTTAAACTAAGATTCTATATTCTCGATAGCAAGGGTTAAAATGACAGTGGTGGTAGCAAGAATGAAAAAAGTCAATTGCTGCTGAAAGTTACTTATTTCTTAGATGCCTGCTTTCTAAGAGGCCCTACGAGGTAAGACAATATGTAAGGCATGGTTGGACTGCTGCCTCTCCAGTGGCATTTGTCTAAAGATCCTTCTACACTAATCTAAAACCCGAAAGTGGGTTAAAATAACCTGCTTCCTCTCGGATTCTAGTCCCTACTCCCACTGCAAACTCCGGACTTTCCTGTGATGTCATCCAGCCCCCCTCCAGGCCCCCATTCCCTCCCCAAAACTTACCGGTGGGACTTGTCGGCAGTACATGGCTCTCTGTACAGGAATTATGATGCAAGAAAATGACATTAGGAGCGGGGGGGGGGGGGGATCCCCCATGTGCCATTTTCTTGTAGAAGGAGTCTTGTACAGAGGAGCCTGCACTGCTGGCAGGCCTCTCCAGGGGTGCTGGAGGGAAGGGGGTGGGCACCTCCTTTGGGCTTTCGGAATCCAAAGAACCAGGATGGCTGTAGGGATTGACCCCTGGGACTGTGGAAGTACTCCCAAGAGTCAATCCTCACAGGGTCCACATCCTACCTTAAGATCCAAATCTTTCCAAATGTTTAATTAATGCAGAGTAAACTGGAAAAACCGTTTACTCTGCATTAATTCTCTGAAGATCCCATCCTCTTTACCATTTGTCTGGTAGATGATATAGGAAAGTATGTTCTAGCAATTGGAAAGGTGTATTGAACAGCTAAGAATGACTGAACTTGGATATCTCTCATTTGCCTGAAAGGAACAATTGAATTAGCTTAATGAGTGCCGGAGAAGGACTGAGAAGGAAGGCCAACGAAGAAAAGAATGTGGTAAGAATACCACGAATGAGAAAAAGATGGAATATGTGTAATATTTCTGTAACATCTCTGTTTTGAGGCTCTGAGGTGAGAAAACATTTTAGAAAGTGTGTCCTGAATTTACATCCAGTTAGAATCTAATTTTAATCTGCTCTCCCCCAATATGCAGGAATTCAAAAATTCTAAAATGTATTATACAAACAATACAATAGGAAGGGACTTGGTAGTTAGTTGAAGGTCATTAATTCTAAGGAGTGCCTATTTTTAATCCATGACAATAGGTATGTAATTAGATACCCTAGTAACACTTTATACAGTCATATATGTAGAACTGCTGCATATGTTTGTTAGGGTGCCTTAATGTGGATTGTGTAGAAATAACTTATACATAATAACAGAGTTGAATTACTGATATTTAGATGACCATTTTGGGTGACAGATGCTAGAACTTGTGGTTCCAAAAGCAACTTTGTGAATCTTCTGAAACCTCTGCAGATGTATAGAGTCCAATTTCTTGTCTTTACATTATGGGCGGGAGTCTAACATATTTCCAGATGTTGCTGCATTTCAGACCCTAGCAGTCCTTGCTGGCAAAACCATTTGTGTAGACTGGAAGTTGCAGTGAAAATGTTATTGTAATTTATATTATCTGAAGGGAGTTTCATACACATGCACCCAGTATTGGACATCTGTTGTTAGATCACATTGAAATCCTGGGATCTTTTGCTATTGCCTGTTTTGACGAAAGCTGACAGCATTGCAGTGCAGCATCTTGCAAGCCAGTTTTCAATCCTGTTTTCATACTTACTAAGTGCAACGAAAACACGTTTCCATGAAACATCATTCACCTTGTTAGATTGAGAAATACAATAAAATCTTTTAATACAGTAAATGTAATGATTTCAGAAATGGGATTATTTGTGATATTTCATTTCACTTTTTCATCTGATATAGGAGGATTAGAGGAAATAGTTCAACTTCTATCTAACCTTGTTTCATTTTAAAGATGAAAATGTCTGCCTCAAACATCCGTGCCTAACATTATTTTTGATACCTGTTGTCTGAAAATGTGGATTGGTTAGAAGAGGTGGTCCCCTTTTGTGCTCTAACTTTATGAGAATTATAACTATAGAATAATACATGAGGGTTGCTAACTTTTCTCTCTATTACTAATGTCCTTACCAGTCTTTAATGACATAATGTAAATACATGCAAAAAATGAAGTCTCCTGTTCCACTTGCTGAATTTCTGCCGGCCAATTAACTGTTTAAAGGACAGGAACTCTGCACATGTCTAATAAAAATACAGTATATAAAAATCAGAACAATGCAGATAGCTAATATAACTAATTATCACTTCCTTACTCCTCAAATAGCTTGAAAAACGAGAGGCTTAAACCTTAATTTAGTTGCTACAGTTCGAAAGCAGATAGTCTTCTAACAGTGGTTCTCAACCTTTTCGTCACCCTGGGCCCTACTTTTAAATGCCTTTTGTGGCTGTGCACTATCAAGACTTAACTCAAGATTTAAGCCTCTAGACTGCAGCAAATAATTATTTCAATTTTTTCATGATGGTCCTTCATATTCAGAGAGAAGGGGTATAAGTTAATCTGTTAATGTATACACTCATAATACAGTATCTTGATTATAGTCTTTCCATACGAATTTGAAATAATAGTATCAGAGAATCATAGAGTTGGGCCATTTAGCCCAACCCCCTGCCATCAACACTAATAATAGTTAATAATTTAATAATAGTTGTAGTGATAGCAGAACAAGAATAACATTAATAGACAGTAATGGTAACAGTAATAGAAATATCTATAAAAGAAGAATGACACTCCTACTACTTCTACTGGTACTAACATTAACCACAGTAGCATTAAAAGTAATAATAATTTTTCTCACAAATGGACCATTTTGTGGTATTCTGACATGCTAATCTCAAATTTGCATGTCACATTTTCGTGCAAAAAAATTGAAATGTTATTAAAGATTTCAAAAACTTCCCTCCACTGCTTAAAATTTGATGAAATGTTTTTTATTGTTCGGCTCCCACACACCAGCTTGTTTGTTTGTGTTCAGTCACCATATATACACCGTATATGTGTCCAGGGCCATCACCTTGAAGAACAGATTTCAGCTCCACTTTGTGGCCGTAAAGAGAGCCATTGAGTTAAGAAAATGTCTTTAACAGAAAAAACACCTTATTAAAGTGGTGCCCATTGACCATACTATCAATGAAACTACAAGCACATGGAACCATTAACATGACATACACATACAAAAGTCACATGAAAGCAAAAACTAGAAGGTGAAATGAATATAATTTTACTGGTTGTACTTCATTTACAGGGAGAAAAGGGAACATACTCTTTTTGTATAATTACAACTACAGACAGTCCCTGACTTACAAACATCTGATTCACAAACAAGTCATAATTACAAACAGGGGTCAGACAATAGGAAGTGAGAGAAATCTACCCCTTGGGAGGGAAGTTCACTCCTGGAAAAGTCATAATGGGGAAAAGGTGTCTCCACTGAAGCTTTAGCACCAATCCTTGTTTCTAAAATAAGACATTTTTTTCAAAATCGAATGACCACAGGGACAGAAAATGAAGTGAAATCTTATGATCGCACAGACAGCTGTTACAAAATTCACTTGAGCAATATTGAAAAACTACCCTAATTATCAACAACCAAATGGTTAGCAGAAATCAATGATTATAAAATTAGCCTGAATGCTCACTCACACTGACGATGACTGACTCTTTCTCTGTCCTGCAGCCATTGACTGTTTGCCAGTACCAAGAAATGTCACGTGTTTCCTCTCTGCCATCTGACGTTCACTTGTAAGTTCTCAGCATGTGTGGAAATTACTTTCCCACCCAACTAGTCCCATAGCCGATTTCTACCTATGGGTGTTTTTAATTCAGGTAATAGGTTAAAAAAGCCAAGTTTTCAAAAAAAAAAAAAAAAAGCATGGAAAATTAAGATTTTGTTCCATTTCCCTTTCCAGTTTGCTGACATTCATTCACTTGTTCGTTCAGACAGATTTAACTGCAAAAAAATCATAACATTTCTTCAATCCTTCACGGGCCCCCTGTGACAACATGGTGGCTCCCCCAGGGGTCCACAGACCACAGTTTGAGAACCACTGTTCTAACATATTGCAGAATTGAAAACGGGTTGCCATTTGATAAATAGCTCAGAAATAAACTGTACACTACTGTTATATCAATTGAATATCACTACAGTTGCTCTGGAGAGTACTTTTATATAGTTATTCAAAAGGGGAATAACTATATAAAATATATGTTTCCATATATTCGTCCCTCTGAAACAACAAGATAAGATACACTGGGAATTTTCTTATTCCCACAAGCTCTATGTTTACAGGACCAGTTCAGTTCTTGTACCAGAAAATACCTGCCTGAAAATCTGTCTGATACTTTTCCTTCCAAAATTATGCTGGAGAACTGCATCACTATAACTATAGTTGGTTTCAATGTTCTTAGAATGGAGATTTCCCAAGTACTTCAAGGTGGAGATCTGGAGATCTAGGTCTTAGTAATACACAGGAAATTTTTAAAATTCTATTGTAAAGATTACGTATTATTTGAACAAATGCCAATAAAATTATACTGTTGGTTGCTGTAGTTCATGATAGTGAACTATTTTAATTAATAGTTAACACCAAACATTTGTAAATCCAGTTTCACCATGATCTAATAACATTCCAGACTCTTAGATCACATTATAATGAAGTTTACTATTCTTTCTCCAGCTTACAACTCACATCTTATGCTGTAATACTACCCAAGATTAAAATCTGATTGGAATTTTGGTCTGTTACATTTGGTCTACCTGTAACTATTAGAATCTGAGAAACATTCATCTCTTTCCCATCAAAGGTTCATAATCCATTACTGCAGCTAAACTGTATTATTTCTAAACAGGCTTGCAATTTTTGTGGTACATTTGTGCCAAGACATAAAATATACTGATGTAGCTTTTGTAATAATGTTTCAACATGAAGGTGTTTTTTTTTGTAATTTTCAATACAAAAGTTGTAACTTTGTGCTTTGTTAAAAATAAAATAATTTTAAAGATTCCGCATGGCTTGGTTAAATTAAATACAGCATTTAACATTGTGTGTCAGTATTATGCCACTTTAAGTGCAATAAGAACATCGATAACAGCCATCTGATGGCAACTGAACTTAGGATTCACATTGGGTGAATGATTGACCTATTGATACATTTACAGTCCTTCAGAAGTTACATTTGTTTTCTTATTGTTTGCAGAGTAAACATTAACTTCATAGTAGGCATGATACTTTCCTCCGACCAGAGTCCACATGCCAGTAATAATGCCAATTGCAGGGTTTTCATGAGATGGGCAGATACGATCGATTAAGTTGATAATTCCACCAGGCTAAGCAACAAGGGAAGCCAATTGCCTATTTCTTCTGCTCTTCAAATTGAGGTGGCGAAAGAGGGAAATAATGAGGTGGTACTTTTTTTGTTCTGTATAAAAAGGCTGATGGGGCTGACAACATAACCTTTTCCCCATAATGGTAATGGCTTATCACACTCCACCTGATGGCTGTAGGATAGTTTGGAGGTCCTGGGACAGACCATGTGGTGCCCAGTTCTTTCCTTCAATATCTTGCTGTTGCCTCCCATCTGTTTATGACTAGTACCTATTATTCAAAGAGTCTGACCTGCATGCAGTGGTGGTTGATGACTGGACCTCTGTTTAGGAGCAGGGCGTATAAAGTACAGGATGGTTCCAGAGTGATTAGCCAGCCCCAAATGGGTAAACCTTGGTTCAGATCTTCATCTTGAAATGGATCCTCTGGTTGCAGTCTGTTCTCCAGCACAGCCAGATTCAAAAATCAGCATCCCTTTGCACTTTACTAGAAGACCACACAGAACCACTAGTACCTAATTATTTTAAAAATCACAGTGCTTTTCAGGTTAAGAAAGTGTTCAAGGATGGAATGGCCAAAGGACGTGATCTGTGGGGTAGGGCTAACTGAACATTTTAATTTTTTTAAAGGCAGACACATAACTATTTGATACATTTTATTGTATATTTAAATTTAATATAAAATTCCTCATTTAAAAATACTCATATTCATTGTAAGTAAACAGAAAAATTTGATGGAATGCTATATGACTTTACTTACAACTAGCTATATAGGAGGGGCGCTAAAAACCCATGAAGAGGCGTAATAAGACATTGTCAAGGATGCCAGGGACATTGTGGCATGAAACACACTGGACACTAAAGTGCACTGCATGAACCCAAGAGCACCAGGCACTTTGCTGGCTCTGCAACAGAGTGGCCCAAGAGCAGCCCTCTACTGGATAACTTCTGTAGGCATTAAGTACACTTAGGCATAAGGCTCCAACAGGATTCCTGTATTTTCACTATTAATACATAAAATCACATTTGTATAATTTTAATAATTATATTAAAATGTTCATTTATCTAAGCATAAACTTTAACATCAATATTTACTATGATATTTATTTTAAATTGATGGTTAACTATCTCCTTAATTGCAGTACAACAAATGCTTCTAAATTAGGAATTGTATGCCTTTGAAATTAAGTAGTCATGTTCTGCCAATTAAGATATGCATCTGCATCAGCAGCAATCTGAACTAGCTGATGGCTGGAAAGTGTTTCTGGTTTTCTTCAAATGCTCAGAAAGCCTTTTAACACAATGCTTGATTGGCCACCAAGGTCTACTCTTCCATCCTGCCGGAGCGAAATCTTCAGCCTTCCTCCGCGAGCAGAACACTGAAATGCTGAACAAAGATAAGAGGAAAGGTTATATGTGTACATCTATTTTTTTCTGTCTATACTTGAAAAGTAACTGTATACACAAGGCATCCTCAAACTGGCCATCCAGCTGTTTTGGCCTCCAACTCCCAGAAGCCCAAGCCAGCTTGTTCAATGGTCAGGAATTCTGGGTGTTGGAGGCCCAAACAGCTGGAGGGCCAGTTTGAGGATGCCTGGTATACACCATAGCATTTGATTGTCATCACCGAGAGGCAGATGGGCGAGGAAGGAAAAGCCCTTGTGGGCCTCCTGTGTCACTGAGAACCAATCAAACAAAAGCATCTATAATACTTACTGGTTCTGACTTAGACTGAATCATATTGAGTAGATCTATTGATTTCAGTGGTTTTGATCTAGATTTAATCCTAATTTACTAGTTGTGGTTATATTTTAATCCAATCCTTTGTTTCACATAAAGTACTTGTTTAGCTCCACTCTTAAAAGAAAACTCCCATAAATTTTAAGAGATGCATCATCTTCTTAATTTGCCAGTGGTTGCACCTCTCAAGACTGAATGGGAGAAAATGTACTCCTTACCTCAAAGCAATCATATATTTATCAAACTTGTGGGACACACTTCATAGAAATTGTGATCTGTCAATAAGGTTTCAGTAGAGTAATTTTTACAGGTTACATTTAATTTAAGGTGTAAGAAGGATATTCTTGCAAGGACAAAGTCAGGTCATACATTGATCACATTTTTTCAATAAGACTCTTTCAAACAGTGAAAGACATCAATTTGTCACACAGCATGATATTCCTTAACTATGTATTTTACATTTAGCCATGCTTTTTAAAATTACGCACTGGAAGTTAAACACAAGGTTGCTTTGAAAGTCTGATTGCTGTGGCATGGATATCTAAGGCTATCCCCCCATGAGAGGAGAAATATCTAAATCACAGGAAACAGCTATTCTATCTAATATCTAATTAGAGACTTTGTAGTGGAGGGAGATGGGGGAAGTAGGGACATTCTCCAGCCTTTCTGGAGCCTTTTAGATCAAATAAGCAAAATAAATATGGTACAAATAGGGGTTCTTACCACACATTTTCTTCTTCCCTAGTTGTTGTGACCAGTAACTACTTAAAACCGTATGAGCAGCTCCTTAAAAAGAAATTGAAAGTAGGTAAGACAGCAGTAACAGTAGCACTAAGTATTTATGTAGCATGTAAGCATTTAAATCTCATCACATGTTTCATTTCAGAAATCACTGAAAAGCAAGCAAGACCTTATAGCAAAGTGGGTATGAACTAAGAAACAGAAAGCATTGCCAAGGTCTCTCAAGGGCCCTCCGTGTGTCCATGGGATCCTGATATACTTCAAACCGGCTGTCAATCCTCACACAAGGTCTATCGAGGGTTTAGCAATTCAGATTTAAAAAGAAAGTGTACTAAGGAATGACATAAGAGGGCACTAAAATGCATCCCTGGCTTAGCTCTCACCATTCCAGCTCCACCCCTTTGCCTCCATAGCCCCACGCTGAGATTGCTTTATTGGTCATACAGGACCATGATGACCTACTGTAAGAGACACTTGACAGGCAAATAAAGTATATGAAAGTATATTTTAAAAATCACAAGCTAGATCCCTAATCACAAAACTTGCCAAAGATCATTGCAAAGAGTAGCCAATGCAATAATACCAAGACATTTTCGTCATCTGTGGGTGCAATTCCAACCCCAGCAGCCTACCCCCACAAAAGACCCATCAAAGAGGGCTTTTGCAACCCAGAAATGACAGAAAGACAGGTCATGTGCTCTCCCTATTCCTTATACGATAGAAAGGTGCCTATCCCTACTAGAAAGGTGGTACGGGGCTCTGCACTTTTGCTGAAAATGTTCAATGTGGCTGTTCATCCAGAAACTTGGCATAAAGCATCAACTAGGAACTTTTCAGTGACCTCTGTCACTGAAACATTCTCTATTAACATGCAAAAAACCAAAACAAAACCCCACACCTGTAACTGGATCTTCTGAAACACCATACCAAGGTGCAAAGTAGCGGGAGTAAAAGTCATAGCTTTCCTGTTTCCCACGGCCATCTCCCTTCAGTGTGATGATTACTCCTTTTATTCTCCCAGTCTTCTCAGCCAACAGAAGGTTTTCAGCATTCACTTTCAGTTTCTCCAGATCAGCCCTTGATGTTTAAGCATTGAATGTGAAATAATAAGAACAATAACAACCAAACATGTATTTCAGCTGCAGATAACTGGAATGAAGATGGCAGCATTACATATAAGGCATGCATAATCTGGCACAATGTGGAACTCCTTCAGCTAAGAAATCACTTCCTATATTTCCCTGAGAATAATGGTGGCAAAGAAGTACAAAGGGGAGACAGGTAGCAAGAGACACTATATGCCAAAGAAGGACCCAACCTAACCACCAACTGCAGCAAAGAAAAATTGTTCTGGTGATAGAGCATTCACTGCTCAGGGATATAGAGGGACCTGCTTGGCTCCTACAATTTTGTGATTCAATGCCAAATAAACTGAAGAAGCCACAAAAAGGAGAAGGGCACAGTACAGTCAATGGACAATTACCCAAGAAATGTGTAAAATAAATCCAAGTACCTCTCATAAGCATCACTGAGACGAATAAGGAGCTTTTTTGTGTCAGGAGAATAGCGAACATCCTGAACACTCTTATCGCCTACAGCTGCCTAGAGATAAAATGCATCAGTATCAACCAAGAAGAATTATAAGTCATCTTCACACATGCTTACCACATTGCATTTTCATGTACAATTTTATTAAAGACAAAGTTATAAATAATAAAGGCAGCCTTGACAGTAAAATCTCCCCTATTACTCTAGTAGGTGTGCGAGAAAGTGTCCCCTCTAAAGCTGAAAGGGTGTTGATGCTCCCAATATTGTTTTTACACAAAGTGCTCCTTCATGTCCTCTAAACAGCATGGCAATCAATTTTGCCAAAGAAATCACTCCCTACACCTGCTTTAAGGTATGTATTCTCAATACCAGAAAAGAGTTTTGGTTATTTCCTTGTTTAAAAAAGGAGTTCCCTGGGTCCAATATAAACTAGTTCAAAAATGTGATAAAATGCCCATCATTCCTCTGGACAACTCAAGGATATTTTGAATTAACAAAACACATTCAAAATTTTGGGTGGGAGACACAAAATTGGAAGGTGTCTGAACTTGAGATATGTGTTTAACAGCTGGATTTGGGGTAGTTGCCCAATCTGGTTCTAGGACAAGAACAGGAGACTCAATTTGGATTGAAATCCTAGCTTGGATGGAAGTTGGAATGTTTTCAAACCTGTGGTCTCAATCTGGTTTGGGGTCCCATAGTTGTAGTTTTTATCGTCGGAAAATTTGCCAGTGATTTTATCAGATCATTTCTTTTGCATTAAAGGTTGTTCAAACAGGGGAGAGGCAATTATACCTAGATCAGAATAATAGTGGAGGATGCAGGTGTTAAAACTCTCCACCTTCCATCCTAAAGTCCCAATCTAAATTGGGTCTCCTGAGATTACTTGATACTAAAAAAAGAAAGAAAAAAGACAGACATCCCTTTAAACACTGTTTTATCTGAACCTTACAAAAACCAAGCAAATCACTGTGTAAATTACAGAAAAACAATATCTTGTTATCTATGACAGAAAATAACAAAATCCAGTAAGGGTGGCTTCATGATTTTAAAAATTGTACTCTGAAAGAGAAGATAGCGTCTCCTAACTTTTTTTTTGACAAAGGTGCATAACAAATTTGAAGGAAGTAAGGTGTATTTTTTCTTCCTTTCTTGATTGGGCTAATTGAAGGCTTTTTGAAATTCAGTCAGGGTCCCCAACTTAATTTAAACACACTATATTGAATAAAAATGTCTCCGCATAGAACTAACATTCATGTATTAATAAAAAAATCTCATCAAATATTCAAATTCTGTTTACTCATAATGTGCACCTTGCTTATCCGCTATTGCAACCTCATTGTTTTTAATTCAATGTTTTAATATCGTGTTGTGTTTTTTCGGCTGCTGTGTATATATTATTATTGGTTTTTATTATTGTTCTTAGATGTTTCATATTTTATTTTATCATTGTTTTGTATCTGATTTTGCTGTGAGCCGCCCCGAGTCCCCTTCGGGGGAGATGGAGGCGGGATATAAATAAACTTCTTCTTCTTCTTCTTCTTCTTCTTCTTATTATTATTATTATTACATAGCCTGAGACGTAGACATGTGAGCCAAAAGAATGTGACAAACAGTCCTACGCAGTACAATACAATAATTAAAATGTGATATGAGAGCATACCTTAACCAACTCTTCCACTTCCTTAACATCCTGAGTGAAAAAAGAAAAAAATGTAAATAATGTATGACTTTTCTTTTTCTTTTGGGACATTCTGGCAATTGGAAAAGGAACTGTTTAAGTCTAACCTGTGGATGGGTGAAATAAAGGGGCAAATCCAGGATAATATGGTCTTCTGCTTGTCTGGCAATCAATTCTCCACTCAGAGTTATAAATGTGAGGGTGGAATTCACATTTTCTGTTTTTAAAATCAGAACAAAATATAACTGTAACAGGCTTCCAAAGTATTCACAATTTCAAATATCATATTGGTAAATGCGATTTACTTTTGGCATGAAATAGGACAGCAGCCGATGCAAGGGTGGCATGACCACAGAGGGGGACCTCACTAGTTGGGGTAAACCACCTCAGTCCAAAACGGGAGCCTAAGAAAAGAAGTGATGAGAGTCAGAAGTAACAACTACATTTAGGCCATAATATGCCTCTACAAAAACAACAAAGAAGTGGGGTTTGAATGCTTTGCAGTATAAAAGATTATATACTTCAACAGTACATAACAAAATGCTGTGGATCATGTTATTTGAATGAAGCACAATCCTTACTGTCCCAAAAAGCCAAGGGGCAACAACTGAAAGAGAATGAAATCCAAACCACTCTCAGCCTAGAGCTGTGGGAAAATTACTCAAGACTATGACGACCTTGTTCTATCTTTGTTTCAACATTGTGCCTATATCCCTGTGAATTTTCGATCAGAAATGACCCAACTCCACCATTTAACCTCCTTTACCTTATCTGCCTCCTTAGGGAACAGATCTTCAAGCAAATTTCCATGACTTGTGCCTTATCTAAACCCCCTATAACCATTGCATGCTAAGTTTGGGTTGTACTTAAAGTTATTAAATTGTTAACTAATTTAAAAATTGGTTGACTTATCTTCTTTCAAGAGTTAATATTAGCGCTTTTTCTTTTCAACATGGAATACCACATGATTTATCTGAAGACAAAAGTGAAAACCATTTATTTTTATTTATTGAAAGGGTCTTACTTTTGGTAAAGTCATCCGTGGGGTTCAATTTTCTGATGAATGCTGTTTCTGAAAGGTTCATTTCATTTGCAATTTTTTGGTGCTGGTTTTCTTCCAGTTTCTAATTGGGAAAAACATTTTATGGCAAAGATAAAATGATTTACAAATGTTTTAAAATATTTCCCATTAAATCTATTTCATAATGACCTCATTATTAGACCTGAAACTCAAGATGCTTCTGATACTCAGTTTCTTATCAACATAGAAACAATGAGGCTATGTGAGGAAGAAATTAAGAAATATGACTTATCTGTCCCTATGCTGTTTTTGAGAATGTCCTCAAAATCAAATGCTTATTCCTGATACGTATGAGTAAGGAATTTAATTCTGGCACATTGAAATAAGCATTAGGTCACATCAGACTACAGATCTACAATAGGTCCAGTCCTACTGTTTCAGAGTGGGGCAGCTGCTTGAGAAAGCAAAGTCTGGATGTCATGAAAGGGCAAATTTTAAAGATTTATTTTATCACTTTATTTTGAATCTCGGATTACACAAGTAATAGCTAGTATATGAACTGAATGATTTAATGAGTTATGCTTTTGAAAGAAGGTCATTAAAAAGACAGAAAAAGAAAAGATAAACCCAACAAAGTAGATAAGATCATTCTGAATTGTAATTAACAAACAAATTAAGGGGAAAAAAGAGAGAGAAATGAGAAAGGGGCAAATTCTTGCAGGAGATGTGAGAAAGAGAGAAGCCTTCAAAGGAAAATATAAAGTGCTCTATCTTCCCATAAAGCAACTAATTATAATTTATAAATCTCGATCAGCAGTGATTACAAATTGTCAGAGTAAAGGAAAGGAGTAGAGGCTTCCGGAGAAACTTGACCTTCAAAAAAGTATATTCATTAAAAAAAATTCCATTCCATTTTAGCTTGTTCAATCGTGAAAGGGGCCCCCTTTTTTAGCAGACAGTAAGACAGTCAGCAGAAAGACAACAGAAGGTGACACCTAGTGGGTAAGTGGCTAAACCTCATAGTGTTTCAAATAGCCCAGAAAGCAGACAAACAGATTTGGAAATGATGACTAATAAAGGAATAAAAGAGGATGATTGGAGCAAATTATGATGCTATAACTTAGGATACGGATTGAATCTGTTCATAGAGCCAATAAAAGATTGGATTGACTGGATGATATTTTATACAGAGTCAGAAAAGTTGATATCAAATTGGAAACTCTAGTTTACAAACTGGATCAATCAAACAAAACGCAAAGGGAGAAATGGAGATAAAACATCAGACAAGAAAGAAGCAATTCCAACAACAATTTCCAACAAAAGTTTTGAAAGAAAATATCCCTCTACAACTGTAAGAGTGGCCACAAAAGTGGGTCCCACTTAGACCAAGTGGTATCACTGAGGATGCCCAAAACTTGAGAAAAATGCAGATCCGAATCTCTGTAGGAGACCCTGGAATACAAAGTGGAGAGAAAGACAGATCAGACTTTTGGGATAGATTCTCAGGGCTAAAGTGTGCTCAACTGTATACCAAAGAGCCCTCGACATTGCTGCACAAAATGATCTTATGATCATAGCGCAAGCTAGAGCCACTCCATACCTGGCTAAATTTAAATGCAACGTGGTCATGGAAACATACCTCTTCTTGACTCTTCCATTATATATGTTATGATTGAGCCTCATGGCTCTGTTACTGACAGACGTGGGCGTAAGACTCCTCGAGAGTCAGATACTCTCGAGGAGCGAGAAAGAAAAAGACTGCGAGACATTTTTGCAGCACCATCTGACGAAGAGTCTTTTGAGGGGTTTACGGAGAGAATGGAGGAGGGGCTGGTTAGCTCGGAGGAGGATGAGATGGATTGGACTCGGGTGAGGGAGGAATTGGGTGCCACTGGCCATGATGGGATAGAAGATGAATGGGGACCTTCAGGATTAGACCCATGGTTTAGCTGGAGGGATGGGACGGGATCCACAGCTGGAGATGCTGTGGGGCGTAGTCAGAGGTGTTCCAGCTCTGATGAGGAAAGTGATGAGGAAACGCCCGGGTTAAGGAGGACAGCTGACAGTGATGAGGATTTGTAACTGGCATAAAATGGGGCTTGGGAGCAATTGCAAATTGCGTTGGGCAAGGTAATCTGGACGAACGCTTGGGATCTGTGTGGGACGCTTTCCTGAAGACTGGTGTGTTTTCGTGTGCTGATACGTAAGTTGTTTTGGAATTCAGGGTCAGACGGCGGGAGGAATTGTGTGGGCATTTGTTTGTGCAAACCTGTGCTTACTCTTATTAGCTTGACCTTCCGTCGTCTTCTTGACGGACGCCATCTCCTGCTTTGAAAACTCGGACTGAACTGACCACGGCTTGTCTTCCCCCTTCTTGGACTTGGAAACTACAAACGTCTGCTTCTGGCTTTGATCTACGGAAAGGAACTGGGTCTACTCTACTGCTACAATCCTTGGCTGATCTGTTCGTGTTGGAAATCCTGTCTGCTGTGTGTGTGGGAGCGACGCAAGTTACTCTAAGCACAGTGTTGGCAGCAGAGAGGAATCTGCTGCCAATTAGTTGCATTCTTTTGTATCTTTTGTTCCTCGGCTTTTGTTTTGTTTATCCCCAGGCTGAAGCAAGCAGTTTGTTTTTACCCGGATTAAACTCCGGTTTAATCCGGTTTATCTTTTGAACGTTTTTCCTTGTCCCTTTTTGCTCCTAAAGGCTAATACTGCCTGGCCCTTGTATTTTACGGGCATTTTTGAGTTCTGTAATCCAATAAACTCTGTTATCTTGAATCTTGTGGCGTTCTGTCCTTGACAATATATTAGAAAACTTTTTACCCGGGCCAGATTCGAGCAGCTCGACATTAAGACCAAGCTAGGTAGACATCAGAATATCCCCTATACAAAGAGAACCTGTGGGTATCGTGAGGTAGATGCAGAAGTGGAGGACTCAGAACATTTTTTCTTAAAATGCCCCTACTACACCAGGATTCGATCTCTCTATTTAGACCCTCTGTTGGAGAATCATACTCACTTAGAGAATAAGGAGAAACTGCATATTCTTCTACAGGGTTCAGATAAAAACTCTATCTTAAAACTGGCCCTTTTTACGCAAAAAGCGCTGGCAATTCTTGAGAAGATGGAAGCTGAGAGCTGACACATTATTGCCATTGACAAAATCCAAACTTAAAATTTACTATGGCCAAGACACTTGTTTTACTTACCCCTGTCCTCGTTCAAACCTTACCTCAGGAAATTACTAATTTTAACCTTTTTACTCTGTATTTGTATACTTATCTAGGAGCGGGTTATTAGGCCGCAGGTCGGGATGTTTTGTATCTTTACATGGTTTTATTGTATGTATGCGTAAGTGTGTACGTATTGTATGTTTTATATGTTTTGATATGGTCAAAAGTGACTAATCAATAAAGAATTGTTGTTGTTGTTGTTGATACATTCTGAACGTGACACAAGGAATAAAGTCCTTAGAGATGTGGTTAAAACATTGGCCAAGAGGAACTTGAGACTTCATTTTTAGATGGAAACTGGAAGATCCTGTAAAAATAAATAACAAGTATAATCTTGAAAGACTTTTGAAATATCACAAGGCTTTTGACAAAAACTTCAAGAAGAATGGGAACTCTATATGAAATCAATACAGAATTAAAAGAAACTATAACAATTTTGTTGATCAAAATATGAATACTGCCATATATAAAATCTTTCTGCCCCACATTTAAGAAACTGGACAATAGTTGGATCAGCACCTTTTAATTAGATTTGGAATGTTTATATAGAAATAAAACTTTATACTATTTATCAACCCAACACTGAAGATATTTTGGAAATTGATGATTTAACACTGCTTAGATAAATCAGGAATGTTTGCATAGAAATACATAAGCATTGTGTAGTGCTAAAGGGAGAAAGAGTGATACTGTTACATAGCAAATTTTGTCTACATAACACTAACTTACTAACAGATTAATTTGAATTTTTAGATTTTTATTAGGCAATAATTAGAATTAGATAAAGATTTAAAAGAAACAATCTGACAAAAATAATCGAGACAAACTTTTAACAAGGAAAGTCGGAAAAGAAGAAAGGAGAATATGAGATAATACATGAAGATACAATTATCAGGTTTAAGACTAATTGATAATATCATTCCTCTCTTTGTTATAGAGCAGGCATGGTCAAACTTCATCTGTCAGGAATTGTGGGAGTTGAAGCCCAAAACTCCTGGAGGGCCGAGGTTTTACCATGCCTGTTATAGAGGATGTAAGGAACTTATAACATTTTAATATTTTAAGTAATGTAAATAAGTATAATAGAAATGAAGAATAAGAAGCAATAATTATAACTCCTGTTCCCTCAACCCTCTCCCCTCTCAGCGAAATATTAGTTATTGGTAAAGACTTAATGTAGTAATAATAACTCCACTACCCCATCTTCTCCTTTTCTTTATTACCCGACTTTCATCTTCCCCCTTTGTATGTGTGTGTGAAAAAAAGAAACATGTGTGTGTACACACACACACACACACACACACACACACACACACACAAATAAATAAATAAATAAAACAAAAAAGAATGCCAATTGGATGCAGAAGGGTTTGGCCACTGCATTGCAGTCACTCTGAAAATGTCTCCTTTGAGATGCCTTGGAATGGCATCTAGTCCAAATCTGTACTTCCATTGAATGTGCTCACACAAAATGTTTTGTTTGCCTGAGTAGAAAGGTCATCTCTGAGTACATGCTGATTTGGAGGATGAAAGATTTGTTTGAGTCAGGAAATCCGGTATTTCTCCATTATAAGTCAACTTTGAAAAAAGACATATAGTCTTGGTGCAGCAAACTGTAATGAAAGAAAACATTTATTGTGTGATGCACAGACTACAGAGTTAAAATTGCTGGAAGAAACATTAACAATCTTAGGTATGCAGATGATACCACTCTGATGGCTGAATGCGAGGAGGAGCTGAGGAGCCTTATCACCATAGTGAAAGAAGAAAGTGCAAAAGCCGGGCTGCAGTTAAACATCAAGAAAACCAAGATCATGGCAACCAGATTGACAACTGGCAAATAGAGGGAGAAAACGTGGAGGCAGTGACAGACTTTATATTTCTAGGCGCGAAGATCACTGCAGATGCAGACTGCAGCCAGGAAATCAGAAGATGTTTACTTCTTGGGAGGAGAGCAATGGCCAACCTCGACAAAATAGTGAAGAGCAGAGACATCACATTGGCAACGAAGGTCTGCATAGTCAAAGCAATGGTATTCCCCATAGTAACCTATGGATGTGAGAGATGGACCATAAGGAAGGCTGAGCGAAGGAAGTTAGATGTTTTTGAATTTTGGTGCTGGAGGAAAATCCTGAGAGTGCCTTGGACCGCAAGAAGATCCAACCAGTCCATCCTCCAAGAAATAATGCTCGACTGCTCACTGGAGGGAAGGATACTAGAGGCAAAGATGAAGTATTTTGGCCACATCATGAGAAGACAGGAAAGCTTGGAAAAGATCGTGATGCTGGGGAAAATGGAAGGAAAAAGGAAGAGAGGCCGACCAAGGGCAAGATGTGACTGGCATCGACGGCCGACAGGGAGCTCTGGCGTGGACTGGTCCATGAGATCACAAAGAGTCGGAAACGACTGTGCGAATGAAGAAGACAGACTGCAGAAAGACCGTGTATCGTACAGTGTGTGTGTGTGGATATGGTGGGAAATGAACTCATGCCCCTTCAGTCACTTTTTATAGAGAACTTCAACCCCTCAGAAGGGAAATTCACTTATGGAAAAGTTATCATGGGGAAAAGGTGTCTCCACTGAAGCTTTATCACCAATCATTTCATTGAATTTTCAAAATTCAATGATCACAGGGACAGAAAGTGAGGTAAAATCTTCTGAACAGAGGCAGACAGCAAAAACAGACACCACAGGGGTGTTAACCCTTCCCTATGCTATCCAAAGCTTATATATGTGTGTGTATGTATGTATATGGCTGGAGTTACACTTAAAAATGTATCTGTTCTGACTTACATACAAATTCAACTTAAGAATAAACCTACAGAGTCTACCGTATACTATGCAGCTGTGGACAAGTCTACATAGGGACCACCAAATACAGTGCCCAAACACGAATCAAGGAACATGAAAGGTACTGCAGATTAACTCAACCAAAGAAGTCAGCCATTTCAGAGTACTTGATGAACCAACTTGGACACCGCATGTTATTTGAAAACACAGAAATGCTGGATCACTCTAACAACCACTATGTCAGACTACACAGAGAAGCCATTGAAATCCATAAGCATGTGGACAATTTCAACAGAAATGAAGCAGAAACCATGAAAATGAACAAAATCTGGCTACCAGTATTAAAAAAAACTAAAATCAGGACAGTAAATAAAGAGCAACTCAAAAACAGGGGAATTCCAGACAGGAAACAATCAGGGGCAGCTGACACCTCCTATCAAAGGATCCCCAGGCAGGAAGCAGCCAGGTTTTGAAGCAGCAAGGCCATTTAATGCTAATCAAGGTGGCCAATTGCAACATACACACTTGCCTCATACAAGTAAGTTCTTTCTTCCACCCTGGACATTCCACAGATATATAAACCTCACTTTCCTAGATTCCAACAGACCTCACAAACTCTAAGGATGCCTGCCATAGATGTGGGTGAAACGTCAGGAGAGAATGCTTCTGGAACATGGCCACACAACCCTGTTGTAATTCACAGTAGTATCTTCCAGACTGTAATGTTTAAAGGAAACTGTAAGGGTTGCCAAATCCAATTGGAGTCTTCAGAAACTGTTTAAATAGTGGAGACTACTTGATATGTTTTGACTTTAGTCCACATTTAAGCCTTGATAATTACAGTTTCCTTTAAACATTAGTCTGGAAGATACTACTGTGAATTACAACAGTTGACTGTACTTATTATTTTCATTATTGTTGTTAACTCTCAGGTAATAATGTTTGCACATGATGCTCTAAATAACATGGTGCATTTTATGTTTTGAATCTTTATAGTATTTGCTTATCTTTTTCACACAGAAAGAAGATAGCTCTATACTCAGAGAGGCCTGACTATTTCTGTGGCCCTTACATGTCACATCTCTTTTTATGTTTTGAACCTTTATGGTGTTTGCTTATCTCTTCGACATTGTCTAGTATAGACATTTGTGTGTATTTATCATCTGTCAGGAGTGTTTGGATTGTGTCCTCCTGTGTGGTAGAAGGAAGTTTTACTGGATGATTCTTAGGGGTCTCTGCAAACCTTAGGATTGTATGATGTTGTTGTTGTTGTTGTTATTATTATTATTATTATTATTATTATTATTATTGTGAGGCTGGGTGGCCATCTGTTGGGAGTGCTTGCATTGTGTCCTGCATGGCAGATTGTGGGAGGTGTTAGCTGGCCCTGATTGTTTAGTGTCTGGCATTCCCATGTTTTAAGAGTGTTGTTTTTTATTTGGTGTTGTGATTTTAAGCTTGTTAAAATATTAGGAGTCAGATTGTGTTGATTGTCATGGTTCATAGCATATATTTAAAATATAGAGTATTAAAATGGGTTGGATATTGTAGAAGGCTGGATAAGGGAGAGAGTAGTGGAGATAAATAGTTTGGATGATGGGCGGGCGCTAGGACCCAGGGGACAGCTTTTTCCCATTGCCTGCCTTTCCTCTTGCCGGCCGGCCATGAGGCTTTCTCTTTCCCTTCCTCCCGGCATGGCTCCCAATGGTGCGTTGTGGGTTCTGTCAATGTGGAGGTGCGTGACGTGATTTTTTGTTGTTTCAACCTTAAGGTGTGGATGATGGGTTGTGTTGTCAAATTTCGAGGTTGGGGGGCCTTTACTTTTGTTGTTTTGCTCGGTGCCGCGATTCCATCACCCTTTTATATATATAGTTTGTCAATATCTGAAGGTACATAGATTGCTACTTCAGCTCTAGATAAAAGTTAAGAAATGTGTTCCTTGCTGGCAAATGTTTTCTTGGTAGCAGAGGGAACTCAGCATGGTTAGATTTATGCCACGTCAGCTCTGCAGGTTTATGTCAGGCTTATACATTATACTCTCTGAAACACCTGGGTTACATTTATTTATTCATTCATTCCTTTATCCATGAAGCATTAACAGCTAATTCTGAAAACAAACTCCAAATTAAGCAAAAATACACACATACAAAGTTATTATGTATTTATTTTCTAAGGCAATGCAATGAAGAGATAAGAAGTTAAATACATATCAAATTGTCTTGTGACTTAGTAGTGGTACAACCTGTGTATTATGGGACTGAGCCAGCAAGTTGGTCACTGCAATGCAAACAGAACAAACTCTTTAGGGTGAAACTCTATGAGCGTCTATGAGGAGCGTCTGAAAGAGCTGTTTATGTTTAGACTGCAGAAGAGAAGGTTGAGAGGAGACATGATAGCCATGTATAAATATGTGAAAGGATGTCATAAGGAGGAGTAGGCAGGGAGCAGGCTTGTTTTTTGCTGCCATGGAAACTAGGATACGGAGCAATGGGTTCAAATTATAGAAGAGATTCCATCTGAACATTAGGAAGAACTTCCTGACTGTAAGAGTTATTCAGCAGTAGAAGCTTGTAAACAGAGTCTGGATGGCCATTTGTGCTTTGATTGTGCTTTTCCTGCATGGCATTGGGTTGGACTAGATGGCCCATGTGGTCTCTTCCAACTATTATTCTATGATACTATGATTCTGTACTATAAGGCTCTTAAAATTTAGGTTTTTTAATTACCAGTAGTTAATTTAATAAATTTTACATTTCTGAATAAATAGTGCATGTGATTCGTCTCTGTACCATGAAACCTAAACTGTAACTAGTTAAGCAAAGTCATATTGAAATTAATAAAACTGCACCGAGTCACCAACCAAAAATAGGATATTGTTGAGCAATGGTTATGTTTAAGATAAAGGCAAATGTCAAAAACTTACATCTTCAAGAAGACAAACGGCTGCAGGGTTGCCGTGAAATGGCTGTTCTGTAAACGCATCAACGGTGAAAATAGAAATCTCCATTTTCTTTTTGGTGTTTTGCTGGTTTTCAGAAAGTTCTCCTGCAAAATGATAACTCTCCTTTCTAACTGTTGCATAAATGTCTCAGTTAATATTTAACCCAGGGAAGGGAAATTGCTAGCAGCTTTATCTACAACTATAGAACATTTATTCTTCTATGCAGTTGGAAGCATTTTGTCTTATGTTTAAAAGAAAATCCTTTGAAATGTTAATGATCAATTATTCCTCATTAATTTATTCATTAACTACTGAAAGTGAAGCATTCTTTCCGTGTATTCATCTCAATAAAGAAATGCATTGACTAATAGAGTCCCATGCCTGTTCGCTTAGATCAAAGTCCTGAGGTACAGGGCTGATTCCCAGGAGTGCGTAGGAGGGGTGTCATGCCACAGGGGTCATAGTTTTAACCTTATAGGTTGCACCATGGGATGCAAAGGCAAACCCCTCAACAAAGGTAGGGTCCAAGACCTGTAGACATGAATATCTGCATCACAAGACACCATGTCAGATCCAAAGTCCCCTTTGCAGATGTAAACTTATTTATTTATTTATTTATTTACAGCATTTATATTCCGCCCTTCTCACCCCAAAGGGGACTCAGGGCGGATCACATTACACATATAGGCAAGCATTCACTGCCTTTTAACATAAAACAAAGACAAGACAAACATAGGCTCCGAGCGGGCACTCGAATTCATGACCTCCTGGTCAGAGTGATTCATTGCAGCTGGTTGCAGCTGGCTTTGCTCTCCAGCCTGCGCCACAGCCCGGGCCCTTCCAGCATTTGGGCCCTTGATTGACTATGGAAAGTCCTTAATGCGACATGTTACAATGAAAGGTAATGTATGGGTTGAACTCATCCTATCCAGTCCTGAGACACTGAGAACTGCAGCCATGTTTACGTCATTTCAGAGGCTTGGGGGCCTCCTCCTTGCAGCACAGTGGCCACGGATTCTCTCTAAGATCTCAAGGACAAATCTGTTGTCAGTTACATGCTACCGACTGAGGAGATGTCATAAAGTGACTCAAGGCTTGAGCTGAAGGTTCAGAAAACCCACAAAAGTTGAGCCCAGCCTCCTTCCCATCCCAGCGGGCCATACTAAACGTTCAGAACTGCCAAACTCATTAAATTAACTGAGAGGAGTTACATGGCTTTCTATGTACTGTTTCCTCTGCCAATTTATTTCTACTTGGTCATAAAAGGCCAGATAGGCATCTACTTCAAAAGAAACAACTGAAGTTCATCATGTTTCAGAAAATTTTTTGATACAAAACTAACAGTATGCATGTGTTCCAGGAAGCAACCCTTTCAGCAAAGGCCTAGGCCCCTTATTATTTATTTACAGTATTTATATTATGCCCTTCTCACCCCGAATCACAATGCAAATATACATGGCAAACATTCAATGCCATATGAACATAGAGACAGAGGCAATTTAACACTCTACAGCTTCCAGCGGGTATGCTTGATTCTGGCCACAGGGGGAGCAGCTGCTTCATCATCCACTGTGACACCGAGTCCTTGATGGATACTTCCTCATTCCAAATGCTGCTGGATGATTTTTATGGTGTCGTAAATTAGTTAAATTAGCCTCCCTGCATAAGGGGTACCTACATTTCCTACTTGATAGATGCAACTATCTTTCGAGTTGCTTAGGTCAACAACGAGCAGGGCTATATTTTTAATTGCTATTTTTAATGGTCGGGTGCTCACTCCAACACGGGCTGGCTTGGAACTCATGACCTCTCGGTGATATGATTTATTGCAGCTGGCTACTAACCAGCTGCACCACAGCCTGGCCTTCCACACAGCTGAATAAAATCCCTCCTTTCCTGCTTTGAACTGGAATATATGGCAGTGTGGACAAGGTTTCCCAGTTCAAAGCAGATATTGTGGGATTTTCTGCCTTGATATTCTGAAATATAGGGCTGTGTGGAAGAGCCCCTACATAAATGAGAGGGGGGGGAGAGAGAAAGGAATCAGGGCCTTCTAGAGGCCACTCTGTACTTCCAGAGTATCAGGGGGTGACACTTTCTCTTTGACCTCCCTCCACTTTTGTCTATTTTGGTGGCCAATTATGTAGATTTGTGCTTCTTTCATATGCTGGAAGCGGGTTTGCTTTCATGTGTCACCTGAATTTTGGAGCCTAGTTGCGTTGCCCCTTTAAAAAGGCAACCCTGAAACCTCCAAGGCCTGTTGTCAAAGAGACGCTGGGAGGCGAGGAGATGGAAATACAGCAAATTTTATTTGCAAATAAAGGTCTACAGGGTAGTACTGAAAGAAAGTGCCACACTCAACAAAGCCTTGCATTTATAGGATTTGCAAATATGGGCCTTTCCACATAGCCATATAACCCAGAATATCAAGGCAGAAAATCCCACAATATTTGCTTTGAACTGGGTTATCTGAGTTTACATTGCCATACATCCCAGTTCAAAGCAGAAAATGTGGGATTTTATTTAGTTGTGTGGAAGGGGCCTACGTTTCCCACTTCCACACATTTCCTTTCACATTCCTCTTTTCCCTTTGTTCCTGTCCCATATGGTACTTTGATCAATTGTTTATCAAAATAATTCAAGTAGGCAATTTCCCCCCAGTTCCCCCAATTTCAAGTTATTCAATCAATCAAAACACCATCCTTCAACACTGCCATATAATCCAGAATATCAAGGCAGAAAATTCCACAATTTCTGCTTTGAAGTGGGTTATGAGTCCACACTGGCATGTATTCCAGTTCAAAGTGGATAATATGGGATTTTATTCAGTTCTGTGGAAGGGGCCTATGTCCTGTTTGAACTTTCCTTCTTCCTTTGAGGCTCCCATTTGGTGTGTTTTGTTGTTTGAACTTTCTTACTTCCTTACATCTGAGGCTATTGCCTTGGTATTTATTGCCCTGTCTTCGTGAATCTTATGTATCTATTTGGTCTTATATGTTTACTTGGTGTTTTATTGCACTGCCTATGTGAGCAAGTGAGCCTTCTTCCTGATGTTTCTCATTGATTTTTTTCTACCTAAGAAAAACTAAGGCTATTTATTAAAACTCTGCTTTTCATATTTATTAAATCAGATCCTTGTCCTCTTCATGAACATTTTTAAAAAGAATGTATTAACCAAATACGAATGTTGTATTTGCCTGCTTATCTGTCCAAGCGTATCTCCCCCTATGAACTAGCTTGGATGTTAAGATCTTCAGGTCAAAGGACATTTAGTATAATGCCAAGTTTTTTTTTTTAACTTTGAGTTTTCAAATACAGTACAACTTGTACCCTCAGTTCACTTCTGACATGATAAATACCCCACATCTATGTTAGGCATTCTCAGAGGTTATGAGGTCTGTTGGAAACTAGGCAAGCAAGGTTTATATATCTGTGGAATGTTCAGGGTGGGAGAAAGAACTCTTGTCTGTTAGAGGCAAGTGTGAATGTTGCAACTGGCCACCTCGATTAGCATAGCATAGCCTTGCAACTTCAAAGTCTGGCTGCTTCCTGCCTGAAGGAATCCTTTGTTGGGAGGTTAGTTGGCCCTGATGGTTTCATGTCTGGAATTCCCCCTTTTTAATGTTCTTTATTTACGGTCCTGATTCCAGAGTTTTTTAAAATACTGGTTGCCAGATTTTGTTCATTTTCATGGTTTCCTCCTTTCTGTTGAAGATGTCCACATGCTTGTGGATTTCAGTGGCTTCTCTGTGTAGTCTGACATGGTGGTTGCTAGAGTGGTCTAGCATTGCTGTCTTCGTTCAGCTTTTCACGGCACTGAATGTTTGCCTGCCAATATTTGTTGTAAGGTAACGGCGCTCCATGCAGTCATGCCGGCCACATGACCTTGGAGATGTCTATGGACAACGCCGGCTCTTCGGCTTAGAAATGGAGATGAGCACCAAACCCCAGAGTCGGACACGACTGGACTTAACGTCTGGGGAAACCTTTACCTTTATTTGTTGTAAACCGCCCTGAGTCCCCTCAGTGAGATAGGGCGCTATATAAATATATTTCTTTATTATTATTGATATTCTGGGTTATATGGCTGTGTGGAAGGGCCCTGAGGAACTAAAGTTATCCTAGCGGGCTGCTTTCTGCTGCAGGGAAGAAATAAAAAAAAACGAGGCGCCGCCATCTTACTCTCTCTCGCTCTCTCTTCCTCTCCCGCCTTTCCTCCTCAGCTCCCCGCCTGCGCATGCGCCGCGGCCTGCATCCGGGCAACGGGAGCCAACTTTCCGTCGGAAGCGCTCTCGCGAGAGACGCGTCGACGGCGCCATCTCTCCCGCCTCAGCTGCGCAGCTCGCTCCTCGGCGAGCGCTTCCTGGGCCTTTTTGAGGGCAAGTTCCGCGGAGCCCGTTGCGCCGGAAAGTCGGCTGGGGAAGGGGGTGAGGTGCTGCCGGTGAGTGGGGAGGCGGGAAGGGGCCGGCGACGACCATCCCGCGGGGGAATAGGAGGCCAAGTGGGCGGGCCCGCCTTCTGGAGCAACGGCCGGGTCAGTGAGGGAAGGAGGGAGAGGGTCAAGCGGGAAGGCCTCTGCTCTGGGCGGGAGGCCTGCCTTCTCCTCAGGCGCCGTATTCAATGGGGAGGGAGTGGGAAGTGTGGGCGACGGCTTGGGGACAGGGCCCCTCAGTCCTTAATGCGGGCGAACAGGAGGGAGAGAAGGAGGGGCAACGGATCGGCGCGCGCCTGACAAAGGCAGAGGCCGCGCGCGCGCACAAACACACACGGGCGTCAGGCATCCAGGAGTACCACGCCCCCCCCCCCCCCCCCCGTCGAGAGCGGCCGTTCTGGCGTCTGCCACGCCCCCTCCCCCTGCCCTTTGTGGGTTTTGCGCCTGCGCGGTCGAAGCGTGGGGGGTATTTTCGCTCAAGGCATTTGCAAGGTCTGTTGTAGGGCTGCATGTGGTTACTGCTGCCTGCGCTCCTAAAGGTACTGAATCTAATCTCATTCATAATTTGCATTCAGAAAAACGAACACGCAATCAACAAACAGACATAGATCTAAAATTTCATATTTTTGCGAGTTTGTATTTAGAAAAACTTAACACAACCATGTTTTTACAAAAGACATGAAATTTTAGGTCTACAGTCGGTTCGTGGATTGTGTTACGTTTTTCTGAATACAAACATGTAAAGGCATGAAAATTTAGATCTGGATTATGAAATACAATACACGTGTTGCTTAATTGTGTATTTCTGAGAATTTTTATATGGCTGGTATTGGGTCAATCTGCCATAGGCAAATATGTAGATGTATTATCAAAACAGATTCAATATCTCTGTATTAGGAAGCACATTGGGCCACCAACCAGCGTAACTGCAAGTCTGGAATGCTTTGAATTAAATTCTGCTTTAACATAAAAAGAAAGAAAAAAAACACGTAGAAAGTGAGAATACAAACCATAAGACAAAAAACAGTAAATGTACAATTTCGTAATATAGAAAACATGCTTCCACAATCACTAAAGATTAACTACATACACTTCTATAGCACCTAGTCTTTATATTCTCTTTACATAGTCTTTATACATAAGGGCTTTTCTCTGCCTGATGATTCTGTTTTGTTCATTTTCTATGCCCATTAAAATAATTGAATTTAATTTCTGTATTCAGTTTTTGTGCTTGATATTAAGTTACCTTAAGGCTTAGTGAGAACTACTTCAGAAATGTATAATAGGAATTTAACAAAAGGGTAAGTCCTGCCTGCTATTCATCTTGGAGAACCAGAGAACAGTATTGTTCAAGAATATCAGCTGAAAAGCTATAAGGCATTTTCATTTATGATAAGGGCATTTGTTAAGACACAGAATTGATCCTGTTTTATCCACCCTGTATCTTGTAATCAGCTGTAACATAATGATGATGCGCATTGTAAATGTCCTACAGACAATACTTTGCCTTTATTCATTTTTCTGATAGGGTTATCTATATCATTTCAATGCCACATACAATTCAGAGAAAGCTGTTTACAGCAGAACACATTTTGAACATGTTCTAGAAACCAATCCCATTAATACCAGAAGAACATCTATTTCTATTCATATGACCATGGTGCTGTGTTACTCTTAGGTTTGATGTGATTGAGAAGTATTTATTTTGCTGTGTAGTACAGTTCTGAGGCAACTGAATACATTTGTTATTTCTGAAAGTGATGAATAGCTTTTGTACTTTAGTTATTTTGCTCAATGACATACTTAATTGTGTACAAGACTGTTACCAAGTTATCTGAGAATAGGCATTTAGTATAATGAAACCCAACCCTTGAGTAAATAGGCATAGAATTGTGCTGTTTGCCCAATTCTTAGGCAAGCATTGCTAGAATGAGATTTAATGTGCATTGATAAAGTCTGCCGCTTATACTGTTCAAAGTGATTTGTGGGGAAATGCCTTAATTTTTTTTAAAAAAAATTGCCTGAAGGATGCTTTAAATTCCAACATTTATGATAATACATAAATGTGTCCCTGTTATAACATAGAGACATAGTCTGGAATACTTTATGAGATCATCCCCCATTGCGCCCTGTTTTGTCCCTACTACAAATTTTTGTGTAGTAGGAGGAAAGCACTGCTTCACAAACTGCTCTTCCAGATGTTTTGGACTTAAGCTCCCACAGTTCCTAACAGCTGGTAAACTGGCTGGGATTTCTGGTAGCTGAAGTCCAAAACACCTGGAGGAGTACAGTTTGAGAAACACTGCATGCACTACACGTTACCTGTTTTGAACATCTCCAGAATGGATTGCAAAAAAGGAATTGAAAGAATGACAATCTTGTATATAATAAAAATCAGTTTGTACTCTTGACTATCGTTTCACTTAAGCATCTTGCTGTTGGTTTCAGGTTGGAGTAAGAATCTTTTTTAGAGTAGTCGAATGAAAGGACAGAGAGGAAAAATGAACATTCTTGTGTTTCCGTTCTGTATATATAAAATGACCGCATGTAGGGTTGCAAATTCTGTGAACCAGTCCCCAGGCATTTCTCAGAATAAAAGGAAATCAATAAAATTGTGTGTTGATATCTGATCACCCCCCCCCCCCCCGGTACCTATCTCCCCGGTCCGTAAAGTGTGAGATTTTGGCATAGTGTGTGGCCTAAATCCTGAGAGGAACCGGGATTTAAAAATTTCTTTTAAAAATTTAGCCCTGCCTGGAAGGACCTTAGAATGCACCATCTGAAATGGTTGCAGGAATTTGGGCTCATGCCTTTTTTGGACACCTTTGTGGAAAAAATGGAATTCACTTTGAAGTTTCCTGCTGGAGAGAGCAGTTCATTTTAGGATGAAGTTTATCCTTCATTTCTTTCAAAGAGAAAGGGCAAAAAGAGGTGATCAGAAAAGATAGAGTCATTTCTGATTCATAGGAGCTATGACAACAAAGGCTGTAATGCAGTGCATATTGGAGAGAGAACAAACCTTAACACAGTTGGATTTATATCTGAATAAACATGTATAGGAATTCTATTGGAAGAAGTAGGTCAACATTGGGAAAGTTATGTTTCTCCAGATGTTGGATTACAACTCGTCATCCCTGGCAACTAGCAATAGTGGCTGAGCCTGATCCTGCAGTTCAACAATTTCCAGAGAAACGTAAGTTTCCCATTCATGTAATAAATGCAGAAAAAGAGATCATACTTCAGAGGCAAAGATTACTGGACCCAAGGTAGAATTGAACAAACTAGAAGTACATGTGTTCTGGAGCGACAGTCAAATGACCAGGAAAGGGCAGACGTAATATAAATATGTAAATAACATCTAAAAGCAGTGGTGTATGGGGATTTTTGGAAAATTGAATCTAGATTTTGTGTAGCCTTCAATCAATACCTCATTCTCATACCCGTTTTACATAAATTTAGTATGCAAAGCGAAGAAAAATGGCAATAACTGCCTATTTGTATCAAAAATGGTTATAGTAATAATTGTAGCAATATATTTGACAGGCTGATGGATGCAGTAAAGCAGTGGTTCTCAACCTGTGGGTCCACAGGTGTTTTGGCATACAACTCCCAGAAATCCCAGCCAAAACATCTGGGGACCTACAGGTTGACAACCACTGCAGTAAAGTGTATCACATTTTGAGACATAAATTGTATTGAACTTCCATCCATGTGAGTGGATCTGAGTACAGTCATATTGTAATTTAAGCTGCCTGATAATAAGTTTCAATAAGTTGTGGAGAAATATCATATAGCAGTATTTTGGATTGTATTTTTCAAGGTAATATTTAAATAGTTATATTTGAACATTATTTTATGTTGGATTCTCATGAATATCTTTAGGATTTAGTAGGGAATGAATCCATTGAAAATTTACTGTACTAATTTCATTGTGTCTCAAACACTGTTTCTCAAATGTACTTCACAGGGATTTTAATCTGGAAATTAATTTTATTTTTATTGTATATTTCACTCAAATTGGACCTATTCCATTTATCTGAATTTTATTTTATTAATTTGCTATTGCAGTTGTTATTCCCCACCTTCACATCACGATTCAATTTGTTATTGACATTGGTAGTCCCAAACAGAAAGAGGTAGAAAGTCCAGAGATGAGGGAGTTACTGACCTAGGAGACTTTTTGTTTTTCCTTTATTGCTGTGGTATCTTCATTTTTTTTAAAAAAAGTTTTAATCTTTTTATTTTCCTTTCATTGTATTCACATCATTCTTAGCCACCTTGTGAGCTAGAAGGCCAGATAAGAATTGTAAATAAATTTCACAGTGATTTCGTGTTTTCTTTTTCAGTTGGTGGCATTCAGAACACTGTCTCTGGCAGGAGACTAATACTGCTCTACAATATTTTGCAACACCTTTCTACTCAAACTAGAAATGGGGTGGGCTTTTTCCCCTTCGTTATTTAGATTGAATGTCCCTTATCTGAAAAGCTTGGGATCAGAATGGTTTTAGCTTTCAAATATGTATATTTGCATACACATACATAATGAAGATATCTTGGACCCAAGACTACATGCAAAATTAATATATATATTTCATATAAAATGTGACCTCTGTATCCGAGGGGATATGCCCCTTCCCTCCCCGTGGATACCTGAAACTATGGATAATACCAAACCCTGTATTTTGACTGTGCTTGGGCTCAAAGCATTCTATCAAATTGCACTGGAGGACCTGGGGAATCACACAAACACTGGGGGCGGGGAGGATATGTTTTGGTCCTTGGATAAGTGAAACCATGGATACACATAACTTTATTTTAAATAATTTGTGTGTGAAACAAATTTTGTCTCAGGACATTTTTGGATTTTGGAGTAATTCAGAATTGTGAAAAGGGCACCCTCAGCTTGTGTATGTTTCTTGAATATAATGTCAGTCACTTTGTATTCAGACTTCTAACATTTACTTATGATTATGGGGGATTTGTAAAGGAAATAAAAATAACCCATTAATAGAACACTAGGTTTCTCTTTTTTAACATTTGCACATCTTTTTGTCAACTAGGAAATGAAGGTTAGTAACTAACCAGTGTAGATTATGATCTCATAGAAGACTGTTATAATACATTCAGTCTCTATGTTAGATGTTAAAAAACGTCTTGGTAGAATAGCTAAGTTGGGTGGTAGTATTCTGTTTATTACCTACTTGATTAGCTGGAGGAATGCTAGTTTGCGATTGAATGCCAGAAGGGATGAGCCTTGGAAGCTGCTGCCTTTCTGGTTAATTACATCATGGCCTACATGGTGTACCTACATGGAATAGATGCCTTAACAGAAAATGTGATGTTTCCCATTTATTAGAATTTTAAAAAATTCCATTTCTGTGGTTGATAATGTTGGTCTCGTTATTTCTTTGTTAAATTTTTGAAAAAATTAGACAAAATTTAAAAAATGAATATAATGACTCATTTGAACAACTTGCAGCAAGAGTGTGGCTTCTGTGCTAAAAAAAAACTGGAAAATAATCTCTTGGGCTTCCGAGTTCAATGTAGATGTGAAAAGTTTCAGAACTGGCAGACTATTTCTGCTTATAATTTGTTGATTAACTTGCACTATGCAAAACATCTTTAGTTGACATACTTGCTCAGAGAGCTTTCAAGACACTATGTTTTCAGGTAGGCAAGATGAGACTTACGAGGCTGGGGAAGTCAATACATTTGGAGAATTGGAGATCAACTCCACCATAGGCTGTGTGAGGAGATTATGCTTCTGAAATTCAGACCTCTCCGGTTTTAGTATTTTGTGCTCTACTAAATGTCCTTTCTGTGGTCACTTCTGGGCTGTTCTCTTTCCTCATTTGGCGCTCCAGCAAAACATCTTCAGGAATGTGTTCAGGATCCATCTTGTTGTGATTAAGCTTCTAGCTATTGTTGAACAGTTGGAGACTTCTTGGTAAAAAGCTAGCACATTTTGCCTCTAGAGCTGTGCTTTGGGTTTGTGTATGTCCTTTATAGTAATGTTTTCAGTGGGACTGATATAGTCATATTCAGGGAAGTAGAGTACTTACCATGGGTGGTGAGAGTGTTCCCTGCTTGAGTTGCAAGCAGAGAGTTCTTTTCTTATCTTTGCTGTCATCAGATTTTAACACAGACCTGTGCAAACTTCGCGCCTCCTTGTGTTTTGGACTTCAACTTCCACAATTCCTAACAACCAGTTATTTGCTGGGGCCTGATTTAGCACTTTAAACGCATTCACTTCTGGTGTGCTTGGTGATTAGGCCAGATTCAAATTTGATATAGAAAGTCTGAAAAATAATTGCAAAGTTGGAGGAAACATATTACAGGAAAACAGCTGGAAGGGACAGTTTGTGACCTCCATCATTAGATGGCCTCCTTAGTTATGTTGGGAGAGGAGGGCAGAACTACATAGTTACACTGCAACTGGCATAAATTGGGCGGGCACATGTAACAAAAGTCAGCTAAATTGTTGGCATTAAATGCATACTTTGTAACTCAAGTACATCCATCTAACATAGGTGGATCAATTTCAATTTTCATAAAATTGAATTTGGAGAAGAGTATTCCTGCCATGCTTTTGCTGTTTTTATTGGTGTGAAGCATACACATTGTTCATGGTGTTTAATGCTTTGAGCCACCTTCCCATCCTGTTGATACTGTTGCAGAGATATTTTTTTACTAATAAGACTGTGGAAAACACCCACATTCTTGTGGAATGCTTCTCTCTCTCTCTGATGATTATTTTCATGCTTCAAATGGTTCTGAAGCCTTGAACTGAGCACTCTGCTAGTGAGGCTATACAGCTTGTTATTCTAAAGTAGTGGGCAAGCCCAATGTAGGGGTTTGATTAATTTCTACACTAGTAAATGAGATTCAAGTTCATATGGGGTATGGATTTGAGACAATCAATACTTTGTTGTCCAGATAGCTTGCCTTATGTTTGTCTTGAAAGATTAAGGCAGATTGTTGAAATCATATTGTTAGTGGGAGGATGCTATCTGCTGCAGTGGTGATTATGATTTTGTTCGCTGCATGTGCACCTACCTATTCATATTTGTCAATTTATTTTTATTTCATTTTGCTGGATAGGTTTTCTAGCCTTAGTAGGTATTTTATGAAAATCTGTGATTTTGAGGAGGCAATTGGGATGTGATTTTTTTTAATGCTTCAAGTCTAAAGAAGTGTTTTCTTGCATGTGATCTGAGTACATCTTTGTGGGAGCAGACATAATAGTGTCCTTCTCCCTCTACTTGAGAGGTTTTTTCCAGACTTGTCCAGTGAAGAATAGAATCCTTCCTTATGCTTTTCTCTTATGACCCTTTGCCCTTTTTCATTTGAAAAAAGAATCTTGTAGGAATAAGTTTGAACTTTTCCCCTACTAACCGAGAATGGCTAAATATCAAATTTCTTAGTGAGTAAAACCACATTACTTTAAAGCTGGGGTTCCCATATGTGCCTTCAGTTGATGGCTAAATAGGCTTCTTGTATCTCTAGATTTTCCTGTTCAGTTAATGAAACAGAAGGATATTACTGTGTTCTCTTTAGTGCACATTCATTTGCAAGTTTGTGAACCCCATTAAATAGCTGCTGTTGTTCCATACTTCCTCAAAATAAAAATGCATATCCTTCCTGATTCTTCTCTTATTAACTTACATTTGACTTCCACATTTAATATACTGTGTATGTCATCTCTTCATTTAAAAACTTGTCTGCTTGACAGCTTTCAAAATAAAAAATATTTTGTTTGCTTCTCTCTGTCTGGCTCCCTCTGTTATCTGTCTTGTTGTTGAAACCTGACCTCTTGTGCTCTATCTTATTTCCTTTTCCCAGTCTCCTAAATTTTATCCCATGCCTGTTAGTCTCTTTCAAAGATCCTGGTGTTTTGCTTCCCATTCACTGCCTTATAAAGTTGTCAGAACTCCAGTTCTATAGCTGGCATTGGAAGAAAACTTGCATGTGGCTTGTATGTGGGCAGAGTAAAGGTGTGTGCGTTCATATGTATTGTTAGACAAAAGTTTATAGCGGCTTGACCAGCCTATGACATTATGACTTAAAGTAGTGCAAATTGGGTTAATGGTCAGTGCATGGCTGGGCTAATTGACAGGAACTGGGAGATATTATTGCTTTCCCAAGCAGAAGTGGACTTTATAGATAGGTGCATCTCACTCGAGAGCCAAAGGTGTTGAAGGTAGCTGTGTGGCAGGCTGCATGAGAAGGTCATGCTAGTTGTCATGTATGCATTAAAGACAATGGCAGTTGCAAACTCACATAGGATTATGCTTTTAGTAACATCTGAGCAGCTGTTGCATTTTTAATGTTTCAAGATATTGCTAATGTATACAGTCCTGCTTACAAAGGGGTGGGGGTGAATCATGATTCTCAAATGCTAAATTTGCTGTTTATGTTTTTTATGGTGTTTGATTTTAAACAGCAAAATGGACTGGGCTGGGAAACATAATGGTCCAAATGATTCATCTAGTGATGGAACAGTACGATTGCGTGGTCTGCCATTTGGCTGCAGCAAGGAGGAGATCGTTCAGTTCTTTCAAGGTAGCTCTAGTGTTAATGTCAAGTGACTTTCAGTGTTTCTATGTCTGCAAGATTGATATTTGAAATAGTTTAATTTTTATTAGTTATTCCTGATGGGGGTGGGAATGGGGGATCAGTCTTTAAAATTCAGACAGCTAATTCTGGTATTTTTTTTATTAAAATACTGCTAAATAGTTAATCAATGCTTTGGTTAGTATAGGCTATAAAATTTATACACATTTAGATACCTTGCTAGGAAACAGGATATGAAGTATGTAGTTATTAGTACAGTATGCAGCATAGGTGGGCCTTTGTGATGTAGCTGTTGCTGTGTAGTCTGAACAGAAACAGTAATAGAATGTCTAAACCCATAAAGTTTAATGAAACATCTTTAGTGTGTGTATTTAGCCTGGGGGGGAGCTAAACTATTTTCTTGTATTTGTGTAGATTTGCTTTAAGTATTTTCTACAGACGGGAATGTTTCAGACTTTAACACTCTTCCCCTTGATGGGGTTATTTGTCCTTGGGTTAAAGGGTTGGAAATCGTGCCAAATGGGATAACATTGACGCTGGACTACCAGGGGAGAAGCACAGGGGAGGCCTTCGTGCAGTTTGCTTCAAAGGAGATAGCAGAAAAAGCTCTGGGGAAACACAAGGAAAGAATAGGGCACAGGTGGGGATGGAGAGTTTGGGATGGTGTTAAATCTTCTTTGGGGGGTTGGGGGTGTCAGCGATGCTTGGGTGGGGGGTTGGGGAAGAATAAATTAACTGGCTATTTTTTTAAAAAAAAGAATCACCCTAAGTAACTTGGGAGGTACTGTAGATTTGGTGGGAGCGGGGATTGGTATTATTATGTAGCTTCATATAATTGGACTATTTCAATTTTTGTGTAGGGTGTTCTGTGATAGCCAGACATTTTTTTCTGGGGTGGGGGGGAGTGTGGTTCCGATATTTGTTATATTTAATGTACAGTTAGATTTTTTTAGTCAGTATACTAAATCAGAGAAATGCTTGCTTTTTAATTTAAATTCCTAAACATTTAAGTGACACTTGGAATAATAGTGTACACTTCCATTGAATGCTTTATCTAGATAAAGAATTCAGAATATTTGTGAAACTTGTTACTGTATTTCTTCAAGCATCTTATATTTGTATTCTTACATTTGTACATTGTGCATCTTTTTTTACTCAGATATATTGAGATCTTCAAAAGTAGTAAGAGTGAAATCCGAGGATTCTATGATCCACCACGAAGAATGATGGGACAGCGACCTGGACCATATGATAGACCAATGGGAGGAAGAGGGGGTTATTATGGAGCTGGGCGTGGAAGTATGTATGACAGAATGCATCGAGGAGGTGGTGGATATGACGGTGGTATGTGTATCTAATGACCACAGGCTCTTGTCATTTTCATGTTCCTGACGTTTTGTCAAGAAATACAGAAATGACATTAACTATTATACATACCAAGTCTGAAATCTGGATACCAATCAGTTTTTTTGCAAGCTGAGTGACTAAAGATTGAAAAGGTATGGAGAGGCACCTAAAATTAGATTTTGATTGTAAAAAACCTGGCTTGCATGTCTTTGAGCCTGACAACATTTATGTATCTGCATTTGTTTTTATATTTGATGTGGAGAAATGTTGGTTATATGTATACTGTTAATATGTGAAGCTAGACTTTGAAGAGCATTACATTGTATGTCCACTTAAATTTCACAGGGTATGGTGGCTTTGATGAGTATGGTGGCTATAACAATTATGGCTATGGAAATGATGGCTATGATGACAGAATGAGAGATGGGAGAGGTAAGATCTAAATGCTGAATAATATTCACCATCAGGCTGTCTCATGCAAACTGTCTAAGCAAAGAAAACAAGGATGTGCTTTGTTTTAAGGAAATGCATGAACACAAGTTCTAGCAAAAATGGCAACTAAAAGAAGACTGTTTATCTCTAGGGGTTGATTCTAATTTTTTCAGTGGTGGTGTTATACTCATCAAAGTGGCAGGAAAATGGTGTAAATTGCTTTAGGGTTGCAAATTCCAGTATTTAATTAGATGGTGAAATTACTTTTCTGTACATCATTCCTGAACAGAATGGAATAAAATATAAAGTATGGATGGTACCAAAAGATGACTAGTGAAAAGTGAACCATAGTCGCATACATTCTAGTATTTGCCACAAGAGAAGTAAGTGCACATATGATGTCCTTTAGTAAAACGTGTTTATGGACAATTTTGTTTCTAGGAATGGGAGGCCATGGGTATGGTGGAGCAGGAGATGCCAGCTCAGGCTTTCAAGGTGGTCATTTTGTTCACATGAGGGGATTGCCATTTCGAGCTACAGAAAATGACATAGCTAATGTAAGTGTTGCGGACACATCTTTTCATTTTTCATAACCGGTGAATTGTTAACTTCTGAAATCAGATGCATGCAACCATTTTGAAACTGAATTGAATGTATGGTAGTACTAAACTCTATCTTGTTTTTGTTCTTGATAGTTTGTTGTTCCTGTTTACTAGTTTAAGCTTACTGGTATCTTGGAGGAGGGTGAACACATTGATACTTAATTCAGACAAAGCAGAGGTGCTCCTGGTCATCTGAAAGGCAAATCCAGCAATGGTAATTCCATTTGTGCAGGATAGAGTTATACCACTGCTGGAGAGGCAGGTTTACTATTTGCCTGTACTGTTGGATTCAATTCTGGCCAGGAGTGCATTTATACAATTCAACCTGATGTGACAGGTCTGCTTGTTCCTGAAGATGCTGGTCTGGCCACAATGATGTGCCTTGGTTAAATACTGTTTGGATTCCTTCACATGTATTTTACATGTATTTATCTTTAAAGTGTTTGGTAACTGCAGTTGGTCCAAAAAGCTGGAGTTGTAAGCTATATATGACTTGGATGTGGGCAGCTTGCCACTGTTCCCCCATGCAAGGCTACTAGGATTTTGGTATCTGTAGGCGAGAAACATCTTTTAGTTGACTCAGAGATATTTTTGGTGCAGGGATGAGAAGGCCCTTTCAGTGTCTGTTCCCACACTGGAATTCCTTTTCATGCAGAAATAACCTATCTCTTTATCTGTTTTCACTGAGGATGGAAGGGCCAGCTCATGAGAACTGACTACCAGTTTTAACAAAAGATTCTAAAATGAATATGCTAGATTTTTTTTAAAAAAAATATGCTGCTTGTTTAGGATTTTTAAAGTTTAACATTATACATAAATTTAATTTGCATCCTAACGTATAATTTATTTTATTTTTGTTGGAGCTTTAACCATTATGATGACAGCAACATTGCATTCTAACCCTTATAGAAAGGTGGGAATATAAATAAAATAAAAACTAGTAAATATGTTTGACAACCCAATAAACTGATCTTAAAAGAAGTTGTTTGTTGTAAACACTCCAGTAAGGGGTGGGTTTGGCTACTTTATGGATGATGATTGAGAGCATTAACTTAAAAATTAGCAAATGGGAAGCTTAACTTAGTTGTTATTGCCATTTGCTCTTTATTTTAGTGATCAGTGTGGTTTACAATAATTGCACTAAAATGAGGCTTGTTACTAATCACTAGTTGAATATAAAATATAGAAACTATAAAGGATGTAGCTATAGAAGATCCATAAAAGAAATGATAAAGAGTAGACTTCTTTCTTGGTAACTGTTAATGATTTTACGAAGTTTCTTTTCTGATATACAATATTTTATCAGCAGTTTTGCCCCTTGCTATGAATACTTGAAATCATCAAACAAAAAAGCAAACAAACCCTGGGGCTTGCAGTAAAAAAATAAAAATAGAATGCATTTTATCTAGCCTGGTTGCCTAATTGAATGTCTATCATTTTTACGGATTAACTCACCTATCAAATTAAAGCCATTTATATACACACACACACATATATACATATACATATACATATACATACATACATACACACACACACACACACACACACACACACACGGTGTTCTTCATTCTGGCCCCAGAGTGGCAGTTATTTCTTGGTGGTAGGGGCTCCCAACTGATGACATAGGAAACAGATTGGCATCATGTCTCCCCACCCCCCCGGTTCTTCACTTAAATTAAAGCCAATTTTGACCAGAAGCAACCTAATGGGTAAAATTTCTCCCCTGTGGGCCATTCAATTCTGAAGACTTTGAGATCTTAGGGTATTTTTGGTAAACACAAGAATGTTCAAGTCAGAAATCACCCTTCCCAAATATTATTGATCATAATTTTCTCAAGAATTGAAATATGGATTAGAGAGGAAATGAAGTACTAACAAGGCAACTGAGCTGTAAATTTTCATGTGAAGTAGCTTTTTAAATAAACCAATATTTGTGTTCCATGTCAGCCCTGTTAACATAAGAGTAGAGTAACATTTTGAAAATCAGTCTTACCTAGTCTTGCATTGTTTATCATTCATCTTCAGTGGTGTTCTTTTGTAACATGCCCTTTTCTGCAGTTCCTCCGAATGAGTTTAGAGATTTTTATTCTAATGCATGATCTATAGCATATATCCAGTCTGTTTGTACAAGAAAATGCAATTGGTCCCATTGTAAGGTTTATGAGGAAAGTTGACTCAGTGCTTTGAGATGTTATTTTGTGTCTGGACTTATAACCTTTCCTCAAGCTACAGCTTGATCATAGACCTTAGGATTCTTATAGAAACGCAATAGATCCAAGGAGCCTGAAATTGTCTACTCCAGGCTGTATTAAGATCAAGATTTTGTACATTATTCATAGTCCAATGATAACTATGTAAGTATGTAACAAAATATTTTAAAAATTCTGTTCCTGGTTTGAAAGTGTTCTTCTGGTTTAATTATGTGGTGATTACTTTGAAAGTAGTTGTTAAACTCCAGAAAATTTGTTTTTGTGGCTGCCACAAACTGTGTTGAATTGGTTGACACTCAATGAGATGGCTGTTGTATGTCTTTCGGGCTGTGTGGCCATGTTCCAGAAGCATTCTCTCCTGACATTTCGCCCACATCTATGGCAGGCATCCTCAGACCTCACAACCTCTGAGGATGCCTGCCATAGATGTGGGCGAAACGTCAGGAGAGAATGCTTCTGGAACATGGCCACACAGCCCGAAAGACATACAACAACCCTGTGATCCCGGCCATGAAAGCCTTCGACAACACACTCAATGAGATATTGACAAACTAGCAAAATGTGCTGCAGGATGTCCCACAAAAACAAGGTTTTTGCAGTTTAACAAACTTTTTCCATGTTTTTATGATAGAACCAATCACAAAATGATATTTATAACCCAAGAACAAAAATCGTGTTACATAGTGTAATGGATGTAAGGCTGAAAGAAGGTTCTTCAGAGCTTCTGTAGATTAAGCATCCTAATAACACATTTGTGTGAATTCAAGGAGAAATTTCAGTCTAAGATACCATACTATGGGTATAGTTGTTAGTAAATGTGTGAAATGGATTTGATGCATCTAAAATGGTGTAGCTTAGATTTAAACATTTCTACAGTCATTAATGTACTATTTTCATTTTTAGTTTTTTTCACCACTGACCCCTATAAGAGTTCATATTGACATTGGAGCAGACGGTAGAGCAACAGGCGAAGCTGATGTAGAATTTGTGACACACGAAGATGCAGTGGCTGCCATGTCAAAGGATAAAAATCATATGCGTAAGTTAAACCAAACAGTACAATGAAATGGTCAGAATTGGTGCTTTCTTTCTCACAAATAATATCAGCATGTCATCTGATTTTCGTATAACTAGAAAGCAAGCAGTTTTCAAATTGTATTAATCTAAGTTATCAGGCATGAATACCTGAGCTCCTTATATTGTATTCTCACATTGTATATATTAGAAAAGTACTGTTTTTTCACATCTGCAAGTTCTTTACAGAACAGCCTGTGTTGACTGACTAGCTTTCAGTAGAGTACATGCTTGTAAAAGGAGGATTATAAATTTCTAGTTCTTCAGCCACTGGAATTAACTCATCTAAGAGTTAATTCCAGTCACCACAGAATTTAAAGTGGGTTTCACACTCTGCCTACTCTTTAAAGTGTTGTGTGATGATGTAATGCTCCGTGGAGGAAATTTACGGAGCAGCAACATGGGCTACTCTTCACAATCTTACAAAGCATTACAGACTTTGGCAGAAGGATGTCCCAACAAGTCCTGTCAGATTAAATGATATTTCTTTTTTTAAATTTGGGAATGAACTGGAGGAGTTGGGGACTCAATTATATATAATAAAGGTACACATGATCCCTTTCCTAGCCTTGGTGACTGGATTTAACTCTTTCATGTGCGGCTTCTTCCCCATGGTTGGGTATGTTGGATACAAAAATACATTTTTGTTTGACACCCCCTCCTCAAAAAGTTGCACAGACTATGAAGCCAGCTCAATTAAGTTTTTGCTTATGGACTTGCGCTTTCTGACTATTCTTTTAAAGAACATCGATACATTGAGTTGTTCCTGAATTCAACTGCTGGAGGCGGTGCTGGCATGGGAGGCTATGGCAGAGATGGCATGGGTATGTTTGGTTTCACTTTTTAAATTCACATTAAATATAACCAGGATCTCTAAAAGGCTAACAGTGAACAATGTTTTTCAGATCAAGGTGGTTATGGTTCCGTAGGAAGAATGGGAATGGGCAGCAGTTACAGTGGAGGATATGGTACTCCCGATGGATTAGGTGGCTATGGTAAGTTGTCTAAATAACCAAACTATATCGTTTTTTCACTGCTATAACACCTTCCTTTTAGCAAGTTCATATTACCTGAGGAAATTAATGAGGTACATTGTATGTACAGAATAAATGTACAGTTAATTATATAAATGGTGGAGGCCATTTCTGTGTAATATTCAACAGTGTGACTGTAGCAATAAAACTTTCTATTATTGCTTGATAGGTCGTGGCAGTGGAAATAGTGGTGGATACTATGGTCAAGGCAACATGGGAGGAGCTGGATGGCGTGGAATGTATTGAAAAGTCACATTGTGTCTACAAAGCGTATTGGAAGGAGACAGTACCTGGTCTACTAGACTTTCTTACAAAATTTAAATTTCTTTTGTATTGAAAACTTTATAATGACTGAAGGAATGTGTTTTCCCATTATTTGGTAAGCAACAGATTGCGATGGGGAAATCTGTTTTCTGTAGGTTTTATTTGTTGCATACTCTTGACTTTAAATAAATTTTTTATATTCAAACCACTGATGTTGATACTTTTTATACTAGTTGTTCTAAAAGGTATGTTGCATATTCCAAAACTGTTCATTTAAGAGATTCAGATCATTAAAACCGTATCTCATTATTGATACAACATTCTGTAAAATGAAGCAACCATCAACTTGATAGTACATTTGTTGAGATTTGAAGCAAAAGTATAGGATAATTTTCTTCAGTCAATCTATTGCAAAATGCTTGCCAGTAAAGATATGTTTCAAAAGCAGATTGTCTCAAACTGTGCTGAGCATGAAGACTGTGAGTTAAAAGTCTGGAATGGCCCTAGTTGATGTTTGAACTATGTGAATACCAGAAATCTCTTAACTCTTAAAAGTATATGTAAAGTATTGGTACACATCTGTATCAGTCTTCATACTCATATCTTTTGCAATCAGATTTTCAGACACAGTATGTTGTGAATAATATTGTGTGGCCAATATCAGATATGAAGCATCTAATTATTATTTTAGCGGACTAAGGCAACATCCATAGGGTGGTCAGTAACTATTTTCCTAGAAGTAAACATTTAAGTTAGGGATGCTGCTCCTATTGCTGAAGATCGGCATTTTGAACAGAGATTGCCAGATGATTAGATTACACAAATATGTGGTCTGGTTGCTGTGAATTTAACATGTAAGATGTTTGGATAAAATACTGTTTAGACACTTAAGCATTCTCTGTGTATTGAAGAAAAGGTACTACATATTTATGGTTGTTGTTTATTTCCTTCCATTTCACCTGCTTGAAATCCTACAAATTCTTCCCAACAATTTGTCAAGTGTGATCAATTACTGAAACTTTGTTGCCTGTTTTTGCTAGTAATGTTATGTATGTAATAAATGTCTTATTGTGGGAGATAGCAAAATAGACTCCATTCTAGGAACTGTGTTGTGTCAATTAATCTAAGATGTACATAAACTGAGGGTCAAAATAACACATTTTAAAGGTTTGATTCTTTCTTCTTAAAAGAAAACCACAGGAAATAACTTTTTAAAATATTGATGTCTCAGAAATTGTAATTTGTAAGACATCTTTCAAAAACCTTTAGAGATTTGACCATAACTGCTATAAACACTGTTGCTCACAATTAAGTGGCTGCATGTGTGGACTAGGGCTTGATTTTTGGGAAACTGAGGGCCACAAAGCAGAGGGAAGTTTGGAAGCTTACGAAGGGCCAGGGAGCATAGGAGACAAGCAGACATGGAAAGGGGAGGCAGACATATATGTAAGATACCATTCTTTAAATAACACTAGTGTTTGTGATCCATACTTCAGTTTGTAAAATGTCAGAACAGTTCAAGGTGCAGCACTAGGAGTTACATTAATAGTAGATCATATTTGCACTCATTGACAAGTGTTTCCCCTTTTCTGGAAACATGTCAGGGGATGGTAACTGGTATCTCATGGACCAACACTGCTCTAAACCATTAAATATTCTTGCTGTGTTTGCAGCAAACCTTAAGAGTCACAAGTTTCCAGGATTAAAAAGGAGAAAACCTGGGGAAGCTGGATTGTGTAGTCCTCCACCTTTGTTGAGAGGTAGAATAGTTCCCATGGTTCACCAGTGACAGACAACCACTCTACTTGCTGGAAATTTAATGTTCAATTTGTAAATTGGAAGGAAATTAACACTTGAAGGAATGTACATTCAATACTTTTACATATTTATATGAATAACTACTATAAATTGCTTGTTACTCTATGTTCTTATTGCACTTAACAGTAGCACAACACTGACACACAGTATTAATACTGGATTTTATTTCAGTATTAGTATGGCAAGCTGAACATTGCTGACTATTTAATTTTCCAAAGCAGAAAACTTAAGGTTTTTTTTTTTAAAAAAATCCCCTGTTAAAGCATTATTACAAAAGCTGATTGAACACATTGTATGTCTTGGGCTAGAGAAATGTCAAGCCTGTTCAGGAAGAACACATTTCTAGATGCAGCAAAGGATTATGAAGCCTTAAATGTGAAAGATGAACCTACTTCAGTTTCTAATAGTTGAGAACAAGCTATTACAATGCTTTGGAGAGTTTGGAAAGTCATTAAATTGGTAAAACTGGATAATTAAGACCAAATATAGCAGATCAACACTGCTACATTTGATGGCAATTATTAAATTATTCACAATAATAAAGTAAATTATGGTTTTATTAGCATTAGTTTTAAACTTCACATTTCAACAATGTAAGTAAGAGTTTTTTCCAGTATACAACCAAGACCCAGAGATTCAGATTTCTGTCATATTAGGAAATTATTTCATAAGCACACTGAAACCAAGTACTATGCAGTTAGTTACACACAATGCATTGCTGTAGGTGTAATCTGGAAAATAAGTACTTCTGAAAAATTTGCTTGCAGCCAATTCTCAAATAGCAAGAATAAAGTTGGGTCCTGTAAATACCATAGTACACTGAATATTTATGCAACCAGCAAGAGGTTGTTTCGTGCCTTCAAGTCATTTCTGGTGTATGGCAATTCTAAAACTTGGTAGAATTTGTTCACAGGGTGCTTGCCCTTGTCTTCCTCTTAGGCTGAGGAATGTGACTTGCCCAAGGTCACACAGAGTAGGCCTGTGGCTGAGTGGAAATTCAAACTCTGGGCTTCCAGTGTCCTAGTCCAACACTCAAACCACTATACCATGCTGGTGTTTTATTTAGCATGAGATGTAGGTTGTCTGTATTTCCACAAATCTTCAGATACACATAAGTATGTATGTTCTAAAAATACATCAATATATGGTTATGGACAAACCTCTTGTACCCAGCACCCATTTCTAAAACAACGTGAATCCCTTAATGACAGCAATAGGGATGTCAAGTATATATATTACACAATTTAATACTACCCTGACAAGACTTTTGTCCAGTAGGATAGCCTTCAGTTGACAATGCATTATGGAAAAGAAATCCTTCTGTATGGCACACAGTCATCAACATTTCTCTTCACTGCCTTGGATAAAGTAATGATCTTTTTCAGGTCAACTGTAGTCAACTAAATGAGGGAATATTGTAAGACATTGCAAGATGGTGAAATATACAAATTTAACCAAACCTTTAAAAGGTCTTTCTCATCTCAAATAATAATTTAAAAAAAAACTCCAGATGTCAAAGGTAATTGTTCTGAGAGCAGAGTCTACTTGAATCCTCAAAACAAGAGTTCTGAGAAGATGTTGCTGGAGACCACTGGCTAGAACCACTGCCTAAGCCCATTGCTGAAATTAATGCTTAGCCTCGCCCTTGCTCTTTAAGAACCTTGGATTTGGGCAGAGTCTCATTAGCTTATTATCTTTGTAAAAGTCCTAGACTTAAGTCCCTGACTTAATCTCATCTTTGTGAGCATTGTACTCCAAGAGTACAATGCTCCTAAGCTTCCCAGGAAGTCTAAGGATGAAGGAAAATTAAATTTTGGCACCCTTAACATTCCTTTTGAGGAGTCCGTTCCCTGCATGATGTAGCTTCCCAAATCTGCCCCTGCGATAGAACATATGTCACCTCATTAAAAAAAAAACCTTTTTCTCTCCCATTGTTTCTTGTTCCTGTGACTTCAAGTTGTTCTGACCAAAGACAGGCATCAAAGGCAAGGCCTGTGAGCCAAATCCAGCACACCACGTCATTTTATGTGGCACACAAGACTTTCAGTGCCAGGGCAACATAGCTATGTTTATACTGTGTTACCATTACAAACAGCCTTTTGAAGGCAGCCATAAGCCTGATGTGCCTTCAGTGAAAATGGAATTTGACCCTGTCATGAGATTTTCCTGGCAAGATTTATTCCAAGGTGTTAGTCAATCCTTGTCTTCTGAGGCTGAGAGATTGTTACTTGCCTAAGGTCATAACCTGCTGGGTTTCCATGGGTGAATAAACAATTCAAGCTTGATCTCTTATGAGTCATAACAATCCAGTGCTTGAACTATGCCACACTGTCCACTTAGCAATCTCTAAATTTTAAATGGGTTTAACCCCAGCCTTCTCAGCCGTGTGATTTACTAATTTGAGTTAGCTGTGAGATGGCAGGGTTTAGTGATTTGAGCATTGCACAATGACTCCCAGCCTGAATCTCGGGGAGGCAAAGACAAACCTCTTCTCAACAAATCTGGCCAAGAAACTTCTGTGATACATTTACCTTTGGGTCGCCATAAGGTGGAAACAGCTTGAAGGCATACAACAACAGCAAAGTGATTCACCGCCTTGAATCCCATGAAAGGTGAAAAGTTGGACAGAAATGTTTTTTTTAAATTGAATATAATAAATATAATAAAAACAACAATGTAATATTCTACTTGTACTGTTTGCCATTTATGATGCCCCCCTCACAGTATTCCACAGTATTGTTGCATATTTTATAATCTCCAGATGCTGTAAGAAGCCTGCAAAAAGTGTCCAATATACTGGCCAAAGCAACATAAATTTGATCCTCCCACAAACAGTTCTCAAACCTGAACCCTACACATTTCCTTCAAAAAGTGAAGGCGACGTACAGAATGTCAAAAATGTATACAACTTACAAAAACTAATACCAGCTAATTATCTGAAGGCTACATAAATGCATGTATAAAAGGTAAAGGTTTTCCCCTGACGTTAAGTCCAGTCATGACTGACTGGGGGTTGGTGCTCATCTCCATTTCTAAGCAGAAGAGCTGGCGTTGTCCGTAGACACCTTCAAGGTCATGTGGCCAGCATGACTGCATGGAGCGCAGTTACCTTCCTGCTGGAGCGGTAACTATTGATCTACTCACACTTGCATGTTTTCAAACTGCTAGGTTGGCAGGAGCTGGGGCTAACAGTGGGCGCTCATTCCGCTCCCGGGATTTAAACCTGGGACCTTTCGGTCTGCAAGTTCAGCAGCTCAGCACTTTAACACACTGCGTCACCACAAGGGGCCAAATGCATTTATATTAAAGAATAAATGTTATAATTTAATCAAGAGGTACACATTTCATCTTAAATTATAATTTTAGGTAGAGCAATGTAGTTTGCATTGTTGAAGCAGTGTTGCAAATCTCACAAGTTTCTCTTGTAATTTCATGACAATTCTCTATTACTTGTAATCTTTAATTCTTCAAGTATATTTGGCTTTGTGATATAAACTATTTCTAAGGTACCCTGACAAAAAGAATTGGTGTTAAACCTGGTGAATGAGAAGGGTTAGGGCTATAGGGGGGTGGTGGAGGAGTGGGGTTAAAAGTTCAACCTCCCTCCAAATGTGTCAGGTTAAAAAAAACTGCTTTACTCATAAACTGGTTAACCAGTTAAAATTCATGAGTAAATCAGGTTTTTTTAACTTGACACATTTGGGGGGTGGGCAGTTTGAACCCTTAACACCCCCCCCCCCTCCTTTGGCTATGGCCTGGGAAGGGTATTCATACCTGCCTCTTTGCCCTACCCATTTATGTAGAAATGTCTTATTAAAGTAGTCCCTGACGTCATATTAAAAACTGGGTGGTGCCCATCTCGTTAAAAATAAAAACTCATTGTCATCAGATACCTGAAGAATACCCAGCATAATTAAGTCGTGAAATATATCTGAAGTATGAGGCACAAATAACAGTTCCATTAAAAATGGTCCAACTTTAGATGATACTCCCACCAAACTGACAACCTTGGTAAATGTATGTGCTTTCCACTAGTGCGTGAGTTTTTTTGAGTGCCAGCATGTAGTCATGTCATTCTACCAATCTGGATGTAGCAGTTTCATTACTTCACAAAGTATCTAGTGGTCTTCTACTTTTGAATTGACGATCGGGATCATGCCGGCTGTTAGGCCCATGCCTGAAATATAACCTGCGTTCTTTAGACTGCTTTGACACTGTCTTCTAGGCCCACTTCAACACAAACTTCTGTAGGCCGAGTGTTAGCCATATTTATGGGCAATTCCGACCTGGAATAAAAAGGGGAGGGGGGCAGAGCTGCAAGACATTGAGAAGTGTGTACCGTTTGAGTCCCTCGCCCCTTCCCCGGCCGGCCTTCCAGGAAACGGACTCTCAAAGGCCAAGGACGAGAAGGAAGAGGGGCGAGCCGTGGAGCTGAGGGAAAGATGGTCAGCCCGCTTCTCGCGAGAACACACCTCCAAGGGGAACTGCGCTCGCGGTGAGCGGAGGCAGTCTACGGCGCATGCGCGGAGGAAGCAAAGTTCGGGAAAGAGGAAGACAGTGTAAGATGGCGTGCTGGGATTTCATTAGAACAATCATGGGCAAACTTCGGCCCGCCAGGTGTTTTCGACTTCAACTCTTACAATTCCTAACAGCCAGTAGGCTATTAGAAATTGTAGGAGTTGAAGTCCAAAACACCCGGAGGGCCGAAGTTTGCTCATGCCTGCTTTGGAAGGCCCAGATTCCTTTTCTTTCCTCAGTTCCGCAGGCCTTCCCTGAGAGGGCTGCTTCATGGCACACAGGCGACTTGTTAGTTTTGGATCTAAAGTTTGCTGAAACATGTTGAACTTCTGTTACTTCTTTTGAAGTAGATGCCTATCTGGCCTTATATGACCAAGTAGAAATAAATTGGCAGAGGAAACGGTACATAGAAAGCCATGTAACTCCTCTCAGTTAATTTAATGAGTTTGGCAGTTCTTAACAACTAGTATGGTCCACTGAGGCTGGGATGGGAAGGAGGCTGGCTTACCTTTTGTGGATTTTCTGGGCCTTCAGCGCAAGCTTTGAGTCACTTTATTGCATCTCCTCAGTTGGTACCATGTAACTGGCAACGGATTAGTCCAGTAGTTCTCAACCTGTGGGTCCCGAGATCTTTTGGCCTTCAGTTCACAGACACCCTAACAGCTGGTAAACTGGCTGGGATTTCTGGGAGTTGTAGGCCAAAGCACCTGGGGTACCACAGGTTGAGAACCACTGGATTAGTCCTTGAGATCTTAGAGCAGGCATGGGCAAACTTGGGCCCTCCGGGTGTTTTGGACTGCAACTCCCACAATTCCTAACAGCCTACTGGCTGTTGTGAATTGTGAGAGTCGAAGTCCAAAACACCTGGAGGGCCCAAGTTTGTCCATGCCTGCCTTAGAATCCATGGCCTCTGTGGTGTGAGGAGGCGGCCCTCAGACCTCTGAAATGGCCTAAACAGGGCTGTAGTTCTCAGTGTCCCAGGCCTGGATAGGTTTTTTTTCCCCTCAGTGTCAGGAGTGACTTGAGAAACTGCAAGTCGCTTCTGGTGTGAGAGAATTAGCCGTCTGCAAGGACATTGTAGATAAATTTCTATAGATAAATTTCTATAGATAAAGCTATTGGCTCTTTCTCTTCCCTGGATTTAATATTAACTGAGACATTTGTGCAACAGTTGGAAAGAAGAGTTAGCATTTTGCAAGAGAACCTTCTGAAAGCAAGCAAAATTCCAAAGAGAGAAAATGCAGATTTCTATTTTCACCATTGATACATTTACAGATCAGCCATTTTGTGGCAACCCTGCAGCTGTTTGTCTTCTTGAAGATGTAAGTTTTTGACATTTGCTTTTAACTGAAACATGACTACTGCTTAATAATATCCTAATCTTTAATTGGTGAATTGATGCAGTTTCTTTTAATTTCAATATGACTTTAACTAGTGACAGTTTAGGTGTCATGGTACAATGACCAATAACATGTGCTATTTATTCAGAAATTCAAAAGGTATTAACTAATTAAAATGTCTCTTTATTTATTGAAAATATGGTAGGTAAAATGGATAGGGTTTACAAGTAAATTGGAATAATTGGAATAAATCAGAAATGTTATTTAATTATACAAAAAAGAAAAAAAGTGCTGCCACTTCAGATTACAGAAAAAGAGCTGAATAGATGGCAACAAATGATAAATAAATACTGTAATGGCAGTAAAAGAAATAGATTAAACAAACAGTTATGGTACAGATCTCAAAAAGAAGGAGGATTGACACTTCCTACTATTAAAAAATAATATGAAGCAAACAGACTGAGACTGGTTATAGACGGAATGATAAAAAATGAGGCGGTAGAATGGCTAAAAATGGATTCGGAAAAAGTGGAGGAAGAAATCTGGAATATTTTTTTAAAGAGTTTACAAGAAAAGAAATTAGGGAAATTAGTAACCCAATGTTGAGTAATGTATTAAAAGTATGGAGCAAATACAGGTGAAAGTTAACAGTAGATAGTTCAACAATAACCCCAATTACAATGGAAAAGAAATTTCCAAAAATTTTAAAAATATAATGGATAAAAAGTTAAGGGAAAAAAACTTAGACAAAATAGGGGGTTGGATAAAAAGTCGGAAGGAAGAAGGAAATGAATATGGAAGAATTTAGAGAAATAAAATTGATATGGTTCCATTGTATACAATTAGAGCAATGGTTCAAAAATTGGGTAAAAAATGGAAGTAAGCTTAATCAATTCGAACAAATAATAGAAATTGGAAGGGATATAGAGGAATGTAAAAAATTGAAAGGAATAACTAGTAAAGTATATAAGATAATAATTGAAACAAATGAAGGAAAAATAAAGAATAACAATCTCAAGGAGATTTGGGAGGAGGATTTAGGGATAAAATTAAATGAAACAGAGTGGTCACAATTATGGAGACAAAGACATTTGAAAAATGTATCAATATGGGTAAAGAAAATTACTATAAGTTAATATGGAAATGGTATATAACACCAATAAGAATAGCACATATAAATAAAAACTATTCAGAAATTGCATTTTTATTACGTGTAAGGAAGACAAATTACAGAAGTAAAAATAAAGTGAAAAAATAATTTGAAAAATGTTTTTCTTTCATCCAAATTTTGCTTTTCCGTGCCACTGCTCCACTCTCTAACAGTAGGGCTGGCCTACTGTAACAGTAGAACTAAGAATCAGAAGCATGTTGAGCTTCAGGCCCAATAATGGGGTCTTTATCAAATGCACATGAAGTGAAATATTTCAAAGCATGTGTGAACCATCTTATGTTTGCTATAAAATGTTTTTTCCCAATTAGGAACTGGAAGAAAACTGGCACCAAAAAATTGCAAATGAAATGAACCTTTCCATAACTGCCTTCCTCAGAAAATTGAATCCCACAGATGATTTTACCAAAAGTAAGATCCTTTCAATACATTTTAAAAAATGGTTGTTTCATTGGTGGCTTCAGGTAAATCATAGTTTTTATTGATTAATATTGAAGGAAAATGGTGAAGAGAAAATGGAATTGAATAGGAAGATGGATAGAAAATGTGTTCTGTGAACTCACTTTGTTTTCCATGTTGGAAAAGAAACAGGCTAGTATTAGCCTTTGAATGAAGGCATGTCAACTCATCTTTAAATAGGCTATTCATTAACCCAAAGTAAAACCCTGATTCAAAGTGTGGTGGCTATAGAGAATTAAGATAAGCCATAAGTCCTTTCTCTGGCAGGAATCCCTTCTGCCATTGATCTGCCAATTGAACGACCTGTCAGTAATTCTGTTGTGCTGTCTTAAGATCTGCTACCTGAAGAGCAAAAATGAACAACAAAAAAGAAGTGAAAATGGATAAATGCTGAAGGAGTTGTCATGCCTGAGCCAGGCTTCCCAGGGATGTAGCAGCCACCATGTAGTCATAATGACACACAAAAGTGATAATAATTCTGAGTGCTTTCCCATATCCTGGGTTTGGAAGTGGCTTGGATTCAATGCTCATTCAGTTTGTATAATATCAGCCTAGCTGTCACTTGGCCAGTAAGGGTTGTGTTTCAGCCAAAGAACATAACCCCTACCATTCCGTTAAATACAATTGAGGTATGCAACTTTATATCCTGCAGCAACTTTAAAAATATATCTTGATGGCTAAATCATGTGTAGGACATGATTTAGCCATCAATATAAGGTATGAAAACTCAGGGTTGTATGTCTTTTAGGCTGTGTGGCCATGTTCCAGAAGTATTCTCTTCTGACGTTTCGCCCACATCTATGGCAGGCATCTTCAAAGGCTGTGTGGCATGGATAAACTAGGCAAGGAAAGGAAAAATATATATATCTGTGGAGAGTCCAGGGTGTGGCAAGAGTCCTTTGTCACTGGGAAGCCAGCATTAATGTTTCAGTTAATCACCCTAATTAGCATTGGAAAGGTTTTGTCTCTTGCTTGGGGGGCATCCTTTGTTCAGTCATTAGCATCCTTGGGTCTCCTCTGCCCTCAGAGTGTTGGTTCCCATCTACTGTTTTGATTTTAGAGTTTTTTAATACTGGTAGCCAGATTTTGTTCAGTTTCATGGTTTCCTCCTTTCTGTTGAAGTTGTCCACATGTTTGTGGATTTCAATGGCTTCTCTGTGTAGTCTGACATAGTTGTTGGAGTGGTCCAGCATTTCTGTGTTCTCAAATAATATACTGTGTCCAGGTTGGTTCATCAAGTGCTCTGCTATGGCTGATTTCTCTGGTTGAATTAGTCTGCAGTGCCTTTCATGTTCTTTGACTCTTGTTTGGGCGCTGCGTTTGGTAGTCCCTATGTATACTTGTCCACAGCTGCATGGTATGAAAACTCAGCTTCTGTGTTCTTCTTGAAGAGGTATATTATGTCTTAAATGTAGTTGTTACTTCTGGCTCTCATTGCTTCTTAGGCTCCAGTTTTGGACTGAGGTGGTTTACCCCAACTGAAGAGGTCCCTCTCTGTGGTCATGCCACCCTTGCATCGGCTGCTATCCTATTCCATAACAAGAGTAAATAACATTTACTAATTTGGTGTTTGATATTGTGAATACTTTGGAAGCCTGCGTTATACAGTACTTATATTTTTTCTCATTTAAAAATAGAAAATGTGAATTGCAGTCTCACATTCCTAACGCGAAGTGGAGAATTGATTGCCAGAGAAGCAGAAGATCATATAATTTTGGACTTGCCCCTTTATTCTACCCATCCACAGGTTAGATTTAAACAGTTCCTTTTCCAATGGCTAGCATTTCTCCAAATAAGAAAATAAAATTCATGCATTATTTTCATTTTTCTCTTTTTCACCCAGGATATCAAGGAAGTGGAAGAGTTAGTGAAGGTATGGCCCCAATATTATAGTGTAATGATTGTGTTGTATTGCATTGGGGTTGTTATTAATCAGTCCTGTTTCTCACATGATTTTGACACGACTCCTTTTTTCCCCCCTGAGATAATATGGCTTTGTATGTTGTTGACATATTTCCATTATGGCCTTTGTACATCAGGTTTTGTAAACAGAATTTGAACATTTGATGATATCCTTTTATTAACTCACAAATGTTCTGCATGAGGACATTTTACTGAAGATATTGTGTTTAAATCAAGTTATGGACCCTGTCTGAATTACAATTTTTATTAGCCTAATAGATAAAGTCTGTGGCATGATGAGAAGAAAAAGTCCATCTGAATTTCTTAAAATTGCTATGCATCTCTGTAAAAAAATTATTTATTGATTACTTGAGATTATTTTTAATCTCAAGTAATCTCAGGAGACTGACTCCAAATTGAGACTCCAGAATGGCAGGTGAAGGGTTTTGACACCCACATTCCCTACTGTGATCCTGTAATGTTTGCCTTTCGCTTAGAGCAGGGGTGGGGAACATCTGACCTAGGGGCTGTATATGGCCTCCAACATCTTTTGGTCTGGTCCTAGTCTCTGACCCAAATACTAACCAAGCACTGAGTCAGATCTCATACTTTTCACATTCTTTGCAAAACCCGAATTTCAGATAAATATTAAGGAGATTACAGTAGACAGAAAAGACCTTAAGAATCGATGATACAAATATAGGATATGTTCCAAATTCCAGATGCAGGATTAGAACAGTGATTAAAGCACCTAAGGCCACCAAATCATAGCTATTGTGGGCAAGAGGCACCTTTGATGACCTACCTGGATAGAGACCAGGGTTAAACTGTCTGTTGTGTGCCTGCTGAGGCAGGTCCCATGGGAGAGCAGGGCCAGAGGTTTTATAAGCCCTGACTGCCCTCCTTTGGTCCATAATAATAATAATAATAATAATAATAATAATAATAATAATAATAATAATAATAATAATAATAATAATAATAATAATTTATTTATACCCCACCACCATCTCCGATAGGGACTTGAGGTGTCTTACAAATTGGCACACTATGGTGCCATACAACACATAAAATTATATTTCTGATGCTGGGTCGGCAGGAGTATTGCATTGCTCCACAGGAACCCTAGCCATGATTTGTGTGGATCCTTTTTGCCTGTTTTGTTGTGGTTGAAGGGTTGGCACAGGGATGAAGGTGGACTGTTGAACTGGCAGTACTGCAGGAGGTAGGAAGCAGGTTGCTATTTCTGAACTAGGCCTTTCCTACCTTGCTTACTCCCCATCCCTTCTCCTAGTCGACAATAGGGTTCTAATTACTATACCTTTCTCTGTCAGACATTTACCCTACAATCTGGGATCTTTCTTCTACTGGCAATTTTGGCATGGGTTTCCTAGTAGGCCATAATAAATGGGGAACGTCTGGCCCAGGGGCCATATGAGGCCTGCAAAATCATTTGGTCTGTTATGGAGCAGGCATCCTTCCCCAGTCCATCCACACACTTAATCTGGCTCCTGTTGCTCCTCCGTACCACCACACTGACTTCTGTGGGCTTGGTGCCGCTTACTAATACTATTTAGACCTAAGCTGCTTTCAGGTTCCTCTCCTCAGGTAGTTGCATTCTTTTTCTGCTCCTCTTGTTTTTGCCAACTGAGCTGAAGCCGGTAAACATGTGTGCATTCAGTCAGCTGCCTGTGCTGTACAGTCTTTGGAGCTTTCATTTTATTTTTAATATACAATTTATAATAATATAATTATATATTGTTTGATCTGGCCGTGATGTTTTATGTATCCAAGTGATCTTTTGCAGAAAAAAATCTTTCTCACCCCTGCCTTAGAGGATATGAAGGGATCTTTGTCTAAAAACAATATTGGGAGCATCAAGACCCCTTTGGCTTTAGGGGGCACACTCTGTCACACCTCTACTAGAGTAATAGGGGAGAGGTAGCCACTTTATAGATTTTCCTGCCAAGGCTGACTTTATTGGAACATTGTCTTTAATAAAATGGTGCATGAAAATGAAGTATGGTAATGATGTGTGAAGATGACTTATAGATCTTTGTTGTTTATGATGCATTTTTATCTCCAGGCAGCTGTAGGTGCTAAGAGTGTTCAGGATGTTCACTATTCTCCTGACACAAAAAACCTTCTTGTTCGTCTCAGTGATGCTTATGAGAGGTACTTGCATTTCTGTAATATATTTCTTGGGTGGTTATTTGTCCATCGACTGTGTCCCACTGCCCTCTTCTTTCTGTGGCTTCTTCAGTTTATTTGGCATTGAATAACGGAATCATAGAGTCAAAAGGGGCTATACAACTTTCTCTACTACTAACACCATTTTTTTCTTTCTACAATTGGTGGCTAAGTTGGCTCCTTCCTTGCCATATAATATCTCCTGCTACTGGCCTCCTCTTTGTGCTCTTCACCCACATTATCTTCAGGAACATATAGGAAGTGATTACTATGTTGGATCCATTCTAAATTCTTTCTGTTTCTTCTGCTCCAGACAGTGAATATCCTCTGGGTGTTTTCAGTGTTGTACTCTTCTCCGTTTTCATTGGCATTTTCTTCGTGTTGGTTCCATGGGATCAGTTCTCCTTCTGTTCTGTCCAGGACGTCCCCGGGTTTTGCTGATACTTTGAAGCATCTTGACACATAACTGCAGTGTTCTGACCTTCTATTTCAAGCTGTAAGTGAAGTCAGTGAGGATTTCTGTTAAGAAGACAAACATTGCAGCAGTCAGCAGCAGAACCTCGTGCCTCCCATCCCTGTAATTATTTTTTCCATCTCTTTTGGGCTATAATACCTCTTACTGATATAAGTGCATGTGCCACTAGCCCTCAGAGATAGAGTTCCAGAGACCAAGACAGAGATTATATAGAGTTAGTGGCTGCTGGTTCTGCCCGAAGCAAGGCAGAAACTTAGCAGAAGTCCCTTCCACTTAGACCATTTGCTCAAGATGAGCACATGACCAAAACAAAAGCCCTCACACAAGCTTTTAAAACAAATCAAGGGTGACTTCCAAAAATCTCTCCTCATAGACTGTTACAAAGACAGAGGCAGCAGTTACAGAGAGCTTGTGGCTATTAGGTCTGCTCCCATTAAAATGCATGGAAATGTAACAGGTGTCTGGAAACGCTTCTCAATTGGCTTTAGCTATTTTTGCAGCACAAGTTGAATTGACATATTTGATGGGAGCAAATGGCAGCCTCCTTAATTGAAAATGAGATATCCCTAGATATCAAATACAATGGAATACAGTGATACCTTGACATATGAGTTTAATTTGTTCTGTGACCAAGCTCGTAATTCAATTTGCTCATAAGTCAAAGCAGATTTCTCCATTGAAATGCTATTAATCTGTTCCAGAGCTCGGTTACAGAACAAACATACTGCGAAGTCTCCTTCATTATAGCTGAGCAAAGTATTGCATAATCTTCCATGTTTCCTTTTTCCTTCACCCCCTACTTTATTTTACAGTCAATATTTTTTATTCAGAAGCTTAGAGAATGTTGTTGAACTGCAAGATGATGAAAATTGCAGGCCAACAACACCTGGAAGGCGACACATTCCCTAATTATGGCAGATTATACAAGTCTTACAGGCTTGGATGTAATGCTGCCATCTTTCTTCCAGCTTCAGCTGAAATAACTTTTGATTGATTTTATTCTTAATGCTTCACATTCAATGCTCAAACATCAAGGTCTGATCTGGAGAAACTGAAAGTGAATGCTGAAAATCTTCTGTCGGCTGAGAAGACTGGGAGAATAAAAGGAGTAATTGTCACACTGAAGGGAGATGGCCGTGGGAAACAGGAAAGCTATGACTTTTACTCCCGCTACTTTGCACCTTGGTACGGTGTTTCAGAAGATCCGGTTACAGGTGTGGTTTTTTGCATGTTAATAGAGAATGTTTGCTTGACAGAGTTCACTGAAAAGTTCCTAGTTGATGCTTCGTTATGTCAAGATTCTAGATGAACAGCCACATTGAACATTTTCAGCAAAAGTACAGAGCCCCGTACCACCTTCAAGTAGGGATGGGCACCTTTCTGTCGTATAAGGAATAGGGAAAGCACATGACCTGTCTTTCTATCATTTCTGGGTTGCGAAGCCCTCTTTGATGGGTCTTTTGTGGGGCTGGGCTGCTGGGGTTGGAATTACACCCACAGACGATGGAAATGTCTTGGCAGGATTGCATCCTGGCCACTCTGTGTAATGATCTTTAGCAAGTTTTGTGATTAGGGATCTAGCTTGTGATTTTTAAAATATACTTTCATACACTTACTTACCTGTCAAGTGTCCCTAGTCTTTCAGTAGGTCATCATGGTCCTGCATTACCAATAAAGCAATCTCAGGGTAGAGATTGTAGGCAAAGGGGTGGAGCTGGGATGGTGAGAGCCAAACCAGGGATGCATTTTAATGCCCTCTTTCCTGTGACATTCCTGAGTGCACTTTCTTTTTAAATCTGAATTGCTGAACCCTCATTGATAGACCTTGTGTGAGGGTTGACAGCCAGTTAGAACGACTGTACATCAGGATCCCATGGACATACAGAGATCTTGGCAGTGTTTTCTGTTTCTTAGTTCATGCCCACTTTGCTATAAGGTCTTGCTTGCTTTTCAGTGATTTCTGAAATGAAACGTGGTGAAGTTTAAACAGTTGCTACATGAATACTTAGTGCTACTGTTACTGCTTCTGTGATTTTACCTTCTTTCTATTTCCTTTTAAGGATTTGCCCATACTGTTTTGAGTAGTTACTGGTCACAGCAACTGGGGAAAAAGGAAATGTGTGGTAAGAATCTCTATTTGTAGCATTTTTATTGTGCTCCTTTGATCTAAAATTCCAGAGCAGCTTGGGTACAACCAATTTTTTAAAAAAAACACAAGACCTCCTACTTCAGGCTAATAATCTGAAAAACCAGAACTACAGAGATACATAACTGTCCCAAGTCACAGTCCATAGTTAAAAGAGGCCCATGGATACATGAGTACCTTCTCTCCCTATTTATTTATTGTGTCAGAAACAAATTGAGGATTCAGTTATAATGTATTTTAAAACATAAACAACATTAAAAACTTGACATTATACTATATTTCCTTTGACCAGAAGCTGTTTCATATAGTTCCTTCAAATGGTGCATTTTACTCTTGTTATTTTATACATTGCACCCCTTTGTGTTCTGTTCCCACACTGGAATTGACTTGAGTTTATAACACATCTAATATACATAACTTGTCTCATGGACTAAAATGTGCTTCTATGCATATTTTTCAGTTACATGTAAATGTTATCTATTTTGCATAAACTTTATTTTTAGATAATGTCCCATAAATTTTATAGAATATATGAATACTTTGAAGTGAAGTGTGCCTTTTGTCTCAAACAACCTTGGGAGGTGCAACTACTAGTAAATTAAGATGATGATCTCTTAAAATTTGTTTTCTTTTAAGGTTGGAGCTAAACAAGCACTTTATGAGAAACAATGGACTAGATACAAATATAATTTACCTAGTAAATTAAATACGAATATATATAGATCAAACACAATGAAATAAATAGGTATACTAAATATGATTGAATCTGGATCTGAACCCTGAGAAGTAGATGCTTTTTTATTGGCTCTGAATGACACAGGAGATCCACAAGGGCTTCTTCTCCCTCACCTATTTGCCTCTTGGTGATGACTATCAAGTATTATGGTGTATACAGTTACTTTCCAAGTGTAGACACAAAAAATGAGATGTACAAATACACCCTTTCCTCTTTTCTTTGTTCAGCATTTCAGTGTTCTGCTCGTGGAGGAAGACTGAAGATTTCGCTCCGGCAGGATGGAAGAGTAGACCTTGGTGGCCAATCAAGCATTGTGTTAAAAGGTGTTCTGACCATTTGAAGAAAACAAGAAACACTTTCCAGCCATCAGCTAGTTCAGATTGCTGCTGATGTGGATGCATATCATAATTGGCAAATCATGACTACTTAATTTCAAAAGTATCATATTCATAGTTTAGAAGCATTGATTGAGATAGTTAACTATCAGTATATAATCAGTATTATAGTAAATACTGCTGTGACTATAAGTACAGTTAAAGTACAAAGATGATTTTATGAATTAATGTGAAAATACAGGAAATGCTGTTGGAGCCTTATGCCTAAATGGACTTAATGTCTACAGGAATTCGAATCATGCGTTATGTGTAATGTCCATATCCAGTAGAGGGCTGCTCTTGGGTCACTCTATTTCAGAGCCAGAGAAGTGCCTAGTGCTCTTGGGTGCATGCTGCGCATCAGTGTGCAGTGCACTTTAGTGCCAATGTGCCTTGTGCCACGATGTCCCTGGCACCCTTGACAATGTTCTGTTTTGCCTCTTCTCAGGTCAGTATAGGGGTTTTTAGCACACACCCCTACATAGCTAGTTAATAAGTCATATCGCATTCCATCAGATCTTTCCAAATAATAATCAATGAATATAAAGGAGACTATTTTTAAAAATGATGAGGAGGAATTTTCTACACTAATAATGAATTTTAATATATAAATAAAATACATTGAGTAATGTATCTGCTTTTCCATTAAAAATTTCTCTTAAGCCTTACCTCTCAGTCCTTGTCCATTGACCTTTCCAACCTTGGACACTTTCTTAACCTGTGAAGGCACTGTGATTTAACAAGCAATTCTGTGTAGTTTTCTATTAGGGTACAAAGGCATGCTGATTTTTTAAATCTGTGTCTGAATCCAGAAGTACACACAGGCTGTGAACCTGCCTCTTTGAGGGGGAGTGTAACCCTCCAAGATAGGTTGAATCCCTGTTCTCAGATCTGCCTTTTCAATGAGCAGGAGCACTTCTCTCTTTCTTGGATTAGATTTCAGTGTGTGTGCCTTCATACAGTCCATTATGAAAGACAGGCATTGGTTCAGGATCAAACCAGCTTCCTTGAAATGAGGTGAAAAGGAGTAATAGAGTTGAGGCTCATCCATGTACAGATGGCACCAGATTCCCAAAGCTCTGGAAATCTCCCCAAGCAGTTTTGCCAGTAGCAGAGCCTCCATTACCACCTTTTGAGTTTGCGCTTTCAAGAAGGAGAGAAATCACTCTAAAAAGGCACCTCCAAGTGGCATCCCAGCAAGGTGGCTGAGAAGGATATTCAGGTATAAAGCATACCTCCTTCATAGAAGATATGGGAATATCCTAGCAGACATGGGAGGACCTCTGGTTTAATCACACCATGAATAGGGGTTGCAGTAAAATGAAGAAAAAATGAAGAGTTGCTATATTTCAAATCTACCACATGATGGCAGTGCTTAAAAACCTTTGAAAATCCCTTCATTCAGCGCTGCTGTGAAAAGGCAGGGTTGGGTTGGCTGTCTTGCTGGGTGTCTTTTTCAGTAGAATCCAGGTAGTAGCTTGCTGTATTTTTAGATCTGCAAAGTAGAGTAGAAGTTTGCAAAGCATCACCGGTGATCCCCATCTCTTTTCAAACCACTCCAGAGCAAATATACATAGTTTTTGCGCCATTAGTTCATTACACAGTTAATAATAATAATAATAATAATATGTGTTCATTCCTTGCAGTTTGCTGCATCGTCTTTTTTTCAAAGTTGTGTTTATAGTGTCAAAATATTACATTTTCTAACCCAGAGAAGTCCATCATCTCAAATTTCCCATATATACTTAAGAGATGCTTATGTGCATGAAAGACATTTTGAATGTAGTAGCCCTGTGAAATGAACAAGATGTTTTGACTTTTCCACTTTTAGGGAATGATCAGGCTTGCCAGTTGGGAATCAAAATTGATCAGATGTTTATTTGGTTGAAGCTTCTTGGCATCTAGAAATAAAGACAGCATATTGAATTTATTTATTTATTTATTTACAGTATTTATATTCTGCCCTTCTCACCCCGAAGGGGACTCAGGGCAGATCACAATGTACACATACAAGGCAAACATTCAATGCCATATGAACATAGAGACAGAGACAGACACAGAGGCAATTTAACCTTCTCCAGCTTCCTGAGGGTATGCTCGATTCCGGCCACAGGGGGAGCAGCTGCTTCATCATCCACTGTGATGCTGACTTCCTCATTTCAAACATTGCTGGATGATTTTTATGATGGTGTTACTTGGGAGAGAAATATAGATTCAGGATATTCCTCTATGCTTTCAAGTAATTTCTGATTTGTGGTGACCCCAAGATTATCCCCATTTTAACAAGGACTGAAGTGTTAGGGGCAAAACCACCCTATCAGGATAATAAAGGTAAAGGTTTTCCCCTGACATAAAGTCCAGTCGTGTCTGACTTTGGGGGTTGGTGCTCATCTCCATTTCTAAGCCGAAGAGCCAGCATTGTCTGTAGACTTCTCCAAGCTCATGTGGCCGTCATGACTGCATGGAGCACCTTCCCGCTGAGGTACCTATTGATCTACTCACATTTGCATGTTTTTGAACTGCTAGGTTGGCAGAAGCTGGGGCTGATAGCGGGAGCTCACCCCACTCACTGGATTCAAACCGCCGACCTTTCTATCAGCAAACACAGCAGCTTAATGGTTTAATCCGCTGCGCCACTGGGGGCTCCACCCTATCAGGATATGTCCCCCTATTTTCCCACGTTTCCATCACTTGTTTGGAGTTATCTTATGGATATAACATAGGTGTTAAATAGCATCAGTTCACAAGTTGAAGATTGTCTCAGTTTAGCAGTTGAAGAATTCATCAGCAATATTCTGCCAGTTTGGTTTCAGACATTTATTTCCACAGAATGCCCCAGTCTGATAGGCAGCAAATAACAGCAAATCTCATTGATCATTATAATCACTGTGTAACATACTGCAAGTCACTTCTGGTGTGAGAGAATCAGCTGTCTACAAAGACGTTGCCAGGGGACTCCCAGATGTGTTATCCAGTATGGAATACATCTCACCACGTTAAAACAGTGGATGTGGCTCTTAACAAGACATGCCGCATTATATTATTATTGACACAATGACGTTGTATGACACAGCAAACAAGATAGATATGCTGGATTTCGTATCACAAAATCACAAGTTGAACACTTCCCAAGTGTTTAGGACTGTGTGATGTATTTTTGGATGATGTGTGCAGATCCCAGTAGGGTGGCTTTTTGCAGTTGGCAAATTGTAATTTTGTCAATGTCTATTACAGTAGAGTCTCACTTATCCAACATTCGCTTATCCAACATTCTGGATTATCCAACGCATTTTTGTAGTCAATGTTTTCAATATATCGTGATTTTTGGGTGCTAAATTCATAAATACAGTAATTACTACGTAGCATTACTGCATATCAAACTATTTTTTCTGTCAAATTTGTTGTATAACATGATGTTTTGGTGCTTAATTTGTAAAATCATAACCTAATTTGATGTTTAATAGGCTTCTCCATTTCTCCTTATTATCCAACATATTCGCTTATCCAACATTCTGCTGGCCCATTTATGTTGGATAAGTGAGACTCTACTGTATTTCCAAATGCCGGCTGAGATCTTTTGGCATGGCACCCAATGTTGTTGTTGTTGTTGTTGTTGTTATTATTATTATTTCATTTCTAGCCCACTTTTCTCCTGTGGGTGGGATTCAAAGTGGTGTACAACATATACAATTCATACAAATACATTGAACAGCAGTACATAATCAATTAAAACATCATATCCCGATTAAAACCCAATTAAGATATCAAATAAAACAATTTTAAAACTTACAACAAGCACCATATTAAAGATATCCATAACCTCCGGCCACTGAAGTTATTTGTCAAGACATCATAGGCTGTCTGCGCCCAACACTTCTGGATTGACATCTCTGGCCCATCCTCTGTTCGGATATCAGCCATCATGCTAACATCTTAAATCAAGAAACAGCTTTCTAAGATCTAAAGAGATACTCGCAGGAACACCTCAGCAAGTGAGAGTCCAAAAGTGGTAGGCTAAAACCTGGAACCTCAATCCATGGCTGATACCAGATGAGAGACTCCCTCTTAAGCATACAGAAGATTGGATAACTTGGAAGGCGCTGAACAGACTGCGCTCTGACACCATGAAGTGCAGAGGCAATCTTAAGAAATGGGGCTACAAAGTGGAGTCCATGACATGCGAGTGTGGAGAAGAGCAAACCACAGACCACTTACTATAATGCAGCTTGAGCCCTGCCGCATGCACAATGGAGGACTTTTTTATAGCAGCACCAGAGGCACTCCAAGTGGCCAGCTACTGGTCAAAGGACATTTAGTATAAAATTTTTAGTATAAAGTTTTTTTTAACTTTATGTTTTCAAATATATTACAATTTGTACCCTCAATTCTCTTCTGACACAAATAATGCCAAGTTTTAAAACTTTGCTTGTGGTTTTTCTATACATTATAACTGTATTCTCAACTTCCCTTTGACACGATAAATAAATATATAAACAAACAATGTAACAAAATTTGATAAATTGTCTGTTCTTGGTTTGAAAGTGTTATTCCTGTTAATTGTCTGGTACTTACTTTGAACGCTTATCCAACGTTCTGGATTATCCAACGCATTTTTGTAGTCAATGTTTTCAATATATCGTGATTTTTGGGTGCTAAATTCATAAATACAGTAATTACTACGTAGCATTACTGCGTATTGAACTATTTTTTCTTCCAGATTTGTTGTATAACATGATGTTTTGGTGCTTAATTTGTAAAATCATAACCTAATTCGATGTTTAATAGGCTTCTCCTTAATCTCTCCTTATTATCCAACATATTCGCTTATCCAACGTTCTGCCGGCCCGTTTATGTTGGATAAGTGAGACTCTACTGTAGTTGTTATACTCCAGAAACGTTGCTTTTGTGGCTGCCAGAAACTATGTTGTATTGGTTGAGACGTGATGAGCTATTCATTGGAAAACTAGAGCAAAATGTGCTGCAGAATGTCCCACAAAAACAAAGGTTTTGCAGTTTAGTAAACTTTTCCCATGTTTTTATGATAGAACTAATTACAAAATAACATTTATAACCCAGGAACAAAAAATTGTGTCACATAGTGTTACAGTCAATGAGATACTATCACAGTAAATTTTTAAAGTCAACTTAAGTGCATGTAAAGTTCATTTGTATATAAATTATATAAATATAATTATTCAAGCCATAATTAGTAGTTTTATTTGTTAATCTTGATCAGAATTGTTATTTTGTTAACAGTATGTCTCAAAATATACATTAATATATGAAGGGGCAATATATTAATGCGTAAGAGAAATTGTATTTAACAATGAAAAATTTAAAATATCAAATAGAAGTGATCTTTTTAAAATGAATTTTACCATTTAAAAAATCCACTGAACCTCACATGCCAAGGGGCCACAGTGGCACAATGGATTGAACCACTGAGCTGCTGAACTTGAAGGTTGGTGGTTCGAATCCGAGGAGTGGGGTGAGCTCCCGCTGTTAGCCCCAGCTTCTGCCAACCTAGCAGTTTGAAAACATGCAAACGTGAGGAGATCAATAGGCACCACCTTGGTGGGAGGGTAAATGGCACTCCATGTAGTCATGCTGGCCACATGACCTAGGAGGTGCCTACGGACAACGCCGGCTCTTCGACTTAGAAATGAAGGTGAGCACCACTTCTCAGAGCTCGAAGGGGAAGCCTTTACCTTTATCTGTGTTTTGCTGTTTCTAGGCATTAAATGTTTGCCTTTGTGTCTGTATATGCTGGAATCCACCCTGACTCTCCTTGGGAAGATAGGGCGGAATACAAATACAGCATTATTATTATTATTATTATTATTATTATTATTATTATTATTATTATTATTGGGTGATGATGATGATTCACAAGAATTCATGTAATAGCACACAGGTAACTTCAGCGGTTAAACTGAAGAACTATGTCTTTAGAATGCAAAGGGTGAAGACATGCCACTACAAAGGTACATTTGGTTAGCAGAGGATGTTTGTTTCTTTGCAGTTGAAGTTGCCCTTTAAACCTCTTAGTTAAAATATGCACTCAGAGATAAAAACAAAGTCTTTTTTGAAAAAATAACGTATCTTGTATTAATTCACCACACAGACACATTTCTTAATAAAGCTCAGTTACAAATAGGATATAGTTTTTCTTCTCTCTGTGTTGAGATCACAGGGTATCAGTCTTTATCAATAGTCCATAGTCTTTAGTATAGCTAAACTCACTGAAGACCATAAGCAAATATTGAAGTCTCTAAAACGGATTTCTCAATTGAAGTCCAAACAGTAACTTGTGTGCATTCACCTCCTCTGAGTACAAAATAGAGTCTTGAGTCTGCACATGCTTAGTATAATCACATGTTTATAACTCCTCCCATACCAGAGTCAAACTGGCAAATCAACATACATATAGAATACAGGTTACCAAATATACACATTTACAAATGCATAGCGAGTGGCTTGGGAGGTTGCTATTTCCAATATTCAGTTCTCTAGCCCTAAACAGAAAACTAGTCATAAACTATCACTTTATGTTATGAAGCCTGCCTAGGAGTGACATATAGATGATAATTTCCCTGTATGAAATGCTTGTTGGACTCCTGTAGCTGCATTAAGGTGGCAATTACTGCTCGCTTGTCCAGATTGAATAAATAGACAATGCCATTTTCTTTCCCCGGGGAACCAAATAATCAGCCAAGCCTAATACCATTTTAAAATCACTTCCTTTCTCAATCTTCCTGACTAAATCAATACAGTTGCTGCTTAAGGCATCTTTCGTTCTTCCATTCGTATGTATGTCTATTGGTATACTTTATTTTGTCTTTGTCTTGGTTTTTGCTTAGTGTGGGGGGTGAAGGGAGAAAACAAAGCAGAGCTCAGGTGGGAGTCTGGAGTTCTAAATGTGTTTGCAATCAACAGATTAGTTAATCAGCCATGATTTATTAATGATGAATTAATTATCCCTGATTTTGCATTTCTGCTGGCTAAATGGAGCCTTAAAGATGTTATTTTATTAATCATTGTGGTGCTAATTGCAGACACTTACAGAAGGACTGCTAATTAAACATGCAACCGTGGGCAGAATGAGGCCCGGGTTGCTGAGAGTGGCAAGAATAGATGCACTCATTTTCCAAGCACTGAAACTTCATTCCCTATGAAATATTACAGTGTTGACCTGAGCATGCTAATTATTGCCAAGAGTTGTTTAAATGCATTATAGGGTGCATTTTTATGTCAGCATTTTTTGTATTAAAGTAAGGAATACACAAGTCCAATGGGAGCTTTCTGCCCTGACTTTGACAGGGCATTGGTTGCAACTTAATAATATAAATAAAGTTATTATTAATCCCGCTACCATCTCCCAGAAGGGACTCGGGGCAGCTTACAAAGCTGCACATAATAGTGCCATAGGTAAAAGTTTTCCCCTGACATTAAATCTAGTTGTGTCCAACTCTGGGGGTTGGTGCTCATCTCTATTTATAAGTCAAAGAGCTGGCGTTGTCTGTAGACACCTCCAAGGTCATGTGGCCGGCATGACTGCATGGAGCGCCCTTACTTTCCTGTAGAAGTGGTGCCAATTGATCTACTCACATTTATATGTTTTTGAACTGCTAGGTTGGCAGAAGCTGGGGCTAATAGCAGGAGTTCACTCTGCTCCCTGGATTCAAACTGCCAACCTTTCAGTTAGCAAGTTCAGCAGCTCAGCGGTTTAACCCACTGTGCCACTGGGGGTTCCTAATAGTGCCATACAAAACAATACATAAATGCATCGAACATTTACCAGAACAACACTTACGAGAATTAACTAAAAACACAATAAAAATATTCAAAAACAATGAAATTATCAGTAAACTGCAGCAATTGCTACTAATTAAAAGGGCAATGCAACCTCACTGAACATCCAAGCTACAAACCCAGTTAAGATATCAACATTAAAGTGCCAGAGTAGGTCATCATCTGTTTGGATCTTCTAATTTAGCTTCCTCTGATCCCAATACAGTGAACATTTTTAAGCCGTGTTTCCTTAAGTCAGCAATATCACCATTCTGTAGTTAAAATGAGGAGTGAGCAGATTACAATTTCTCAAGCCACAGAAACAATAATCAAACCGCGGTGAAACAGTGACAGCTGTATCAACAAAAAAAAATTAATCCCAAAGCTTGAGCTTCCGTATGTGAACTCATTCCCTCATTCATTCTCTCATACATGCCAGCACTAGGACTGAGCATTAAGATCCAGAAATTGTCCCACAAAATCAAAATAAATCCTAAATTTAAGACTGTGAAGCCTTCATTTTGGCTGTGATTAGGAGACCTTTTCTTGCACTGTGCTTTAGGTGAGGAAAGTACCATGTTTACTCGAGTATAATCCACCATCAAATTTCATGCGCACCTGAAATTTACAATGTAATTTAGCCAAAATTGACTGAAAGGTTGGCGGTTCAAATCTGTGGAACAGGATGAGCTCCCGCTGTTAGCCCCAACTTCTGTCAACCTAGCAGTTCGAACCTAGCAGTTCAAAAACATGCCTTGGAGGCATCTACGGACAACACTGGCTCTTTGGCTTAGAATGGAGATGAGCATCAACCCCCAGAGTCAGACACGACTGGACTTAATGTCAGGGGGAAACTTTTACCTTACCTTTTCATTTAGCTAAAAAAGCTGAGCGTTAGACTCGAGTACATATGGTTGTTTAAAGGGTTAGCAGAGTTTATGTAGGGAAAAAACTTGGAGAACTTTCAGCAACTGTTGTCTGAGATGGTTTCTTCACTCTTTCATTAGTAGCACCAGCTTTGGGTTGAAGTTCTGTAAGGTATGAGAGATATATTGGGAACTCTTCTTGACTTCCAAGATGGAAGACAGGTTGGGGATAATAAATGTGTTAAATAAATAGCAAACACGTAAGCAGATAGAATAATCGGATTCTGACACACATTCCTTGTCAGTGCTGTTGGGAATCTATGAGCGGTTAGACTCAAAAATAACCCTCTCTTGGGATGATTCTATCAAAAATATAGCAGAGTGCTAGAAGCACACTTCACAACCAGCAGAAACTTACGTGTGGTGAGCTGGGATAAACTTCTGTTGCTTAGGATGGCACAGGATTTCAGAGCCAAAATATAAGTTCAAAAGTATTTATTGAAGTGAAAGAGATACATTCTGGATAGGATTTTTTTTTTGAAGTAACTAACTTTCTAAATCTCATATTCTAAGGAAGGCGAAAGGTAAAAATATCAGAAAAATAGGCATGCAGTTACATCTTGCCTGGAGAATGGTAAGATGTGTCCTCATAGGAAGAGACAAAGGGCAGAAGAAAGGGGAAATGGAGGCCAACCATGTGGTCAAAGCCTAGGCCCAAACAAGATGGCAATAGGGAGGAAGTTACTTCATACCTCAAAGAGATCTCATTTCTACATCTTCAAATGGGGGAGGAGATAGTAGCAAACAGAAGAGTGTAGTAGAGACAGAAAGCCCCTTCTAGGAAGGCATGCATAGGAATAGGGAAAGGAATCACTCATTCCAATCCTGTTTTCCTAGTCTAGCTACTCATTGGGGACTGGAGACTTGTGGAGACCAGGTTGACACCCAAGAAGTGCTAGTGGGGGAAACACCCCTGAAAACATGAATATTCCTAGAAATTGTCTAAGTAGGAACACTGACATCATCAGTGTTTGGGATTGGGAGAAACCACTAACTCTGTGTCTGGATGGCAAGTTGCAGTGAAATAATGAAATACCAGAGAAAGGGTATTTACAAAGTCTCTCTGCAAACCACTGTGTTTTACTGCCTATCTCTTGTAATGTACAGTTTAGAACTGGGAATGACAAGAACATAGCTGACATGAAACACAAACATAATATTATGGAGAGGTAAAGAAACCTGCACACTATCTCAACAAGCACAGGATCCCAGCTCACACTGGCTTTGGGACAAAAATGTTCAGGTGGGGAAGGGTTTATAGGGGGTATTCGTGGGAAGGAATTGGTTTGTACTTACTTTGCTTACTTAGGTGATCCCTCGTAGCTCGAGGATGATGGCCCTCTAAGTGTAGTGTCTTGGCAGTGGATGCTAGGTGACTGTAGAGCCCTATTCTTGACCTGCATGTTCTTCCGCAGTGAAGACATCGGTTTCCAGGTGGAAGGTGGTAAAGGTTGGCTTGACGCACCTTCCTCTTGACACATTTCTCCCTTAAGCCCTCCATTCATGCCTCTGAATTCTGCAGCACTGCTGGTCACAGCTGACCTCCAGTAAGAGTGCTGAAGGGTCAGGTTTTCGGTGTCTATGCCACGTTTTTTTAGGTTGGTTTTAAGCCCATTTTTAAATATCTCTTCCTGTCCACTGACATTATATTTCCCGTTTTTGACTTGGGAGTGTAGCAACTGTTTTGGGCGACGGTGATCAGGCATTCGGACAGTGTGGTCAGTTCAGTGGAGTTGATGGCGCAGGAGCATCGCTTCAATGCTGGTGATCTTTGTTACTTCCAGCACTCTGACACTTGTCCACCTGTCTTCCCAAGAGATTTGCAGGATTTTTCAGAGGCAACACTGATGGAATCGTTCCAGGAGTTGAGTGTGACATCTGTAGACAGTCCACATTTCGCAGGCATATAGCAGGGTTGGAAGGACAATAACTTTATAAACGAATACCTTGGTCTCCCTACAGATGTCCCAATCCTCAAACAATCTCTGCTTCATTCAGAGAAATGCTGCACTCACAGAGCTCAGGCAGTGTTGTTTTTCAATTTCAATGTTGACTTTTGTGGAGACATGGCTGCCAAGGTAGCGGAAATGGTCAATATTTTCTAATGTTACACCATTAAGCTATATTTCTGGCATTGCAGAGGGATTTTCTGGTGCCTGCTGGAAGAACACTTTGGTTTTCTCAATGTTCAATGAGAGGCCAAGCTTCTCATATGGTTCTTCAAAGGTGTTTAGAGTGGCTTGGAGGTCGTCTTCTGAATGAGCACAGACTACGTTATCATCAGCATATTGGAGCTTCATTACAGATGTTGTTGTGACCTTGGTTTTGGATTTCAGTCTCCTGAGGTTAAATAGCTTGCCATCTGTCCAATAGTTGATTTCCACTCCAATGAGAAGCTTCCCATCAACAAGATGAAGGATCATAGTGATGAAGATGGAAAATAAGGTTGGGGCAATACCACATCCCTGTTTGACACCTGATTCCACCTTAAATTGTTGTTAACCTTTTCCAGATCAGTTCACTCTTGTGACTCCACTCTCTTGTTTCTCTCCTTTGTCGAGGTTAATTTTCATCTCAAATTTTGCCTGGAAAAAGTAGGTTAAGTGCAGGGGGGAAATTGATGGGTGGATGAAGAGTTGAGAACCATGCTTGATTGAGAAAGCCCAGCCCTGCCCTTAATAGTGAGAAGGAGGGGGTGGATTAAAATCAAATTAAAAAACTACTGGGAAAGAAGATACAACAAAAGAGTGCAAAAGCCTATGTTTTATATGTAAACCCTTGTATGTATTTGATGTGCATGTGGAAATTGTTGGGACATTGCTAATCAAACAAAATTGGTGGAGGGCATTATGAATCAAATGAAACATTACATCTAAATGAGTAATAGTGGAAAGAAACCCAATAAAAGAACCCCTGGTCTCAGTTTGAGGTCATTGACAAACTCGGCTTCCAGAAGGGATAAGCCAGAAGGCCCAGTGACAGCTGAGGCAGATATTGCTGAGAAGCTAACTGGTGTCTTTGTCTCACTCTGACATGACAAAGGGAATGTATGTTAACAATGGCAATTTTCCCAGGGCAAAAGTTTTTTTCTTTTTAATGTGGGATGTGGGGATTACAGAAGGTGAGTGAAAATGAAAAGTGCTGCCAAAATAAGCAAAAAAATTCAGCTAGAAAGGCAATACAATTAATATCATTGCATTTTGATTGTAAAGAAATCCATAGCATAAACATGATCCAACATTGCTATGGCAGAAGCTGTTGTACTACTTGTGAATAACAGACCAATTGCCACGGACTTTAACAACGCCGGCAAATACATAACACCCGGGTTAGTCAGTAAAGATATTAGGACTAATTGCCACGTATTTAGAAAAATACATTAGTAATTGTACAATTTCACTATCCATGCTGGTTATGTATGGAAGCAAGCCATTTTTTTTTGTTTAACTGTCTACTTAGCAAAATATTAAGAAAGAGAAAGCACCTAAACAGGATTTGGTGCTCAAAATTAGGCGGTTGCTGCTGTTAATGTTCAGTTCAAGGAACTATCTTGTTTACTGAGGTTCAACTCTGTTAGCATATATTATGCAAGGATCCCCTGGAGCGAGGGAGCTGTTTGCTGAGAAACCCATCTGTCATTGTCAATCTTCTCAAGAGACTTTTTGTGGCCTCTTGTTCAGAAGACGAGAGAGGCCAGCCAAGTCTGTGGGTGCCAGGCTGCCAGCTGGCTTCCTGCTCAAAACCCCGATGTTGGTAGCCATGAGCTGATGTGGTTTGGACCTGGAGGGTGAGCAAGGGGTGGAGACAGGAGGACCAATTCCAGGATGCTCATGAATACCATCCCAAGGAATCTAGTGCTTCCCTCCAAAACTCAGGAATGTTATTTTTTTTGTACTGAAACTCCTAGAATCCTCCAGCTAGCTTGGTCATATTGGAAATTGTCATCCAAAATAACCTCTCAACCTCTTACTGCAGGCATGTCCAAAGTCCGGTCTCCCCTTTCCTGCAGAAATAATTGGGAAGGGGAAGCAGAGGCATGTATCAATGGTGATGGAGGCAGGACAAGGTTCAACCAATACAGTGTGGAAGAAGTTTTTAACCCCATCCTGTCCTCATAGTGTTGGATATGAATCTGTCTGTGATCATGCTGCTGTGCTGTAGCCTGATCGAGAGCCTAGCCTAGCACCACCTCAAATGATTAGGTAGCACATTGTGGAAGACCATGTGAGCCCAGAATAGGTCCTCACAGTCACCTTTGCCCAGACTCACCACCAAGAGATGACACTTGGAAGACATTCTCAGCAATGAGGGATCACCTATGATGATGACATGAAGTAATATATGCATTTGATACTTCGTGCAGAGAGGGGATGAAGGCTGGGGAGTTACTGGGAGATGATAAGCATGATGAAACCTAACATGAAGGGTAAAAAGAGGTTGCTTCAAGAAAAAGGGAATTGCAAGTGACAGTAAGAGGTTGAGGAAAGAACTGGGCACCAAACACTGTCCTCTTGCATCTTCACTGCTCTTCGGTGAAGTAGAGCATGATTTCCCATCGCCGTTGTTGGAAAAAAAATCACCTGCCAGCCCACTCAACTTTTGAACACAGAACAGAAAAGGGTGCCATTTCGTTCTGTCCCTCTTTTGCCACCCTCAATTTGGAGAACAGAAGTGGGCCATTAACTGCCCTTGTTGCTTGGCCAAAGAGGATTGCCCCTTCTCAAGCTGCTTTTTGTGTTTTTATGGTGCTACTGGCTCATATTCCATGTGTTTACATGCAATGTTTAGCCCTCTTATCTACTGAGCTCCACCAACTTTTCCTGCGAAAGACTTCCTTAAGAGACTGCAAATGAGACAAAATTAAAATGTTCACTAGTTACAACCAGCAAGATATCACTGACAATGAGCCAGGAACATCCTTGATAAAGTAACAATTTCAGCAGGAAGAAAGGAACATTCAAAAAGACCACCTGCTCTTAGAAAATCACTCTGCTGCTGGTCCTGGCCCAGGAGAGTTTGCAGATGGTTTTAGATTTACAAACGTGACCTCAGCAGCCCATCATCAATCTTCAGCCAAGTGATGCTTCTGAAGCAATGAACATTCTGTTCCCCTATCAGGAAAGCTAATTAATTTGCACTTTAGCTTTTTGCTTTTCTTAATTCTTCTAATACTCCAGATGAAAGGAGCAGAATTCAAAATGATATTAACAGATTAGAGAGATGGGCCAAAACTAACAAAATGAAGTTCAACAGGGACAAATGCAAGATACTCCACTTAGGCAGAAAAAAATGAAATGCAAAGATACATAATGGAAGACGCCTGGCTCAATAGCAGCACGTGTGAAAAGGATCTTGGAGTCCTCGTGGACAACAAGTTAAACATGAGCTAACAATGTGATGCAGCAGCTATAAAAGCCAATGGGATTTTGCCTGCATAAATAGAAGTATAGTATCTAGAGCCAGGGAAGTCATGCTACCTCTCTATTCTGCCTTGGTCAGACCACACCTGGAATCACATTGTGTCCAATTCTGGGCACCGCAATTGAAAGGAGATGTTGACAAGCTGGAATGTGTCCAGAGGAGGGAGACTAAAATGATCAAGGGCCTGGAGAACAAGCCCTACGAGGAGTGGTTGAAAGAGCTGGGCATGTTTAGCCTGCAGAAGAGAAGGCTGAGAGGAGACATGATGAGAGCCATGCATAAATATGTGAGGGGAAGTCATAGGGAGCAGGGAGCAAACTTGTTTTCTGCTGCCCTGGAGACTAGGACCCGGAACAATGGCTTTAAACCAGGGGTCCCCAAACTAAGGCCCAGGGGCCACATGCGGCCCATCGAAGCCATTTATCCGGCCCCCGCAGTGGCGCCTCCCTCCTCCTCCACCGAGGAAGGTGCATGCCGCGCAAGGGAGGAGGGAAGGGCGCGCACCTTTCCCATCTCCTCCCTCGCCTGGTGCGCGCCTTCCAAAACTTTGTTTGTTTATAATGGTATTTTAATGATTATTTAATTAATTATTAAGGGGTGCTTTGCTAGGCTTTTGGTGCACAAAGGCAGAAGGGGGTTGGACTAAATGGCCCAAGGGGTCTCTTCCAACCCTCTTTGTAATTATTATTATTATTATTATTATTATTATTATTATTATTATTATTATTATTGACAGAAGGACACAGTATAACACAGCAAACGAGATCTATATGCTGGATTTTGTATCACAAAATCACAAGTTGAATACTTCCCAAGCATTTAGGACTGTGTGATTTATTTTATTATGACACAGCAAACAAGATAGATATGCTGGATTTCATATCACAAAATCACAAGTTGAACACTTCCCAAGTGTCTAGGACTGTGTGATGTATTTTCGGATGATGCGCGCAGATCCCAGCAGGGTGGCCTTTTGCAGCTGGCAGATCGTAATTTTGTCAATGTCTATTGTTTCCAAATGCCAGCTGAGATCTTTTGGCACGGCACCCAATGTGCCCATCACCACCGGGACCACCTGCACTGGTTTCTGCCAGAGTCTTTGAAGTTCAATCTTGAGGTCCTGATAACGGCTGAGTTTTTCCTGTTGTTTTTCGTCAATGCGACTGTCACCTGGGATGGCGACATCAATGATCCAAACCTTTTTCTTTTCCACAACTGTGATGTCTGGTGTGTTGTGTTCCAGAACTTTGTCAGTCTGGATTCGGAAGTCCCACAGTATCTTTGCGTGCTCATTTTCCAATACTTTTGCAGGTTTGTGATCCCACCAGTTCTTTGCTGCTGGGAGGTGGTACTTGAGGCATAAGTTCCAATGAATCATTTGGGCCACATAGTTGTGCCTCTGTTTGTAGTCTGTCTGTGCAATTTTCTTACAGCAGCTGAGGATATGATCAATGGTTTGTCGGTTTCCTTGCACAGTCTGCATTTTGGGTCAACAGCTGATTTTTCGATCTTGGCCTTAATTGCATTTGTTCTGATGGCTTGCGCATGGGCTGCAAGGATCAGGCCTTCTGTCTGTCAAGCATTTAGGACTGTGTGATTTATTATTATTATTATTATTATTATTATTATTATTATTATTATTATTATTATTACATTGTGATGACTCATGGGCCATGTAGTCCCATTCCTAGTACTATTGTGGCAGATGAAGAGGAAAACTTGGGTTTCCCACCGTTTCAGCCAGAATTGGAGCCCTTGCACCTGCAAGATGTTTGCCCACAAGAAGTCAGCCAAACAAGCCTTGAGCAGAAATCTCCCCCGTTTTCTCGCCGGGATAATTATAATCGAGATAGAGGCGCTAGGGAGGCGAATCGCAGAAGCGCCAGAATTGCTGCCAGACAATTAGCTGATTAAGCCTGTTTCCCTTGGGAAATCTTAAGGAGTCATGCATCTGGACACAGTATGGGTTTCACTTCTTGTTCCCCAGGGAAAGTGTTCCTTGGCGGGAAAACAAGATCCTATATAGGTGTTTACCCGCAAGGAGATCCTTGCTGAGTCAATTCGTCAGCTTCGGGAGTGAGATCGTGTGTGGACTACGCTACTCCTGTTCCTTGTTTCCAGGACCTTGTTCTTGTTCCAACCCTGCCTTGTTCCCCGGACCTTGCCACGGACCTCGCCACGGACCCTGTTCTCGTCTCCTGCTTCTTGTTGCCTCGAATCAAGCCTTGTTTGCCAAGAATCTAGTTGCTCTCCAGCCTTGTTGTCAAGCTCTATTGGACTAAAGGACCTTGTCATTTCCCCACACTTTGCTCGGCAGAGTGTGTGTTTCGGTTATTGGATTATAACTTTGGACTCTAATATCTCATATTGGACATTAATTTCCTGGACTATATTTGACCTTTCCTGAAAGGTCTACTTCTGAACTTTATTCTTCACATGTTTTTATTGACTTTATATATTCCTTTAATAAAGATATTAGATAGATTCTGGTCTCTGCGCATGGTTATTGGTGCTCTGCAGCCTGGGTCTTGACATACATTGAGGCTGGGTGGCCATCTGTCAGGGATGCTTTGCTTGCGCTTTTGTGCACAAAGGCAGAAGGGGGTTGGACTAAATGGCCCAAGGGGTCTCTTCCAACCCTCTTTTATTTTTATTATTTTTATTAAATTACATTGAGGCTGTATTTGTTCCCATTTAGTTTTTTTTACTTTAAAATAAGGCATGTGCAGTGTGCATAGGAATTTGTTCATAGTTTTTTTTAAAAACTATAGTCCGGTCCTCCAACTGGCTGAGGGACCGTGAACTGGCCCCCTGTTTTAAAAGTTTGGGGACCCCTGCTTTAAACTATAGAAAAGGAGATTCCACCTGAACATTAGGAAGAACTTCCTCACTGTGAGAGAGAACTGTTCAGCAGTGGAATTCTCTGCCCCAAACTATGGTGGAGGCTCCTTCTTTGGAAGTTTTAAAGCACAGGCTGGATGGCCATCTGTCGGGGTGCTTTGAATGTGATTTCCTGCTTCTTGGCAGGGGGTTGGACTGGATAGCTCATGAGATCTCTTCCAACCCTATGATTCTAAAAGATTGAAAATGTACCATTAAGGTATAGACTTCAATGGCTCCTGGAGTAGTAGTAGTAGTAGTAGTAGTAGTAGTAGTAGTAGTTCTTCTTCTTCTTCTTCTTCTTCTTCTTCTTCTTCTTCCTCTTCCTCTTCCTCTTCTTCCTCCTCCTCTTGTGTGCCTTCAAGTTCTTTCAGATTCCACAAAGAACTTAGGCAGTGAGTGCCATGTGTTAAGGAGCCTGAACTGGAGTAACAATTTTAGTCACTTTTGCAGAGTGAGAAATAATTGCATTTTAAGAGTTTTCTATAATGGGAATCCTTTCTCTGAGGCAACACTACTGTAAAGAAACAGTGGAACTTTGCTTATGCAGATGATGCCACTGATGTCCACGTTTTAGATCCTGTTGATCTTTCAGATAGGCTACTATGGAATCACATTTGGAAGGAATGATACCAGGCACATCCACATTGCAGCTTGGAACTGGTTTAGAAGGACCTCGTTTTGCTGTGTGGGTGATTAGATTGAAATGCCTGGAACTAATTTGAGGCTAGAAGGTATTCAGTCTCTCCCACGGCAGAGAGCCAGTGTGGTGTAGCTTACAGCTATTTTGTTGCCTTCGTGTAATGATCAGGGAAATAAATACTTCTCAAAATTGTACCTAGAATGACAGATAGAGGCTTTTGAAGACGCTTTCAATGGAAATCTAACTTACCAATATATTACAAGTAAAATTTCAAGATCTGGCTCCATTGATAATGGATTTCCAACACGATGGGCTGTGTTTGATTCAATACTGTAGGTGACCACATCTTAGTGGTCAGTGCTGTTGTTGTTTCCCATGTGCTCAGAAATCAGAAAGAGGTAGCATGTGATGCTGGCTCAAACTCCACTGTGCATTGGTCTGAGCAATAATTGTGAGTACACAATTCAAAATAAATAAATAATCAAGTCTCATTTATGTAACTCATATAGTCCATTAAAGGCCTTCAGAACATGCATTACTGACCTCTAGGATTGTCTTTGTCTAACTGCTTGAATAGCGATCTCAAGGAAATGGGTAATTTTCTAATGTTTTCTTGCCTTCCTCTTTTTAGGTTGATCAGCAGGAGGCAAAATATTTAATTAGATTGGGGGCGTCCCTGATCTCTCTCCTGGGCCAGCTCCAGCCATCCTGCTGGACGCCACTTTGGGGTTAATTCCAGTCAGTCTGGGCACAGAACGAGAACATATGGGGAGCCCTGGAAGACCTTTGTACAGGCCGAGAGCCCCCCTGCTGAGGAAACACTGGGCAACAAAGCCAAAAGGCAGCCGACGTCACTAGTGGAAGTCAAAGCAGCACTTAGACCAAACAGCAGCTGTCATGTCTTCTTCATTGGAAATCAATGGGAAATGAAGGGTTGTAGGTTGGAATTTTATGCCCGCTTGCACCAGAAAATAACTATAAATTAAAAAATAATGGGCCCATGTCACCTGCTATCACAGTACTATTATGTTGACACATCTCCGCCAGTCAACTGGTGATGAGTCAAGCAATGGATGAGGATTTTGCTTTGCTAAACTGTAGATCGGGAAGGGAAGATCTGCTCAGTGTTCCAAGAAAACTCAGCAATCCACTAGTTGGAGCCAACATTTTAATATGTTTTATTTTAATTGTAACTTCTACAGAAATACATTGAAGAGTATGGTAATAGCAGCTAGCATTTGGCCAAAACAAACCATAGGCAGGAGAGTGAGGGAAAGGGGCAATTTTTGAGAATCCTCCTCGCAATTCCCTGCAGTTCAGCACTACCAAAATGTACCCAAGGGAGTCTTTCAATCCTCCAGAGTAGACTTGCGAAATAACAAGATTCACAGGATGGTAGTGGAAATCACTGAATCACTGAGACAACTCCTGGGCCTTATCTATTGAAAAGATACAATTCCTGAACTTTAAATGTCTAATACCATCAGGAAATATCAATGGACAGTTTTTTGTAGGCATTAGTAACTGTAACGGAGCCCCTGGTGGCGCAATGGGTTAAACCCTTGTGCCAGCAGGACTGCTGACCGACCGGTCAGCCGTTCGATCCGGGGAGAGTGGAGTAAGCTCCCCTCTGTCAGCTCCAGCTTCCCATGTGGGAACATGAGAGAAGCCTCCCGCAGGATGGTAAAACATCAAACATCCAGGTGTCACCTGGGCAATGTTCTTGCAGATGGTCAATTCTCTCACACCAGAAGCAACTTGCAGTTTCTCAAGTCGCTCCTGACCTGAAAAAAAGTATCTATAATCAGATGTTTCTTTAACCAAAATACATTTCCCTGGTTCAATGACTTTATTGCACAAAGTATAACATAACCACATTTCCTCATGAGGAAGTTTAGAAGACAACATAGGCGATGTATACAGTATATATATTTTAACAATTTAACCAAGAAGAGAGAAAACATTTCATATGTAATCGCCCTCATCCCCTACTCACACCTCTTTCCATTGTCCCCCCCCCCCCCCCCCCCGTTCAGCCCCCTCGTTCAGCCCCCTCTCTCCAGGAACTGTTGTGCATTTCCTTTATCATTCATTCCATTTGTGGGATCCTAAGGATAGTCTGGTTCAATTCCTTATATTTTCTGTTGCCCTTTACCTTGGCTATCAGTTCTTTTTTCTTCCCCTTTCCCCCAGGGGTATCCATTGGTATATTTATTTTTTCTATCCATGATGTAATCTTGACGCATATATTCTGATAAATATATGTACAATTTTTGTGTATCCCATTTTTTATACCCTTTCCATCTCAGGGCGACCGTAGCTTGTGCCGCTGCTAGCATTTATTCTATTGCCTTGGCCTAATCTTTATTATCACTTTTCCCTTCCAGTTTCAGGGTAAAAAACCATTTCTTGTTCAACCCTATTTTTTTGCCCTAATAATTCCTCCATTTCCCCTTTTATTTTTCTATAGAATTCTTGTACCTTCCCACCACATATGAATAAATGTTCTGGTTTCCCCACATTCATGCCAACAGAATTTGATGTGTGCCGCTCATTTCCAGTCTGCCATCTCCCCATGAAAAAGCTGTTTCCTGCTAGTGATGGGGAAAAGCCATCAAGAGCCCCTTATTTTGTTCTCATCACTTACCTGGTGCAATGATCCTGCCCCGTTTCAGAGCCAGTATGAACCAGGAGGCAGAATTGTTCACCTCTTTTCCTTTTCCCCAAGCAGCAATTTGGTGTTTTAATTAAACCTTGTTTATTCAACCTTTGCTGGAATTTACTGTTTTTTTTAATTATAGTGAAACATTTGCACTAGGGCAAATGTACGATCCAAAACTGTAAGTATTGCTGGAGGATCACAGATCAGCAAATCATCACTGTTGTGTGATGACAGATAGATGTAACAGTAAGGGTGATCATCCCAGTAAGTTGCTGTTATCTCTGATTGTGTGAATGCTATGAGATAGCTGCTTCATGCAATAAAGTGTTATTGATACCCCTCTGGTTGTAATTAATTGCCCATTCCTCCTGATAGTTGTACCTTGTGTGGATCAGGCATGGGCAAACTTGCATCCTCCAGGTGTTTTGAACTCCAATTCCCACAATTCCTAACAGCCGGTAACCTAGAGGGCTAAAATTTGCCCATGACTGGTGTAGATTAATGACTTATTTTACATATATAGGTACATTTCATTACTACATCTAAGCTGGAGGTTGTGAAAATATATTGAGAACCTTCTCACAGTTCTGGTCATGGTTAGAATCCCTTCTTGAGAAGTAGTTGTATTGCAGAATTATTGTTGTTGTTGTTGTTGTTGTTGTTGTTGTTGTTGTTGTTTTTATTCATACCCCGTTTTTTCTCTCCACAAAAGAAATTCCAAGTGGCTCAGAATGCGAGGCTTTATCAGTATTCCTGTTAAAGAGTCACAATTGACTTTTGTGGCCATCCAAAATGGCTGAGGATTGGATGGCCCATCTAGTCTTCACTATGAGATAAGAAAATTATCTCTGTGTTGCAAGACACTAAGTCTTAATAGTTGGCTCTATAACTCTAAATCAAATGGCTTGGAAATTAAATTATGCAGCCAGATTGCTAACTCATTGCTTACGAACGTGTCAAGCTCTGTCATCGCAGATTGAGTTCTACATCTTTTATATCTGGGTATTATTGAAGGACATAGTCAGCAGCAATGTTTTTGGTGGCCCCCATGGATTGTGGATTCCTTTCCCACAACTTCTGCCTAAACTGCCAAAAATTCTTCTTGATTTGTTAGTCTGTCTTTCTTTTTGTCCTCCAGTCATAGAATCATAGAATCACAGAATCATAGAATCATAGAATCCTAGAGTTGGAAGAGACCTCACGGGCCATCCAGTCCAACCCTCTTCCAAGAAGCACAAAAAGCACATTCAAAGCATCCACGACAGATGGCAATCCAGCCTCTGCTTAAAAGCCTCCACCACACTCTGGGGCAGAGAGTTCCACTGCCGAACAGCTCGCACAGTGAGGAAGTTCTTCCTAATATTCAGATAGAATCTCCTTTGCTGTAGTTTGAAGCCATTGTTCTGTGTCCTAGTTTCCAGAGCAGCAGAAAACAAGCTTGCTCCCTCCTCCCTATGACTTCCTCTCATATATGTATACATGGCCTTCATCATGTCTCCTCTCAGCCTTCTCTTTTACAGGTTAAACATGCCCAGCTCTTTAAGCTGCTCCTCATAGGCCTTGTTCTCCAGGCCCTTGATCATTTTAGTCACCCTCCTCTGGACACATTCCAGCTTGTCAACATCTCCCTTCAATTGCGGTGCCCAGAATTGAACACAGTATTCCAGGCGTGGTCTGACCAAGGCAGAATAGAGGGGTAGCATGATTTCCCTGGATTTACACACTACTCCTATTTATTCAGGCCAAAATCCCATTGTTTTTCCCCCCGCCGCATCACATTGTAGACTCATGTTTAACTTGTCCACGAGGACTCCAGATCCTTTTCACATGTTCTGCTGTCGAGCCAGGCATCCTTCATTCTGTATCTTTGCATTTCCTTTTTTCTGCCTAAGTGGAGTATCTTGCATTTGTCCCTGTTGAACTTCATTTTGTTAGTTTTGGCCAATCATCTCTCTAATCTGTTAAGATCGTTTTGAATTCTGCTCCTTTCTTCTGGAGTATTGGCTATCCCTCCCAATTTGGTGTCATCTGCAAACTTAATGATCATGCCTTCTAAGTCAAATATATATATTTTTGTAGCTTTAGATCAGTGGTCCCCAAACGTATTTGGCCTATGGCCCCCTTTCCAGAAAAAATATTACTCAGTGCTCCCCGAAATTATTTTTTTAAATTTTAATAGCAATTAAACAGAAAGATATATGTATTAATGTTTCTACCTTTTTCGTAAAATATAGTAAAGAAAGGTGTAAATTAGAAACACTGAAGTTTGAAATTATGAAACTATTTTTAAAACTCAGAATAGAAAGGTAATACAGTTATTCATCGCACCCAAATGCAGCTGTGGCCATCACCGCCCCCCCTGGATCGCTGCAGCGCCCACCAGGGGGCGGTAGCGCCTACTTTGGGAATCACTGCTTTAGATAGAATAGGGAGGAGTTAATACTCCTGTGATGTTTGCTTTGCTGTCCATGCCCCTGTTCAGATGATTTTCCCTCACTTTTTGGCCCTTTGATAATTGGATTTTGAAATATTTTGCTTGTTGTGGAAATGAGGATTGGAGATCCTTCAGTGGAGACACCTTTTTCCCATGATAACTCTTTCAGGAGAGAATTTACCTTCCTAGGCATAGATTTCTCTTTCTTCCTGTTGTCTCACCCTTGTCCTTAACTATGAGTTGTTTGTAAGTCAGATGTTTGTAACTCGGGGACTGGTTGTACAGTTGCAACTATTATTCAAACTAAAAAGAAATTTTGAAAATTTTCACTGGCATGTAAATATACTAATTTGTTACTCAGATAATATTAACAGCTTTGAGCCGGTTGTGAAGTTGCTAACTAACATCAGAAATGTTCATTAGGAAGGCTAGGTAGAGTCCCCCCCCCCCCCCCCCCGATGCTGGGGGGAAAAAAGATCCCAGCAGGCACAGAAAAGTCAGGCCCCTTTCAGAAACCAGAATATTATACAAGGAAAAATGGAAACTGCATCAGATGTTTTGCTAATGAAATAATGATGTCTTACCACCCAGCCATTAACAAGACCATTTAGGTTGCGGGATATTAAGAGCGGGGTGATTTTGCCTAACAGACTGGGTTCAACATCTGTTATGCTGGAGTCCCCTCATGTTCAATTGCGTCCCATTGTCTTCCTATTATCCTACCCCATTCATTGCCATTGCCTCTGCAAAGGATTAATCAACTGCTTGCCCTCACATGATGTTTTAGAGTCATGACAGGAACAATTGGTCTACAGTTTTGGATCAAAATGCCATGTTCCAAGTCTGAATGAAAAGATGACTCGTTCATGAATACATGGTAACAATTTAATTAATCTGGAAATTATATAAAACCTCCTTGTTTTGCCTAGTGACTCACAGCATGTTTGTAGAAGGCAAGAAAACATTAGTATGAAAAACTGAAAAATAAAGACATCTTTATAAGAAAGCTGAACTGGTCTTCTAAAAAGTTAACTTTTGATCCCTTTATTAGAAGCTCGTGTAATGTTAACCTAAGATAATTAGTTGTGTATTTTTAGTATTTTCTCTATAATGATTTAATGAACATCTTTGTGATAGATTACATGTTTCTCTAGCGGCAGTAAACATTCTGCTAGATGTGTATCTGTTTATTGTTGTGGAAAAGAGTGTTTTGATGGAGATTAACATTTTGTGTCTATATATATCTATCTATCTATAGTCTATATACTATACTTGCTGTCTGGTGGATTTCCAAATCTAATTTTGCAACTGGACATTTATATTTATTTCCCTATTCCAAGCCAATTATAAGTAAGTAGCCCATTATTTATGAAAAAGACATTGTTTGAGGTTCTTAGGTGCATTCTGAGACTTATTTGTCATATTGTAGTAAATAGGTACATTTTCGAACACACTGGCTTCCGAGTACCTCTTTTCCTCTTAGGTGGACACATTTTTCTTGCACAGCCTTAAGCAGATTCTCTTCCTCTTGGGTTTAGTTATCCTCCTGAACAGTTTCTTTTCCCACCCAAGCACTTTTAGGCAAGCCAACTTCACATCACTGTGATGTGTCAGGAAAGGTTTCTGCTGAGCTGCAGAAGGTTATTCACTGAAAAGACCTTTTGCTTCGCTGTCGTGGTTCTTGGGGGGCCAGCAGGCAGACACCAGTCCAGATGGCAAATTGTTAGTGCTGGACAGTCAGGGCTATGGGAGACTTCTCAACAGATGAAGACTGCCATGTCAGGATTTTGTTGGAGCAGTTTTTTCTTTTTCGGTAGATGTGTGTGCGTGTGTGCATTTGCCGTTCCCAGGGTGGGATGGTGCTGGGATGGAAGCAGAGGGGCCGCCCACCCACCTGCTGCCACCTGTTCTGCTTTGGCTGCTGTTTCTATAAAGGACTTCCTTGGCTGGTCCCTTATGCTTAGCCACCAGCGCTAGCGACTGATGAAGGACCGAGAAGATTTTCCTCCTCTGAGCTTCAGAATAACACAGCATCACTATAGAGAGGAGATTGCCCTGAAGGAGAGCAACTCAGGCCTTCTCCTTGTTGACCCACTGTTAATGAAGTCTACTGGATCTGGCTTTTTTGGGGAAAATAAACATCATTTAGGCTATCTATAGGAACTCTTTTGGATTAAATGAACTTTTCATTCTCTCTGCCTGCCTCTCTCTTTTGGTCCTGCTTGTTTCCTTTTTGATGCTGAGCTGAAAGAACGGAAGGATCAAAACGTCTGAACAACTGCTGGGCATACTTTTGATTCCAGAAGAAGGTGCCAAAAGGACAATTTCAAACTCTAGTGCTTTTAATCAGTTCTGGGAGGATGTTCTTTTTAAAGATAAGTCCATCTCATTGAACATTGGATGAGGCTGGTTCCAATCTTTAAAAAAAATTGTAACGAAACCAAAAACGCCTTTTTTTTCCTCTGCATTTTTATTGTGTGCTTCTGCTGGAGTGCGTCTTTCATTACGCAGATATCCCCACATGAAACCCTGCAAACTCAGTAACGGTATGGATTCTGAATCGGAAGCTGACATCCAGTGCAGAAACGGGGCTGCCTGTGCTGCCAAGTGTGGCTCTGAACGCCTGGAGAACGTTGCCAAGCGCAGGCTTGCTGCGAATGCCAGGGAGAGGAGACGGATGCAGGGGCTGAACACAGCCTTTGACCGTCTACGCAAGGTGGTCCCCCAGTGGGGCCAAGACAAAAAGCTCTCCAAATATGAGACCCTCCAGATGGCCCTCAGTTATATCATGGCGTTGACAAGGATCCTTGCCGAAGCCGAAAGGTACAGCGCAGAGAAAGACTGGATTAACTTCCACTGTGAGCATTTCCATCAGGAGAACTGCCACCACGAGTATACAGGACAGAAGGCCACTGGGGAGGTGGACCCTTATGCACAGAGACTTTTCAGCTTCCAGCCTGATCACTACTGAATGGACAGAGTAGTGTGATTTAACAGGCATTTCTGATCTCTCTCTCTCTCTCTCTCTCTCTCTTTTCTCTCTCTTTCTATCAGTCATCTTTTTAAGTACGAGACAAGCTGTATAAGGTAATCTTTGGTGTTTCTCATTTTTTTGCCTGTTACATGTTAGTTTCATTAGAGGAAAGCAATTTGGAAGCATTTCAAATGCTCTTTGTCCATACATCACATCTGTGCCCCCCTCCCATGAAATGTTTATGACATATGTTGTGTTGCATCCTACCATTTAAGACATCATTTTTAATTGCTGATACAACTCCATGTGCTTTAAAAATATGATGTATCAATGAATGTCAAACTGGACACAGAACAGTATTTAGGCTGCTTGTTAAACCCACTGAAGCCATCATGGACTAAATATAATCCTCTTTCTTCTTTAATTCCTTCTTTGAGGATGTTATGTATTTCCATCCGATGAATTGTACATCATGATACGGAAAACAGAAATCATGCTGTTTGATCCTCAGAGCAATAACTTCCTTAAACTTTGTAAGTTTGCTGAAATTGATTTTCCAGACTAAATTGTGCACTCACAGTTTCTCTGGGGTATGCTCAGAATAGAGCTAATTTCAAATATAGTAACTAGAGTGTTTATACATTCTTTACGCTAGTAGTAAAGATAAATTAGTCTGTGTGACACAGGGATAAAAATAATTGCATGAAACTATATAGATACAATGTTAGAGTGTGTGAATTATGCTGATGCTGTGGTTTTTTTTTACATTGTTCTGTTTCCTTGAAGCCATAAGAAATTTAATAAGCTAAAAATAAACATTTTTTATCTTACAAAATAGTCTGATTTTTCAAAAAGTAGTCATACCTTCTTATGCAGTTTAAGTGTGTAGCTCCTCGGAGATCTGAGATGTCAGCATAATTTGCTTGTTATAGGGATGCGAATTGTGCAGCCCTCTAGATATTGTTAAATTGCAACTCCCATCACTCCAGCTCATGTAGTCAGTGGAGAGGAACATTGGGAACTGCAGTCCGAAAACACCTTGAGATCCACCTGATTCTCACTTTTTTTTCTTCGTGTCAGGAGCGACTTGAGAAACTGCAAGTTGCTTCTGGTGTGAGAGAATTGGCCATCTGCAAGGACGTTGCCCAGGGGACGCTCGGATGGTTGTGTTTTTACCATCCTTGTGGGAGGCTTCTCTCATGTCCTCGCATGGAGCTGGAGCTGATACAGGGAGCTCAGCCTCTCTCTCCCTGGGTTGGATTCGAACTAGCAACCTTCAGGTCAGCAACCCAACCTTCAAGTCATTCTCACTGCTGGAAAGAGGAAGTCAACATCACTGGTACTGATTCATTGTATATCACAAGATGGAATACTACAGCTTGCAAAGACAATTTGGGAAGGCTCAATGATTCTTTAAACCAGGGGTTCTTAACCACAGGTCCGTGAAAAGATTTCAGGGGGTCTGTGATTTTAAATTGGAAAAAAAAATCAACTTACCTTTATTTTCTCTGACCTCTAACTAAAATCTAGGATTTCCTTCATTTATGAGTATATGCAATAAATTACAGAAGTATTCATTTCATATCAAATTGCAGTTGTTTCCTATCTAAAAAAAATCCCTTATGCTCACCCGTACTTTGAAATTACAGGAATTATTAGATCTGACATTAGATCATATGTGAGTCCTGCTGTGTACAAGCTATTGCTCAATGCAGCTGGCCAACTATTTGGCAACATAGAATAGGAAATACAAGGAAATCTTCTGAGTGGTGTTTTAGATTTTGTAGTGAAGTTGTGGGGAAGTTGTCAAACATAATTGTGAAAAATCCTAAAATTTAATGTAAATACATTCTGATGTCATGTGTCAAAAAATATTCTGAGACAAGGTCTGTGGTTTTCATCTGACTGGCAAAGGGGTCCGGGATCAAAAAAAGGTTAAGAAGCCCCACTTCAAACAAAGAAGAGACAACTTGTAGCCATTTGGCTTCTTTTGGACACATTTCCCACCATTCCTCACTATAGACTATGCTAAACCAGAGGGGAATTGCCATCCAACAACAGATGTAGCTGTTATTATGACTTCCAACATGTTTTGCTGCTTTTGGTCAGGAAGCATGGTGTGCAAAATTGCCCTGGGAACTATTGATTACATACAGCAGAAAGGAAAGCCAATAAGACGCTTCATCCCTGGGGTTTGGTTCAGCCACTTCCTTTTCTAAGACCCCTTCTACACCGCCATATAATCCAGATAATCAAATCAGATAATCCAGATTATCTACTTTGAATTGGATTATATGAGTCTACACTGCCATATAATACAGATCAAAGCAGATAATCTGGATTTTATATAGCAGTGTAGAAGGGGTCTAAGTGCCATATCAGATGAGGCATCCAGTCAGGTGCAAATTCCCATCCAGGTTACACGAGGATCTCTTGCATTCAGTTGCATTACTAGTTTGCTGTACATGCGATTTCTGATATGGAAAGAGGGTTATGGCGCAGCCTGGGTGCAGATACTACTTTTGATGCTGGGATCTCCCTTTCTGCTCAGGGGCCTAAATACTTTGTGCCAGATTTTACAGAAATTATTCTCCTAGAATTCCAGTCATTCACTCTGGTCCTCAATGACAAATCCTACAGAAGCCTTGACACTGCATTTCTCTTAACAGGGACCTGAGGATACACAGTCAAATACATACCCACATAATGCAACTCTGAAGCTTTATTGAACGGACAAGGGAAAATACATTTTCTGAACAGTCCAACATTTCCCTTTTAAGCATTTAAAACATACTTATAAATTGTACTCTTTATCCCCCTCCCTGACCCCTATGGAAGTTGCATGACTATGGAGGGTATACACCTTCATATATCATCAGAATTTTAACAACCCAATTTCAATGGAAAAATAACTTCATACTGCAGAATATAAGGTCACTGACTCATGCATTATTGCATTTAACAGATACAACAACACATTCATGTATCCTTGTTATTAATCAGTTACTGCTTACAGAAGGTATGTGAAACCCATTTTTAGACAACTGTGTTTCAAAACAGCCAGATAAGTATATTTCTTTACTATACATTGCATTTCTTAAAATTATATTTTGAAGCAGACATTGATCGATTAGCCTTTGTTTAAAGAAATATTTTCAGTTCGCAAATATCGGTATGTCAACACTCCTATGGTTCTTTATGTTCACTTGTGCGTTCAATAGAAAAAAAACATCAAGAAGGGGCTCTGGTTGGTGAAATTAAAGGCATTCATTGCCATACATCCATGGTGTGCTGTTTCTGGTGCTCTGGTGCTAGAGTGGTGAGTATCACATACATAATGAGCCCTCAGTATCTGCTGGCATTTGGTTCCAGAACCCCTGTGTACACCACAATTCATGGATACTCCAGTCTCACTATATTAAATGGCTTAGTAAAATGGTTTTTCTTATATAAAATGGCAAAATTAATATTCTCCTTTTGGAAGTATTTTTTTTAAAGAAAATCAAGCGATGGATTGCTGACTGTATCATCCTTTGCTGCAGTGGTTCTCAACCTGGGATCCCCAGATGTTTTTGGCCTTCAACTCCCTGAAATCCTAACAGCTGGTAAACTGGTTTGGATTTCTGGGAGTTGTGGGCCAAAAACATCTGGGGACCCCAGGTTAAGAACTGCTGTTTTACTGGAACAGACAATCTAAGATTTGGATTGCTGTGTAAGAAACAAACTCAGATCTTGGAAGCAATGGTTTGATTTCCTTATATTCTCACATAGAATATTCTATTCTTTAATGTATAGTCAGAAAAGACCATGTAGAAGCTCAGAAAAGAAACAGATGCTAACATGAAATTTTATAAGTGTGAATTTTATAAGAATGAAGTTTTAAGAGAGAGGGGGAAATGGAGGATTTGTGAAGAGGATCTGAAGCTCACTCTTCCAGTCTCTGCTAGACAAAACAGAGCATAGAAGGAGTCTTAGGCAATTGAGGAGATGAAAATGGGAGAATGGTTCAACAGGAGGACCTTATGACCTGAAGAGAGAAAAAGAGGGCCTTGAAGGGAAAAATACTACCTGAAAACAGAGAACTCAGCAGGAAGGGGAAGGAGAGAGGGGGAATGTAAGCTACTGAGAAGGAACGCGAGCTACTGAGGAATCCTTGTGCCTTCTGATAAGAGAGAAAAAAAGAAAGAAAATGTTCACTGAATTTTGTAGGTGCTCAAAAAGTTCTAACTATAAAATTACCGAGCTGCATCTCAGATCTTGTGGCACAAATTTTTCTTTGTTGGTCACCCTCATTTTGCTTTGGCTAGTAAAAGAGCTGTGGCTTGGATCTCTCGTCTTTAGTGTCCAATTGAAAGTACTCCAACAACCTGTGTGAAAAGATAACTTTAAAAAAATCCTGCCATTGGGTTAAATGGGTCTTCGGCACGTACAACCAACTTTTTTGTTTTCTTCCCACCACAGCTGCTTGCACTTTCCCTAGATCTGTTTTGGGGACGTAGCCCTTTCGAAAAGGTTCAGGTTATAAGGAGCTCCAGCATGGAGAGGGAAATTTCTTCTGTTAGGCAGAAACGATTGGATTGTATACATTCATTTTAGGGGTATTCTATTTTGTTGAATATCTGTGTTGCATGTTTGTTGAGCACGTTTTATTACATCCTAAGTGAAAACTTTACAGGTAATTTGATCCCTCTGTTAACATTAACATTAGGTCCTTTTGAAAACTTTTACTGTATAAGACTAATGATTTTTTTTTTCTGTACCAAATAAGTCTAGATCCTTTTGGTTGACTGAAATGAAAAAGAAGAAATCGCACAATTTAATGCAGAAGAAAACTCTGGCAGTAAAACTGTCTTGTTTTTCAGCAGCATTTTTCACATAAAGTTATCTGCTCCATTAATAAGACTCATAATTGAATAGCCCTTTAGGCAAGTCAGTCATGATGATAAAATTACATAACTGTAATAACCTGAGTTTAAATGGATTCCTATTCCAGTAAATTTCCAATTTTTGTTGAATGTTGACACAAACAACTGAGTGCTGATAATTCCAAAATATTTTCCTCTTCAGACATGGATCAGTGACTGATGGCAATTAGATGTAGATGATTTAGTTTAAGTAGAATTTGGTGCATTTATCTGTTATGTAGTGGGGCCAGAACGATTCAATAAGCAATAACAGTAATATTACTTGCTACCTCCCAGTGTTCCATTTGCCCTCAGCTACAATTGCTGCAGAAGCTGAAATAGAAGTGGATTTCCTCATCAACAGTCGAAAATGAGCAACGCCTTTTGACATGCAAAGGACTTGTGGTCAACCTGACCTTGAATGGGAAATTATGACCCATTAGACTCACGTCTATTGTTTGTTGATGGGGAATCAACATAGCTCCCTACCTATTTAGACTATCCTTGAGGACCTCACCATTAGGATTTATGTATGAATTTATATGAATGTCAGATTGTGAGCATTTATTCTAACACATGCACTCAATGAACAAACTGAACTTCTCAGTGATGGCTGTTCCTGGCACAAATCACGTTCCCTGTTTTTTCAAAGAGCAATTTTCAGAAAAGTGACATCTTTGTGCACAAAAGTTTTCACAGCAACAGAAGTACAGTAACATTTGTATGACATAATTAAAGGTAATAATTAATGTAATATAAACATTCCACGGCTAGAATCCTATTGGTTAGTTGTAACCAGAGCAGATTCATTCAGTCACAATTGATGAATGGTGTGTCAACATGTAGGTTGAGACTGATTCAGTGAGTCTACTCTGGTCAAGACTAACAATAGAATTAGGCCTCAGCAAGATAAAGCTTAGATTTGACCCCTGCTATGTTTTGCTCTACAAGATAGGAAGAACTTTCTCTTTAAAAGCAGATAGATAGAAATTCTGAAGTACAGGTAAACAGAACTGTATGTCATAGTGACTGTATATTAGAAATATCCAGGTTGTGTTTCTTCCGATAATATGCCAATTTTTTAAAGTAGTTTTTTATTTTCCCATTAATCAGAATGAACCTAATATTTGTTGTTGTTTTTTTAATCTGTTTTCTACAAGCCAGTGACCTGTAGTACAAAGTATACTCTTCTCCTATCTCTTCATCACCATAATATCCAAAAGAGAATGAGGTATCAGCATAAAGCATAACACAAGGCAAAGCTTGAACCATGTGATACTCATCTTCTATCCTTTAGTGATGCCAATAACTATCAAAAGATACGGTTACACCAAAGAAAAGGAATGACATTATTCCTCATTACAGTTGTAATCCAGTTGAGGTCCCATTTATACTGCCATATAATCCAGTCTCTGAATCCAGATTATCTGCTTTGAATTGGATTATATAGCAGTGTAGATGCATATAATCCAGTTCAAAGCAGATTATCTGGATTCAGAAACTGGATTATATGGCAGTGCAGATCCAGCCTTAGTTATCCCTTAGTTATTGGGTTAATAAATTAAGGCAACTAATTATGTTTAACTAATTCCTTTAAAGTGTGCATGTTATCTCTCCTTCTCAGTGTAATATATCAGTGTATCAGAGGTATGTTAATGTATCAATGGGAGGGCAGGGGAGGAAAGTGAAGTGTTTTGAAGAATTTCAAATTGGGATGAATGGGAACCAAGATGGTTTTGATGGAAGCAAGACTCAATTATGAAAAGAGGGCATTGTTATATACCCATCTGAAAAGAGGGTGAGCACTGGATATTATATAAATATATACAGTGTTCCCTTGCTACTTCGCTGTTCGTTTTTTGTGCCCTCACTGTTTCATGGTTTTTAAATAAACACTAAAATAATATTATAAATCATAAAAACTTATAATTTACAATGGTGGTGGTCTCAGTTGGGTGAAGGTGGCGGGGCAGAGAAGGAGCCCAAACGACAGTGGGACGAGAAGGATGTGGGGCCATGTTCCCCTGCCTCTTTCTTCTCTTCTTCTCTTCTTCTCTCCCTCCCTCCCTCCCTCTTTCTACTTCTGTCTTTACTTTGCGGATTTTCACTCATCGCGGGTGGTTCTGGAATGTAACCCCCGCGATAAGTGAGGGAACATTGTATGTATATATGTGTGTGTGTATACACACATGCACACACACACACACACACACACACACACAAAATTATCAAACACCTGACTGTGAAAGAAATTAATATCTTTGAGCAAAAATAACATGTAAGCTATTTGTTGGATCAAAACAGCGAATTCCTAAAATGGAAAAAGAACAAGTAAGCACACTTCAAAAATGTATATAGCAGTGATAACTGAAATGTCTACATAATAGGTGTTTTGTGGGTTAGAAGTTCATAGCACAATCCCATGCAGCCTACTTGAAAGTAAGTCTCACTGAGCTCACTAGGGCTTACTACTAGGAAAGTGAGCATGGGATTGCTGCCTCAATTGCACATGGTTACGTTCAAAAGATATGCATGGTGCCTTACAAAAGGATTCAATGCACCATGAGTAGGCAATTCATGAAATATGCATTCACACTTTAAAAAAACCCTACTGTATAGCAGTTTCTAATTTCAGGTTTGTCTGATCTCTTATTTTATCTATTTCTATTAAAGAGATCTTCCAGCATTTATTTTTTGCCTTTGATTAGTGCTTAGTGTTTAGAGATGACCAGTCACTATTAAAAGATGATATTCAAAGTTATGTGATTTACTTTCTTTCCAATTATCAGTGTCAGTATTTCTATTGGTAATCGAACACTCAAAATGTATAGCATTGCTTATTTAAGATGGAGCAGGAGTTTTTAAATTCAAGCATTAAGCTTTGGTATGGCATTTTATCTTAACCTTTGGAAACTAGGTCACTTTCCTTCATAACACATAGAAAAAAGCAACATAGCATGGAACTTACTGCAGTGCATTCTATACCACAATGACCCCATAGAATCAGGATGAACTAAGGTCTTGCATTTCAGCAACTTTACAGTTATTTTACAAATACATGTTGCTTGTAAACCTTGAGTCTCCTGGCTTGTACCTTCCACTCTTGTTCACAGTTCTGGCATTGCTTTAATATTTTTTTTTTGCAGGTAGGATTGGAACCAGAGGTGGTTTCCCCCCGGCTTTTTAAAGTTCTTCACTTTCTACCACTGGCTGGGGCGGTGATGAAAACCTCACAGGAGTCTCAACAGGAGAGAAAGCAGAAAAAATGTCAAGTCCTTGCCCGCTGAGGCTCGCATATCGGGTGCCACCAGGGCGGATCTTTATTGGCTGAGGAATCTGTTGATGCCACTGAGCTGAGGCAACAAAAAATACATGAACACAAGACAAAAATCTCAAACATCTTAACAATCAGAGAAATGTCTACTTCTAATTCAAAAATTGAAACAAGAGTCTGTGATGTTTCTTTAGTTTTTTGCCCTGGAATAAATTTATTTTGGTTCAGAGGGCAGGTAAGTTACAGTGGGTCTTCCGGATCCATGAGTTCCGGATCTGGGCTTCAAACAATTGCAGATTGTTCTACCTAAAAGCGGATGACATGATACATGTGTGCCATCACCATTTAATAACACAGTCCAATAACAAAAAAATTTCTTGGTGTCTTGGTTTATAGGTCTGGCCCTGGGGTCATTTGGTGCACTGATTCAGAAAACGGCACTGGATAGACTCCATCTGCTTTAGTTTATTAGGACCCCATCACATGCAATTTCCCATTTCTAAAGACTTCTAAAACAGTTCCCTGATGAAGCATCACACAGTTCATGTCCATATTGGACCTTTTAATGATGTGGATGATTGTTTATATTTCTTGCTCTCAATTATGTTTTTTAAACTATGTTTAATTTGTTTTTAAATGTGATGCTTGTTGTTTTAACTGTTTGATTTTATGATGTTATGTGATTTGTATTGGGCTTGTCCCTGTGTGAGCCGCTCCGAGCCCCTGTTGGGGAGATGGAGGTGGCATACAAAAATAAAGTTATTATTTATTTATTTATTACAATATTTATATCCCGCCCTTCTCACCCAATAGGGGACTCAGGGCGGCTTACAATAAAACACATATATAAAATTGTACAATACATTGTGAATCAATTAAAAAGTTATTAAATTACATGAGACATTCATGAAAACACTTATAAAATACAGATGGGCATGTTCCGAGTCTAAAAGACTGGGTCTAAAAGTCTGGTATCATCATCATCATCATCATCATCATCATCATCATCTTATATGGTTATCATGATTTTCTGTGGGTGAGCAGATAGTGACTGGTAGATGGCATACTGTATTTACTCAAATCTAATGCTCACCTTTTTGGCTAAATCACCTTGCCAAAATTAGGGAGCACATTAGATTCACGTAATAGGGTAATCTTATTGTTGTACCAAAGCAATAGGGAACTGCTTCAGGAGCACCTGGAGCTTCTATTTGAGGGATGTGATGTGTAATTTAATTGGCATAGCTCAGTTTTGGTGTTCCAACACAATTGTTTTTTAAAAAGGAATTCCAAGCAGGCAGCAACTGTAATGGGTGCATTAAAAAGAGTGCACCTTTTGCTGCTGCATATTACATTAGCCAGAAAACACTTTTTTTGGTTTCAGGGTTTTGAAACCAGAGGTGCACATTAGATTAAATGGTGCATTAGACTTGAGTAATGTATGTTCTATATCTCAAAAACTAGAGCTGATAGGGAAAAACTGGTACAATTTTTGGAATCAGCAGGCCAAATATACCCAGAAACAGATCTAACATTTGAAGCACCAAAATGTGTGTTGGCCAGTGTAATAAGAGAATAAGGCCATCTGCTTTTTTGCTTTGAGCATGGAGTCTCAAAATCGAACCACCACACATCTGAAGGGCACACTTGTATTCCCAAGTTATTCCACTTGAAGGACGCAGGATATTGTTACGCTGATGTCCAAATGAAATAATCCTAAACTGAAGATTGTGAGTCTTGCTGGCATCTTGTTAGTGAGTTACAATAGCATAAATCCTATCATAATATACTTTGTGGTTGTTGAGGTGATACCTCACAACCTCTGAGGATGCCTGCCATACATGTGGGCGAAACGTCAGGAGAGAATACTTCTAGAACATGGCCATACAGCCCGGAAAACATACAACAACCCTGAGGCGATAATTCTTTATTAACCAACCCCAATGTGTTTCCATGGCCAAGTGGGAGTTCAGACTCTGATCTCCAGAATTTTAGTCCTTTGCTCAAACTACTACACCATACTGACTCTAAAATAAAGTTGTGTACCTCTGACTAAATCATGACTACTTACCATAGATATCCAATCTAGCAGTACAGGAGACAATGCCAACTTCATTTTTTGCAGACAAAGTATACCAACCAGCATCCACCTTTTTAGCAGGCTGGATCAAAAGGCAAACATAGCCTGTAGCATCTTGGTGCATGCTAAAAAAAACCAAATGGTCCCTTTATAATTTACAGTTAAGTTTGACACAGCCTGGGCCAGTGTTACATTACAGTCATAAAAGAAAATCACATCAAAACAAAATGTGGGGAGTGGTTGCATTTCTATGGAAGAACATATGCTGGACATGGAGAGGGCTTCATTTTCAGTCTTTGGCATCTCCCAGCAGAGCTGAGACAGCTTCCAGTCGGTAGCAATGCTGAATAGTCTGACTTATTATAAGCCAGTGCCTTATATTCTGTGTTTTCAGCCTTGGTTTTTTGTGTGTACACTCATCAACCAAATTGGTGGCATAAGCAATTCTGTTGTGTTTTACAGACTTTCATTCCACTCAGGTCTAAAAGATCATCACAAGTAATGGAACTGAATGTTTGCCCTATATGTATATAATGTGATCCACCCTGAGTCCCCTTCGGGGTGAGAAGGGCGGAATATAAATACTGTAAATACATAAATAATAAATAACTGTATTGGATTTGGTTTTTCTGGCACATGCTCATTGAATAAATTCACACTACACAATTAAAGCACGATGGTTCCACTTTCACTGCCAGGGCTGCATCTGATGCAATTTTTGGGATTTCTTTTCCCAAATTTTTTCGAATTGTGGTTGGTTGACTATGTGGATGCAGAACTATGGATACAGAGAACCTACTCCAATAATATTATATTTTCATGTTACAGTGGATATAAATGGAGTTGCAAGATGAGAGGCACTTCATTATAGGGCAACATCCTGTTATTCCTTAGGTCTTGTGCAAAACAAACTTTTTGAACAAGAAAATCCTTCCTTCACTTTAGATTATAAAAGGAGGGTGTATTATTTCATTTCCATGGAAACCTACCTCGTCCTTTCTCTGTTGGGAGGGATGGTTTCATTGTCCTTCTTCCAGTAAAAGACAGGAGGTGGCATCCCAATCACTCTGCATTCTAATCGGACTGGATGTCCTTCTGGCACACCACAGTTCTGTAACTTTTCCAGTATTACTGGAGCCTTTTTTACTTCCTTTGCTGAAAAAAGAAAGATGTCTTATTTTGCAAGTTGTTTTCTGCTACTAGAAACAAAGAAAACCAAAACAAATGTCCAGAGAAGAGTCTGAAAAATGATGACTTGAAAGGAGTAGGGTCAGGATCGCGCCTACAGATATAAAATGTCTTTCCATGTTGGAAATTGCTGAAATCAGAAGATACAACATGACCATTTTTAGCCCTGTTGGAAAGGAGTGGAAAAGGCTATTCTTCTTTGTGGAGGAGGCACATTCCGTTAGAGCAGGGATAGGAATCTTGCAGACCTCCAGATATTGTTGGACTCCATCTTCCATTATTCCTCACCATTGCATCCCAACACCATCTAAAGTTTGCATGATTTGCCTCAGAGCATAAATTATTAACTCTCTCCAGAGATTATTGGATTCAGATTCTCATAAAGCTCAACAGAAAGAGATTTGGCAGTCTACCACATCTGGAAGCCACAGGTATCCCATCCCTGCTTTGCTGCTTTAGAGCATCATGCAACAAAATATATTTGCATGATAAGAATTTTCTTTCATCTGGGAGTGGATATCTATAATGGGGCATTCTAGACTGCTGCTCAATGTACATAAGGCCTCATCAGATGCAACGAGAGAAGTGTCTTCTCCCTGTTTTTCTCTGTTGTTGGCACGGAGTCCACCTGAGCCCATCACATGATGCAGGGCTACTTCCAGAGGGCCTTGGTGGGGCTCCATGTTCCAACGCGGCAGAGGAGCCCGGAGTCGGATGTACATTGAACAAGGCAACAGGAGCTGAAGATGAAGCGGGGACAGACAGGGAAACATTGTAGGAAGGCAGAGGATGGACCCTGATGGTAGGGAACAGAGCGTGATGGTTTCCTCCACTGTCCCAAGATTTCCCCTGTTGTTTTCCACTTTACCCCTGGCAGTCTGATGCTATCCACCCTATAGTTTGGATATTACTGCATGAAGTGACAAGTTTTCCCATCAACAGCAGGGAATGGGTTTGTCATGGAGAGATGGCAGACCACTGCCAACTTTGTGTAATAAAGTCTTCAATTAGTAGTTTGATACCACTGCAATGGGTTTGACCTATGTAATTTTTGCTTACTGCAGTACACAAAATTATCTTCCAGAGAGCTCTTAGTACTTAGGTTAGAGGAATTACACTAGAGCTCTCAAGCAGAGAATTCTAGGTACTTCATTAAACTACAGATCCCAGGATTCCTTAGGACTGACATGACAGTTAAGGTAGTATAATGATATAACATAGATATGTGTGCATACTATATATTCATAAAGATGAAAAGACAGGAACCATGAGATTACAGTTCATTATGTGGTCTGTGCATTAAAACATACAAACCGAACTCACCTACAACACTAAGCTCCAGACTGAATGAGTTTTGCCCCGTCTTATTAGTGGCGATGCAGGTGTAAGTCCCCGCATCATTCCGTGTGAGAGGGTCAATGAGTAGTGAGTGGACTCCAGTTTCTCTGACCAGCATCTTGTGAGTGATATCTGGTAATATGGGTCTGCCATTGAGAAGCCACATCAGCTCCGGAGGTGGTAAGCCACTTACCTAACAGATGAGATAAGAGCTATAGGCAAATGATGTAATGACTGTCCTATTGGACAGTTGGTTAATTTATTGCTGATTGTACAAGCTGAGCATTCTTTATTTAGAATTACAAAATACTCCAAAATTGCCCACATGGGTAGCAGAGATAGAGAGGTCCTTGCTTTTTCATGGTTCAATGTACACAAACTGTTTCATGCACAAAATAATTTAAAATACTATATAAAATTACCTCTAGTCTATTTATATGAAACATAAATGAGTTTTGTGCTTAGGCGTGGGTCTTCGATATGCATTATGCTGCCATATTTTTAAACCCAGCACAGGGAACTTAATTAATTTCTACACTTCGATTCTGTCATACATTTGTCTGGGTATTCAAGAGCAGCCAGATTATGGAACATTTTCTTTCAACGAGATGGCCTTTGGTCTCCCCTTAGGTCTATGGTTTTCTTGGTTTGAAAAGCTAGATTTCATAAAGCTGCATTGTTAAAAGGCATACACTGGTTTTTCTATAAATGGCAAATCGCCTCAACCCAGCCATAGGAGTTCATAGGAAGTGGGGCACATTTTCTCAAGAAAGAGGGATAAACATGAACACAACTAGGTGAGTCAAGCAATCCAGCTAACCTTGCAGTCTAGCCTACAAAGCCGTCCTTCATGAGCAACCATGTCCCCAGGTGCCTGTAGAAAATACGGCCGGAAAAAGCGCTCCTGTAGGGGTTCTTTATCTCCTTCAGGTATACGTGAACGCCCCCTGCAGTGAAATAATATGTGAACAGGATGCAAGATAATTGGATGGATTCCCATGTAGAAAAAAAAATGTGGTCTTCAGGTAAGATTGAGCCCTGGATTCACTCCTTCCAAATGCTTTTTCCAACCTTGTTTCCCCTAGACATGTTGAGCTAGAACATCATTGTTCCCAGCCAACCTGGGGCTGATGGAGAATTGTAATCCAACACACTGAAGGCATCAATTGAAGAAAGCCTGTTTAAAAATAAGGCTGTACTTGAGAATCCAGAAATGTTCATATTCCCAGGAATACTCAAGTAGCCCTCACCTTCAATGTAGCAACCTTCAAAAGGGAGATTCTTGGTTATTTGTTTGTTTACCTGTGAGACTGTTCAGCTGTTGTTAGTCTACCACGCAATGGAGGAGTCTGAACCATCAAGTGACCAGAGCAGCTGATTCTTCCCTGCCAGAAAAAGTACCAAAAATTAAGTTACATGATTCATCATGTATATCTGCCCCTGCACTGCTATATCTCTCCTCTCCTGTTATCTTATGGGATTTAACATTACATAAATGTAATAGAACAGGGTTGTCCAAATCTTCAAGGCTTCCCTGGGCAACACTGGAAGAATTGTCTTGAGCCACATATAAAATACATGAATGTCAACGATAACTGATGAACGACATTGCAACAGAGTCCTCTTGTTCTTTATATTATTACTTAATTTTAATGTTTTTTTTTGTTTCTTCTTCTTTGCAATCATAATGTGAATTATGGATAATACTCTGATGTTTGTAGATGTAACATAGTTTGATAATTCAATTCCGTTCCATTATTTTCTACAAAGTTCATGCTTGAGAACTGTGGAATTGAGTTACTAAATAAATAAATAAATAAATACAATCACCAAAGAATTCTTATCATGTTTTGGGTAAGTTTACGATTTTGTGTTGAGCCGCATTCATAGCTGCCTGACCCATGAGTCACGGCTTGGACAAGACTGTGTAATGGTATATCAGTGATAATTGCCTTTCCAAAATAATGCTTTTTTGCATACATCTCTCAAAGTCTGCAGATTGGGATAATAAATACTTTTTAAAAAATGGGACATAAAGCCCTACCTGTGGATTTGCAGCCATGATTGTGTAGTTCCCATCATCATCATTTGTAGTTGTTTCAATATGTAAAGAGCAAGTTCCATCACCCTCTCTGTTCATCTGGAAATGTTCATTTCTCTTTGAAATTTGCTTGCCATCCTTGAACCAATATACCTGGAGATATTGTAAAGAAAGAGAGCTAGCATACGTCATGTAGTGGCCAAGGCTGTGATATTATGGGCACTTTCCTAAGAGTAATAAATCCCATTGGACTGATTATAATTTCTTTCTCAGCGAACAAAATTAGGCTAGATTGGAATGAACTATGTACTTTTCATGTACATGAACATAAAAAGAGCCAAGTTGGATCAAGCCCAATATCAATGTAGTCCACATTCTGTTTCCACAGTGGCTAACGAGATGCATTGCAAGAGAAGTCCATCAGCAAGGTGTGAGTTTGTTACCGCTGGTTCCTTCAATTCAAATCTCATATGTGTGATTAAGGCCACTACACTGCCATATAAAATTCAAATTATCTGCTTTGAACTAGATTATATGTGTAGACTCATATAATCCAGTTCAAAGCAGGTAATATAGATTATCTGTTTTGAAAATCTGGATTATATGGCAGTGTAGAAGGTGCCTAACTTGCTAGGTGATCAGAGCATACATATCCTTCAATCTCATCTCTACCCATCGATCTACAATGTGGGATAAGAGGCTGCAGATTTATTGGACTAGTGCACAGAGCTGTGTCTACAGTAAAGGCTATGTAGAATATACAGTATAACCACTGAGGCCCCTCTACACTGTGCTTATATCCCAGGATCTCACTCCAGGTATCTGCTTTGAACCGGATTATACGAGTCTCCATTGCCAGATAATCTTGGATAAGAAGATAATTTGGGATCAGATCCTGGGACATAGGGCAATGTAGAAGGGGCCTATATGAAAATGAAAAGACTTTTTCAGACTCCTGACCCGTTATAAAATTATGAAGACTTGTGCCCCTTTTACACTGCCACATAATACAGATTTTCAAAGCAGATAATTCACATTATCTGCTTTGCACTGGGTTATATAAGTCTATACTGCCATATAATCCAGTTCACATTGGATAATCTGGATTTTATATGGCAGCGTAGAAGGGGCCTAAGATAGTATCTCCATCCTCATCTAACATTATAATCACTATGTCACAGAATTCCCACACAGTCACAAATTCAGTTGGTGCCCTTGGTTGAAACACTATCTTTCAAACTTACTTGATTGGTTGGATTGTGAAAACAACATGGTGGACAAGGCAGAAGTTTGTACAAGGACTGTGCAAAATTATCGTCAATCCTCGTAAGTCGGATCAAATTAATTAAATTTATACTTATGACGTGATATCTGACAGGTAGGCGTGGGCCAAGCAAGAAACTAAAAATCAAAACTTACTCAATACTTTTTCATTTGAATTTTGTAAACCTTGGAAGCCTCCCAAGCCTCATTTTCAGCGCAAGCAAGCAAAGCAAAGCCCAAAAGGCTGCCATTCCTCTTTAAATTAATGGTCTCTTGCCATTGGGAGAGGTAAGCAGCAGAGTTCGCTGGGAAAGAGACTGAGAAAGCACAGAATACTGGGAAATGTACCGTATTTTTCGCTTTATAAGACGCACTTTTTCTCCCCAAAATAGAGGGGAAAAGTCAGTGCGTCTTATAAACGCAATATGACCTCACGTGGGCGGAGCTGTCTGTACGTCCCTTTCAGAGGCCCCTACATCACGGCCCTCTGAAAGCAGGCTGCGCAAATGAGTCGGAGCCGCCCGCGACACAAAAGCTGGGGCGATGGGTCCAGCATGAAAGGCGCGCCGGGCAGCCCGAAAGAGCGGCCCAGAGGAGGAGAAGGATGAGGCAGGAGGGCCAGAGGAGCCCGAGGAGGAGGAGGAGGAGGAGGCGGCGCTGTGCCCGCCGTCGGGCCCGCCCGGAGCCTGCTCTCCCAGGCGGCGGCGGCGAGGAGGAGGAGGAAGAGGAGGAAGAGGCGGGCGCCCTCCGCGCAGCCAAGATGATGGTGCACTGCGCCGGCTGCGAGCGGCCCATCCTCGACCGCTTCCTCCTCAACGTCCTCGACCGGGCCTGGCACATCAAGTGCGTCCAGTGCTGCGAGTGCAAGTGCAACCTCACCGAGAAGTGCTTCTCCCGTGAAGGGAAGCTCTACTGCAAGAATGACTTTCCTCCTCTGAAAACTAGGTGCGTCTTATCATCAGGTGCGTCTTATAAAGCGAAAAATACGGTAGTTTGGGAAGGTGAGGAGCCTTATGCTGGAGAATTCAAAAGGCCCTACCCTAAGTTACATTTCCCAGAATTCTGCTCAGCATCAGAAAGCTCCAATTCAGGAGAAGTGAGAGATTTGTCCCTTCGTAAAAGACAGCCAGAGTTCCAAAAAATTGTTGAATTTTCAAAGAGGAGGACTGACTGATACTTCTAGTAAGCAAATCTCTGTGCTTAGGGAAAAAATCCCTAAATGGGAGTTCTATTGATTAATATGAGAGACATTCAATGAGATAACTGTTGTGGCTTTAAAAAACACACACACATTTTTGTCAAAACTTTAAAAAAATTCCTAAACTCAGTAGATGTATGAATATTTCTGAAAATTGAGGGGAATGATCCCCTGTTATCTTGTATCATTGTATAGAAAATTCAAGAAGACAGCTCTTGTAGTTTTTTAAAATGTTGTTTATAAAAACTTTGAAAATTCCCTAAAAATCCATCCATTATAGTAACGAATTTTTCACTAACGATACCTTAGAAACACTTTCGAAATGAAAACCTGGCACCCCTCATTTTGTATGAGCTTTGAAACCTTTTTCATCGATCACACAGCCCTAGTATGTACAGTACTAAGCAGAGTACAGAGATAGTAAAATAAATAAAAATATATCATTCCCGAATATGCATAAAATAGCAATCCTAAGGGTTCATTGACTGGAAGCTATAACAAGTAACTGATCTGAAATTGACTAGACTGGCTTTGAAAATACTGTATCCTAGATATTGTTACGATAGTTAATGTAACAGGGAATGAATGCAATTGCCTTGAAATCTGGTTCTGGGAAAGGAGGGTATAAATGGTTAACAACAGCATTTTGAGCTTTTATTTCTTCAGTTAATAAAAGGTAAAGGTTTTCCCCTCACATTAAGTCTAGTCATGTTCAATCCTGGGGTTGGTGCTCATCTCCATTTCTAAGCCGAATAGCCGGCATTATCCATAGACGCCTCCAAGGTCATGTGGCCAGCATAACTGTATGGAGCGCCGTTACCTTCCCGCAGGAGCAGTACCTATTGATCTACTCACATTTTCATGTTTTCAAACTGCTAGGTTGGCAGAAGCTGGGGCTAACAGTGGGAGCTCACCCTGCTCCCCAGATTCGAACGGCCGACCTTTCAGCCAGCAAGGGGACTCCTTCAGAGTTAATACTAATAATTAATTCCTTTTTATAAAGGCTGCAGAGTGCCTTCAGTGAGATTGCCAGAACCACAAAATGCACAGAAGAAGAAAGGAAATGTTTAGGTCAGCCTTCTCTAATCTGGTCTCCCAAAATGTGTTGAATTACCCTTCCTATCTCTCTGGGGCTAATGGTGTGGAAACATGTGAAGACCATCTGGATTATATGAGGCCCCTTCTACACTGCCATATAAAATCCAGATTATCTGCTTTGAACTGGGTTACACAGCAGTGAAGAGACGTATAATTCAGTTCAAGGCAGATAATTTGGATTAAGTGAATTGTTTTGGTCTTTGGGAAAACACCTACCTTGGGTATAGGAATTCCAACAATCTTGCAAGTGAAGGCAGCAGGATAGCCTTCCAAGACACGGAAATGCTTCAGTCTCTTGTCAAAGATTGGAGCAATACACTTCCCTGTAGGGATCTCATCATGCTCGATTTCATCATCTGATTCATCTACCGGTGTACGTTCAAGTCGAAATTCTATTTCATTCATCAACCTCTGCTCAAAGCTGGAGATTTTGTATTCCTGAAAAAAAAATAGTATTGGGAAAAGTCATTGTTTTTAGTATGTATTCTTTGAAACCAGCACATTCAAAGCAACTTAAAAATTATAATAGTGACATTTCATCGATTTTAATCATTATGAAACAATGTGAATTTAGGTGAAAAAATGAGAATATGAGGAGACTCTAACTTTTTTTTATCTACACACGTGTGTAGTAGAATCTCACTTATCCAACATAAATGGGCTGGAAGAGCGTTGGATAAGCGAAAATATTGGATAATAAGGAGGAATTATTAAACAGCTGTTTCTCTAGGCAGCAATGCACAGCGGGCCTCTCTGCGCACTGGGAGTCCACCGGGAGGGGCGAGATGCGGCTGGTGCAACAAATCCCAGAATCCTTGGCTACTGGGCTAGAATGATTAGCATTGTAGTCCAACTGGAAGGAGGAAGCTGAGGAAAGGTAGACAGAGAAAAGCGGATCTGGCACTATCCACGGCTGGGGGATTCTGGGAATTGTAGTCCACCAAAGGAACTTACTGAGTGGTGCCTAGAATCATAGAATCGTAGAGTTGCCTTTTTGCATCTGGGAAATGAGAGGCAGAGGAGCAGCCAGTTGAGCGAATCCAGCACCAGAATCGCAGGCTCTTGTGCCACCTGAGAGAAGAGCAGCACCAGCTGTAGAGCCGAGAAATCCCCCACCATCAAGTCTGCGCCAGCCATGTCTCGCCCCTCCTGGCATGTGAAGAAGCCTGCTGCGCATTGCTGCCTAGAGAAACAGCTGGGAGGGGCGAGATGCGGTTGGCACAGTCTACACTGGTTGCATCTCACCCCTCCCGGCGGGTGTCTGGACTGCGTCGGATAATAAAGAACATCGGATGAGAGAAGGTCAGTTAAATGAGACTCTACTGTATTTTTTTCTCCATGCTTTTCCTGCATGGCAAGAGGTTGAACTGGATGAGCCACCATACAGTCGCTTATGACTCTATTATTCTAATCCAGTATGAAACATTGCATCTTATTGCAAGTACACTATGGATAGGGAGGGACCCACTTGTTCTTGTATTTTATGAAGTCGACAACATGTGGGTCTGAAGTAGCCTGTGATCACATCAGATCAGGATTAAATGCTGTGGGAAGGAGAGTCCAATAATTTTCCCAACAGCCTTTTTTTTTAGTGGTCATCAAGTCAACTTTGACTCATGACCACCTCATGAATGGAAAATCTCCAAGTCCCCTGTCACCAACAGTTCAGATCTTACAGACTCAGGGCTGTGGCTTTATTGAAGCATCTATTCATCTGGAAAGTAGCTTTATTCTTTTCCAGTTGCCTTTTATCTTACCAAACAATATTGCTTTTTCTAGTGAGTTATGACTTCCCATGATATGACCAAAGTACAACAGTCTCAGTTTAATTTTGTTAGCTTTTAGGGAAATTTCAGGGAAATTTTAATTTGCTCTAAGATCTACTATTTTCTTTTTTAGCAGTCCACAGTATCTATAGAACTTTCCTCTAGCAACATATTTCAAATGAGTTGATTTTCTTCCTATTTCTTCATTATCCAGATTTCACAATCATATATAGAAATGGGAAATACGACGGCCTGGATAATCCTACTGGGATTGGAACAATTTCTACTGGTATCATTGGGAAAGGTTTGAATCTCTGTTTTCCAATACTGTGCTCTTTTATCTGGTGTTCCCCTTCTTTCTTTTAATAGATCCTAATTACAGATCTTTTGATTCACATTTTACTTGACTCTTTATAGTCTTCAAAAAAAGTGTCATTCACAAATGCACAGAGCAGTGACAGACATATCCATGAAACAGAGTGAGTTTAGCCACTAGATGGGGGACTTAATGCACCTTTGGAAGGCGATGCATTGTGGATTTTCACCAGCTGGCAGCCAACACCTTGGCTTATAGAATTTCACCTTGTTTAGTTTTCTCTTTCATGTAGCATGCGTCAGCAAATTGCTTTACAAAATGGGCAGAATTCCCATCTCAGTTACTTGCTTCTGATGGGTTGTTACAGAATGCGTTCAAAAATAGAAAGGCATGCATTTCTGATAACTCCAGCTAAAGGCATTTGTTCCAGGGCAAGGGGTTCCAGAAAAATTACTCATATGCTAACATCCTGCCTTGAGATATAACCCCTCCCCAACAGAGCTTTTAACAATTATTTTTAGGGACAAAAACTCCCAGAATCCCTTGGATGATACTTATACTGGTGAAACTAATGGAAACTAATTCTAAAGTCACTTTCCTAAGCTCTGGTCAAAAACAATGCTAGTCAGAATACTTCAGGGTATTCCTGAAGAGTACTTCTGTACATTTTAAAACTAATATTCCAACAGTACTAATTTCCAACCCAGGGGGTGGGGGGGGGGGGGGGGAGGGAGAGAAATAAAACACCAAGTATATTTTGGTTCTGGCTAATACCCTCCAACAGAGGTACTTTCTGGATGGGAGTCAGCAACAGTTATAAATCTGCTTTAGTTCATTAATTAGTACGATAATTCAATGACTCTCACGCCAATGGACAATCCCACTCACTTACACCAGTGCAAGAGCCATTTCTGTTTCTTCATCAGATCAAAATGGGTACCTCTCCAAAATGATAAACACTGTAATTGAAGTGCTTAATAGATACTTAACATGCCATTACCTTCCCTTTCCCTAACAGCACATTATCAGTTTTCTAACTGGACATCTTTTACCAACTACACATTAAAAACAATTCTGGAATACTGCTGAATCTCAGAAAACCAGTGGCCCTATCCCAGCTCAATTTATAGATTGTGCTGATTTCATCTGTTATAACTGGGACTTAGGGCCCATCCAGACAGGCCCATATCTTAGGACCAGTCGTGTTTTTACTGGAGATGTCCAAATGATGCCTCCGGTAAAACCAAATTAATTTGTTTCCCTGCTTTGTTCTGAATTAAACACCGTGTAAGACCCGTATCTTAGGTAAGATCCGGGTCTCACCAGGTATGGGCCCTGTGTGGATTGGGCCCAGGAACCAGGTCACGTGATCCTCAGGCTCAATCCACATGGCCTTCTCCATTTCCCTGCTTTGTTCCAAAATAATTAAACACCTTGTAAGACCCGAATCTTAGGTAGGATCTGGGTCTTACAAGGTGTACGCCCTGTGTGGATTGGGCCCGGGGACCACGTCACGTGATTCTTGGGCCCAATCCACACAGCCTTCCCGGTTTTTCAGGCTCCAGGAGCCCGAAAAACCAAGAGGGCACCTACACCCCTCCTCCCCAAACCCCACAAAACCCCCTTAAAAGTAAAAAAAAGTACCTGGCCGCCATTATAGTCCTCCTAGCACCCTCCTGGTACCAGGAAATGATGCGCTAGGAGCAGGACCGGTCGGAGATAAATTTAAATATTAAGCGGGGGCGCTGAAAAGCGCCCCCCGCCGGCCCCGCCTCCTGCGCCCTGGCCCCGCCTCCCAACCAGCGTGCCCTGGCCCCGCCTCCCGTGCTGCGTGGGAGGCGGGGCCAGGGCACGCTGGGTGGAAGGCGGGGCCAGGGTTGGCCCCGCCTCCCATGCTATTCGCCCTGGCCCCGCCTCCCACGCAGCGTGGGAGGCGCGGCCAGGGTTGGAAAGAGGGAGGCTTCGCCGCCCGGGGAGGGGAGGAGGGATCGCCTCCTCCCCTCCCCGGGCGGCGAAAGAAGCAGGCTTCGCCGCCCGGGGAGGGAAGGAGGCGATCCCTCCTCCCCTCCCCGGGCGGCGAAAGAGGGAGCCACAAGGCCAGGGCGCACTGGTCGGGCGGCGGGGCACCGTCAGAGCGGTGCCCCGCCTCCCTCCCAGCCTGACGGCGCCCCCCGGGACCTGCGCCCGAGGCGGCGGCGTCACTGGCCTTTATGGTGGGGCCGGCCCTGGCTAGGAGACCAAAGAAGAGGAGAAGTTTCTTTTAGGGGGCTTTAGGGTGGTTGCATGAAAGACTGAGTTTTTTGGGGGGGGGGGTGTGTAGACATAAACTCACACCGAAGTGGGTTTTTAAACTCACTTCAGCGTGGGTTTAAGTGATGTCTGGAAGTGCCCTTTGAGTGCAATTTTACTGTAGAATGAATGCAATTTGATGCCACTATCAGCCATGGCTCAATGCTATAGAATTGTGGGAGTTGTAGTTTTGTGAAGCACCAACACTTTTTGGAAAAGAAGGCTAAAGATCTTGTAAAACTACCACTTCCAGGATCCCATAGCATTGCGCCATGGTGGTTAATGTGGTGGCCAACTGCATTTATTCTACAGTGTAGATGCACCCTTAAACACAAGTGTCAGGGAATAAATAGCAAGCTCTATGCACGATAGCCCATTTGTATTAATGAAGGATGTCCCCTCTGTGCCTATTGCAGGGAAACATAGGTGCTTAAAAGGCACACACAGCATTTACACAGAATTGAAAAATCACAGAATCTGTAGCCTCGGAGGGAGAGAAGAGCAGCCAGCATTTGCTGAACTTTCCCATTGTCATTCTTATTCCCTTGTGTTTCAAAAGTTTTTAGATTGTAAACGCAAGGCTAGGGAACTTTTCCAAGAGGGTACCCTGGGTGAAGATGGCTATACCTTGGATACATCCTGAGCTGTAAAGTTGAAAGTTGTGGCATCATTACTTGGTCCCTGAAGCCTGCAAGCCAGATTTTCATCATAATTCGTTCTCTAGTGGAAGGAAATAATGGTATGAGGAAAACATTATTATGACATTCGGGGCATGATTTTAACAAAATTAGGAAGGCAGTTACAAAAGGAGGTGGTGGTTCTGAATACAGAAGGGAGTTTCAAAGGTGAAATAAATGCAAGACTTATTAGTGGAGTATATATTTAAATAATTAAGATAGCACAGAGTATAAATAGCCTAGGGGTGGTTATCCTAGTGATAGCAATGAAAAAATCTGCTTTGGTTAAAAGAAAACTGGATGGCAAATTCTGAGGATAAAAAATCTTTCAGTCCATTCCCATCGCATGACTGAGATTTGATAATGTTTAGGAAAATGGAAATCAGCTTTAAAATCAAAGACATTATGCTTGAATTCCCAGATACTTGGGAGCTTCATATCAAATGCAGCTAACAGCGTGTTAAAGAATAGTATGGATTACTACTGTGTTGCGTTTCCTGATATGTTTAGTTATTTGGGAAACAAAATAAAATTAAGAAATACATCAATTTGAATCAATGCAATTAAAATACAATTTTGTTGACCAAGATAAAAGTAGAGAAACATGGTTCAGGGTTCCTCAGAATGGGGCAACTTAGAAATACAAGTACAGTAATTCATCACAGATAAAACAGTTTAATAAACAAGATTCCACTTGGTCACCAGTTTCCTTTCCCTGGTTTGATGAATTTTTAATTTCCCTTTTCCTATCACCAGTCAAAGTTTAGTCAAGGGTACCAAAGGGTCTGGCTAGGCAACATCTATGCTATCATTTGATATGTTTTTTGTCCTTTCTTATCTGTCATGATATACAAACCTAAATGCTTGAATTACAGAGTGACTAGGCCTAGTGTGTTATCTAATGGGATCAAAAGGGAGTCTGTAATAAGGTTTTGGAGTTGATCCATCAGCTGCTTCAGGTACTCCCTGAACAAATACTTAGCTAGTAACTGTAGCCAGAACTTAGCATAGCCTTGACTGATGTGCCAACTGTAACTATATCTGAAGAGCCCAGACCTATGACGTATGCTTGTTGCATGTAGACTAGATTATTCAGTTACATGGATAGAGGATTAGCCTACTATCATCTCTATACAAAAATTTGATTCAGTATGTAAAATAATATATTATATGCTATACATTCAAATATATTCCATAGTAGGCTACATTTCAGGGGAAGGAACTGGCAAACCATCCCTAAGTATTTTTTGTCTTTAAAAAATCATATAAAATTCATGGGTTTGATATAAATCCAAAAGGGACGTGAAGGGCCACACACGCAGTCATGTAATTTAAAGGGATAATAAATTTTCTAAGCTAAGTCAACATCAGTCTTTAGATTGTCCAGAACACTATTTAATGCATTCCTCACATTTATCTGGTTTTTGTGTCCTAACAGTTACGCTTATTACAAGGGTTGAATGAAAAGTAATGCCTCTACCTTAGGTTCTTGGGTTTGGATGGGAATATTTTAATAAATCAAATGCAGAAATAATCCTTAGAATGTGCTCTTTAATTACCACTATTCACTTTTTCATATAATCACCAGACAATTGGATACATTTCTGCCAACAATGAACAAGTTTTCTGAAGCCATCATGGAAGAAGTCAACACTCTGTTTCCGCAACCAACGTCTCAGAGTACCCATTGTGTACAGATCTTCCAATAAAACAGCTTGCATTCTCTGATGAATCTCCTTTGGGGTGACACCTTCTGCTATCAAGAATTCAATGACTGCACGTTGCTTAATTCGCATTGACTGACCATCTGCGCAGAGTTCCATACTTTGCACTTTAACAACACAACTGTTCAATGCCAAGGCTTCCTGCCAAAAGGAACTGTAGAGGAGAGTCTACTGAACAAGCCAGTACCTGCCGCAGACCAGTACTGCCATCTGTTGAGGAGTTATGAAGGTGGAGGCATTACTTTTCATTCAATCTTCAGATTATTTCAGTGGTAATAATAATCCATATTACAATAGTTATTGTTGCTGTTGTGTGCCTTCAAATGATTTCCAACTCATGTTGACCCTATGGTGAACCTATCATGGGTTTTCTGCATCTAAGAGAATCTGGCTCATCCAAAATCACCCCGTGGATTTCCATGGCTGAGCTGAAGTGAACTGGTGTCCTGGCACAGTCCAACACTCAAGCCACTACACCATGCTAGCTCTCATGCCAAAAGGCAAATCTGAAATATGATTCATCAGTACAGAAATTTGACACCCGTCCAGCTTTACTGAGTTCACTTATCCTTTGGAATTTTGAAAAATATTTTTTTCAAATAAACATTGAGATATACATTTTCTATGGTGGATTCTGTGATGCAGCCCCTTGAATTATGGTTGCTGATGAGATCAGCAAAAGACAAAGCCACTTCCTCTGCTAATGCTCTGCAATCACCATCAACTTAGCATCAACCTCCTTCCCACTAGAAGGGAATTCCACTATGCAGGACACTTCAGTTTCACCTGCCCTCAGAAGAGAAAGCAATGTCCTATTAGGATTGAAGTCAGAAGAAGGAGTTTGTGTTGCAAGCCACAGAGTAGTGGTCCTCAATGGTTTTCAAATCTGACTTCATCACATGGGCTTTCTTACCCGTTGTAGGATGCTTCCAGCATTTGACTAATTTGGGGAATGGAGCCCGCTGGATCCCATCAAATGACACACAGGTACTTCCGGCAGGGCTGTGACTCCAAACTGTGCTGGAAGTGTCCTACAATGGAGCAAGGAGAATATGGGAGTTTCCCGTGTTCCCATTGCCAGCAATGGGGACAGTTCGGGGTGAAGTTGGGCAGCGACACTTTCGACTGTGTGATGGGGAAGGCAGTATTGTAGGCAATGTGGGGCACAGAGCAACTGAGTTAAACTGTGTTTAATTAAAACACGATTGGGACTAGCAAAAAATGTAGCTTCATTGAGTACTCTTGTTCAATGCATCAGTCAGTCTACCAGCCATGACTTCTCTCAGGTATATTCTATCCATTTTCAAATTCTTTGTTTTCTTACTTTCTTTACATGTTTTCCTATATATTCACAGTCCTCGTGATAACAGCCCCCTCTACCTGCCAGTTCCCATTCCAACTATTTAGCTCATGAATATTCTGGAAAATACACGTATAGAGACAAAGAATGTGGAAAATACTTTGGATAAAATAAATGACAATAAGTAGGTTAGCACAACATTTAAAATGGGGAGAGTAAACATTTTACACCATGTAATCCGACTCTGTTTATGCACAAATAAGTCCCACTCTGGTCAATAGAGTTTTTTTTCCAGGTAGTTACACACAGGATTAGAGTTTTAACATTCTTGGGTCTACATTCAATCTCACAATATATAAATAGCTCATGGTATCAGCAGGTAGCTCTGTCATCACTAGAGAGCCATGGTGGCCATTAATATAAAAGACTAGATGGTGTTTCACAGTCACCTTCTAAGTTATTTATTTCACTACTTCAGCCAACTTGAACTTGAGTGCTCATGATTCATCCATAAAAGAGTATCACATGCTCATGTTTGGCTAGAAAAGATTCAACAAGTGACTCCATCAAAGAAAGTGTCTCCAGAGCCACCAAGAAACCAGAGAGATTGTATAATTTTAGTTGTTGCTTCAAGGTAACATATTTCCATCTAGGCTGGTTTTCTTTTTCTTTTTTCTGCATCTATGGATTCGACCATTAGTGGATTAAAAATATTCAAAAGAAATCCAAACATCAAATATTGATTTTGCCATTTTATAAAAAGATCACAATTTTATTACGCCATTGTATATAATAGGACTTGAGCAACCACAGATTTTGGTATCTACAAGGGGTCCTGGAATCAAATCCCAGTATATACACTATAAATAAAGTGAGTAGCTCATTGATGCAAACTATATGACAACCAGCCCAAAACTGGTACAAGAAGTTCCCCAAACTTGATGGGGTGGTAGGGAGAATCCATATTCCATATTATGCAATCACTAAGGTGCTATTTCACAAATAGTACTGCCATCATGTTTTAATTCAGTCTGCTTCGACACACATGGTCCTAGGATCTATTCTTAGCATAGGACCCAAATCTTGCTCAAATGAAATAATATTTTAAAAATTAGAGTAATAATTTTAAAATAATTAATTATAATATGTACAACACTTCTTTACTAGTAATCTGTGTAATTTATTTACTCTTCAAATGAATGCTACTTATTATTCAACTGTCCAGTTTTAAGCAGGACTACAATGTATTTCCATAGCTCTGTTCCTGGGATATGGGGGGAGGACTCAGCCTCCAAACTTCCTAATATTTTCTCCGTTGAAAAACAACTTTGGGAAGTTGCCAAGTATGTGTATAGGCTATCCAGCAAGAGACCAGTATTCTAACATGGTTAGATCATTAAACTCAGCAGAAACCAGCATCATATCTGACAGACTTCTATGAATCATTGTATAGATGTAATAGTCATTCACAAAGGCATGCTGATCATTTAAGAAAGTCCAATCCCAAAGATCTAAGAAGAAATCTAAAACCTACAGTAAGAAAGCATGGTCTTGAACATCTACCATTAAGAAACCAATCAATCAATTTTTAAAAAGCGTGGTACCAAATCCTGCACTTGATGACCGAAACCCCGGCTTTTAAATTAATTTGAACTCGCAGCGGAGAGTTCCGCAGATCACTCACCAAAAGGGAACGGAACGGGACCGCAGCAGACTATTATTAAAAGATCTTTTTTTCTTCACTTTCCCCTTCCCTGCACTATGTAACAAATCCCCCAATAAAAGTAGCATTTATTTTAACAGTAACACTCTCTATCTGGTTATTTTGTGTCATTCCTTGACTCCTTCCTTTGCATGTAATTTCTCTCTCTCTCTCTCACTAACCCGTCTGATCTTTAAAACCCTGGCGGAGGCTTCTCCGCCATAGGTTAATACGGCGGACGGTACAAATTGGCTCATATCTTTATCAAAATTACCCCTAGCACACTCATCTTTTAGTCCTAACCCTTTTTAAGGCCCCTGACTCAAGGACCACCAGCGGAACCGAAATCGGTCCAGTTCTCGGCACCTCAACAGCTGACTGTCAAACGGGACCGACTGCTCCTTTCAAGCCAAACTGCTGCCTTATCCCGGACTTTCCTCTCCCCGCGACCCGCGGAATGGTTTTAAGAGATCCCTAGCCCCTTTCTGTGAACTGGGGATGGGGGGATCGCTCTCTCGCTGGGGAGACATAGTTCTCCAAGGACCCTCACCCTCTCTACAGCTGCCAGGGGGTGCCCGGACGGGCGCCCTCCACGTTTCATTCATACCTTCATAATTTTATGAAGGAGAAGAACACTCTTCCCCAGACCTATCCCTGGACTTATGAAATCTTATACTTCCCAAGACTGCAACCCACATGTGCCCCTTCCCCATGCCATCTCTATGAATTCCTTCATCACAGATGAACTCTTTTTCCTCATGTATCCGTGAATTTTCATATTCTATGTACCTGGACACCCTCATGACTCACTGTTGTATGGATTTCTAAATCGTTGGGCTAACTTCATGAATTGTGAAATCATGCTGCTAGAACTCCACTCCTATGACTTTCCATATTGGGTTCCCCAGATGTTGTGAACTTCGTTCTTATCAAATGTTTTCAATTGTTTATATCATTCATGATTCCCCTTTATGCAATGTAACCCACCTTTATGGATTCTCCCTTGCTTCCTTGAAATCTATCTATCTGCCTATATGTATTTGTACTCTTTGGGATCCCCGGAAAATATGTGTTTTTCCCAGCTGGGTTTATGTTCCAACTTTATTTTAATTTTCATTCTATTTCATATAATTGTCAAATCATGAAATCAAATGGGAAATATTTTGACCCCAACATGAACCCCTGCTCCTATGACCCAGGCTTCCTTTCCCAAAAAAACAAAAGGATAATCTGCCACAGCTTAACCCAATCTAATTCAGATTGCATGGACAATATAAGGCTTGAGTCACCAAATTCGGAGTATAGTCCTAAAGGTGATTCAGCCCCCAGAGCAAACATTGTCATATCCCAGGAAATTCCAGGACACCTCAGGAAGGCGCCCTGTGGAGCCTGTCAATTTTGGCTCATCAACACCCATCACCACTTCCCCTCTGACACCCCAAGGCATATCTAAAATCTGTGAACGTGACAGGAACCCGGACATCCTTGATGGGTGCCATTAATTCCTTTAGAAATCGGTCTGGCAGGAGTTAATCTGATATTTCCTGCCCTGGCACTTCATTGTTTCAATAGCTCCCGCCTCCTCCTCTCTGATTGGCCCGAGTGGGGACAAAAAGCGGCTCCCCATTGGGCCAGCAGAGCAAGGCGGGAAACGAAAGCCCGCCTCGTTCAGCCTTCTAGCCTATCCGCGATCAGATGGGCGGGGGAGCGGGGCGGGAAATTCAAAGGGCTGTCAGACCGAAACATTGTATAAATATGGCTTTATTTTGAATGTATGTTACGCTAGTAGACTGAATGATTGCGACTAGTGTCCTTTTCAGCTGAATCGCTCAATAAAGACTCCTTGGCGGATTTTCCTTCAACTTTGGCGGACCTTCTTCATTTCGGCTCCAGGTTGTATTGCGGTTCATATTCTCTTATTGGCTCCGCCAAGGTCCGTTCTCTCAGGACCGGATCGGCTCTCCCCTTAAGGGGCCCGATCCCCTAGAAACGCGGTCGACAACATAATTTGGCTTTACCACGAAGGGACTTGCTTGGAAGTTCCAAAGATCAATTTCTAGGCTAAAATTCCAAGCGGCGACCTTGGTCCAGATATTCTGGAACAGGTTGGGGAGAGAAACGGCTGCAAGGAGGGCCCTCCGACCAACAATTTGACCTCATTTCACATCTAAATTTCTCTGGCAGTCCCTTTCTCTCTCTAGATCTGATTCAGGGTACTGAACAAAGGAGCCAGATAGGAGGAAGCAGATTTTTAGCTCCTCGAAGGAAAGGCGCCAACGTGAAACAGGGGACGCCCTGAAAAAAAGGGAACCGGCTCCGTTGTTGAGACCCAGGTGGGCGGAGCTCTGGAGGTATTGCACTTCGGATCAGGGCTCGGTAACAAATTCCTGGTGAAACGCGGGAACATCTGGCACCTGGAGGTGTGTGAGAACAGTCTGGCTTGCAGATTACAGGTTCAAGGATCGTGGGGTAGGGGAACGGTTGTGTTCCCGGGGCATCTGCGGATTCCACGAACGCCAGCCATTCAGCCTTGGTGGAAGGAACTCTTGGAAGGACGAGCTGCATCTGGCCGGTTGGGTGAGTCGTTACTCCATTAACTGTCAGGGTAGGCAGGGGCTGAGCCAAGGATGGGTGTTTGTTCAGCACGTCTAGGGTGTCCCACCCCAGCAGACATCCCCAGGGATTCTCCATTGGGCAAGATCCTGGCCAATTGGGGTGGGCTTGCATCGAAAAACATGGTGCAGGCCAGGTTGGGCTAACTCAGCGCGCATAAGTGACCCCTTGTGGCCCTTGAAGGGGGAACAGCTTGCCCCCCCCCCCCCCCGCTTGAGTCGCCGAATTCGGAGTGTTGACCTAAGGTGACTCGCCATGGGGAGGGCAGGTGGTTCCAGCTTGCTTATGCCGCAATGTTCATGGCCCTAAGCCAGGGAGAGAATTGGAGGGGGTCGGGGGTCCACGTCTTCCCATGCAGAGATTTGGGCTCCAAAAACAACCCCCCCCCCAAAGATTCCTCTCTAGACCCTTTCCCCTTACCCCCTCCTCCAGAGGATTTTCTGGACACATTTGCTTGCCCTCTCCCCCACCCCATCAGCCCCCCCCCCCAAGAAATTCCCCTCCAGAGAGTTCAGCCCAGTCTAACGTGGAGGAGGGCTCCCAGCTCCCTCCCCTCGCATCCCAAAAACACACTCGATCCAAAACACTGTTCCTCTTCCCAACACACACACACTCAACTATTCTTCGCCTCTCCACCCCCCCCCCCCAACCGAATCCCTCTAAGCCTTTTCCCATTCCAAGACTCCTTCCCCCTTGCGGCCCCCTCCCTTAATCTCTCCCCCTCTTCCTCTCGCTCATCCTTTTGGCCAGAGGAACAGGGGGAAAGGAGGGGCCGTGGGGAGATGAGGACCATCAGGGGAAGGAGGAATTGACTGTTCAGAGACCATAAAACATCCATTGCCATCCTCTGTTTTATCTGAAGCCTGAATATTGGGTCAATAGTTTTCCAAAAAATTATTTTCCCCTCTCTCCCTCCCTTTCAAAGCAATTTGCTTCTGAATTTTTGAGTCACAGTTCAATCCCCTTTTTCCCTCTTCTTTTCTGTTTGTTTTCAAAACATTACCCATAACTCCAGAAACTCCCCAAAGATCCAAGAGGAACATAAATTTTTAGACTGACAATTTGCATTTTTGTGGGTTACAATTTGCAAGTGGGATCTTTGATCTGGCATTCTTTCAAAATCGTCAGGTCACATCTTGAAGTTAGCTCAAACTAAAGGGTCCTGTGTCCCCAAAGACTCCTTTCCCTTTTTCCTTTTTTTCTTTTCTTCACCCAATCCCTTTGGGCAACCCTGCAAAACCCCTCCCCTTTTTGAATCTCTCTCTCTCGCTCTGCCCCTCTCCCCTCTCTGGGGGTTATTGTGTATCTTTGGAAAACCTTCCATCTTCAGGGACTGGCTGAATCCTGCCTGGGGCTTCCCTGTTCTCTGAGTAGTATTCTTTGTTTGTTGCCTTGATTTTGGAGTTTTGTCTGTCCTTTAAATATGGGGGACCAAGTTTGGTTCCTCTTTCTCATGGTTTTCTTCCTTGAGCTATCCTTTCTGTTTCTCTCTCTCCCTCTTGTTTGCTATTTCTTGAATGACTGTGTATACAATGGGTTAGGGGTTTTACTAACACTCTCTCAGTATAAAAGGGACCGTTGGAAAATGTAGAATGGGAACCCTGGCACCCCACATGGAAGGCACCCCACTCCGACCTGGACTACCAGGACCATCATCCGCTCCTGTGGCTATAAAGGGACTCTGAGAAACCCAGCTCAGATAAGGCAAGAGCAACCAGTGGGGTGCCATCACGGTGATGAGGCCCCCACCCATCAGCTGGTTCTAATCCCTGGCAGGGGTCGTAAGACTGACCCTGAGCAGAAGAACACCCCCCTTCAACTGCAGGGAGGAAAGGGCGCCCCCACGAGACCAGGAGAAGGCTGGCAGGTAAGGGCGACCCCCCCTCACCTGAGAAGAGGCGGCAGAGGCTAAAGGTGTGTCCCCATGGAGCCACGAACAGGACCCTCGCTGTTGGTCGCTGGGTCAGGCGCGAGTGGGGAGCCCTAACATGGCTGCGAGGGTGCCAGAGGAACCTTCAGTATTGAAGATGTCCCAGAAGGTATGAATGATTTATTTCCATTTTTTTTCCTCCTTTTTTTTCTTCCTTATAAAATTAACCCTCCGCACTTAGGGTCTTGGGGGAAGGGGAGTGGGGAGGGGACACGTGATCTCTTTTCTTTGCTGTCTTGAGGCATTCTCTATCCCTTGGACCCCCCTTCCCGGGTGGAGGTGCTGGACCTGGCTGTGGTCACTAGGAGGCGCCTGGTGAAGATGGCATCCCGACCTCCTCGAAGTCCTCCTGACCTCCTACACCGCTTGCAAGGTGCTGGAATCCGTGCCAGGATCCATCAAGAGTGCTCTGGAACCAGAACCAGCCCCCACCAGCGGCGAGGAAGACAAAGACCTGTGGACTGCTGACCTGGGAGACGACCTGAGGGTGTTGTTCCGGAAAACACCTCCTCAGGGCCTGCCGCCCGCAAACTGTCCTGACCCACACCCTCCCGCGGCCTGGAGAAAGACCAAACGCCAGAGACAAAAGCACAAGACCCCCTCCAAGGACCCCTCCAAATCCCATCCTCCTAGCACCACGGGAACACCCCTTTTTGGACCTACAAACATTTGACAGCTCAATTTGACAGCTGTCAAATCCGCCTGCCAGCTGATCGGCTCTCACTTCAACCCCCACTCAGAGGGGCCGGCACTACGATTCCGCTGGGAGCTGTCCATGGTACTACCTCAGGAGCTGTGAGTTCTAATTTTCTCTCTATTTTTTCCCTCTCTGTTCCTTCCCTACCTTTCACCGCTGGGAGCTGTCCAGCGTGCTAACCCTAAAAATGCTAACCCTAAAAATGCTAACCCTAATTCTCATTGTTTCTCTAACCCTCCCTGTCAATTTCTCCTCTTTCTAGCTGTAATCCTTTCTTCTAATAATAAGCTGCTGCTGGTCGCATTTGCCCGCTCTGTTCCAAATTTGTCGCAAAAAGAACCCTTCGAACCCCTCTCAGCAGATGGCCATGCTGCCGCTGAGAGGTTACAATGCTTATGTGGTAGGGCAGGGGCGAAATGGGCTCCTCCCACTTCGCCCCGCCCTCCCGAGTGGGGTTATGATGACTGAAACCCCGGCTTTTAAATTAATTTGAACTCGCAGCGGAGAGTTCCGCAGATCACTCACCAAAAGGGAACGGAACGGGACCGCAGCAGACTATTATTAAAAGATCTTTTTTTCTTCACTTTCCCCTTCCCTGCACTATGTAACAAATCCCCCAATAAAAGTAGCATTTATTTTAACAGTAACACTCTCTATCTGGTTATTTTGTGTCATTCCCTGACTCCTTCCTTTGCATGTAATTTCTCTCTCTCTCTCTCACTAACCCGTCTGATCTTTAAAACCCTGGCGGAGGCTTCTCCGCCATAGGTTAATACGGCGGACGGTACAAATTGGCTCATATCTTTATCAAAATTACCCCTAGCACACTCATCTTTTAGTCCTAACCCTTTTTAAGGCCCCTGACTCAAGGACCACCAGCGGAACCGAAATCGGTCCAGTTCTCGGCACCTCAACAGCTGACTGTCAAACGGGACCGACTGCTCCTTTCAAGCCAAACTGCTGCCTTATCCCGGACTTTCCTCTCCCCGCGACCCGCGGAATGGTTTTAAGAGATCCCTAGCCCCTTTCTGTGAACTGGGGATGGGGGGATCGCTCTCTCGCTGGGGAGACATAGTTCTCCAAGGACCCTCACCCTCTCTACAGCTGCCAGGGGGTGCCCGGACGGGCGCCCTCCACGTTTCATTCATACCTTCATAATTTTATGAAGGAGAAGAACACTCTTCCCCAGACCTATCCCTGGACTTATGAAATCTTATACTTCCCAAGACTGCAACCCACATGTGCCCCTTCCCCATGCCATCTCTATGAATTCCTTCATCACAGATGAACTCTTTTTCCTCATGTATCCGTGAATTTTCATATTCTATGTACCTGGACACCCTCATGACTCACTGTTGTATGGATTTCTAAATCGTTGGGCTAACTTCATGAATTGTGAAATCATGCTGCTAGAACTCCACTCCTATGACTTTCCATATTGGGTTCCCCAGATGTTGTGAACTTCGTTCTTATCAAATGTTTTCAATTGTTTATATCATTCATGATTCCCCTTTATGCAATGTAACCCACCTTTATGGATTCTCCCTTGCTTCCTTGAAATCTATCTATCTGCCTATATGTATTTGTACTCTTTGGGATCCCCGGAAAATATGTGTTTTTCCCAGCTGGGTTTATGTTCCAACTTTATTTTAATTTTCATTCTATTTCATATAATTGTCAAATCATGAAATCAAATGGGAAATATTTTGACCCCAACATGAACCCCTGCTCCTATGACCCAGGCTTCCTTTCCCAAAAAAACAAAAGGATAATCTGCCACAGCTTAACCCAATCTAATTCAGATTGCATGGACAATATAAGGCTTGAGTCACCAAATTCGGAGTATAGTCCTAAAGGTGATTCAGCCCCCAGAGCAAACATTGTCATATCCCAGGAAATTCCAGGACACCTCAGGAAGGCGCCCTGTGGAGCCTGTCAATTTTGGCTCATCAACACCCATCACCACTTCCCCTCTGACACCCCAAGGCATATCTAAAATCTGTGAACGTGACAGGAACCCGGACATCCTTGATGGGTGCCATTAATTCCTTTAGAAATCGGTCTGGCAGGAGTTAATCTGATATTTCCTGCCCTGGCACTTCATTGTTTCAATAGCTCCCGCCTCCTCCTCTCTGATTGGCCCGAGTGGGGACAAAAAGCGGCTCCCCATTGGGCCAGCAGAGCAAGGCGGGAAACGAAAGCCCGCCTCGTTCAGCCTTCTAGCCTATCCGCGATCAGATGGGCGGGGGAGCGGGGCGGGAAATTCAAAGGGCTGTCAGACCGAAACATTGTATAAATATGGCTTTATTTTGAATGTATGTTACGCTAGTAGACTGAATGATTGCGACTAGTGTCCTTTTCAGCTGAATCGCTCAATAAAGACTCCTTGGCGGATTTTCCTTCAACTTTGGCGGACCTTCTTCATTTCGGCTCCAGGTTGTATTGCGGTTCATATTCTCTTATTGGCTCCGCCAAGGTCCGTTCTCTCAGGACCGGATCGGCTCTCCCCTTAAGGGGCCCGATCCCCTAGAAACGCGGTCGACAACACACTCAGAAGCTGTTGAAGACTATACATAAGTTTAGCTATTGTCAAATCTTTCTAAGTTAATATTTATAGCAGAACACTGCTGAAAGCTAAGGCATGGTCTCTCTACGACCTCATCATATGGGCCTAGAATTGGAGGCATACACTGATGCAGCTCTGGTCACCCATGGAGCCAGCTGGCTCCCATCAGACAATGTTGTGCCGGCTCTGTGGGTGAAGGTGGAACCAGCATGCCATGGCGGCAACGTGGGATGCTTCCTTTGTTGCCGCATGCTCATGCTTCCCCCAGTGTAATCGCTCTCCCGGAGATGCAGGCGATGTGGGTGAGGCATGGGCACTGAATTCCCCATGCCTTGAGGCAAAGCGGAGCGCTGCCACCTCCTGCCACCAGCTATCTGATGAGAAAGCTCTTGGTGAGATTTCTAAAACACTGCTGCTACTGAGAAATAAAATATAAACACAGCCGTAGAACTGTATGGAATGTCTGATACACTTGCAGGCCGAATACTGCCATTCTAACCTTCTTATTAAAAAGAAAAAAAAAATCTGTAGCATGCCATCCATGGCATGTCTATGTGTTCTCCTGCATCTACCTTATCAGCCTTTGATGCCAAGACTGCATATACACAGGAGAATTTGATCAGCAGCAGCCCAGCCAAACGTATTAGCAACTGAGTCCCGAAACATTATGCCAGAGCAGTTTATGTGCTTATAAAGTCAGAGAAATACATACTAACCTTAAACACAATGCCCAAAATTTCTAAAAGGAATATGCTTAGTACTGGTTTTTATAGCAGAACTCTTACTTGCAGGCTTTGTGAAAATACATCATCTCGTTGGTGCAGTCTTTTCTCCAAGTCTTTTACTACAGTGGCTTTGTGATCTCTAATCGAATCCTCTGTTGCCAAATGGGAAGTCCTGTGATTTCTCTTCACTGTTCCCTGATTTCCTCTGAAAAACAAAACACTGCTTTAATTTATTTTTTATCACAGCATTTTCTTAATGTTAATGAGGATGATGATGATGATGACTACTGTTGTTAAGAATGTTTTTATTACCATCACAGTCAGCATGGTATTCCTCAGCTAAAAAGGTTCAGGAAAGATTAATTTTTTTAAATAGTTGGACAAAACATAAACTCTTAATTGTAAAATACACTGTGTATACTCATATTTATGTCTAGAAGTTTTAGTTTAAAAATGAGCCCCAAAACCTGGGTCAACAGGAATTTTTCACATACCAGTCACCATCATGGAACTACTATGGCTTTTCCAGCAGCAAATCTTCACTGGCCTAGCAACAAAAAGGATGAAAGCCCAACTCTTTACCTCTGGGTCTGACTGGGCAAAAAAGAATTGAGCCCATAGAGAGATAGGTATAAATCCAATTATAAATCACAGATAGAATAGAATTACTGTATCAAAAGAACCTACATTAGTATCTGTGTACTGAGTTTCCATTCATGCACTGGCTTTATTCTAGTGGGGACAAGCAATTCTGTGTCGGTCCAAGCCCCCATCTGACGTGAAAGACTTGGGAGAATGGTGTAGACCAATGGTTCTAAAACTCTAGATGTCCTTTAGATATTTAGGACTTCAGTTTTTAGAGTTTCTAATCATTGACAATGCTGGCTGTGACATCTGGAAGAGGAGGCTCAATACTATTAAAAGGCCAAACAAGAAGAACTCAGATCATAGCATGAAAAGAAACTGAAAGGTCCAGTAAGATCAGCTCAGCAGGAAAGTACTTTCTCTAATAATAATAATCTGCACGCATCATCCGAAAATACATCACACAGTCCTAGACACTTGGGAAGTGTTCGACTTGTGATTTTGTGATATGAAATCCAGCATGCCTATCTTGTTTGCTGTGTCATACAATAAAATAATAATAATAATAATCATAATCATCATAATCATCACAATCATCATCATCATCATCATCATCATCATATCATTTATATCCCGCCACAATCTCCTCGAAGGGACTTGGGAAGGCTCACAAAAGCACTCCAGAGTGCAGCATATAAAATAAACACGGTACTGAAGTATAAAAACAGTAATGCATAATATTATAGCAACAACTTAGGATTTCTAACTTTAAATTCTTAATATCTATCCATATGATTGTAGTCAAAGCATTACAGAGACATTACAGTCTGACTTGGCCACGGTAGTCCACGCTCTGGTTATATTCCAAATAAATTACTGCAACTACTACATGGGGTTACCTTTGAAGACTGTTCAGAAGCTACAATTGGTCCAATGGACCGCAGCCAGATTGCTCACTAGAGCTGCGTACAGGGAGCACACAACCCCCCTGTTGTGCCAGCTCCACTGGCTGCCAGTTTGCTACCAAGCACAATTCAAAGTGCTGGCTTTCAGCCTATAACTCCCTAAATGGTTCTGGCCCAGTTTACCTGTCCAAATGTATCTCCTAATAACCATTTTGGAGTTTAAAATTGTCTGGGGAGGGGCCTGCTCTCGGTCCCGCCTGCTTTGCAGGTGCAACTGGCAGGGACGAGAGACAGGGCCTTCTTGGTGGTGGCCCCATGGCTATGGAACTCCCTCCCCAGGGAGATCAGATCAGCCCCCTCCCTCTTGGTCTTCTGCAAGAAAGTGAAGACATGGCTCTTCGACCAAGTTTTTGAAAACCTGGTGCAGCAATAGACATGAAAGACTCAGAATATGACCAGTAGAACGGCCCGGACCTTGATCTTGGATCACGTGATGCTGATGGTTTTAACTGTATTTTATTGTAAATTAATGTGTATTTTAAATGACTTTTCTGTAATTCTTTGTAATTGGTTTAAATGGCATTGAATTATTGTCATGTTGTAAGCCGCCCTGAGTCCCCTCCGGGGTGAGAAGGGCAGGGTAAAAGTATAGTAAATAAATAAATACAGGAAAAGGCAAATTTTAAAATAGGATAAAATGTAAACAAAACAAAACGATGTATCCATAGATTTCAGAGAACACTTCTATTACCCAGGAATGTGCCCAGAATAACAAAGTTTATTTTCCGTTAAAAGAGTTCAAGGGAATTCACTTCTTCAGCCTAACTACCTAGCATTCGTACATAATCAAAATGGGTGCTTGGTTAAGAGATTGTCCAGTTTCCCATAACACTACTGAAGAGGACTAAAGGTTAGATTCTGAGATATGGTACCATAAGGTGATTAAATTACCTTAAAAATAATGTTATTTTACATGATATTGCACAGAGGCTTCTGGAAAGCTTTGAGGAAGCCTTTCACAACTATTCCTTCATAATCCAGAATCCATATTAGACCGCCTTGAGTCCCCTTCCGAGTGAGAAGGGTGGGATACAAATATGTGAAATAAATAAATAAATAAATAAATATTCCATATATGGTTTCTGTGAACAAACCTTTCAGTGTGGGATCCCTTGTGAAAGATATTTTGCTCCCCAAATAAAAATGGTGCCCCTGGCCTCATCCAAATTAAGGCATATAGGTAAAGGATTTCCCCTGACATTAAATCTAGTTGTGTCTGACTCTGGAGGTTGGTGCTCATCTCCATTTCTAAGCCGAAGAGCCGGCATTCTCCATAGACACATCCAAGGTCATGTCGCTGCATGACTGCAGCCACTGCATGAAGCACTGTTACTTTCCCATTGGAATGGTACCTATTGATCTACTCATATTTGCATGTTTTCAAACTGCTAGATTGGCAGAAGCTAGGGCTAACAGCGGGAGCTCACCCTGCTTGCCGGATTCGAACCGCTGACCTTTTGGTCTGCAAGTTCAGCAGCTCAGCGGTTTAACCCACTGTGCCACCAGGGGCTCCTGTGATTAATCTACCTGTAATAGGGGCATATAATAGCACCCAAACCCAGTGTGATGTCGTAATTTGCTTGTGATTACAACTTTGAAGCCTAGAGATCAATACTTTTTCAATGCATGCTCAGTCATGGAAATCACTTGGGCAAATTGCATTCTCTTAGTCTGAGGGGAAGGCGAAAGCAAAGTCCTATGAACAAATTTTGCCAAGTAAACCCTGTGACAGATTCATATTGGAAACAACTTGAAGGCAAACAACAACCAGGTAACTTATTACATTGGCTATTGAATGCCATGCATTATGGCAAATCTATGGGGTCCCGGCGGGGGGCATAGAGAACCTGTCACCCCACGCCCCGCATTGCCCGACTCACTGCTGGCCCCATCCTACGGGGGGAAGTGTCCGCTGCCTGGCTTCCTCCCATTGTTTCAAAGACAACACAGGAAACCTCCCGTGTTGCTGCATCATCCCCTTTTGCCATGGAGCCCAGCTGGAAGTAGATGTGCATTGTGTAATGGGCTCCATGGCAAAAGGGGAAAGCAAGCGGTGTATGATGGACAAATTGCCCCATCTTTGAGGTTGTAAGTCAACTTATTTTGGTAAATGAAATATAAAGAAAAACCAGAGTCAATTTTCCCCTACTTGGCACTAAAACTACAGAAAGAAGAAATTACATAAGTAACAATTTGGTGCCTTTTCATGAAACCCTACATCATATCTCTGGGACAGAAGTCTTACCCTACCTAACAGTAGGGCTCCATACCTTCATAATGGCTTATTAATTCTGATCTAAACATGCAGCATTTGAGTCACTTACACAGCTGGTGCACTTTTAGGCAGACCCATGGCATTCTTTGGGGGAGTTGAAGGAAGTGAAGGAAGGACAGAACTAAGGAAGGCCACTGGGTTTTGAATCCGACCAGTTGGAGAGAGAGGCGTAGAAGGCACGTTTTGGGGCTGGAACTGGTTTGTGCTGGATACAGAAAGCAATAGTGGTGGCAACACAGTTTCTTTGGGACTTGTAAGAAGTTGCTCCGTTTGGTTCATCATCCCTCCTGAGGACTTTGTCTGGGATGGTGGAGGAGATCCTAAGAAGCTTTCCTTGTTGGCTGTCCTCTGGGTTCCTTGAGATACATTGGTGAAAGAAGGCATTGGGGAGCTGGAAGGGGAGCTGACTGCTGCAAGACTGCTCTGAGATGACAGGAACTGCTTAGGCCGGGTATAATTGAATGCCTGTGTTGGAGGGGCCTTATTCTGCTTGTATGCTGCAGATGAAGGTGGTGGTGGTGATTGCTGCTGTTGGTTAGGCAAAGGAGAAAAGTTTGGTGTGGCAAAATTGAACAATGTCTCTCGTGGAGGCGGGGGAGATGGCTGCTGAATTTGTTGTTGCTCCAGCATGACCTGGTTGTGCAGCTGTTTTAGCTGGGTAGGATCCCTGTACACACAAAAATAAATAAATAAGGGATACAATCCCTGTTATGATCTGGAGGGGATCATCTAAGAGATTAGAGACACTACTTCTGAAACAAATTAAGATTATAATTTTCCAAAGAACACTAGGCGCAAGTCACTTCTGGGGATCAGTGGGCTCCCACTGGAGGCTGCCACACTGTTGACATTTGCTAAAGACTCCCAAAGTTGGTGCTGCCACTGATAGCTGAGAAGCTCAACACATTGGGTTGGACTATTAATTCACAAGTAACTCTTCTACTACTCTTTGCTCATGAAAACTGCTACATGTACAAAAGGAAATAGAATTTTATGAAATAAAATGGCAAGACTGGCCAAAGATTTTTAGCTGCTTATAGTGGACAAGATGGCACCTTCCTCTATTCCATGTACAACATCTGATGAGACAATTAGTTGAGTCTGGTTTTAACACTACAAATAGGCACTGTCCTCCCTCACATGAGTCCAGCTTCTTCATTCACCACATAGCACCTGCTGTCTTCTGCTTAATTATAAGGTTAGTTTTACAGAGATCAATACTTTTGTCTTCATTTCTACAAAGGCAAAAAAAAAATGTAATACTACGAGGAAAGAGAGAGCTTGGACCTCCTTGGAAGGAAAATTAATGACCCATGACTTTTCCTATACCCAGACAAGATTCCTATTTTTCAAGATGGTACAACCATATATTAAACACTTATGCAATATTTTCACCACTGAGTAAAGAGGAACACAATTACTTAGTCATTTATGAGTTCTTAGTTTTCACACAGAGGAAAATATTGTATTTTGTATTTTTAATTAAACATTAGAGAGTCAGTATAAAGTAGTGGTTTGAATGTTGGACAGAAAGACCAGATTTAAATCCCCACTTAGGCATAGAAAACTTCTTGGTGATCTTGGGTAAGTCAAAGTGTGTTGGACTAAGAAGGTGGCAATGGCAGAGTGTGGTTGGTAAAGTAGAACCAAGAAAACACATATTCCACTTCATCACATAACTTACATTCCATTGAGTTGTACACTTAAAATCTGGTATTCCACTGGGTTAACTAAATTCGTTTTGGTTAAAGTGCAGTTTTTGAGTCTTTTAAATGTTGAGGGCAGCATTTTTTCCAACGTATCAGGAAGAGGTGAGGAAATTGATATTTCTCAAAACTCTGGATGTTTTGCCAAATTTCTAATGAAGTAGCATTCATTACTCTCAGATTAGGATCACCCAATTTGTGAGAGGAGAAATTGGGAGAGGAGTCAAAATAAACTTTTTTGGGGAATTTCCTTTTGCTCTCCAAGAAGGAAGGTTTGGTTGTAAGCTACCCCATAACACTTCTACTTTGCAAAAAAAAAAATAATAACCTTTTAGGGTACCTTTATTCCTTCCTTCCATGATTTGTCTGTGTCCTGTGTTGGGAGGGCCAGTGCTGCTGCCTTTCCAAATGGGTTTCCCTCCCATCCATTTTCTCTCTCTCCCTCCCTGCTCTTGGGAATTGTGGGAGTTGCAGTCCAAAAGACCACCAGAGTCCCTGATGTTGCGTTCCAAATGGGTTTTCCTCCCATTCTTTTTCTCTCTCTCTCCCTCCCTGCTGTTGGGAATTATGGGAGCTGAAGTACCAAAAAGCACGGAGAGGGATGGTGGGTGGGGCCAGATGTCTGCAGTGTGGAAACCTCTTCATTGAAAAATACTCAAGACAACTGAGTGCACTAAACAGTGTGATAAAAATTAGGGAAAAACTGTTTTATTATGAAATGGAGTTAGACTGAACTCTCTTCTTCTGAACACTTCTGAACACTTTCCAGCGTAATCTGATGAAGTCCATTCAGAGCAAATTAACCATTCAAATCTAATACTCTTTCTGACATTGCTAAAGCTTTTCAAATGTCTTTTTACTCACAGCTTTGGTTTAGCCAGCACAGGAGGTGGCTCCTTTGAAGGGGAGGTTGGCTCCTGAATTTTAAATATTTGTCCGTTCAACTTGTCTGGGAAGCTATTTGGTCTGATTTGATTTCCAGGTCCTCCACCATCTTCTGATGACGCTTCACTTCCTTTATCATCTTCTGGCAACTTAAAGTGCACATGAAGTCCAGCTTTTGAACTTGACCGGGGCTCGTTGTGATTGATAAGAACTCCTTCCAGTTTAGGTTTGGGTGTGTGATCCACCAATGGGAGGGAAGGGACAGGTGCTGAAGGTGTGTGCTCAGCAGCAAACAAACTTATGGAACTTACACTATGAAGAACAGCATTATTGTTCTGGTCCTCAGGTCCTGGAATAGTAAGCATCACATTGTGTTATTAAAGAAAGCAGTGGCACCTCCAGAAATAAAGTATTTGTAGAGAGAGTAGGCAAAGAAATGACAACATACATTTTCGGTTGTTAAATCTCTATCATGTTTGATAATTTAAAGAAAGAAGAAATATTGGGAAACAGAGGACAAACTGCCATTGTTTTCCCTCAGTCACTTCCCCTTTGGTGTAACCTGTCATCCACATAAATGAAAATGAACTACAAAGTCATCTATTGATCCAGAAATCTGAATTGTGAAGTCTTGTTTATGGGTGTACCTGATTAGAAAATACTACAAGATTCCTTTTCAAACTGATCCAGTTTAATACAGATAGATAGATAGATAGATAGATAGATAGATAGATAGATAGATAGATCATTAAAAGCCTGTTTTTTAAGAAATCACACTGGAATTAATGCATTTAAGAAATGTACAAAAGTTCAGTTTAACCATTTGCTTAATCTAAAATGTTTTCCATGTTAGCTGAAGCTCAGCTTACATATTGATATGTCCCAAATTATTTTACAGAAGTTATTGATTGAACACTTGCCTTTTACAGTTAGATGAGCTGAACTGGAAACTGTCCCATATTTATTGCTTGCTGTACAAGTGAAACTCCCAGAATCTTCGGAAAATACCTCAGCAATGACCAATGTGCAAATTTCCTCTAAAAACAGCAACAAATTAGTGCACATTTTCCCTCAAATCAAATGTGACATATCCATTAATAAAAAAAACCCAAAGGCATCAGATCTTATTTGATCTTGGAAGCGCAGGGTCAGCTCTGATTAGCACTTTGATGGGAGATCACCTATGAAAATCAGGTGTTGTATTTCAGAAGCAGGAACTGGCAAAACCACCACTGAAGACTCCTTACCTAAGAAAACCATATGAAGGATTGTGACTTTCAAACAAGATGGTCAATAGGTTACTGATCTATCTGTTTTTCTTTCTTAAAAATAATTTAGTTAGATGTAGACAGGTTGATAACTGAACGCTCTGCTATCATGTGCTAATCAGATCTCAGATTCCCCTGAGCTAAGGAGAAAACATTATTTCTACTTCCTTTTAATTTCATGGAAAATGAAATGCTTTCTCCTATGTTGGGGTATACAAATGACAAAAATACAACTTCTGATTCAAAATATTTTGTAATGTGTACCAGACTTTGAAGCTTTCACTTAAGAATCAGAGATGCACAAGCTATACTGTTCTGTCTGCTTTGTTGCTGTTGACAACAGCAACGTCTAAATAACACACAAGGGTGTGATCTAATGCATGCTTAAACCTTTTAAAAAGTCTCACTGATTTAAATCTTCTCTCTGGAAAGCAAGGCCCAGTGTTTTTGGTGGAAAGGGACATGTCCACTTTAAGGTGAGCACTCTTGGTATTCTTTGGCAGGTGGCATAACACCTGTCACTTCTGGAGGAATAGCTTGTTCGTGCTGTTTTTAGAGCCTTCTCTCACCTCCCTGTCAATTGAGGGAAATGGCTCACAAGAATATGGCATTTTATGGTGGTGGGGTCTCTTTGTGCCTTTTCATTCAGCTCTGACTGCCAATATTTTGCTCTGGTCATGAAGGCCCTGAAAATCTAGCCAGCATGAGGATTCACCTCTCAGAGGAAGAACCCTCAGTGTGGCATTCTCCAGTTTCAGAGGAGAAATGTTTGCAGAGATGCTCTCATATTTCATGAGTAGGGCGGGAGCTGGAGGGGTTAAGAGAGAATAACTGGCATGGCCTGAGGTGTGACACAATACTTACCAACTGGCAAGTTTTAGATAAAAATAGGACAACCCGACATCATCTGGAATACATTTGGCTTCAAAGAAAAGAAGATCTTAATACCAACTGCTTAATTCATTTCTAGCCTGGGAAAAGAACCTTCAGATCTGAAATATAGGGGATATCAGAAGCTTTTATCCTTCTTCTTTTGGGGAAATTATTGGTGTTGTTTGGGTTTCAATATTTGAGGATGCAATCCTGTACCTGCATACTCCATGCTACTGAATTAAGTGATGTCTTTTTGTGAGTAAATCTATGTGTGGCTGCATTACAAATCACTAACCATGGCACCTTCTGTACATTTTCTGCAAGTGAATCAGGACTCATATTAGTCTATATCATTCATTTGTGGAACATTTTGTGAGTGATATAATTGACTTTTCACATGCATTAAAATAAAGGATTATGCCTACCTGGCTCAGACATAGAACGAGGTTCTAAAGAAGAGAAAAAGAAACATCATCCAATTCAATATTTATTTCAATACACATATTGTCTTATAAGAAAATTAGATATTAACTCGTTATCTGTATATTGGAGGTGGGAATCATTTGGTTCTCCAGTATTTTGGACTCTAACTCCCAGAAATACATGATTTGCTGATTTTTGCTTACAATTATTTTATTTAACCCCCCCCCCCCCAATGAAGTCGACTGAATTTTACTTGGTGGTTGGTTGATATTATTAACTCTTGTTTTATTGTCTTACTGTGTTTCATTTTCTTTGTATATTGTTCAATGTATTTATGCTGTTGTTTTTGTAAATTGTGCTAGTCGGGCCTTGCCCCATATGAGCCGCCCCGAGTCCCCGTGGGGAGATGGTGGCGGGGTATAACTAAAGTTTTATTATTATTATTATTATTATTATTATTATTATTATTATTATTTTACTGTACTGCATGTACATTTTCCCTTTTCTCGAAAACCTCAGATTTCCTTGGCCCTGGATCTTCCAGTCCTATTCTGGCCAGCCTCTGGTCACAAACATTTATGCTGTTTCAGTCTATGGTTTATCAGAGATTGTGTGAATCTGTTCTACATTTTAAACTGAATTTTAAGGGAGCTATCTGAGGAGGAGTTATCTGAGGATCTGAACTTCAACATCTTAGGTAGCACCCATAAACTTTAGGCTCGAGCATAGAACTGGTTTACTGCTCCACTGATAACGAAAGCCATGGGTCCCTACTGAACTTGCCATAACTTTCTGTTGCATTGCCCATTCGAAATAAAGTTTATAACATTCTTCAAACATACTTTTCTGTAATATTCGGAAGTCTGGAGAATCTTCTATTAATGTTCCTTCTCGGTACCACTCAACCTTTGGAGAAGGTGCTCCCTTTACACGGCATTCAAACACAACCAGCTGACCCTCAGAGGCAGATATGTTCTGTAGCATCTAACACAAAAATATACCATACAGTCATATTAAATTTTTTGGAATTAAAGTTGAGAACAATTGAGTTCAAAGTGTTGTTTATTTTTAAAATATGCAAAGTACTCTAAGTTTGTAAGATTCTAGAATAGCATGTATGTGACACATTAAAAGACAAATATGTCTTACACTTTCAAATTAGATGCATTTTTGCTACCATCAGACCAACAAAAATAGTCCTTTAACCAAAGAAATAGACTATAAAATATAAAGTAATCATTGAGCAAAATTAACATTTACATTTAGCATTCCAATAGCACTCAAGGTTGATTCTAACTGTATTTTCTCGAAAAAATAGCACTTCTTTGTACATCCATAATTCATTTCTCCTATCAATATTACTTGGACAAGGATTTCTTCTGGTTTTTTTTAAAAAAAGCTTTATTGGATGAGGTTTAAAACATGTGCAGGTTTTTATATGGGTTGAGCCTTCCTTATTCAGATATCCAAAGTCTAAAATATCCCCAAACTAGAAATCTTTTTCCACCAGTCACCCACTTCTGCATTTAGATCAGTGGTTCTCAACCTGTGGGTCCCCAGATGTTTTGGCCTCAAACTCCCAGAAATCCTAACAACTCCTGGTAAACTAACTGGGATTCTGGGAGTTGTAGGCCAAAACACCTGGGGACCCACATGTTGAGAACCACTGATTTAGATAAAGGGGGCTAGTCACATGTCTGGCAGCCATTGAGTTTTTCCATCAAGGAGCCTTGACAGGTGAAACACAGAGGGTAGGGAGGAAGATGCTTCCATGCTCACTGTTCACCTGATTAATGGAATTGCATAAAGGACTGGGAATGGCTACAAAGGTGTGTGTCAAATAACCCCCATTAGCTACTGCCTGTATACAGTACAACCGGAAGAGAATAAAAAGATTCATGGGACCAAGGGTAAGGGGAATTTTCCTATCCCTACCTGATTACTTTGCTAAAGGGTGGAAAGTACGAGGGTTGGATGAAAAGTAATGCCTCCACCTTCATAACTCCTCAACAGATGGCAGTACTGGTATGTGGCAGGTATTGGCTTGTTCAGTAGACTCTCTTCTACAGTTCCATTTATTGGGAGGCCTTAGCATTGAACGGTTGTGTTGTTAAAGTGCGAAGTATGAAATTCTGTGCAGACGGTTGGTCAATGCAACTTAAGCAACGTGCAGTCATTGAATTCTTGACAGCAGAAGGTGTCACCTCAAAGGAGATTCACCAGAGAATGCAAGCTGTTTATGGTGATTGTGTTGATGTGAGTACTATGTATCATTGGGAGAGTAAGTTTAAAGATGTTGAGGTGGGAACATCTGATTTGCGTGACAAACAAAGAGTTGGATGTCCTGTGACAGCAACCACCGAGTTTCACAAGTAAAAGGTTGACAGATTGATTCAGGACAATCATCGTATCACTCAGAAAGAAATTTCAAGCATAATCGGCATTTCACAAGAACGTGTGGGTCACATTATTGCTTTGCTTGGCTATCGGAAGTTCTGTGCACGATGGGTACCCAGGATGCTGACGCCTGAATTGAAAGCGCACAGACTTGAAATTTGCCAGGAACTCCTCTCGCGTTACGAGAATGAAGGTGACACCTTTCTCCATTCAATTGTGACAGGAGACGAAACGTGGGTACACCATTCTAACCCGGAGATGAAGCATCAGTCTATGGAATATCGACACAAAGACTCGCCCCAGAAAAAGAAATTCAAGACACAGCTCTCAGCTGGAAAAATCATGGCAACACTGTTCTGGGATACAAATGGTGTTATCCATGTTGATTTTCTTGAACGTGGAACAACAATAAATTCAGAGCGTTACATCACAACGCTGCGAACTTTGAAACGACAGCTAACAAGGGTCTGAAAGGAAAAGAGAAATATTTTCCTGCAACATGACAATGCCAGACCACACACTTCACATGCCACCACAGCAGAACTTCAGAGACTGGATCTCACCACCGTATGGCATCCTATATACAATCCAGATTTAGCACCGTCTGATTTCCACCTGTTCCTGATAATGAAAGAAGATCTGCTGGGACATCATTATGCTTCTGATGAAGATGCTGAGAGAACTCTGAGACTCTGGTTGTGGAAACAGAATGTTGACTTCTTCTGTGACGGCTTCAGAAAACTTGCTCATTGTTGGCAGAAATGTATCCAATTGTTTGGTGATTATGTGGAAGAGTGAATAGTGGTAGTTAAAGAGCACATTCTAAGGATTATTTCTGCTTTTGATTCATTAAAATATTCCCATCCAAACTCAAGTAACGAAGGTAGAGGCATTACTTTTCATTCAACCCTTGTATTTTGACAGGTGGAGAAGCATCTGGATCTATTTTTAAAGGGGAATTGTGTACATGGAGTCCTCCCTGTTTTCCCTATCCTTCATTCTCATTCTCTCTCTCTCTCTTTCCAAATAGAGGTATTCTAAAATCTGGGGGGAAATAAAAAACCCGAAAAACATCGGACACCAAGCATTTTGGACAAGTGAATATCAATGTATATTAAAGCCAGGAGATGCCTTTGAATGATACTGTTCTGGATCTTTTATTCGCTATTCAAGGTATTCCAAAGAGGCATGCTCAAACATATACTGATTTGTTCTGCACAAGTAACCTTAAAACTCCAAGTTTAAAAATATCTCTGAAAACGTTAAGTGAGATCTTTTATGAAAAATATTCAAAGTATAGCTAGTATCCCATTGTTTCTCATATTTAAAAGATAATATAAATAAGTTACCTTGGTGAACACAGGAGCAGCTATTATGGGTCTTCCATCCAATCCTTGTAAATAATTAGTAGGGCTTTGACACTGGAAGTTAGAAAACAAACACTGAAATACAAATATGTGATTAGTATCAAGCAAGAACAACACAATTAAAACTCTGGTATTTTCACAGCTGAATGCAAGCACTGAGGATGACATTCAAACAAAGCACAGAAAATACAGACTAGCAGTATATTTATCTCTCTTACATGAACAGGTATTGACACAGGCTGTATGATTGAAGGTTGTGGTTTGGGTGATTCTTGATGGGAGACTATGGTATTAACAGGAGGTGGTGGCACATCTGAAGAAACCTTTCTGTGGGTTTGATATCTGGGATTAGATAAGAGAAAGTACATTTGCAAAGGAAACAATATACCTGCAGATGTGTCATCCAAAGTCAAATTCTAAAATCCATACTAGAATAATATCTTTGCAGGCTAACCAAAAAAGTATTCATGTTTTTATGTTCTCCAGAACTCTACACCAAGTAAGATGGTTAACAAAGCGAAGTCATGTAGACTGCAAGATATTAATACTGCTGCTAAGATGAATACAGAAGCCGTACTGGGGTATAAACTAAAATAGGATCACAATGCTAGAGCTATTCATCCCTTTCATTCTTTGTCATTCTTTAGCTCAAATTGAAACCAGGCTATACAACAGTGGTTCTCAACCTTCCTAATGCCGTGACCCCTTAATACATTATTTTTGTTGCTACTTCATAGCTGTAATTTTGCTACTGTTATTAATCGTAATGTAAATATATAATATGCAGGATGTATTTTCATTCACTGGACCAAATTTGGTACAAATATCCAACACACCCAAATTTGAATACTAGTGGGGCTGGAGGGGAATTATTTTGTCATTTGGGAGTTGTAGTTGCTGGGATATATAGTTTACCTACAATCAAAGAGCATTCTGAACTTCACGAATGTTGGAACTGAACCAAAATTGGCGCACAGATCTCCCATCACCAACAGAAAATACAGGAAGGGTTTGGTGGGCACTGACTTTGAGTTTTGGAGTTGTAGTTCACCTACATCCAGAGAGCACTGTGGACTCAAACAATGATGGATCTGGACCAAACTTGGCACAAATACACAATATGTCCAAATTTGGACATTGGTGGAGTTGGGGAAAATAGACCTTGATATTTGGGAGTTTCAGTTGCTGGAAGTTATAGTTCACCTACAGTCAAAGAGCCCTTGAGCTCCACCAATGATAGAATTGGGCCAAACTTCCCACACAGAACTTCCATGACCGACCGAAAGCACTGGTCTTTGGTGACCCTTCTGACACCCCCTCACGACCTCCCCCCCCCTCCGGGATCTTGACCCCAGGTTGAGAAACATTGCCCTACAAGCTGCTTTGTGTCCTATTAGGGAATACACATTGCTACATATAAAATTTCTGCAAGGAACAAATGACAAATAACAGCTACAGGTGGGGTGATTTTAATTTAGAAAATCATACCCTATGCTGTGGCCCTTCTGAATGAATTCATTATTTTCATTGCTGCTGATTTCAAAATCAATTTTTAAAAAGACACGCAAAGGGATAGGGCATTTGTTTATGCAGGTTTAGTGTCTTATACAGGCACCCAACTATGAAACACTCACTGATCCATTTCTTCTTTGCTGCTGTCAGGTTCAGATTCAGAAGATGAGGCTCCTATGGAAAATCAAAGTTCATTTCATTTTAGGTGCCATGTTTATCAAATGTATCTCAGAGCAATGCAGACTCTTATATTACCATATTTTTCTGGATCACAATTTCTTTATAGAATAAATGTCTAGTTAAAACTGCAGTGATTTGTTGTAGGAGTGAATCCTGAAATGTTTCCTTGAGGCAGTGAATTTCTTACTGTATTCAGTAAGATCTGTTTGACAATGTGATATTAACAGTAAGATCTTTTTGACAATGGGATATATTACCTTTTATCTTTTTTTGAAGATTTTTAAACAGACATTAGATGGGAACACTTTAGCAGTGGATTCATCCACTAGCAGGGACTGGACTAGATTATCATTGAGGTCCTTTCCAACTATATTATTCTATAATATTGCTATGAAAGTACCATTCTTCCCCACAGCAAATGAATAGTAACAGTACCGCTCTATTCTGCTTTGGTCAGATCTCACCTGAAATACAGTGTCCAGTTTTGGGCAACACAATTCAAGAAGGATATTGATAAACTGGAATTTATCTAGAAAAGGGCAACCAAAATGATAAGCTAAATCCTATGAGGAGTGGCTAAGGGAGCTAGATATGTTCAGCCTGGAGGAAAAAAAAAGATTTAGTGGGGACATGATAGCTGTGTTTAAATATCTGCAATGATTGAAGAGGGGTCAATCTTCTTTTCTGCTGCTCTTGGGACACAGAGCAATGGATTCAAATTGCAGGAAAAAAAAGATTCCACCTAAACATTAGAAAGAACTTTCTGATGGTAAGAGTTGTTGGCAATGGAATATGTTACCTCTGAGTTTGGAGAATCTCCTTCTCTTTAAGTTATTAAACAGAGGTTGAATGGCCACCCGTTGGGAGGGCCTTGATTGAGTATTTCTGCATGGCTGAGTGATGGACTGGATGTCCCTTATGGTCTCTTCCAACTCCATGATTGTATGTACACTCTTGGATGTACTGAAATGGGAATTTTTCATTGTTTCCAGGTACAGCTTCTAAGAATATATCACTGCTGTTGGATTGCTAAACCCAGCAAATGAAAATTACTTTTTAAGAAGAATGAAGTTAAAGGCATACTGAAACCATCCATAGCTCAGCAGTGGCAGATTGAAGCTGATTTTCCTCCTTTGAAACCATTATGCAAAATGTTCTTACTGATTAAAGGATTAATAAAATAACACTGCTTCAGGTATGAAGGAAAATGTTTAGTGTGACAACCATACAGTCAGTATCAAAAAGGCATAGATATTTATTGTTGTACTGGAAGAAATTAATCAAACCTTTCCCTAGAAGTGAATAAAACAAAACAAAAAAACACTTGATTTGATCTTAGAAATTGTGGATATAGCTAGCTAGCCATACTGTTGTTTAGACAGTATTGTTCTCTAAAACTATGAGAAACAACTGGGAAAGAATAGGGTTTTTTTGGTTTTTTTAAAAAGCAGTGGTTGGAATCTTGTGCACTCTGCCAGTTTGTCATACTTGTGCACTGCACTTTTTCAGGGAGGCTCAGCAGAAGCTTGGGGCTAGCTATCACTGCCAACTGGAGAATCTGCTGCCTCTCTGTAGCACCTGGCGTCTAGGTGGGTCCCACAAAGCTTCAAAGGGGAACTTCTGGAAGGCTGACTATTTTGTTATTTATTATAGGTTTTAATTACGTAACTTTGAATTCCTTGTTTATGCTGGGCTTGGTCTCCATGTAAGCCACACTGAGATGGTGAGATGGTGGCGGGTTATTAGAATAAAGTTATTGTTGTTGTTGTTGTTGTTGTTGTTATTATTATTATTATTATTATTATTATTATTATTATTATTATTATTATGACAACAACATTGGCAATCCTGATAAAAATCAGACAATCAGTCATTGCAATTGCATGATAAATGCTTCCTCTGAAGTCACTGTGTATTTAGCCATGATTTCTTTCAAGCTGCTGAATGGCAGAAATATTATTTCACACTCCACTAAGCAGTCCTTATGGCAACCTGTGAAACATTGGTTTAAAAGATATTCATAAAAGTTTAAAAGATTATTAAACAGGGAACAGCACTGCAATCCAACTTTCAGATTATTGACTCCCCTTGAATCAACTATGCAGAAAAGTTATATAAACTCAGTTCCCAGTATAATAATAATAATAATAATAGCAATAATAACAACAACTTTATTCTTATAACCCACCACCATCTCGGGGTGGCTTACATGGGACCAAGCCCAGCATATACAAGGAATTCAAAGTTACGTAATTAAAACATATAACAAATATCAAAATAATTAAAACAATTAAAAATCAGAAAGTAAAAACATAATAAAAATACATCAATCAACATCACAACCAGTGTGCAAAATGCAGAGCAATCGTTTTCTGCTCATTCATAGTTATTATTCTTAACAAGGTTTCTACCCTTACCCTCTACAAAAATCTCTGCAGAAGTGGAATCTGTCCCATAGATGTTAGAAGCAAAGCAGGAGTAACGCCCTGTGTCTTCTTCAAAAGCCTCAACAATTGTCAGTGAATGCAAGTCTCCTGACTGGATGATTTGAATATCTGGTGAGTTTTCAAGTTCCTTTCCTTCACAGTACCACCTGAAAAGGAAAAGTATTGTTAGTCACGATAAGAACTGCTTCACAGATGAACCACCAGAGAAACTGCAACACAGGCCGGGCTGTGGCGCAGGCTGGTTAGCAGCCAGCTGCAACAAATCACTCTGACCAAGAGGTCATGAGTTCGAGGCCCGCCCGTGCCTGCGTCTGTCTCTGTCTCTGTTCTATGTTATGGCATTGAATGTTTGCCTTATATGTGCAATGTGATCCGCCCTGAGTCCCCTTTGGGGCGAGAAGGGTGGAATATAAATACTGTAAATAAATAAAATAAATAAACTATTAAAAAACAGCTGTAAGAGCAACCCAAGCAGAAACATCTGCCAGGCAAATGAAATTGAGAGAAAAAGATGAGGCTTCGTTTTTAGTTGCAGATAGTAATGGGTCCTACTTGGTTATTAGAAAAACTGTAGAACAAATGATAAAGTCGGCGTGGTGCAATGTTTATAGAGTGTTGAATTAGAACCACAGAGACTCAGGTTCAATTCACATTCAGCCATGAAACTCAGTGGTTCACTTTAGCATATAGCTCAGATAAAAACTTTCTTGCAAGGTTGTTGAGAGGATCAGATACTGGAATATCAAAGCTCTGAGCTTTCTGGCAAAAGGATAGGTTCAAGTGTCCTACATGTACAAATGGATGCATATAGGTGAAAGTATGTGCATCGGTTTCTCACAATTTTTTTTAAAAATGTTATTGTAATTTGTACTCGGTCCCACTTTTTCTGTACATATACAATATATTGAGAAAATAGTTAACAAACTTTTAGTTAATATATTAAAATTAAACTAACTTTTAAAAGTTGATTGTATTAACTTGTTGAAATGCACAATATAATAATGAACTTACTCTTTTTAAAGGGCAAAAGCACATGCAATTATAGCATGTATACTCATGAGTAACTCGATGGCAGATTTTGGGACCAAAATTATGAATTTTGATATGACCCATGGATAAGTTGGGAGTAATTGTTTTACTAAGTCTTTTGGACGTATATAGGAACATATACAGTATACTCCTCTGTGGTTAGTGAATACTCCCAACTTAAGAACATGGAATTTCCAGGAAGCATGGCTCCAAGTTCAGCTCAGCTCACTGCGGCCTTTTATATCAAAAGATCATGGGCAGCTATGGGCAAGGAATTAGAGATTGCATAGTGGCAGACAGCATGCCAGGAGCTCATTAACGGGTACAGTTTAGCCTTTCCAGACCTCAATGCACACACAAATAAAGACACAAACCTCTTTCGAATTAGTCATACATACACATGTACACACCAAAGACATACAGAGATAAATGCAGTTGTCGTTGTTGTCCTCCTCACTCTCCCATTCTTTCTCTCCCCTCTCCCCTCTCTCCTACCCCCATAACTTCATCATCCTGCATCACAGAATGCTAGGATAGGGAAACTGCAACCTTTCTCTCGTGGAGGTTGTGCTCCTCCTCTCCCAACTACCCAGTTAATTGACAATGAGAACTGTAGAGGGGTATACAGATGGGTCATATTCCTCTAAGCCATATGTGTCAAATGTGAGGCCCATGGGCAAAATCTGACCCTCAAAGTCATTTTATGTGACCCACAATGCCAAGGCAACATAGTTGTACTATCTTACAATGATATTCCATCCTTTGAAAACAACCACAAGGCTGATGTTGTCCTTGGTGGAAATGAGTTTAACACCATTGATCTAAGCTAATAGGAGATCTAATGGGATGATTTCATCATCGGATGATCTGTTGGTGAGAGGAAAAAAACAGCTGCAAATGGAGAAGAAGGTATGGCCATAGGAACCACATAGAATGTGGTTTTCTATATGTGTAGGCAAAGGCTATGGTACATCCACTCTGCAGTGTAATGATAAAGAATATTCCAGCCAATTATGTACTATAGTGTCTGGTAATAACTCTTTTTCAAGACATTGAAAAGATCAGTCTGGCCCTCGGCCAGAATTCTGGCTGAAAGATTCTGAAACTCATAACATCACCACCACCACTGTCACCATTTCCATCATCATCTTGTCTTACCACTGTTCACCTACATGTGAATTACAACTGAGCTCATGGTGTTAGATCAGAATTGCCCAGGAAGAAGTAGTCAAACTTCTTGGCAGTTCAGGTTTGCCTTCGGTCCTAGGTTTCCATACCAAAACCCGAGATCTAATGTGGCTCCTGCTGAAGCCATATTTGTCATCTTCACACATGGGGCAAAATAGCCCCATTTTGCCGCTTTTATTTGCGGCTTGGATGGGGCCTGCTGAACGCTATCAGACAATACATAGTAGGCCCCGCTCACATTCCTCCCAAAGTAGAAAGGAGGAATGTGGTTCCTCATACACTATGGGGAGGAAAGTGTGTTTTGGATAATCCAACGGAGCTACCAGCACTTTCCTTCCCTTTTCACCATATGATGTCATAAAGGGCGGCATTGCAATGTGGGTTGCCGCCCTTTCTCCCATCTGATGGGGACAGGGACAGGTGCCAACGTGCTCTGTCCTGTCCCCACCATGCAACTACCAGTGCAATGGCACAACCTGCGTGGACCATGTGAAGAAGTCCTAAGTGTTATGTATTAAGTACCAACCACAATTCTCACTGCTTCTTATTCAAATACACAATGTTTTCCTGTTTGGAAATTAAGGCTGAAATCCTAGGTAAATAATCTGTTTCCAGATCAAGATGAAATGGAAGGCTTCAAGTCCTTCTCACTGAATAAGTGTGGTGGAACAATGAACATTTAAAGTACTCTACTTCCTTCTAGCTAGAAGATGGATGCAGAGTTGAATAGAAGATAAGCCCTAGTGCCAAAATGACTGGGGGCGAGAACTAAGGAGTATTATGTAATACAGGTTGATTATCCCTTATCCAAAATGCTAGGAGCCCCAGATGGCGCAGTGGGTTAAACCCTTGTGCCGGCAGGACTGATGACTTGAAGGTTCGGTTGCTGACCTGAAGGTTGCCGGTTCAAATCCAACCCGGGGAGAGTGTGGATGAGCTCCCTCTATCAACTCCAGCTCCATGTGGGGACATGAGAGAAGCTCCGCACAAGGATGGTAAAACATCCGGGCATCCCCCGAGCAATATCCTTGCAGACAGCCAATTCTCTCACACCAGAAGTGACTTGCAGTTTCTCAAGTCCTGACATGAGAAACAAAATCTAAAATGCTTGGGACCAAAATGTTTTGGATTTAAGATTTTGGGGGCGGGGGGGGGGGGGGAAATACCTGCATTTGCATATATGTATTTAATGAGATATCTTGGAGATGGTGGCTGAAATTAAATATAATATTCATTTATGTTTCATATATACCTTATACACATAGGTTGAAGGTAATTTTATGCACAATATTTTTTTTAATAATTATGTTTGTTGAAACCAGAAAGCAAAGGTGGCACTCTCTAGGCTCCTCATGTGCACAGTTTTGGAATTTCTGATAAGGGATGCTATATCAGAGATTTAAAAAAGATGGCTAGCATAGAGAAAGCAGATAAAAGTAAGATTTTTTTCCTATGCCTTTTGTACAATGGCAGGGAGTGTAGACTCAGTTCAACTCAATGCAAATGTTTGGCAGTAGTTTATGACTTCACTGAACCCAAAGCAAATATTTTGTCTGACAGTACATTTGTTCATGAAATTACTATTGCCTACTGTACACCTGTGATCTGAGCCAGGATCTTACCTTCCATCATTATTACCAATGCAGGCTGTTGCATTTATATCTATGAATTGATGCCATCTCCACTAGATGTAGAGATTACCATGTTCATAAATACATGGTCATCTCTACATAGTGCATAGCTCTGTCAATAGCTATTGTCCACAAATGGAATTATGATGTTTTTGTGTTTCAGAAACATTATGCCACATAATACCATTTAGTACACTTATATAGTAGTGGGGAGAATGGGATTATTGCCCATATGCACTTCTTCTAGGCTTCCAAGAGCAATACTGTTGATGTTAGAGCCATGATTTTCTTTTCTTTTCTTTTTTGAGCATGACTCCCAAAATCCTCCAATAAGGTGATTATTTAGATTTTGCTGACAATCACCTTTGGCCCTCTACATTTCTGGGTTTCACTCTTGCAAATTTGATTAATTTATTCTTTCCAGGATTTTTAGGTCTTCCAGATTAACTATGGTTAACTTCTACCCTGGAAGACCTAAAGATTTCTATAGAGAAAACATTTGTAGGTCCTCCAGTACAACTATAAGGTCCACTTCCACAAGAAGTTGAACACAGAGTTGCACTAGAGGACTTAGAGATTCCTAGAAAGATGGTCTCTCAGGTTAAAAAAGAGTGTTTTTATTCAAATTTTCCCACTTTCCTATGTCCCTAACAGTAGATTAGAGGGATGCAATTTTTACAGGAGTTTACAGTCTTTAAGATACTTGGTTTAGCTGAAGTATCAATATTGTTTGCTCTTGAAATGGCATTGCTCCTATACATTGTTTTGACTGTGTCTTAGGGCATCGCAAATGGCAAGTTTAATTGCTGACTTCACGTTGATATTCTTCTTCCTGAACAGATGAAGTGACATTGGAATCAGGAAAATAGAGTAAGAACTCTACCAATCCATCTGGGGTGTTAGGTGGGGTAGTTCAAGCAAACTCCATTGTTATTCTGTGATTAGATATTAGCTTTGAGGGAAAGGGAAAGGAAAACATCATCAAAGAGCTGTGATGTTACTTTAATACACATTGAAATGTTTTATTTATTGGGAAAATGTTTCATTCATCATGACTAAAGTTAAGAATTTACTCTTAAGGTGAATAAATACAGTAGACATCTTGAAGTCAGCCATTAGGGAGCAGGGACAGTACTCTGCAATGGTGGGACAATAAGAAGAATAACCTACCATCCCCATCTTGCCAACAAATCCTTCCATCATCTTGGAAGGCTGGGGATGATCTGCATACCTTTGGGTGCTGTTATCCATTGTACTAAATCCCATCATTTCCCAAATAGGTTCAGCACCATGGATAGCTCCTTCAAAGTTGGAACCAGAGCTCAGTGCAGATTTATTACCTACTGAAATGGGAGTCACCAGTCTCCACAAGAGAAGAAAGATCTTTTCTATGTGTAGAGAGGGAATTCAAAAACATATCTCTTTCTTTTCAGGTTGAAAATCTGGCTCCAGTTTTAGAGGAGGAGGTGTATCTTATAGATTCTGTGGTGTTTTCCTATGGACTGTCAGACTATAGTTGAAAACCTGGATTCTTAAACAAACAAGATTAGAATGTATTTATTGTATTAACATGCCTGTATCAGAGAGTGTTCTCATAGAAAGTGTATGACATACAGCCTGTTTATAGAGCTTCAAACTCCCTTGACAGGGATAGCAGAATAGCTGTGAATGCCAAGCCACAGTAACATGAATCTAAGAGAGGTGAGCTAAGTTGATAGGAAAAAATGCAGGCACCTCTCAGCAGAGATGACAAATATGGGTCACTTATGACCAATGGAGGAAATACATAAATCCCTAAGACTGGCCTTACTAGGTTACACATTCATGCTGTATTCTATCCCATTGGGCCAGCTCTGATGTCATACACAGCATACACAGCATTCATGGAAAGCCTTCTGCAAATGATTCTTATGTGGAAAATTGCTTCGGTGAAACATCATTCATGTACCTAGCTGAGGGCTAGTTACTGTGAACTAAGAAAAGATCCTAAACTGAATAATTTCCATTCATAGGATGAATAGGGCTTAAGGGAACTTTTTCACATGATATCTTGAAGTGAAAGCATGAAATCTGATAAACTTTGACAAGTGTATTTATATGCTATGTTGATTTTTGTGACAGATACATATAGTTCTAGTGCTACCAATCAAATGGCATGTCTTTTCCTTCTTAACCAGTTTACTACCAAAAAAGACTGAAAAAATTGTGGGAAAATAAAACAGTGTTGGTAATAAATGAAAAGCTATGATGTTTGAACTCTGGAATTTTTTTAATGAGGCAGGTCACCTGCAGAAGAAATGCCTTGACTGGAAGCACCCACAATCAGTGGTAATGAAAGTCAGTCACCGTGGCAGGTGTATCCTTAAAGAGGAACTAGAAATGGAAGCTGCTGCGCCAGTCCATATCAACAAATATGACTGAATAGTTTTCATATCAACAGAAAAAGATCTTTTGTCAACCATCCTTTCCAGAACAAGCATTACAATAGAAAAAAAATTGGAAGAAAATCTGCCCCCTGCTCTTCTCTCAGCTATTCTGAGGATTGAAGCCAAATTCAGAGGGCAAAGAGAGGCTGTAACTGTTGATGATGTAATACCATCTGCTACACATAAAATATCTTGTTGCTTTAATTTGGTCAGCCTTCATTCAACTACACTGCCTTTAACTTAATCTTATCCTCTAATGCAGGGGTTCTCAAACCTTTTCCACCATGGCCTCTGTGTCCAAACTTTTGCCTGATATATATACATAATATAATATAATATATGAACATTTTGGGGCTCCATGAGAAACTTTTCCTTCAAAAAGGGCTCCATGAGGTGAAATAGCGGTAAGGCAGTTCAACCTCCATATGCTACCAAGCTTGTTGGCTATCTTTCTGACTATCTCCTGCCTGCCTGCTTGCCTTCCATCCTTTCCTTCCTTCTTTCTGTCTGCCTATCTCTCTCTCTCTCTCTCTCTCTCTCTCTCTCTCTCTCTCTTTCTCTCTGTCTGCCTCTTACACATGGCAAGGGGGTGCTTTTGGCAGCAGGGACTTCCAGGCAGGCACGCTTGGAGGGGAGGAAGGGGGAGGGAGGAGGCAGGAAGCACGGAACCCCTCAATTTGCCCTATGGAGCCCTCTGAGCTCTGTGGAGCACAGTTTGAAAACTGATGCTCTAGCATATTAGGACCAAACAGAGAGGCTACGTGAATGGATAATGAGAAGAACTAAATACTCTGAATCATCAGATCCTAGAATGATAGAATCATCGAATTGGAAGAGATCTCATGGGCCATCCAGTCCAACCTGTGCAGGAAAATCACATTCAAAGCACCCCCAACAGATGGCCATCCAGTCTCTGCTTAAAAGCCTCCAAAGAAAGAATGAATATCAGGTTGGTAGGCTATATTTCAGAGCAAGGAACTAGCAAAACCACCTCTATGTAATCCTTGGCGAAGAAAAGCAGAGGAAATTAGCACAAGTTGACAAGTAACTTGATGGCACACAGACACACACAACATAGATAAAATCAGCACAATTATAATCAGTCAAGGACCATCTCAAACCTGGAACAAGGATTTATCTCATAACTAATCTGGACCTTATTGCACAAGCCTCTAAAAACGGCTTCTAGCATTGCAAACTGTCTTACTTGAGACTGGAGTGTGTCTGAATAACCACTGTTCTTCTCGCACAAATTCATTCAAGGAGCCCTTTAAAAAAGCTTAGAATGTGTTTAGTTTACTGCCACTGGTGGGATTTACCTCCACCCAACGCATGCATTGGGTCTCTTTGTCCATGTTCCGCTTTTCATGTTTTCTTCAAAAGAACTGCGCAACCGCAAGAGTCCAAAATCTCTTGAAACTAGGGCTTTCCAAGTTCACAAGCACTGCCCTACAATCACGTAAAATATTAATAAAATATAGTTTTGCAATTCACAACCTTTTTTATTTTGTGGATTTCTCAAGGAAGTCTACTTTTGATTGGTAAAGCTTGTTTAGCAATGCACAAGAATGCATGAGCTGAGAGTTTTGCAAGACAGACTTTCAAACAAAAAGGAAACACTGAATTAAGAAGGGAAATCCTGATCAGTGCCTGGAATTATCTGTGAAGCTGCACATTTACTTGGTCTTTTAAAAAATTAAGTTAGTCGGGTAAAAGAGGGAAATTATGGCATTGCAACCAGAGGTTTTCTTGGGCTGACCGTAAGACATGGAATGGCAAGCAATTTGGGGATGTGGAAGCAAAGCAGTTCAGAGTGATATCCACAACATACCCAGAATCACATTACTGTCCCAAACTCACTGTACAAACACTTTTAGATTATTGCACCATCTGAAAACACTTTGAACACCAATTCAAAGTGCTTTCAGTCGTCTAAAAATGAGTATCTCATGTTTATTGAAAAACACTGCTTAGGCATTAGTTTATAATTGGTTTGGAGTAAATTTGGATCAACATTGTGCAATGGTGAGTGCTTCTCTTCATGGCTAAGGAGCTTCAAACATGTGCTACAAGACTCATGACACACTGTCCTAACACACTTTTCCAAGGTCACAGAAAGAAGAAGGATAATAAATTGGAAGCATCTGGCTTCCAGGGTAAAATCTGAGAACACCTCTGAGATTATTTGACTATAATCATCTATTCTTGAGTACATTTACAATTTCAGAAATAAAATAACATGTTTACCTGATTTCAGGTGTTGGAATTCCTACCACAATGCAATCCAACTGCACTTTGGTTCCTTCAAGGACCTCCCTGCTCTTCAGTTTTTGAGTAAAATGTGGTGGCTGGCCTAAAGGCTCGTCTGAATTAAAAGATGCTGCAGGTGATTCTGTAGTTAAACCTGAAATTTCTAATGTAGTTACAGCTTCCAAGTCTGCCTGAAGAAGTTTATCTGGTTGTTCAAGTGTGTGCTCAGTTTTATCTAAATCTTGAGTTACTGGAGCACAAGGCCTTTCTCTGTTTTCTGACAGATTTGAAAAAGCACAACTGCTCTCTTGGGCAGCCTTATTTTTAGATTCAAGTTTGCTTTTGTAGTTTTTGCATGTCCTGGGTCTGATTCTTTTGGAATTGTGTGCTTTGAAAAGTGAAGACAGCTCCTCAATAAAATCAGCAGCCTTGTTCAGGAATTCCTTTTTGGACTCAGCCTCTGAACTGGATGTCTGCTTCTTTTGACTGCTGTCCAAAGTCGGTGAAGATGAAGGCTGGAATTGTGGTTTTTTAGAAACTGTATTTCCAGAGTTTTTCAACTCAGAGGGATAAAACACATGAACCTGTTCATCTGGCTTGCTTTCAAGGGGATCTTGAGAGATGGCCTGTCTTGCCAGGTTCACACTTTGATCCAACTCTTCTTGGCTCAAAAAAGCAGAAAGATCGGGAAGGTCATCTTGTCCAGGCACCTCATCAGAAGTCCCAGAGGTATCGCCACAATGGAAAGAATGTGGAGATGGTTCTGATCTACTCCTTTCGCTATTCCCTTGATGGCTGTTTTCAGCTAGATAGCTCTCTCTCAGCAGTTGAGTTATGGAAGTGGAAGGTTCTGAAGTATTGTCTTGCATGCTGTTAACAGAGGGTACAAATAGGACCATAGACTCATCAATAGTAAGTCTGTTGCTGGTACTGAATTAAAAAGAAAACAGGGATATTCTACTCAGACAAATGGCTTCTTTTAATATCAGGACTTTGACCCTATTTGGTATCAACTGGTGTGTGTGTGTGTGTGGTTAAATGTGGGACTAGATTGGGGACTTGAGAGATGCAAGTATCAATCCCCACAAAGCCATAGGACTTTGTGTGTGGTTTTGAGCTGCTCACTTTCTCTCAGCCTTACATAGCTCAAGGGTTATTATAGAATAAAGTGGAAAGAAGAGGGTAGGGACCATATACAGTACCTGACAGGAGGAAAAATGTCATGTAAAACAAGAATTTAGTAGTAGTAGTAGTAGTAGTAGTAGAATAATAATAATAATAATAATAATAATAATAATAATAATAATAATAATAATTGTTGTGTGCCTTCAAGTTGTTTCCAATTTATGGCAACCCTATCATAGGGTTTTCTGGGGCTATGATTATATGATTAATCTAAGGTAACCTAGTAGGTATCCATGGCTGAGTATAGAATAGAACACTAGTTTTCAGAGTAGTAGTTCAGTGCTCAACCCAGAACACCATGCTGTTTCTCTACAATACATAATAGAAACAATATATATTGTTTTATAATCTAATACTCTCTCTGTGTATTTATCCATCCATCCATCCATCCATCCATCTATTTGTTATTTCATTTTTGGAAGTCAGTTATAATCCCCACAAACAGTGGTCTGGGATCTGAGAGCGTTAAGAGATTATAAACTGCCTGCTCACAAGTGCCATAACAAAGTTGGTGCCATGAACGGTCTTATACTGATTCATCTTTCTAGTCCAAGTCCTGTTGACACATAGTGTAGCAGCTGTCAGGGCATCAGGCAAAGGTCATTCCCAGCCCTGCAGGCTAAGTTCCTTTTAATTAGTATTGCTGGACAGTGACCCTTAACTTTTTGCATGCAAAGCATTACTACTATGCTATTGCCCTTCCCCTTCCAAATCAAGAATTTCCTGCCACTAAACTATGGTTGTTCTTTGGGGGGGGGGGGGGGGGAGGAGTCTGTTTCAATTTTGAGGAGTGTAGATGCTCCAACAACTCATACAGCTCTATACATTTTCTTATTTACATGTTTATAAATGTAGTCAACCAGTGATGTAAATTAAAGCATGGATCATCCGTTTGTTTCATTTTGAATGCCACTTACTCCTCAATAGCTAAAACAGTAAACAAACTTTTTAACCATACAGTACAATGATGGTGAAACATGACAGTCAGTGGCATAATGGAAGGAAGACACACAGCGACAAAGGGCTATTATGTTTTAGTTAGCAGGGGAACAAAAATATTATCTACCACCCTTCCAGCTCTCTTATTCCAATTCTGTTTAACTGCAGGTCCTCATAATAGTAGAGGGCTGTTCGCACCCACTGTATATTAGTTCTCTGTTTCTCTCTGTCTCTCTCTTTATTTTGAGCTGTTTTGGTCCTGGATAAGCAATTAAAACTTTTTAAAAGCTTTCATGAAATATCTGCCCTTGATGGAGATGAAATGTTCTGGAATTGGTTTGTTGATATGAATCAACAGTTGCCTGCATTTTTGAACTCTCCTTAAGGGCTTGAGAATAGAGATGGTCATAATCACGAGAACCTCAACTTTAAAATATATCACTCTATTGCTATTGACAGGACTAGAAGGAAGAAGAGAAAATTCCACAAGGATCCAACAGCTGGCCATTCCATAACTATTTAAGCGGAGCTCCTGACAGGACTTTGATCTTTGGAAGTTTTTAAACAGAGGCTGGATGGCTACATGGTGGGGGTGCTTTGATTCTTGTGTGGCAGCAAAATGGGCTGGATGGTCCTTGTGGTTTCTCCCAGCTGTATACTTATATGATTCCATGGTTTCTAGACTAGAAATGTCTGAAAGGCTTTTTTACTGTCACCATGATAATTTGTGGTTTTCTGGACTGTCAGGATGAAAATATCCATGCTAAAACGATTGAAGCACGTACAGATGTTTTGGAAGTTCTGGTTAAATATTTTATTTGGAAGATTGATAGGATTTGCAGACAGGATTCTTATGTGGCTAAACAGAGAAATTTCCCCAGAGACATAATAGTTGTTAGATCCCAGAGACACGATTTGGCTCTACAGCAACTTCACCTGAACAAGTTGATGTCTGACAGTCAGCATCTGATTTTGTTTAAGAATATACCTCCTACCATTTTTAAGAAGAGGAGCAATTATACCTTCCTGACACAAAAGCTAAATGTGATAGCTATCCCATTTAGATGGGAGAGACTGGAGGGAGTCTCTCTCAAGTTAAATCAAGAGATTCAGAATTAAATACACTGAAAAAAGCAAGGTAACTTGTAACAGCAGTTTAGTTGTGTGTATTATGTGGTTGTGTGTTATATATCCAAAATGTCTGTCTGTATGTTTTATTTTGTCTTTGTCTTGGATAAATATATTATTTTTAAAAAGATTTACTTATTCATCGAGACACTTCCCAGGTTATTTTGCAGATTATTTATATTGTCTATGCCTGTTTTCAAAAATTGTTTTTGATGAAATATTTCAAGTTTTTATTGTTTTAGTAAGGTTTTTTTAGCAGTAAACTAAACAGATTTCTTTCTATATGAAAACTAATAGAAAACTGGTCTAAATCCAACTTTAATCCTAGTTTTTACAAGTATGAACTAACAAATCCTAGTAATTTCATGTTCTAGTTGGAATTAAAATTTGATTTAACCTCACATTTTGTTTTGTTTTTTTTAAAACTAATAACTATATGCTAGGGGGTAGAATGCCCTCTGATTTGGTGGACTTAAATTCCCATCAGCCCTTCTCAGCATAGCCAGTTATGAGGTGTGATGGAAGATGCAATTCAACAACATTGAGAGAAACAGACATTATTCGTACCTATGTGAAAGGTGAGAACTGAAAATATTACATTTTGGATTACAATACTCAGGATCTCTGAGTCAGTTTGGAATTTTTTCAAGCTCTTTGAAATCTAGAGATATACAGTAATTGAAAAAGCTGAGACAACTCTATTATCTGTGAATATGTAATTTTGTTGCTGTCATATCTTTTGGTTGGACAGCTTTAGATATGAGTCACATACATAGCTGCCTTACTGAGTGTGCATCAGAACTCGAGTCCTGTCCCATCAGGAACATCCACATCTTAGCAAAGATAACTCGCCTGACATACTTGAGATTTGACATCATGTGCCAGGTCATTTGGATGAAAGCAACAAGAATTTGGGGAGTGGAATGTACTACAAAGCTGCAGCCGCAAGTGACTAATATTATGCTTATGCAACAGCAAGCACAACTGGTCAAAGATTAGTTAAAATTAAAACAAAGATATTGGGACTGAGCCAAGACACATTGCACTCTCATTTGTTTCAGCAGGTGATTGTTAAGCATGTGCTGGAAGCCCCATTCAGGTATTCAACAAACAGTATAGGAAAATTTGCGCATTGGGATTCACATAGCTCCATTTCCAATAATGTGTATTTTATATTCTTCTTCTGCCAGTGCCCAGCAATAGGTACCTTTCAGAAAAGAGTCCTCCATGTACATAACTCTATACTCAAAGTAGCTATTGAGAGTGAGCCCTCTCATGTAGGTGTCCATGAGATATGAGGCATGTGATATGTATGCTATCACATTAGGGCTTCATTGCATAGTCCTACATCTGGCTCAACTCAGGAAGATTTAAGTTCAATAGGACATGGCTGACTAGTTGGATAGTTCACAGATTTTTAAAAAAATCTAGCCACCTTCTGGGGTAATGCTATGACACACTATTCATTTGGCATTCAGTTATATCTCACCTTTCTCAAAAGAGGTCTGAAGTTCTTGTTGCCTCACTTTATCATCACAATTGTCATGTAAGGTATTGAGGCTAAGAGAAGACTAGCCCAAACTCACCACCTCCATGGTTGACTGAACTGAACTTCAGCCTCTTCAAACTTACCTCCTCAGACTCAGGTGTAGGAATTGTGCAGCACTCTGGATGCTGTTGAACTGCAAACCCTATCATTTCTCATTACTGGCTCATGCTTTTTAGTTGCAATTAAGCATCTGGAGGACTGCGCAATTCCCATTCCAGTTCTAATCTCTATACCACATTGTTTCAAGGATGTTTCCTGGTTTAATCAAAACACTATTTTTATACAAAGTATTATTAATGGAAAAATATAAAGCTTCTCAAGCAATTAAATAATACTGAACTGAACCATCATTTCAACAGATAAATTATTTAACAAGATTTAAATGCATTTGTTGTTGTGGCCTTCAAGTAATTTCCATCTTAAGGCAACCAAACTTATCACAGGGTGTTCTTGGTAAAAATTTGTTCAGAGGAGATTTCTAATTGGCTTCCTCTGAGGCCAAAAGAATGTGAGTTACCCAAGGTTACCCAGTGGGTGGCCAAGCAGGTTTCCATAGTCCTAGTCCAGCACTCAGACTACACTTGCTATCTAAATTAATTTACTTGTTAATGTTCTATGGAATAATCATTTTGAAATATTGTAGGGTCTGTATGCTGATACAATTTAACAAATAAAATAACAGTATATTTTTTCATTTCATGTTACAGTAACACATTCTCAAAATGTACAACTCTACTTACTTTCTTTTACCGTACCAACTTAAATTTGCTGATTAAAATCAGCTCTTTTTATTAAATGACGAAAGGCTTAAAAGATTAGTTTACCTATTTTGCGGATCAAAGGCTGCCATCCCACTAAATATATTGCATAACTTCATAAAATGTAAACTGGACTAGCCAGACAAATACAACAGCACCTAAGATACTGAGTAGCATCAGTTACAAGAACAACAGTAACCCTGTCTGGTCACACTTAACAAATGAGGATTAAGATGAGAAGGGATTATGAGTTGTGATATTTAAGCTTTAGGAATCCAAGATACTTTTCTATCTAAAGGAGATTAGGAGACTGGGATGGTTTCTCACAATGCACTTTCCATAGGCACAGACACTATATATGTGTCTAATGTTTGGCTCTTAGTGTGAAACTATTTTTAATGTGGATCATTTAGGGTCATAGCATAGCAAACTTGTACTTATTATTCTCAGTTGGAGTGGAGACATAATTATTTTTCCCTATAAACATTTGGCTAGCAGACAAACAATATATTGAGAAATATTTAGCCTACTTTGCTTTGTTGCGAAAGGGGGGAAATTGTCAGGTTTGTTTCAGAAAAAAAAAAAAAACGTGGGAAAAGCCAAATTTAGTCAACAGACAATTAACTGTGCAACCTTTAGCATAGCTACTCAGAAATTTTCCTGACTGAATTTAATGGAATTTACTTTTTCATACTACTATACAGTGAGTTTGAACTCTGGTCTCCAGAATTGTAGTTCAACGCACAAACCAATAACTATTCTAGCTGCTGCTAGAATGCTCTAAGAGCATTATTAACTAACTCTTGGTAATACTATTCCTGTATGGTGTGCAAGTGATCGCAGTGGGAGAAGGGGATGGGGTGAAGGGTTTACACACTGCATAATTAAACTATGGAATTTACAGAAACAAGATCAATAGCTTTAAAGGGGAACAAGACAAACTGTGGCAGCTACTTGTCAGGATGGATATATACATCCTCCAGCACCAGAAGCAATAAGTCTATATGTACCAGTCTCTAAGGAAAGTGGACAGAGAGGGTGTATCTGTTTGACCACTGCAGGAACACGTCACAAAATTAGATGGCTTTGTGGCCATATCTAGCAAGCTCTTCTCATGTTCTTAACTAGTCTCATTCTGGATTCAAGTTCATTGAGGCGATGGCAGAGGAAATAATTTGAAGTATACTTAATCCATCAATGCACAACTTGTGAGAATGTATCATATCACGTACAACACACACACCTCTGGTATGTGTTCTAGCCTGCAATGTATCTGGCACACACACCACAGACTGTTTTAGTTTAGTTCTAAGCCAGCAATGGCAGCTGGAATTCTGTCCATTTCCCTTGGGGGAGGAGCCACATTTTTTATAGGCATGATTCAGGTTAAAACTGAGGCAAAAGCTGTCAGATATAGCACAGCAGTGGAAAAACATAGCCAGACATGCTTTGTTATTGTTTCTCTTCCAACTTGCCAGACTGGTTAGGGAGAATGGAACTGACCTAATGAGAGTTGCAATGAAAATTGTCAAATTCTGCAGGTTTTCAAATAAATTTCAGAGGAGTTGTTCAACAAATACGTGGTTTTTTCTTGGCAATGGATGAGCAATGCAAAATCCAACCTAAGCAGTTATTTGTGCTGGATAGAGGGTATCCCATCCTGCTTGTGATATTTCTGCCATGCATTCCAAAAATAGTATCCCCACCAGAGATCAAAACATAGCTGGCTCATATTTATAATTTGTGATCAATTACAATTCCCTGGATCCTTTTACAAAAAGTAACTACCAGGACATGGATCCTTTGCTAAAAGTGCACATTTGATTTTCTTTCACTCTACTAACATGATACTAAACATGTATTTTCTTTTAAAAAGTTGTCTGGTTTCCCAAGATTGTTCTAATCCTGCCTTTTACAAGGTTTATAATTCCTTCAATCTTTGCTGAAAATAGCTCCCAGGTCAAGCTTTGGGCTACATGTTGATCTGCAAGACTCAAAAACAAAATAATTTAATGTTACCCTTTTGATGTAATTTTCAAATCATCCATTGTCTTAAAAGAGGAGATAGTCCAGCTTAAAAAGAATATTAATGATGCTTCTCTAGCACAGTACTACTCAAAGTGGTAGTCCATAGACTTGAGGCAGACTAGGAACTATGGACTACCAGTCTGCACTGCATTTCTATAAGGGAAGAAACAATAATGGACAATGTACACAGTTGTGGGCTGGTCCTTTCAGGACAAGGAATACCAGTTCTCCACATCAGATACCATAACTTATTCTAATGTGTACTGCAGAGATATGACCAGCAGGTATCGTGGATGTGCTACCAGGTGACAAATTAGATGTAGAAAACCTTTAGTCACCAGCATCAGGCTAAAATAATGAGTACTGGAACAATTCTATAATGTCTTCACTTCCAGTGTTCAAGAGCTCAGGCTCCACACTTCAAGAGCTGGTTTAATGCTGCGGCATATCACTTTGGCTGTGTTTTTGGCCAAGGGGTGTCCTCTCTTGGGCTATAGCCTGGCCAAGAGGATGGCTCTGGTTGTGTCTCTGCTGATATGACCAAGGCCAGAGTCTCAGAGACATGGACTGCCAAATCATGCCTGAAACTCTGGCCTTGGTCATTTCCACCTCTTTTCTCACCCCACTATTGAAATAATGAGGCTGGAGTGGACAGTAAACACTAATATCCCTTGGATTGTGTGTATGCATGTGTGTGTGTGAGAGAGAGAACATTACTGTACTTTGTGTACACGTGCACACATGTATGTTGCCTACAGCAGCATGAGCCCTGATTCACTGATAGCCTTGGAACAAATTCCGTTTGTACAATTAAAAATGCAATCTTGCTGCCTCCAGATATTTGGACTTCGGTTTGTAGAAGTACCCGCCATCAAGAAAAATGATAAGGGATTATATAAACTAAAGACAAAAACATCTAAGGGGGTAAAAAATGAATGCACTTAATAATCCCAAAAGAACCTTCCATCAAATCTACCATTAATATCACTGGGGCTCCTTCTACACTGCCATATAAAACCCAGATTATCTGCTTTGAACTGGATAATATGGCAGTGTAGAAGGGACCTCGGAGAGAAAATAAGCATAACTAGCCATAGTAGTTGATACAGTTACTTCCACTTTTGGGGTAATTTGGCTAAATGGGATTTAAACCTAATCCAACATTCAAATCTCCACATCATGATGGCTATCTCTCTATGATCTACATCACTGTTATTATTTATATCCAATGGTTTGATTGCAATTTACTTTTTAAAGTGGTGTCTGATGGCTGTTTTGTATAAGTAAGGCACCAGACATTGTGCAGAGTTATCCAATACAGTGGGCTCTTGCTACCAGGACCTTCTCTTATATGCAACCACATACAAATATACTACCATTTCTCACTTCCCATCTCATTGGGAAAGTGATGTGGCCACAAAAAACAAACTGACTGGCAGAATTCCTCGATCTGACTATACAATACAGTACATGCAATCTATACCCTTGCATCTCTATTTAAAATAGGAACAGCGATGCTTTCTTTAAAGTGTTAAGAGAATAGAAAAAGTCAACAGCATTGTCTCAGTTTAAACTTCGTAGTACCTTTGAAACTGAAATAGTTGGCAGAATATATTTTCATATTCTAAACCAGCTTCTGCAGTTGCATGAAGGATACTATGAAAGCTTATTCTACAACTTATTTCTTTTGCATACTTATATTTCAGACTAACACAATTATGACTTTGAATTCAGTTTAAACTGTAATGTTATACAACTCATGCATTATTATTTCAGCTAGTAGTTCTGAGCTTTGGATTGGAAAATAGCTACCAAGCCCAGTTCTAATATATAATGCCTTCTGAATATATATATATTCCTTGTTTTTATCAGTTTTTAAACTGACCCCAAATATAGGCCATATACCATATTCCAATGTAGCTTTTAAAAACTTCTAACATGTTTTCTATGTGGTGCTTTCTTGTATATGCAGTAAGATGTAGTTTTGGGGCTGCTAAAAACTAAGAAATCTATTTTATGTTTTATCTTTTATTAATCTATACTACTGTCTGTTCTGTTATAGCCATGCACCGTGAAAGAATTTCCTGCCTGGACCTGATGGCAAAATTCAGTCCAGCACCTGCTTAGTAGAGACAGAGAGCTAATAAAGTATTTTATAACTAATTTTAATATAGCAAAAAATATTAATGATCCAGTAGAGGTGGTTGGGATTGTGATAGGATAGGTTATAAGATGATCTATGGTTTGAGGCTATATTTTTTCTAATGTGAGATTTAAAATTTAAAATAATGTTTTTTTCTAGTGATGTGGAGAACTTTGCTATGAATTAGAAACAAATAAAAACCAAAATGTAATTTATAAGACTACATAATACAATAATTGAGTCCCTCAATATAATATAGCTGCAATTTTCAAACTACAAATCACCAAGTGTTCAGTTGATTTCACTGATATCAGTCTTTTGACACACTTGATAGAATGATTTAATAAAATTCCTAGGGAGCAAATGGCTTCAAAAAAGTAGTCTATTGTAATCTCAGATCCAAAGCAAAATAGACTGTTGTACACTGATTTTTGAAAAAATTAAGCTCAAGTTGTAGCCATAAATAGATAACCACTTCGGCATCTACTGTAAATACTGCTATCAATATCTGCATTTTTAGAGTCACAAAATTACATTCCTGAAATACTTGTTTGAATATTCTGAAAGGTCATAATTATTAATCTCCCTTTAATAACATTTCTGCTACATTTTAATCTGACACAGTATCATTGATTTATGTGGGACAACTAGGTGAAATTCCAGTTAAGTTACAGTAGTCTGCATAACTAATCTCTCTGTGTAGATTCTACCACAAGATATACTATTTATTATAAATGGAAAAGAATTGAACTATAATTCTCAAACTGTTGCACAGGCATCTCCGAATAGAATCTTAGGAAGTGCTTTGAGAAATATTTCTCTAAAGCCTTAAGAACTATATTTTTAAACATTTATCCTTAAAATGTTCATTAAGGGAAAGTGGCAAGAAAAGTATCCTTAGCCACTATGGATTATTCAAGCATGTATTCCTAGTTAGAAAGTTTTGTTCTTATGACCTATATTTCTTCTTTCTTTTTTTCGTTGGCTTTACAAATCCAGAAATTTCTATTCAAAGGTATTGGAAGAGAATGGCATTCCTGCATATAATGTTGTGTAAAATCATTGTTCTACACAGTCTAAGAGTTTGCTTAATTTTGTTAATGTCTTATTTATTTTGCTTCATTACGTTCTTTCCATTACTGATTAATTCTACAATATAGCATGCCAAACATTTGCCACTGACAGTCAAAAACATTTTTTTGCACAGAGAGAGAGAGAGAGGGAAGGGTGAGGGTTGAGAATGTAATGCCCTTCGAGCAAAACTGCTCCTGCAGCTGTTGTGTACATTAATCCACGTAGCAGATCTTCAAACCCTAAATATAGCTGGCAGTATCATTTTACATGACACATATTCTTTCTTTCTCACTCACTCATACACCATACACACACACACACACACACACACACTATGAAAAAGAACGATTTTAAGTACACAGAAATATTTGCTTGTATTATTTTCTTTAAGGAGGAAATACAAATAGTTGGTGTGGGTTTAGTGACTCTTAAATAACAATTTCAGCTGTGGTTTGAAAAGAGGGAGATTAAAAAAATTGAAACTTTCTCATCCCTTCTGTCTGTCTTTATGATTCCAAAGCTCATTCTGTTCTCTTTAAACATGGATCCTCTTTGTAATTCAAGACAGATAGTAAAAAAGGGACTTGCTCCTATAATATGACTTATCAGCAATAATAAGCATTCAGACATAAAGTAAACTGCCACCCTCTATTCTAGACCCTCCGTGCACCTGTGCAAGGTCATCAAAACATAGCATACTTGAAAGTTTAAAGATGTTACCTTTTCTAGTTAGTCCAGATGTTAAAATCCAACTCACAAACACGGTGACAATTATTCCTAAAAATGAGATACAAAATGACCGAAGCGATGGTACCCCTTCAGGTCTTTCGGAACTGAAATGTCTTGGAGTCCATCGGCGGAGGGGGGAAAGGCGTTAACCTTCGTTTTAGGGAAGATGGCTGTAAGAAGCCGGGCAACCTGTCACCACTGAAGCAATAGCATTTGTCAGTTTGCAGGTCCCAAGTTATTTTGAGACACATAAACCATGTGCTTGTGAAACATTCCACCTCATTGGACAGGATAATATTGAGCAAAGGGATTCCATTGCTGTAACAGCACCTACGGAGGGTGGGATCCTCATTTTCTCTCCCCACATAAAATATCTTCTGTAGATGCTTATGCATTCCTGGTGTAAGTTGTTAAGAAAACGCAAAACAGATTTAATATTGTTCAGGGTCTAATCTTATCAAAGCGGAGTGGTAACTTTAATAGCTCAAAATAGTGAGATTAAAACTCCTCCTTATTTATTTAGCTGTGTCTTGTTCTCTGAATGTATAAGATGCCTAACATTACATATTGTTAATAAAGAAACCTATTTTTGTTTTTTGTTTTTTAAAACAACCATGTCATGCTGTTTTTTATTTTTAAAAACCTCAACTATTTTAAACAGAATTTAACTGGAATATCCAAACATTTATTTTAGGGCAGAACTGCAGGTAGAAATTGTTAATATAAATATTTTAAGAACACTGCATTAATTAATAAAGAAATCAAATAAGAAGGCAATGTTTTATAATCAAGACAATTCCATGGGGGAGAAATTCTACCAGGGAGGGAAATCAAAGTACTATAATATTATTATAATTTGGAGAAGGTCTCCAAAACTCACTGAGTATCAGTGGTTTTAATGCTATCATACACTTTATTTTTATGTTTTAATGAGTAAGTCATATTGGATACCAAAACATTTACTTTTGATTAGACATATATAAGCATGATCAGAAAGTGTAAGGATATCCTTTTCCCTTCTGTATTTAAGTACTGATGGGAAAATGATCTTTAATTCCAACATCGCTCAAAATATTTCCTATGATTTAAATATTAGTAGAAGCCTATCATATTCGTTTTCAAAACAATTTAGTGTAAATGTAAAAAAAAAACCAACGCAAAAACTATTACCAAGAGGAGTTGGAAACATGTGATCTTCTAGATGTTCTTCGACTGCTATCAATGAGTCCCAATCAATGTGGCCCAGGGTTAGGATAATAGAAGATGTAAACCCCCCCCCCCCCAAAAAAAAACAAAAAACTTGAAAGGAGGTTAGAATGGTGTAGTGGTTTGACTGCTGGACTATGACTCCGAAGACCATTGTTTGAATCCCCACTCAGCCATGGGAATCTACTGAGCAAGTTCCACTTTCTCAGTCTCGGGGAAGGCAAAGACAAAGCCCCTTTGAACAATCTTGCCAAGAAAGCCACATGGTAAGTTCACTTTAGGATCACCATAAATTGGAAAATTGGAGTAGATAAATCTATCCCTTTCAATTTCTCCCATATTCCACTTACAAACAACAACAAAACAAACTCAAGTTCTTTTCAACCAATTTTTAGGAATTTTGTAAATGTTGGTGATTTCATGTCAAAAACAATCTGAAATCAAATTTCCATCCCTATTCATTGATTCTTCACTTGCACAATAAAGAAGTAAAATACTCACATGACCATTTACAGAAAAATTGAGCCTGGCGCTTTCTGTTTACTTAACCGTTTCTTTTAGGAATTGTTAGAATTAAGATTCTCATTAGATGAAAATATTAGCACCCCTACACCTCTGCAAGATCAGAATTTGGCAGAAGACTTTCTTTTGTAAAGATGTCCATATAGTTTAAGGAAGAATGTTAAACATGACTAAGAATTCGATGTATGGGGTTTTGCTTGATGTGTCCGATGATGCTCTTGGATATTGTTTGGTGCATAATGTGCTTTCAGAAATTGTAGCACCCTGTACTTGAATACATTCCAGACTCAGTATACACTGTTGCTATTAATACAAGCTGACAGTACTGGAAAACTGAATAACTAACATTCTGGAAAATATTCATTATTTTGTGTCACTTTGCTTAGCCCCTTACTACTGTATCAAGAGCTCAGTTTTACAGTGCTCATTAGGACCATATTATCTGATTTAGTAAATTTATGTGCACTCTGTCACTAAAACTGGACCCCTGCCTGATCCTCATCCCATTTGGTATATGGCATATGTGTGAATACACAAACCAAATAATAAAAATACACTTTGTGGTCTCTTAAGGCACAAACCTCTAAAATGCTATCTGCTCTAGATGAAGCTGAGGAGTCTTACCACTTCATACAGATTCCTTAAATTCACCTGTCAACCTTCCCTGAAGTGTTTCAGAGAAAAAAATGTCCTGGCTTTTTACCCAAACCAAGGAAACTGGAAATGTCAAGATCTTATAACTACACTTCTTCAGGTCATTGCTGTCACTTTGCATCATGAGTACTTACTCAAGCTCAGCATTATCAATCAGGCTATCTAGAAAATGTACAGTTTTCACAACTTTTGCACCAAGCAGGCAATCTATCATGTGTCTCTGTCTCCCACAGGTACATCCCCAGAATGAGAATATTTGTTGAGCCACTCAAAGAACCTTCTTGGAGTGGTGCCTCTTTGTCTCAACATCCCCATTCTCCACAACAACAGCTATTTTGTCAACCTGAGAATGAGACATCACTATCACAGCCCTGATAGCTTTGTCTTTCTTTGACCTAGGAAGAATAAAGTGGCAATCTAAGAGCCTGGAGCTTGTAACACCAAGCATACACCCATGATGTTGCTCTAAGCAGGCAGTTACACAATAAATTGAACAGTTCCGACATTCTTACTGGCTTCTATTTGTCTTCTAGGAACCCCATCACATCGATGAGGTCCGGTGTTGCGATTCACCAGCCTCCATGGTGAATTGGCATGACAGCAGGGCAAACCCGGTGCCCCAGCCCCATCACACATGGAGAAGTGTCACTGAATGGCTTAATCCCCTTGTAAACCCGTTGTTCCTAATGGATCACGGGTAGGTTACCATGTTGGTGGCACAGTGTCCTACCACCCACAGAGCCCTGTTGGAAGTCCGCCTACATCGTCTGATGGGCAGAAGAATCCTAGAATGCTTATTTTTTCATGTCTGATGAGTTCATAGGATTGAGACACTTTGGGTACATCTACATGTGCACTTTAACCTAAAGCGGGTGAAAATTGGTTCTGTGGTGTTTACATAAAGTATGGAGCCATCTTGTCCCCAATGCCATTTGACACAATTGTGTTCCACATTAGGCAAAATCAGGAGTTTCCCCAAATTTTGGGGTGGTGGTGAGATGAACACTTGGGCCAGTTCTGAATCAGAATTGCCTCCACAGATCACACAAAGGTGTCTGTACAACCCAGAAAGGGGGAAAGGGGGGGTGGTAGCCCCTCTTCTCTTTTCCAGTCATGTGGTTGCCTTTGCTTACATTAGCAAGAGCACCAAGTAATGGCCACAAGCTCTCTGGAGCTCCACTGCTACAGAGACGAACAATGACATAGGTAAGGGTTACTGTCCAATGGAGCCGGACTGACTTATTCCTAACTGTGGCTGCAGCCAATTAGATTAGGAAGCATCATTAAAACAAGCCAAACTAAGCTATAATGGGCTCAACTCCAGGGCTGCAGAAGCCCCTTCTCTGTTTCAGTTTCCTGAAATTGCAATTCCAAGAACTTCTACTGACCTTACAGTTAAAATGTGTCCTCCTAACTCACACAGAGCTTTGCAGACCCTCAAGAAGTTTCACAATCCTCCACAAACTCTTCCGGAGGTTTTAAATCCAGCATGGAATCCCGATGTGGATTAAACCACATTAGCACTCCACCAAGATAGCAATAAATACATTCCATCATTTGGGACCAATAATAAATATCAGGGTATCACACTCCCACGTGTAAGCATAATTTAAATACTTACAACACAAAACTCTTGAAGACAGAATTATGATTATGAAGTTGTAAGGTTATAGGCACTTGAAAAAGCAAGTGTTGAAAAATTGAATCAACAAAAGCTCGAGCAACCAACATTTAAAAAAATAGTGCAATGGAGGGATACTATGATCCCAAATACAATTGTTGGGAAATTAACCAGAACAGAAAACACTTCCAAAGTAAAGGACCTAGGACAGGGGTGTCGGATTTAATTGATGAAACTCCCGTCTTACTTTAAAAGGGCCAAAAAAAGCAGCTTACATATCCTAATAATGATATCAATTCCTTATCAAGACTTGCAAAATCCAAAATACTTCAATATCCAAAAGTACACTCTTGTGTGACCTTTGCTTTCAGATGCTTTCAGAAAACTGTTGAAAATATGTCATTAAATAACTTTTAGGGTATGTGTATGAGATGTAGGGGCGCCCCGGTGGCACAGTGTGTTAAAGTGCTGAGCTGCTGAACTTGCAGACCAAAAGGCGGCCCGCTATTAGCCCCAGCTCCTGCCAATCTAGCAGTTCGAAAACATGCAAATGTGAGTAGATCAATAAGTACCGCTCCAGCGGGAAGGTAACGACACTCCATGCAGTCATGCCGGCCTCATGACCTTGGAGGTGTCTATGGACAATGCTGGCTCTTTGGCTTAGAAATGGAGATGAGCATCAACCCCCAGAGTCGGTCATGACTGGACTTAACGTCAGGGGAAACGTTTACCTTTACCTTATAAGATGTATCTGGAATATAAAGGAATTTTGTATTTAAACTTGGGTTCCATCTTCAATTTCTGTGTATGCAAATACAGGTATTCTAAAATCCACAAAAAATTCAAAATCCAAAACATTCCTAGTTCCAAGCATTTTGGATAAGGCATGTTCAGTCTATGCTAATTTATGGAAGCGGCTAGTGTTATCTATTCTAACAATCTGTGATAACAATGAAATCCATTCTTGGAAAGAGAGCTAGTTCTGATTGTTTCTGTTAGTTTTAAGTTTTTTTATTGCAATATTGCCCACCAGCCGTTCTTTGTCTGATGTCAAATGGCAGTGGTACATAGTACCTAACTAGGTTTGGTTTCCTTTGAGAGGAGATCGTTGGAAGCTGATAATATTCCATAACATTTGAGTTTATTTACAAATCTACAGGTGAAACACTCCAATATACAGTCTACTCCCATGCACTTGTTATTCAGACAGAGCACCCCTGCATTTCCTTGTGCTACTAACTTATTTGAACCCCTGGACAAATCCTTTCCTCATCACCCCTATCTCTCAAAAATCTGCCTTCAGACTCCTTTGTTCCCTTTCACTCTCTCATACACATCTAGATTTCACCCCCTTTGGCTACCAGAGAAAGGTCAGCCACTGCCATTCCTTTCTTTTATTTTCACCTGTTCAAAACATCCAGTACCAAGAAGTAATTTACTGACTATTTCCACTGAGGGCCATTGTTCAAATATCCCAGACTATTACTATCCTTTTCTTAATTCCAGAAATCTGGCTAGGTATGGCCTTAAACCATAAGGCAAATCCAAAGATACTCTTGTTCACAGACATCTGGCAGTAGAAAGAAGATGGTTTATATGGATAGTGGTACAAACTCCTTGCAACAGCTGAACAGGTAAGGAGAAATGATCACATGAATATTTAATACTATTGAAACGTATTGGATTAAGACCTACCAAATCCAGATCTATTGAAAGTAATGGGCTCTGCTAGTCACAACTAAGGAGGCTCAATGCTATGGGATCCTGGAATTTAACAGAGAAGCTACAGACAATGCAACATGACAACTCTCATGTTCATATAGCATTGAGCCATGCCAGTTAAAGTGGTGTCAAACTGCCCTTAATGAAGTGATAATGGAGCACAGAAATAAAAGGACATCAGTGAAATCTATGAAATCTGGTGGTATTTGTGGTATTTTTGTTGGTGCTGTGCCTAAGAACGATCTCACACTTTACATCGAATGAATACAGGACTCGGTTTCTTTCTACATGTAGCCCTGTCAGTAGGGTATTGTGTGATTTCTGGGCAGTATGACCATGTTTTAGCAGCATTTTTCTCCTGATGTTTCACCTGCATCTCTGGTTGGCATCTTAGAGGATCCTATGAAGATACCAGCCACAGGAGTTATCAGGAGGAAATCAAGCATGGAAATCCACTGGGCGACCTTCAGCAAGTCACATTCTCTTACTCTGAGCGGAAGGCAATAGCAAGGCTCTCCTGAACAAATCTTGCCAAGAAAACTCTTATTATGAGTTTTCATTAGGGTTATCATAAGTCATAAATAACTCAAAGACACACACCACCAACAAAAATCTTTAGTTGAGTGTGGAGTAATAGTTTGAGTGTTGAACAAAGAAAACCCTTCAATAGGTATGTCTTTTGGGCCACCATAAAAATTTAAGGGAGTATAAATGTTTAGACTATGATTGATACAGTATTATGATATTGTGTATAATGTGCAAAAAGAAAGAAAAATTATTGTAAAAAGAGTTGAAGGCAAACAGCAACGACAAAATATTTAACTAGAAAATGAGGGAGTTTAAGCAGAGAGCAAGGTAAGAGCAGGGGAGAAAGTGGTCTTGGGAATCTTCCTGCTTTGAAAATATTTTCATATGCAGACTGAAAATGTTAGACTGCTCTTCATGATTTCCAAATACAGTAGGAAAAATCATTTAAAACATTTCATACATAAACGAAAAATATTTTCAAAAAATGAAAGCAACTCTTTTAAATAGTGTTAAAACATAGTTTAAAACAACTGTACGTGATTTTAAGGATTAAAGGCAGTGTGAAATAACAGTCTTAGCTGGCCACCAGAAACTCAAAAGTCAACCTGTTTTATTTGGGAGATTCACCGATGCGGAGCTGTGGAAGAGAAAACCTTGTTATGTTTATGCTCCAACTTAGCCTTATGAGATGGTGGAATTTGCAATAGTGCTTCTGCCAGGGATCGCAAACTTGAGAAAAGCTCATATGGAAGAAGGGGACTTTCAGATATCTTAGCCCTAAGATATTGGAGGGGGGTGTAAGTCAAAACACAAACATACAACGGATTTTGGAAGCAAATTGGCTATCAGAACAAGGCCCATGAAATATCACTGCATACCTTGAAGTAATCTTGTCACTGAATTTTGTACTAGCTGCAGTTTCCAAACATTCCCAAGAGTATCTCCATGTAAAGTGCATTACTATAGGCTAATTGGTAGGTAATTAAGGAATGAACCATTGTGGGCATATCTGCTTGCCCTATGAAAAGGTGCAGGTGGTAATCCACCATTGCTGAGCAAGGGACTTTGGTTGCAGCAGCTATCTGGCCTTCCTGCTTATCCAAGCAAAGAACAAATGTTTTGGACTACAGCTCTACTAAATCACAGCCGATAGTAGAAATTATGGGAGCTGTAATGCAAAACATCCACTACACAGCTAGTTACTTTCATATACGTCATAATAAAAGAAATGTAGAGGAAGAATGAGCTTGTGCTAATGAGCTGGTACACATCTTATAAGAGCTGTGGAGAAAAGGCCACCCCAATAAGAGGAAGGGACTGACAGTATTGTCGAAGGCTTTCACGGCTGGAATCACGGGGGTATTGTGTGGTTTCTGGGCTGTGTGGTCGTGTTCAAGTAGCATTTCCCCCTGACATTTCATCTGCATCTGTGGCTGGCATCTTCATAGGATCTTTTATCTTGGGAATTTGTAATAGGTTTTTTGCCATTTGTCAGCTATCTATCTACCGAGAATTCTATCTCTTCTAGACCATCTTGTTGTCACCTATGCTTCCAGCTCATAAACAAAATCACTGCGAAGATAGCCAAATTAATATGGACAAGCCTTTTTAAGTACCACTTAAGCAACACATTTTTAGGAAATAACTTTTTTTCTCCCTGTTTCAAGTAAAAATTAACAGACTGCCATGATCCAGAAATTCTACACTTTTCAATCATAGTCCATTTTCCTCTTTAACTGTTTGGTTATATGAAATAATTATCTTAATGATTAACAATATGAAGCCTATAGCATATATCCTTCCATCATGATTTGCCATTTTTTGGAATTTGGGTTGGGTGTGGGTCAGGTTGGAGCGGTACATGGGACTTGTAGGTAAAGTGGAGAGCAAAAATAAGACCCACAGGGGCGGCTGAAGCTATAAGCAAAGTAAGCAATTGCAGGTGGTGCCGTTGAGGCGCCCCAGGCAGGGAGGGACGGCAGTGTGCTTGTGTGTCACACGCCTCTGCAGCCAGCACACGCATTCGGACACAGAAGCAGCCCTGGCCATACCGAAGGAAGGAAGGAGTGAAGCAGGGGGAACCCTTGGCTGGAGCAGGCTTTCTAGGAAGAGACAGAAAGACCTCTCACTTCCGGATAGCCTACACTTGGCAACTTTCCCTGCATCTATTCCTTGGATTCGGCATGCTCCATCTTACCAGATCTAATGTGTGTGTCTTTTTTCCTGCTTTTTTCCAGCCTTGTAAGAAGCCCTCCTCTGAGCCAGGCTTGCAGTAACAGCTGTATCACTGGTTGCTGTGAATTTTCTGGACTGTAGCATCCAGAAGCATTTTCTCCTGATGTTTCGTCCACATCTATGGCAGGCATCCTCAGAGGTTGTGAGGTCTGTTGGAAACTAATCAACTGGGGTTTATATATCTATGGAATATCCAGGGTGGGAGAAAAAACTCTTGTCTGTTTGAGGCAGGTGTGAATGTTTCAATTGGCCACCTTGATTAGCATTGAATAGCTTTTCAGCTTCAAGGTCTGGCTGCTTCCTGCCTGGGGGAATCCTTTGTTGGGAGATGTTAGATGGCCCTGATTGTTTTTCATCTGGAAATTCTCTGTTTTCTGAGTGTTATTCTTTATTTACTGTCCTGTTTTTAAAATACTGGTAGCCAGATTTTGTTCATTTTCATGTTTCCTCCTTTTTGTTGAAATTGTCCATATGGTTGTGGATGTCAATGGCTTCTCTGTGTAGTCTGACATGGTAGTTGTCAGAAATCAGGCTACCAGTATTTAAAAACTACAAGTATTAAAAACTCTAACATCAGGACAGTAAAGAACAACACTCAAAAACAGGGGAATTCCAGACATGAAACAATCAGGACCAGCTAATCACCTCCTAACACAGGATTCCCCCAGGCAGAAAGCAGCCAGACCTTGAAGCTGCAAGGCTATTAAATGCTAATCAAGGTGGCCAATTGCAAAATTCACACCTGCCTCAAGCAGACATGCGTTCTTTCTCCCACCTTCGACTTTCCACAGATATATCAATCCCAATTGCCTAGTTTCCAACAGATCTCACAACCTCTGAGGATGCCTGCTATACATGCAGGTGAAACGTCAGGAGAAAATGCTTCTGGAACATGGCCATAGAGCCCAGAAAACTCAGAGCAGCCCAGTGATTCTGGCCATGAAAGCCTTTGACAAAACAGCAGTATCACTATTTTATAGTCTGGAAAAAAAATGCACTGTGTTGTCGAAGGCTTTTATGGCCTGAGTCACTAGATTGTTGTAGGTTTTTCGGCCTGTATGGTCATGTTCCAGAGGCATTCTCTCCTGACATTTTGCCCGCATCTATGGCAGGCATCCTCAGAGGTTGAGGTCTGTTGGAGACTGGGAAAAAAATGCACTGTGTTGTCGAAGGCTTTTATGGCCTGAGTCACTAGATTGTTGTAGGTTTTTCGGCCTGTATGGTCATGTTCCAGAGGCATTCTCTCCTGACATTTTGCCCGCATCTATGGCAGGCATCCTCAGAGGTTGAGGTCTGTTGGAGACTGGGGAAGAACCTACAGCTCGAAAAACCGACAGCAATCCAAAAAATACACTGCTTTCTCAAAATGTTAATTGTCTCCCCCCCACCCAACTTAGTGTTTCTTTGTATTGATTATTTTATTTTTCAGTGATTGGTTTGGGGGGGGGGGGCGCCAAAATACTGTTTGCGTACACTTGAAAATTACCTAGGGTCGGGCCTGAAGACCCACAACCTTCAAAAGTTGCCCACCTCTTCTTTCAAACAAGGGAAGTAGAGTTCACATCTTGTCTGAAGCCAACATTCTTGAAATTTCCTGGAACATTTATATATTTTTTCAAAACAGGTCGTACTAACCACATACCTTATTTTAAAGCAATCATGTCTTTTTTGGCAACCCTGGCATCAAACCCCCCCCCCCCCCACTTGCAACACACAATCCCATAGGGAAGTTATAAATATAGCCCTGATCTCTATAGGGATCCCTCTTTCTACCTTAAAAAAAACGACAGTGTGAGACTTGTCTTGTTCTCCAAATGTACAAAGACACATACACACAGTGAGACAGGGGAAGAGAATGGTCTAGCACTTTCTGTGGATGGTATTTAGTAATAATACCATCTGACTCATGTCCTGATACCATTCCTAGAATTAGATGCAGTATTTCTGCTGCTGATACATGAAATCATTTCTATTTTTCACATCATAACTAAACAATACTTGTAGGTACGGTTTGATTAATATGTGTATTAACTCCATAGACTGAAATGCCATGGAAAATGAAATAGACACTGATGCTTCAGTCTAAAAACGTAGATTTCTACATTTAGCACTCTTGACATTACCACCTCTCTCTCTGGGCCCTCCCAGACAGGGCCCAAAATGTGGGCCTTGTTGGACTTTTACCAGAGGTGTCTAAATGAAGCCTCTGGTAAAAGAGGATTAATTCGGGACAAAGGTTTGTCCCAAATTAATTTGATACCCCATTAGATCCCGGCCTTCCTGAAAGACCTGTGTCTAATAGGGTATGTGCCTGTGGGGACTGACTTCTTCCGCAGTCTTGGGGTCAGTCAGCACAGACCATCTTGGTTCTTCGGGCTTCTAAAAGCCCAGAAAACCAGGGAGGGCACCCCCAACAAGCCCTTAAAATAAGTAAAAATTTACCAGGCCGCCATCTCCAGAGGGGTCCTGGTGTGTAGAAATGACAAATCTCTCCTCCCTTCCTCCCTCGGTTCCTGGCACATCATTTCAATGTGCCAGGAGGCTTCCAGAGATGCGTCATGGTGGCCTGGTACATTTTTACTTATTTTAAGGGCTGGGGGTGGGGGGTGGGTGGGAGGGACAACAATGTGGGTGAAAATGGGATACTTTAACCCATTTTCACCCACATTTAGTTGCTGTCTGAAAGCACCCTCTCTCTTATGCACAAACGCACACTGGTTCCCTTCACCAGCTTCTCATTCTTAGCTTAAGGTCTGGATCTTTCAGGTGCTTTCGTAATATGGAGCAAACTGGAAAATCCCAGTTTTCTCCGGATTTATTCAGCTTTACCTCGGGTGTCATTTGGATGCCTCAGGTCCTGTCTTTTGGGCCTGTTTGGAACTGCCCCTGGTTTACTCAGCATTAATCAGGCATAGTATGGATGCCTTGGATTAACCCATGATGGGTTGCGGGATATCGGGCAGTGTAGAAGGGCCCTAAGAGTTTTGGTAGTTTTAGAGTTTCCATAAGACTTCAAATTTCACAGATCTTGTGATAGGCTCTCATCTCACTAGTCCTAATGCAACTCTGCCACAGATATGCCAGCCATGAGCTGGCCTAGCAAACAAGTGTCCCCCCCATATTTATCTACAGATCTGGCAATCACAATCACCTTAGGGAGCAACATCATTTAGGCAGGACATATATACTTTGAACCTTTATTTCCAACAGTAACTAAACTTTAAGAATATTCTTCTTTCCTTCTGTCTTTCCTTTTCTCCATCTATCATTTCTCCAATGCCCTTTCATTCCTCCAATGCCATCACAACCATCTCATCTTACAATGAGAGTGTAGGTTGGTGGTAAGTTTGACAAGAAAACAAGGAAAAAAATAAAACTGGTAAGTTTGACATTATTGAGGTCAAGCCAGGGCTGGGCGCTATACACTGGAGCTGGGATATAGCCTTTATGTCAGGGGTCCCCAAACTAAGGCCCGGGGGCCGGATGCGGCCCTCCAAGGTCATTTACCTGGCCCCTGCCCTCAGTTTTATAATATAATATTTTTATATCATTTTAAATAATATAATATATTGTATATACATATAATATTGATAATAATATTATAATGTTATACAATATAATACTAATAATAATTCCATATAATAATATTAATTATATGTTATATATTACATATAATATTACAGTATAGTGGTATAGTTCAATATAGTAATATATAATGCTAATGTGATATGCTAATAATATAATATATTGTATGTACATACAGCTGCTCTGAGTCCCCTTCGGGGTGAGAAGAGCGGGATATAAATGTAATAAATAAATGTAGTAAATGAATAAATAAATAATTTTAGACTTCAAAGGTAAAGGTAAAGGTTTCCCCTGACATTAAGTCCAGTCGTGTCCAACTCTGGGGGTTGGTGCTCATCTTCATTTCTAAGCCAAAGAGCCGGCGTTGTCCATAGACACCTCCAAGGTCATGTGGCCAGTATGACTCCATGGAACGCCGTTATTTTCCCGCCAGAGCAGTACCTATTGATCTACTCACATTTGTATGTTTTCGAACTGCTAGGTTGGCAGAAGCTGGAGCTAACAGCGGGCGCTCACTCTGCTCCCCGGGTTTGAACCTGGGACTTTTCGCTCTGCACGTTCAACAGCTCAGTGCTTTAACACACTGAGCCATCGGAGGCTCCAATTTTAGACTTAGCCTCACCCAAAGTCTGAAATGACACAACAACAATCCTAATTAACTATCTCATTGGCCAGAAGCAGGTCCACACTTCCCATTGAAATCCTGATAGGTTTATGTTGGTTACAATTGTTTTCATTTTTAAATATTGTATTGTTCTTTCATTGTTGTTGTTGTTTTGCACTACAAATAAGATATGTGCAGTGTGCATAGGAACTTGTTTTTTTTTTTTTCCAAATGATAATTCGGCCCCTCCACAGTCTGAAGGATTGTGGACCGGCCCTCTTCTCTAAAAGTTTGAGGACCCCTGCTTTATGTGGATTCAGCTTTTAAGGCTAACACATTTTTATAACACATCATGTATAATAAAACTGTTATTTTTAAAAGACACAATGGAAGCGTTGTTTTTGTTGCAAAATGCTAAGACAGCTACCTATTTAGAAACTGCCAATGTTATGAACTTTTAGTGAAACTGTTTGTTGTTTGAGCCAAAGCACTTGCCTAAGCACTGCAAGCAGGCTAAAGAAGAAAGCATTTATTGAATTTGAACCATATTTGCTCTGAAGGTACAGCATTGCTTTTCTTCTCCTACTTCTGACTGCTTCCCACGCTCCCTCTACTGTTTCCAATCAGGCACTACACCACATGAAACCACTTGTCAGAAAGTCATTTCAAAAGTACTGTACATGATTATTTTTACCTTAGTCTATTTTTGTGTGTGTGAAACTGATTGTTTGAAAAGAAATGACTAAAGAATTGTCAGGTTCTTCCCCTTTTAACTTAAATCCTAAACTGATGTTTCATGAACATACTCACAAATTTCTAAAGTTCTATGATCTCATCAGCTTCTTCCCCTATATATAATTATTTCATTCATCTATATGGAATTTTCTTATTCATCCCTCAAGCTACTGAATCAAGACTCTCTTTTAATTTACATACAAAGAAGCAACTGGCATGACTCATATAAATCTATGGAAGAGCATGCTGTAAAAAATGTTTAAATAGTCTATGAAATACTAGACATTTGCCAGTCTCGTAGTAGTTGTTTGCTCTTTGAGAAGAAGCTAAAACCACAGGAAGCTTGTAGTCTAAAGCAGGGAAGGCACTGAGTTAGCACTGGCTAAAAGAATCATTGCAAAAGGGATAATCCATCAACAGAGGCCCCCTCTACACTGCTCTATATTCCAGGATCTGATCCCAGATTATATGGCAGTGGAGACTCATATAATCCAGTTCAAAACAGATAGTCTGGGATCAGATCCTGGGATATAGGAAAATGTAGATCTAGCCAGAGAGATCCTTACTGGACTGTGCGTTTTGTTGGTAACTTAGTGCACTTCAAGGATGAACACATGGATAGTACATCTTAGAGTTTAACACTTATTAGGATATATTATGCCTGCCACAGATCTATTATTTTGTTTAACATAGAAATATTTTCTGCAGAGATGGGAGTTTTCTCCCTGCCATCTGATGACAACGATTTATGATCTTAACTTTGATGGGTTTATTATTTACTTATTCAATATCCAGCCTTTCCACCAGCCCTGAGATGCAAATGCAAGCTACCATCGATAAAACACACAATGGCTAAAATACGAGTTATCGTTGTGAATAAAACTAATCTAAAAGCATATCTATTAAGGAACCAAAAAAGTACAATTGTACAAACAATAAAATTATTAAAAGCCTTTTAGACACACCTTAAGACCTGGTTTAAAAATGAAGGATTCAATAATTTTGCTGAGGTCCCATCAGACAACATACACAGCCTAATAATTAGCCTATATTGCTGTGCTGCATTAAAAAGCAGTTGTGAAACTTAGGATTAATTTTTTTCCAGCAAATATTTTCAATATTCACCTGGCATTATTTGTTCAATGGGGATGGCCTTTGCCTTCCTCTGAGGCTGTGAGAATGTGACTTGCCCAAGGTCCCCTAATGGGTTTCCGAGCCTCAGCAGAAATATGAATCCTGTCCTCTAAAACAACAACATAGCCATAGCCTTAGACATCTTGAGAGTAATAGATATGCATATGCAGGAAATTTTACCCTCATGCTGAATTAATTTATTTTGCCTTCAGTTAACATCAACTGTTAGAGAAACCTAATCTGTTCTGTGATGTATGCATTATGAAGACGTATATTTTAGTGATATGTCAGTATTAAAATATGATTATTGGAAAGAAACATGTTGCCAGAACTAAATGCAATTCTGAAGTCCTGCCAACTATTTATAACATGCAAAATTTTGGATGATGGGAGTGTGGCAGGGGTTTCTCTGTGTAGTGTCCACCAAAGAAATGTTGAAAAACCTACATTCAGCTGTCGCAAAAGGATGCTTGGGTAGTGAGAAAATTAAAAGCACCATACAAAATTAAAACTTCAAACAAAAAATACATCTCTTATACCTCTCCACCAATGAAAATTAGGACAACTGGAATCTATGGTAGAAGTCTATTCATTTAAGAAATATTCATCCCTTGTGCCTTTTAATAAGTTTCCTAGCAAATTAGTCTTCTAATGGCAAAGTTATAAGCTGACTCATTCCTGTTGGGTTATCCAGAGTAGGTCATTACATTTAAAATACAGTGTGATATGACAAATTGTGTGTTAACACAAACATTTATAGACAAGTTAGTAGACCACTGGTTACCTAGAAAAGGAGACTGTATGCCATTTCATTTAGCTATGAAATCAGTTCTGTCTTCCCTGAGTCCCCTCAGGAAGAGAGGGCAGAATATAAATAAAGTTTTATTATTATTATATTATTTCCAGTGATTTTTCTCTTCAGAAAGACCACTAGAGCAGATAGAACTTCTAACAAATTATTGAAAAAACAGGTTGTTTGGGTAAGTCTTTTACATTCTAAGCAATATATTAGAAATCTTTAAGTTAAAAGCTGTTTTCAATGGCCAGTCCAATTATTATAAGAAATACTGATTTGAAAATAAATAAAGGCTACAGTACTAATTAAGAGTCTATATTTATGAAAAGTGGTAATATTCCAGGAAATGTCCAAAGGAAACAAAGACAGTATAAACATGGATTATTTATGAGGAAACTACTTAGCTTTTAGAGAACTGATAAACCACTAGGTTTAACTACACAATCATATTCTTTTCGTTATGCATTATGTATTTTATAAATGTAGGCACTACATAGAAATCAGTCGTAAATCTTTATCAATAGCTATAGCCTTTCAATTGAGTTTTCAATTGAGAGAAAACTGAAATTGTTGTTTTCTGACTCTGCAGATGCTATTTTTATTTTTTTTTTTTAAATGTATTTTCCCTCTATTCAAAACTGGGAGGTGTTTTCTTTTGTTCTCACTCATAGTGACAGCTTGCATGCGTTTGTATCTTTTTAAAAATTTTGTGCGGTGAATTGTTTCTCTGCTGATTTCTCATGTAAAAGCACCAGGTGGTGATAACTGAAGTCTTTTGTTCAGATTCCCCCTTCTTATGGAGGATTTATTAGGAGGGGCCTAAGGGGAGGAAATACTGTGTGTGAAGAAGGCTGTAGATTTTTCCCATAGTGTTTAAAACTGAGAAGGATGTGGAAGAAATGACCTTTCCAAGACAGGTCTCCAACCTGTCCTTTATTGTTAGCAGTCTTTTCAGTGCCCAAACCTACCTTTAACTTTAGCTTTACAATACTGGACCCAATTTTAATTTTCCATACTTTTTCATTTTTCTGCCCCCCCCCCCCCCGCCCCCAATTGCTAACTTGGGAAGGAAGGATATTATAGAGATGCAACCTAATTTAGACAGGAATGATTCTATCATTACACAGGGCATGGTGGCTATTTCACAGAGTCGGTTTGGGGTGAAATGAAAAGGGAGCAAATGGTTAGTCAATTAATTGTTAGTGTATCTTTAGTGACAGGGATGAAAACTACAGCCATTGTTTGGCTTCATGTGCAACAATAACCTGGCAGTTGTGGAATACAGTATACAGTTGTATCCAAGGATTCTGCATCCACAGATTCAATTATCCATTGCTTGAAATATACCCCACCTTTGAAATTTCTAAAACAAAAAAACAAACAAACAGATTTTACACCATTGTATATAATGGAACTTGAGGAACCTCAGATTTTTATTTCGGGGGGCGGCGGGGGGGGGGGGGGGGTCCTGCGCCAAATTGTGTGGATGCCAAATGCCCACTATAACCTAGCAGATAGTATTGTAATTTAACTACAACTTTTCTATCTACCACTCACCACAAAAGGCACTGAAGTTATACACAAAAGTGGCATGGGTCAAACACTAAAGGTGTTTAAAAGGTTCTGCTGATAGTTTAATCAGATGTCTCTTACAAGTGCAACATGGTTTCCTAGTCTTAGCTATGGGACAAAACACAGTTTGATTATTTTGGACCTCCCATGTGGCAAACAATAAGATTCCGGTTCTGCATAGATTCCTGTATTTGTGGGTTAAGCTCTGCAGTTACTTCTCTACAAAACACTGGACTGGATCTGGATTTAGGTGTGTATAACCAGGGTGAATGAAGCGGACTTCCATACCACCTCCTCCCAAAGGAAACCCTTACTCCCTCTGAAAATGCTACATAGAGAATTGGGAGACCTATTGAAAGGGGCGGTCTATGGCCTGGAAGGAAAAGAATCCATCAAAATGGATCTGTGAACAGAGCATTTTCATTTATAGATGGCAAATAGATCCAAACATGGTAAGAGTTTTGGAAACAAACATTTTATTCATTAAAAAATTCTATCAGTGGGAGTATTAGTTAGGAGGACTACCATTAAACATCTGGATTTTACTGAAGGTTAGAGGATTGTGCATTTGTTATGAAGACAAAAATATAAAATTGTCCATGTAATAAATGGAGATCCCATTGTGTATGTTTCCCACCCTCCTTTCTTTTTCTGACAACTTTTTTCATGAAAAAGAAAAACATTAAACAAAATAATTAATTTAAATATGAAGAAGGAAGATTGGTATGAATGAATGTGAGGGATAGCAGCTGGTTCATTTAAAATTCTAATTAGGTGACAGATTTTTGTAGGTTGCATTTAATCTGTCTATAAATATCTTCCCTTTTTACATCCCCAAACAATTTCTATAGTCAGCTGAGGCTGGCCACTTGATAGTGCCCTCTGTGTTTCAGATCCCGATATGAATGTTATTTAGAAGTTGTCCTTGTTGGCCACACCTTCTCTAAGAGGTCTGGCAAAATTGAGCCTGTGGGCATTTTTATTTGAATTAGTGCAGGCATCCTCAAACTGTTCCAGTTGTTTTGGCCTCCAACTTCCAGAAGCCCTAGCCAGCTGTTCAATGGTCAGGAATTCTGGGCGTTGGAGGCCAAAGCATCTGAAAAGCTAGTTAGAGGGTGCATAAGTTACCAGGTGGAGATGATATTAAATGTATTTTTCTACATAGTCTGTGAGTATACATTAAGAATCTACAACACATCATATGACCCATTTTCATATTTAGAGTAAAGACAGATTATACATTATGAACTATAATGGAAGCTCCACCCAATATTTCAAAGACCTTTCCTAACATCCATTTCTACCCATCCCCAAAACCAAGAGTGCTTATAATGAATAAAACTAATATTCTTTCAAATAAATAAATAAAAATCAGTGGTGAAGATGAGGATTGTTCAGGGTTGCTTGCGACCCATAAATATTTTAATGAACTGTTCATATTTCATGTAGAGAGTTGCTAGTTATTTTTGTGAAGATGGATGCCATACTTTATGTAGCATGATTACATGCTCACCCACTCTAAAGTAAACACCATTGCTTTCAATGTTGCACCCTTCCAAGTAAGTGTACACAGAATTGCAATGCACAGTATTTACTGATGGACTATTGGTCATTTGTGGAGATTCAGAGATTCTTAGGTCACAGCAACAGCAAGTATTTTGATAAAGCTTTGCTCTCTTTTCTATGACTTACATTCAAAGGAACTAAAAATAAAAATCTCCCATAAAATAAAGATTTCCAGATCACAGTTCCCAATAGAAAGTGACATATTAACAGTTTTTTAATTGCATGAAATAATTCAGGTCAAAGTTCAGATAAAGGCATTTTAATACCCTAAGAAATAGATGGGACTTAAGCAGTTACGCAAAATGGCAAAAGAAACTGACAGATGTCCACAGTTTATGAATGATCCCTGGATGGTATCTGCGTCTTGCATCAACTGATTATCAGGGATGGAGCATAAAGTAGCCTCTAAAGCTGACCTTAGGACCAAAACAGATTCATCGGGGAGACTTATGAACCCAGTGTCAAATTAAGATATGTTAAGCCCTCAACTAGGTCATATTTGAGAGCTTGTTGAAGGCTCAGATGTCAGAAAACTACAGCTACATGTTTGGACGCTTAAACTATGAATTGCATTTTAAACTATAGTTCAAATAATGGTTCAGTGTTATGTTAGCAATCAACCACTGACTGTGCTCTGATGTACAGTCAGACTTCTACATTTGGAGGTTTTACATTTGACTAGTTGCGAATTTCCCAGACCCTGGGAAATTGTAGATGGTTGGAGAGTTGGGATGGTGGATTCTTCAAGATGTTTCAAAATGCCCACACCCAAAGGGTTTGATTAGCGGGTGGCTTGGATCTCCCCCATCTTTTGATGGGGGGAGATCCTAACTCTAAACTCCTAACTCCGCAACCATAACTGTAACATAAAATCATAGTTTAGTGCTACACAAATGAGCCCATGGCTTGCACACCCCACTCCCCATGCACTCCAATCCTCAGATGGGGTGGGGGAGAAAGATTGAGAGCATCAGTCAGTTTCCAGCTAACTACTGCTTGTCAACTTATTCATGCATTTAAACAGTAGCTTGTTCAAACAAGGTCTTTAAATTAAAACCTCACTGTTTGATCAATGCTTGTTCGGAAAAATTAGACTTAAAATCCAGTTTAGATTAAACAGTGAAAACCTAATTTGGAGGGCATGATAACTGGTACTCTAAAACTGTCTTTTATGGATGGATTGAAGGAGGAAAGTGGAGGTTGGAGGAAAGTGGAGGTTGAAGAAAAGCAGCCTTGCATATATAACTGCTTTGGTTTAGGTATGGCGCTCCATGCAGTCATGCCAGCCACATGACCTTGGAGGTGTCTACGGACAATGCCGGCTCTTCGGCTTAGAAATGGAGATGAGCACCAACCCCCAGTCAGACATGACTGGACTTAACATCAGGGGAAACCTTTACCTTTACCTATGTACCATGTGAATATATTCACCTGGTACACTCCCTCATGTAATATATCTCCACAAAATAAAACACTTTTTCATTCACAAATGGAACACGAAAATTTATGGTTTAGACATCATGACTTGTCCAACACCTGGGTTCTTTGTACTGAACATTCAGTCACCTAAGGACGGATACATTATTATCAGAGCACTAAGGTTTTAGAGTGAAGATGTAGAGAGTCTGACCACTCACCAGTTTTCCACTGCTCACGATCAACTGAGGAGCATGGCATTGGTTAGCAATTGTTGTCCTGGTTTTGGAGACATAAAATGGGCAAGGAACAGCATTTCATTATTTGAATAATAACTTAGGGTATCCTGGACTATTCCCTACATTTACAGGGGCAAAAAAGTTTATTGAGAATGTCCCTTTCTCTAAGGGGGCTGAGAATATAACTTCAAAGAATGTTCTAGAAGGGATTCTGAACTATTTATCTAAGGACCCATCTCATGGTTTTTTCAAATGGATTAAAGAAAATTTTTGAAAAATGTATCCCTTCTTTCACAAGTGTTTTAAATTACAACTATTCTTTAATGTCTTAAGGGTGTTTTTTCTACCAGATTTCAAAAACAAATTGGAGTACATTATATGAATATGGCCCCATTATCTTTATTTCATTTTTTTGCCCTCTAGGTTTTAAAAGTCTTGCTGCATGTTGCTTTGTCTTTTAATAACACACCAATATTCTAAGGTTTCGTTTCCCCCTGGAGATTTCAGAATATTTCCTCCTGCCAAATTGGCTCCCTCTGTCAACTGCTGCTACTCTGCCTTGTGTCCATCTATGAGGTATTTTATATAGCCTGACTCACTCTCAGTTCCTCTTATGTAATTTTTTTCTGCATCCTAAGACATTCCTTATTTTAAAATCCATAATTGGCTCCTAATAAATACTTTTCTGTAAGATTATTATTTGTACAAAAATAAGTATGTGGAAAATTGAGAGAACACTGTACTTTCATTTTTTATTTGAGGCTATTAACTTATTATTTTATACGATCCACTATGTAACAAAATTTGAAAAAAAATCTGTTCCTGGTTTGAAAATGTTATTTCCTGTTTAATTGTATGGTACTTACTTTGAAAGTAGTTGTTATACTCCAGAAACTTCGTTTTTGTGACTGCCACAAACTATGTTGAATTGGTTGAAATTCATTGAAAAAGTATAGCAAAATGTGCTGCAGGATGTACCACAAAAACAAAGTTTTTGTAGTTTCATAAACCTTTTCCATGTTTTTACTATAGAACCAATTCAGAAATGATATTTATAACCCAGGGACAAGACTCGTGTTACATAGTGTTATCTGTCTTTGAGTGTATTGATTTACTTTTGAATAGATCTGTACAGCATTGTGCCGATATGTTTCTAAAGACATGTACATATTATCCCAATGTAGAATGCCTACATATCTACCCTTTGTAGAAACTATCAACACAATGCTGTACATGTCTATTCAGAAGTAAATTAGAGTTCAGTAAGGCTTGCCCCAAAGTAAGTGAGCACAGGATTGCTTTCCAAGGGAGGCATAAGGTAATTTCCAGTTTAATAAACAAAGCAAATAGTAAGAAAGTATTAGATATCACTTCATGTTTGTATCTCCTACTTTGATTAAATATCAGAACCATAGTAGTGTAAACAAATAAACTAGTAAGTCTTCGACTTTTGTCTCTACCAGTTAGTCAATTAAATTGATTAACTGACTATTTAGAAAAAAAAAATCCCTGAGGAGCTTTGGCTTTCCAAATATTTCAGACTCTTTGTTTGGCCACCAGTACAGCCAATAGTAAGGCATTATGGGAGTTGACCAAAACTTCTGAAGGCCAAAAATTTAACCAAACCTGACTTAAACCAATTATGACTGACCTATGTTTTAAACAAGATAGTTTCCTTTCAAACCAATTCTATTCCTTTTTTGCAGTGAATGCAATGCTATCAATATTTTAACAAATATTACTCCATTAGTACCCATTAGTATTGCTTTATTCTCACAGCTAATACTGCTCATTCTTAAATGGTGAAAACAAATCCTTCTTTTCTCAGTTCTACTCTCTGATGTTCTCTGCTTTTATTGTAATATTCTCAATTGCTCCATCCCAGAACACTTTAGCACAATGAATGGTTTTTAAAGAACCCATTGTGGAAATTTGAACAGATGCCAGCACAGCTCACCGTAAAGTGGCGTGACCTGCTTGCGTGTGCGAGTGTCCCAGGCCTTTCCTCTCCGGTGCCTCTTTGCTCTCTCTCCACCGTGGGCTGCCTGCTTCCCTGCATGCAGTCTTGACAAAGTAGTAAGAAGGCTAATTTTAGGGTACTTCATCATAGTGCCAGGGAAAGGCATGGTGTCATGTCAAAATCAGCAGCATGTGGCACTACTTTGGGCAGCTATTCTACTGAGTAGAGGGAAAGAATGGTTGACAAACTTTGATCTACTTACAGGGCAGCATTTGAAACTTTGTGGGAATGCAGGTTAAGGCAGTATTCATTCATCCTGAAGAAAAATGGCAAAGAAATAATTATGTGAATAGAGATCTGAAACAAATGCCTTGTTGCACTCACTACATTGACTCCAAACCTACATCTTGTCCTTGCTTTCATAACTCTCTATGGCATACATCCCCATCTCTCTCTCTGCCCATACACCTCTGCTTTTGACATTTTTCCTCCAAATTGTCACACCGTCAAGCAGATACCTCAAAAATGGTGGAAGTTACAAGCAGCTGTGCGGTACTGAGATGTTAGTATCGTTTCCCATATCTTGGTTATGAGAATGGAGACTGGAGTCAAGAAATAAGAAGAGTGGGATGGCTGGCAAGGCAACTATTAAAGAACTGGACAAGAATCTGAAATTTAAAATATCATTGAATATTAAAGTTAGCATTGTCCATGCCATTGTATTTCCATTTCTATGTATAGTTGTGAAAGTAGACAATGAAGAAAGCAAATAGGAAGAGAATCAGCTCATTTGAGATGTGATGCTGGAGAAGAGCTCTACAGATATCACAGAAAGCTAAAAAGACAAAAAAATGTATTATAGAGCAAATCAAGCTCGCTGAAGAAGCCAAGATTGAGACTGATTTACTTTGGTCATATTATGAGAAGACCTGGAAAACACAGCAATGTTTAGTAAGGTAGTTGGCAGCAGAAAAAGAGGGAGACTACATTCCATATAAATAGACTCAATCAAGGAAGCCACAGTGAGCCCACAAAACCTAAGCAGGGTGGCTGATGGTAGGGGGACCTGGTGGTGTCTCATTCATAGGGTCACCATACATCAAAGTCAACTTGATTGAAGTTAAGAGACAACAAACGATTCTTATAATTTTAGGCACCATATATACTCATGTATAACCTTATGTATAATTGGATAGATATTGGGGACAGAATTATAGGTTTTGATATGATCCATGGCTAAGTTGAAGGTTTTTCTGTGGACAGGGAAAGCACTAGTGACATCTCAGGGGGGCAGCCACCCTTAGCAGCCACCACTGATATTTCCCTACATAGGCATTCAAAATGGCCAGAAGTGGAGAGAGCCGAGGGAGATTGGTGCTTCTTTTAGGTTGTCCCAGAATGGACTATGGCTTTGTTTTTTGTCACTCTACTCAGAGAAGGGGATGGTTCTTTTGTTTGATAACAGCTATAGTACTTACACTAGTGCTCCTTCTACACTGCCCTATATCCCAAGATCTGAACCCAGATTATCTGCTTTAAACTGGATTATATGAGTCTCCACTTCCAGTTAACCTGGGATAAGCAGATATTCTGAGATCATATCCTAGGACCTAGGATATAAGGGCAATGTGGAAGGAGCCTAAGTCAACCCATGTTTTTTATGTTGATTTTTGGTTAAACATAAACAAAAAACCTGGGTCGACTTAGGCTCCTTTTATGTTGATTTTTTGGTTAAAATTTCTAGACTTATATATGAGTACATAAGGTAATTCAGATAACAGGAATAACATTTTAAAGAATTTGCTTTTCAGATTATTGTTTTGTGCATGAATCACAAGCATTTTATGTTTCTTTACTATCATTCAGTATCAATATAACTAAAGAGGAAGGTATTGCTGTTATGGCAGACTTTGCAAAAACTTTTGTATAGTTGTAATAATAATGTATTTAATAATTCTGTAAAAATGTTTTAGTTGATTTAAAACCCACTATTTCTAGCCTTTAAGTATTAGGTTTTATCATACAATTTGCCATTCGCTTCCATGTAGCCTGATAGTAATTATACTGTTGATTTTGTGCCATAAGATTAAGAGTCTGGTTCCCTCTGTCTGCAAGCAAAGACATAGCTACTTGAAAATATTATCCCAATGACTCAGAGAACTGAAAAAAGGAGAAAACAGGTGGAATAAAACTCCAAACAAATGAACTTTAAAGTCGATGTTTCTCCATGCCTTGCTTAAATCAACATTCAAAATTATTTACTATAAAACAAAATTATACTAAGAAGCTTTAAATTTAAAGCTGCAAGGTTTGTTTCCACTCTTCATATTTAACATCCTATTTAGGATCTTTTGGATATTAATCATCAGATTGCAATTCCTATCACTTCTAGAGAGCAAAGCGAATAGAAATCAATGATGGGAGATGCAGTCTAACAAAATACTATTGTACTACTATGCTTAATATGGAATACAACTGATTAATAAATGGAGGGGTGCCTCAGTTTAATTTTTGCTATGTGCTGATGGTCTTAGAACATACCTCAGTTGTAATTAAAATCCCAATTGCATTCATCCATTTTAAGACTTGGGCATCTTTTGGTATAACAAGTTCTTTCTCTTTGTAACTACCAAGCTTCTTTACCATTTAATTTCTTTCTTGTAAATTTTGATCCTCAAATTCCAGATTATTTTCACCACAGCTGTGTGTTATATATCCTTTCTCACACTTTGGTGAACATCTATAAAGTTCAGATTTCAGTGCTGAAAACAGTTGTGCAAGTGCAATTTTCTGGTCTGTGCTAACATTTTTACACACATTTAATTTTTAAATGGAGAAACAGGGAACACTTTTTATTTGCACTAGTTACACCCAGGAGGTTTAAACTGGCATCATGATGCTTGTAGCCAGATTCTACACATTTACTGTGTATTCCACTTCCACAAGAGCTGAGAAATTTCAGGAACAGTGCTCCTGAAATTTGGAGCAAGTAGAGCTGGTGATTTGTAGTATCGTTTAAAATTACACATTAAATATTAGACCACAAATAATTATACCTTTCTACCAGCAGCAGAACTATTACATCAAGCTAGACCAGGATTTCTCAAACTGTGCTCCTCCAGGTGTTTTAGACTTCAGCTCCCACAAAGTAGATATAACTGATTTTAATATTTTAATGTTTTTAATGTTTAATGTTTTTGTACTGTATATTCATTATTTTATGTCCTGGCATGGAATGCTTGCCATATATATGTTGTGCTCTGCCCTGAGTCCCCTTCAGGGTGAGAAGGGAGGAATATAACTGTTTTAAATAAATAAATAAATAAATAAATAAATAAATAAATAACTTCTATCAGCTGGTTACTGGCTGGGATTTCGGGGAGCTGAAGTCCAAAACACTTGAAGGAGCACAGTTTGAGAAACACTGAGCTGAACTGTTAAAAAGGTACTCTGTGCTCTCTCCTTTCTCGGGCTAAATTCAAACACTTTTTGCTAATTCCTCCCTGAATTAATATTGCTTAGGAACAGCTATTGATTTACCTAAGTTTTACAGTTATCTAGATTTTTTTCAGGCAGAACAGAAAAAAGGATAAAAAATGTAGCACAAAAAAGGGTTACATGAATAAATGAATTTGTCAATGTAATGGCTTATGTTACTCTGTATTAATACCGTTTAAAATATTTACTTCAGTTCGGTTTGATCAACCAATTCAAAGCTTTTTGGTTAAGAATATGCTACCACATTAAAATTATTTTCAACCTTTGTTTTTTTTAATATCAAAAAAACCCTGTGGGCAATTTGGTATACCAGATTTTCTGACTTATATTCTCCAGTGTAGTTCTTAACTTCCAGGAATAGAAGCTTTTAATGGGATAATGTAAATGCATCTTTCAAAAAAGGTTTGACTATTTGAATAAATAAATAAATACATACATACATATTAAGAACAAAACATGTTTTTCATATGATTTAAACTGTCTTACCTTTGCATTAATACAACCGCAATTTAATTGTTTTTAATCTTTTGAACTAATCATTTTTCTTGATAGTTGCATTTTAACTTGTTATCATATGCCTGGAATTCTGTGCTGGGAGAAAGAAGTGATATAATTTGTCATGAAAACGCTGGGATAGGCTTGCAAATGGTCAGAAATGACTTGAAAGCACACAACAACAAAATATCTTTCCCCAATTGAATTGTTTTAAAGATGTTTTAATTTTTTTCTGAAATTACATTTTTACTCAGGTGTACAATGTAAACTGGTAAATTCTATTGTACTCTTCCCTTTGTGTGTGTTCTTGTTTAGCTCTTTTAAATTGTGAGAGGCTTTGAATCCTATTATTTGGAGAGGGGATGGGGTGGGATATAAATATAACAAACAAACAAATATACACATGTGTTTGCTTACTTATTATTTAAACTGCTGGGTTAGGTGGAACTTAATAACAAAATGACAGCCTAATTACTAATTGTGAGGCAAGTGCCTTCATGTCAATTGTCAAGTTGTTGCAACACCACAAGTTTCCTAAAGTCCTCTTAGGAAAGCAACACTCAGAAGTGGTTTTGCCCGTTCCTTCTTCTGAAATTTAGTCTGCAGTAGTATCTTGTATTAATTGGTGGCCTCCCATCCCAGTACTATCCAGTGCTGACCCAGCTTTAGCTTCCAAAATCAAACTTCAGCTCTCATTTTTAGGTTATTGAGGTCCACTTTTGTGAAATACAAATAGGTAAACAACACCTATCTATCTGTGAAGGGCTCTTATGACACTTGAGAAATTGAGAGTATGCCAATACTGTAGCATCAATGCAACTTGACAATTTAACTGCCATGACTCGGTCCAGGGCTGTGAAAGTCATTTTCATCAAGGGCTACTTCCGCCTTATGGTTGCCTTCAAAGGGCCATTGAATCCATGGATGGAGAATTTGCGGATAGAGGGCCAGATACACACACACACACAAACACACACACACACACACACACACACACACACACACACACACACACATATAGTGGTCAGTGCTCTTTAGTTTTTACTGTTTGGCTCCCCAGATGTTACTGAATCGCTTTTAATGATCTGCCATGCAGATTGGGAATAATGGGAATGGCTCTGAGATTTTTTAAGGATATTTTAAAGTCAGGCATCATATCCGCCGGAAGGACAGAAGGGAGGGGGCCATTCTGGCTTCCCTGGGAAGAAGGGAGTTCCAGAGTCAAGGGGCAGACATCAAGAAGGAAGGCCCATTCTTGTGTTCCCACCAACCGGGTTTGAGATGAAGGTGGGACTGAGAGAAGGGCCTCTCCTGAAGATTCTGAAGGGCCCGGACAGGTGTGATCAACCAAATAACCTGGATCTGAACCGTCTCGGGCAGGCATAGGCAAACTTTTTTGCCCTGGGGCCACCTTGCTAGCACCGTTGCAAGCGCTGGGCAGGGAGGGAGTGTGGATGGGGCCAGAACAGACAGGGTTGTGGGCCGGAAGGGGTGGGGTCGGGGCTGAAAGGCGGAAGGGCAGGGCTGGGGCAGAGAGAGGGAAGGGGCGGGTCTGTCTCCAGGGAAAAAAACATACCAATGCTGCTTCACAGTGGCGTGTTTGTCTCCCTGGCTTTTCTGGGCCCCGGGAAGGAAGCGGTCAGCCTCCCTTGGGGCCAGAAAATGGACACAAACACACTGTTGCCAAGTAGCGGTGGCATGTTTCTCTCCTTGGCTCTTCTCTGGCCACCGGGAAGGCAGCGGCCCACCTTCCCCCAAGCTCAGAGAGGGATAAACATGCCACTGCCAAGTGCTCTCCAGATAATCTTCTGTTCAACCATTTCAACGCTCCCTGCATAAGTGGTGATGTATGATCATCAGCATAGATGAAACCCTCTATCTCTTCTGGCAGTGGCTGGTCATTTGTGTAAATGTTAAACATAGATGGATCAAGCACGCTCCCCTGAGGCAGACGGGCTGCTGAATACACAGTGTGGAATACATCTCATCACATTAAAACAGTGGATGTGGCTTTTAATGAGACATGCCGCATTATCACAGGGTCTCTCCGCCCTTCACTGCTGAATAAATTGTACTGTTCATCAGGTATTGCACCACCTGACATCCATCGCGAAGTAGCAGCCAGTAATGAAAGGACCAAGGCATTGACATCTCCGGCCTATCCTCTGTACGGATATCAGCCAGCATGCCAACGTCTTAAATAAAGAATCAGCTTTCTAAGATCTATAGAGATACTTGCAGGAACAGCTCAGCAAGTGAGAGTCCAAAAGTGGCAGGCTAAAACCCAGAACCTCAATCAGTGCCTGATTCTGAATGAGAGACTCCCTCCCGGGCAAACAGAAGATTAGGTGACTTGGAAGGCACTGAACAGACTACGCTCTGGCACCACGAGATGAAGAGCTAACCTTAGGAAACGGGGCTACAAAGCGGAGTCCACAACATGCGAGTGTGAGAAAGAGCAAACCACAGACCACACACTACAATGCAGTCTGAGCCTGGCCCTCCAATGGAGGACCTTCTTACAGTGACACCAAAGGCACTCCAAGTGGCCAGCTTCTGTTCAAAGGAAATTTATGGTAGAGTCTTGCTTATACAACCTTCACTTATCCAACGTTCTGTATTATCCAACGCAGTCTTCCTTTTAGTAGTCAATGTTTTTGTAGTCAATGCTTTCAATACATTGCAATGTTTTGGTGCTAAATTCGTAAATACAGAAATTGCTACATAATGTTACCTTGTATTGAATTGCTTTTTCTGTCGATTTGCTGTAGAGCATGAATGTTTTGGTGCGTAATTTGTAAAACCATAATATAATTTGACGTTTAATAGGCTTTTCCTTAATCCCTCCTTATTATCCAACATTTTCGCTTATCCAACATTCTGCCGGCCCATTTATGTTGGATAAGCAAGACTACTGTAGTATAATGCCAAGTTTTCAACTTTGTGAATTTTTATACATTATAATGGCGCTCCATGCAGTCATGCCGGCCACATGACCTTGGAGGTGTCTACGGACAACGCCGGCTCTTCGGCTTAGAAATGGAGATGAGCACCAACCCCCAGAGTCAGACACGACTGGACTTAACGTCAGGTGAAATCTTTACCTTTACCTTATACATTATAACTGTATTCTCAATTCGCTTCTGACACAATAAGGATAGAGGGCCACAAAAAATGACATGAAGGGATGGATTCGGCCCATGGGGGCCTTGAGTGATGTAGAGCCATGGGAGTTGTAGTTTTGGTGAGGTACCAGTACTTTTTGATTTTTTTTAAAAAAAAAATGGGGGGCTTTGCGGTTTTAGTTTTCCTGTCAGTGTCAGCAAACACCTCTTGGGATTCCATAGCAACGAGCCATGGCAGCTAAAGAGGTATGGAAGTGCACTGATCCTAGAGGCGCCCTGAGGGGAAGAAGTGGGTACTTTCTGAGGGAGTCCCTGAAGCCCTAGGGCAGCTTAGGCTACCCAAATTATTGGAATGAAGCCTCAAAGGTGCTCAGCCAGGCTATGGCTTCTTGTGGACCTCTCCCCCGTCAGAATAACGGGCCTCGAAGTTTCGCGGCCTTTCGCCTCAGGGGAGGAACGGAGGCCTGGCCTGAGCGAGACAGAAAGAGAAAGCGAGGGAGAAAGCTCTCGCTGGCTTCCCGCCCTCTGTGTGTGTGTGTGTGTGTGTGGCTCGAGCCCCTGCCGCGCAGGAAGAGGGCGAGGAGGCGCTTGCGCGTTGCGAGGACGGACGGAGCCGGCGCTTCTGGGCCTGGTCGCCGAGGCACGCCCGCCTCCCTCTTCCTTCCCTCCCTCCCTCCTCCGGGGCCTGGCCTGAGGAGACACGCCGCGCAGAGAAGGCCCGCAGACCTTCGCGGAAAGCGGAGGGGCCTTTCTGGAGGCGAGGAGGAGCGAGGGAAGCGTGGCTCGAGGTGGGTAAGCAGCAGACGGAGGGGAGGGGAGGCTCGGGGCGGAGCCGGGCCTGGAGGAAAGGCTTCTGAGTCCCTTCCACAACGGGAGCCCCACGCGGCCTCTCCTTCGGGCAGGAGGGAGACACCCATGCCACCCTCTTTCTCTTCCATATTGGGGTCTCCCTCTCGGAGGGAAGGAACTCCCAAGCCGCAGCAAGGCCTGCGGAGGAGAAGAAGGGCCCCGGGGCTTTCTGTGTGCCCCACTCCCCCAATGATATCCGATACTAGCAACGTATTTCTGCCTATTGACAGAGGGCCCTTCCACACAGTTGAATAAAATCCCCCATTATCTACTTTGAACTGGAATATATGGAAGCGTGGACTCAACCCAGTTCAAAGCAGATTTTGTGGGATTTTCTGCCTTGATATTCGGGGTTATATGGCTGTGTGGAAGGGCCCTGAGGCCCCTTCCACACAGTTGAATAAAATCACCCATTATCTGCTTTGAACTGAAATATATGGAAGCGTGGACTCAACCCAGTTCAAAGCAGAATTTGTGGGATTTTCTGCCATGATATTCTGGGCTATATGGTTGTGTGGAAGGGCCCTGAATGGAACTTGTTCATCATTTCCTAGGGCCCTTCCACACAGCCCTATCTATATTCCATAATATTAAGGCAGAAAATCCCACAATATCTGCTTTAAACTGGGTTATCTGAGTCTACACTCAGATAATGTGGTACATTTTGCCTTGATATTCTGGGATATAGGGCTGTGTGGAAGGGCCCCTAGCCCCCTTCTACACTGCCATGTAATACTGATTGTCACAGCAAATAATCCACATCATCTGCTTTGAACTGGATTATCTGAGGCCCCATGCTACGCTGCCCTGTATCCCAGGATCTGATCCTGGATTATCTGCTTAGGCCAGATTATGTGGCAGTGGAGACTCAGGGCCCTTCCACACAGCCATATAACTAGAATATCAAGGCAGATAATCCACGTTATTTGCTTTGAACTGGGTTCCACACTGCCATATAACCCAGTTCAAAGCAGATAATGTGGAATTTTATACAGTTTTGTGGAATAGGCCTCCAGTTTAAAGCAGAAAACCTGGGATCTAATCCTGGGATATAGGGCCTGTCTGGAAGGACCCTCATATATAAATCAATTCAAAACAGATAATCTGGGACCAGATCCTGGGATTTAGGGCAGTGTAGATCCAGCCTGAGTCCACAATGCTATATAATCCAGTTCAAAGCAGATTTTCTGGATATTCTGTTGCTTTGTAGATGGGGCCTGATTAGAAGTTAGACTTTGATTTAAGGGACATCAACCCACCTTTTTTGAATGCAACGCCAAGGGTGCATCTATACTGTGGAATTGGTTCAGTTTGACATCACTTCAACTGCTATAATTCAGTACTGTGGAATCATGGGATTTGTAGTTCAGCGAGTCACCAGCATTCTTGGGCGGGGGATGCAAAGTGACCATGTGAAACTCTTTCACAGGTTTCATAGCATTGAGTCATGGCAGTCCGATAGTGTTCGTTCCACAATGTGAATGCACCTTTGGAAACATGGAGGACCAACAGCTTGAAAAGTGGCACCACTTCAAATACTTTAATTTAATGTCTCTGTGTATGTGCAGTAGGTCTTCTTTGGGGTTGGCTTCCAGTGTCTTCCATGGATGCCAATTCCATAGAAGCTCAAGTCCTATTGTATACAATGTGGTAGTAAAACAGTCCCCCTTATATAAAGTGGCCACAAAGTTTGCTTTTTCAACTTTTTTTTTGAGGCATGGATACTTTTATTATTATTGTTATGTTTATTTAGCCTCGCTTTTTTTTCTTCAACAGAGATTCAAAAGTGGCTTACAATAAAATCAATGCAATACAATTGAAAACCTAAAAGTATACAAACATTACATAAATCTGTGGGTCCCCAGATGTTTTGGCCTTTAGCCTCCAGAAATCCTAACAGCTGGTAAACTGGCTGGTATTTCTGGGAGTTGTAGGCCAAAACACCTGGGGACCCAAAGGTTGAGAACCACTGCACTAGGGGAAAACACGTTCATCAACAAAGAGGTGACCTTTGAGAGAGAGAAAAAAATCCATCAGAGTCACCTATTTCTTGAATATATCTGAGTGGTTATTTATAACAAAAGGCTAACAAAACAGACTATTTTAGATTACCGATTTAAAGCAAAATATCATATTTTTACCTGCAGCCTGGGAACAGGCTGCTATTTGAAAAAATGGGATTTTAGTTGCATATTGGTCGCTCTAAGGCTTCTTCTACACTGCCCTATATTTGGCCTTTCAACCCCCAGAAATCCTAACAGCTGGTAAACTGGCTGGGATTTCTGGGAGTTGTAGGCCAAAACATCTGGGGACTCACAGGTTGAGAACTCCTGTGTTAATGGCATTAAAATAAATAGCTAAGATCTTTTAAACTGTTTATACTACAGAGTACTGAATGGGCTTTCAAGTCACCTGTTGACTTATGACAATTTCAGAGTTTTCATTGGGTCTTCTTAGACAAGAAATACTCAAAACATGGTTTTGCCAATTCCTTCCTCTGAAATATAGCCCACAGCCTTTCGTGGCAGTCTCCCATCTGAGTACTAACAAGGCTGAACTTGCTGAACTTCCAAGATTAGACACAATCTGGTGCCTTTAGGATATTTAGAATGGAGTCTAAACATTAGTTGCCTGAATGTGTTCTATGGTACTTCATCCTTGAGAATGTAGCAATACATTACTTTATTAAAGGACTAGCTGTACTCGGCCACGCGTTGCTGTGGCGAAGTCTGGTGGTCTGGGAAATAAAGTATTGAGGTATTGGTGGTCGTTAAGGTAAAGGGTAAAGGTTTCTCCTGATGTTAAGTCCAGTCATGTCTGACTGTGGGGGTTGGTGCTCATCTCCATTTCTAAGCCGAAGAGCCGGCGTTGTCTGTAGACTCCTCCAAGGTCATGTGGCCGGCATGACTGCGTGGAGCGCTGTTATCTTCCCGCTGGAGCGGTGCCTATTCATCTACTCTCATTTGCATGTTTTTGAACTTTAGGGTTGGCAGAAGCTGGGGCTGACAGTGGGGGCTCTCTCCGCTCCCCCAATTCAAACCTGCGACCTTTCGGTCCAGAAGTTTAGCAGCTCAGCGCTTTAACACACTGCGCCATCAGGGGATATTATTTCCTAAAGGTTGTGAATATACAATATTCCTGTTTTTTTTGTCTGTTGGAGGCTAGTATGAATGCTGCAATTATGATTATGATTAGCATGTGATGGCCTTGCAGCTTTAAAGCCTGGCTGTTTCCTGTCACGACCCAGGCTACAGAGCACCAATAACCATACGCAGAGGCCAGATTCTATCTAATATCTTTATTAAGGAAATATATAAAGTTAATAAAAGCAAATGTAAAAGTTAGTCCAGAAGCAGACCTTTCAGGAAAGGTCAAAATTAGTCCAAGGAAACAATGTCCAATATGAAATATTAAGGTCCAAAGTTGTAATCCAATAACCGAAACACTCACTTTGCCAGGCAAAGTGAGGGGAGATGACAAGGTCCTTTAGTCCATGAACTTGAGCAAGGCTAGGAAATAACTTGATACTTGAAACAAGGCTTGAATCGTGGAACAAGGTAACGAGGAACAAGAACAAGGTCCGTGGAATAACTTGGTAAAATCCGTGAAACAAGGCAAGGTTTAGTCCTGGGAAACAAGGCAAGGTCCGTAGGTAAACAAAGGCTGGGAAACAGGAGCGAAGGCTGGAAACATGGACAAGGCTTGAGCAGGAACGAGGCTTGAAACGGAGCGCGCTGTCCAGACACAACTCGCTCCGGAGGCTGACGAATTGACTCCGCGAAGTTACTTCGCGGGTAAAACACCTATATAGAGTCTAACTTTCCCGCCGAAGCAGTTCTCTGGGAACCAGAAACGAAAGCTAAACTCTGAGACCAGATGTTTGACTCCTTAAAGATTCTCACGAAAAGCAGACTTAATTGGCTACATTCTTAGCTGCTATTCTAGCACTCCTGCGCGAAGCTGCTTCCAAACCCCTCTGTTGTTTACAAAACTCATGGCGAGAGAACACGGGAGATGTAGGCTCAGGGTTTGTTTGACATACTTCTGGGACACAACTTTCTTGCAGGTGCAAGGTTCCCAGATCTGCCTGGGAAAGATCTGGCTGAGAAGATTCCAGTTCTGACTGGGAAGGTAAAAAACCCAAGTTTTCTTCTTCATCGGGCATTACAATGTCATGAGCAGGACTACAAGGCCCATGAGTCATCACATTTCCTCCCTGAGTGAATTTTTTGTTGGGAGGTGTTAGCTGGCCCGGATTGTTTCCTGTCTGGAATTCCCTTGTTTTCAGAGTGTTGTTTTTTGCGATATTAATTAGATAATCTGTGGAAGAGGCCTAAGTGAAGCCTAACTCTGCCTGTCCCCTGGGGTGAGTCGATTGCTAGGAGACCAAGTGGGCGGAGCTTAGCCTTCTAACTGGCAGCAATTAGATAAAAACAATTATTCCTCTCCCTCTAATTAGGACTTTATTTTTCTTTTCTTTTTGTTGTATCAACCTAGAGCCGTGGATGATGGGTTGTGTTGTCAAATTTCGAGGTTGGGGGGCCTGTAGTTTTGTTGTTTTGTCCGCTGCCCTGATGCCATCACTCTTTTATATATATAGATTGCTCGAAAAAAGTTGGATGCTATGTTTTGCTTTAGAGACTAGACAAATGTATGGAATTGCATAAGCAGGGATGGGCCAAGACATTTTGCTGACAGAGGCAGAATAGGAAGTGAGGATGAGAAATATCACAGGCTGGCCAAGTTAGTTTGTCACTGATAGTAAAAAAAAAATAATGGCAGGGAAAAATGTCATTATTCTTTGAAAATAAGAAGCTGTGATACTCAAGAATTTGCTGCATGAGGCAGATGCCTCACTCTATTGAATGATAGGATGGAGAACAAAGTTGTGAGAGGATTGTTGTTTTCACCCCCACTGTAAGGATATGGAAAGCTGGACCAGATAGACCAGTGGTTCCCAAACTTATTTGGCCTACCACCCTCTTTCCAGAAAAAAAATATTACTCAGCGCCCCCTGGAAAGGGGGGCATGGCTTAGAGGGATGGACGTGGCTCCTGCTCAAGAGGACGGGGCTGAGCCTCTCCCCTAGTCCAAGATGCAGGGCAGGGAGGGGGAGGTGAGCGGGGCCACAAATGGGTGGCCAGGACTGGGATGGGTGGAGTTACAAGCTCTGAGGCAGGGCTGAGCTTCTATCCCTGTCCTGTGGCACCTGCCAGGACACAAGGGGCGGGGCTAGAGAAGGGGGCGGGCCTCTTCCCAAGTGCCTGACGGGGCTGAACCTCTATACCCGCCCCCGTGTTCTAACAAGCGCCTCAGGGGAGGTATACAGAGGCTCTTGGGAAGAGGCCCCGCCCCTTAGCCCCGCACTTTAGTCCTAAAAGGCCTCTCAGGAGAGGTATAGAGCCTCAGTCCTGTCTTGGGCTCTAGCTCCGCCCTCTGTGTCCCAACAAGTGCCCCAGGAGAGGTATAGATTCTCAGCCCTGTTTCAGGCTCTTGGGAAGAAGCCACACCCCTCCCCTGGCCCCGCCCCTGTGTCCTAATACGTGCCATCACCATCCCCCTTGCTCGCTGCAGCGCCCACCAGGGGGTGGTAGTGCCCACTTTGGGAATCACTGAGATAGACCTTTGGTCTGATCCCACAATGAAAGCTTTAGGTTCTTATATTAAGGCATCTGATATAGAATCATAAACCATAGAGTTGGAAGAGACCTTGTGGGCCATCCAGGCCAACCCCCTGCCAGGAAGCAGGAAAATTGCATTCAAAGTACCCCCGATAGATGGCCTGGATGGCCTCTGTTTATAAGCCTCCAAAGAAGGAGGCTCCACCATATCTTTGTGTTCAGTGAGAATACAGGAAGGGAAGAGCAGGTTTATTTTATAGTCTGCAATTGAAAGAGACTTTAGTTCTATTAAAAATAATATTAGTATATACCTGTAGTGTAGTTGAGAATGCCAGTGTTATCTTTGATCGCAGCTAAGGTTAGTACAAGCCTAAAGGGCTGTCCTTACCACACAGCTCAGAGTTTTACTGAGAGAGATCACATAAATTAACTACAAATTATTCCCAACTAAAATTGAAACTATACACATCAGCTCCATACATATTTCTGTATCACACCCCCATCAAGGGGTAGGGAGATTGAGTTACTATAACCCACCAGGATAATGGATTAGGTCTAGCTGTGTTCATTCTCTCAAAAGGTACTTGCACTGTAATGCTTCTTGTGGACATGGCTTTTAGCCATTGCATAAAGATTTCCTATATAAACCATGTAGCCCAATTGGTTACTTGATAAGCTGCACTGTATTCATTGGGATCAAAGTAAGCATGCACAAAATTGCAGCCTCAGTATTTGCTCCCTAATGCTCTTCTTATCACAACAATTCTTGTTAATGCACAATAATCCAGACCTGCAGATATATCAGATCAAATAGTTTGTTGTCAGAGTTCTCTTGTACTCACGTCCTGCTCATGAGCTTCCCTTGCCTGTTGTGTGACCAAAATGCTAGCTGTGCCTTTGATCTGATCCAGCATGGCTCTTCTGCTTTTTCATTATCATCCCTTCTGCTTTCTGACAGACATAACGTATGTTGCTTTGCAGGTATATATTTTGTATTCCTGAATTGATCAAAGTGTACTGCCAGAGCCCCAGCAAAAGTTTTTAAACTACTTGATGCTTTAGTTTGGTGTATATTTGTTTCTGAGGTCTGTTGTACACTGATAAAGGACTTTGAAGAAGGGAGTGTCAGGTTAATCCTATCCATCCCTCCTCCTACAGCCACAAATTTTCAAATTCCAATAAGATGTCATGTTTTGCACCTAACATGAAAGTGTTGCAATGTCTGCTTATAAAGCTCACAGTTGAGGTATCATCTCTTTTCATGGTTTTAACATAAATTGTTAAAATATTTTCAGATTAGAAGCAGTGTGAACATTCAGAGCATCTACATGAGCTTCTATTGATATGTGGATTAAGAAGCTCTGCAGATGTGTTTAGGAAGTCCTATGTAACTTAGACTGGAAAAACAAAGCAAGTGTTTTAAAAGTTTTTTTTTTACTGGAGCATTAATAGAAACAAAATGTGATGTGTTTCCCTTATTTAAATGAATAAGAGAAAGATAATAGTGCTGTTCTCTTTACATGGGAGTTATGAGAATGTGCTAAAGGAAATGTTAATTGTTCCCCATGCAGAACACATGAGACTGTGGTAATCTGGATATGTTGAACCGAAACTGGCCTTTTGGAATAAGGCAAATTAATTGTAAAATAAAGAAAACAGTCATTTTTTAAAAAGTCATTTTAGAATTTGACTTTGCTATTTTTGTCCTAGAATGGAGAGAAATTAATTGGGACTCCTTTGTACAAATATTTATTCTCTGTCACTTGTAGTAATTAAAGTAATAATACACTTTCTCTTCAATGCTTGAAGGTGATATGTGTACAATAAATATTGCTGGAAAACAGGAATGGAAGACACCTATGGAAACTAGTATTTAGTCTTATGTGGACAAGTTCAGAGTTTTTAAAGTCTTCATTCTGAATAGCACACATTTCTCTACTGAATGTGAGCCATGTAGCAAAGGTGACTCACTGGGCGCTTCCAAACATGACAAAAACCCACACCGCTTCAGTGCAATTTCTAGTCCTCACCCTGAAGACCCCCATTCAGTCCCCAAATTTACCAGAGAGACCTGCCAACGTGACCCCGGAAGTCCGTCCCCACAGGCCCAATACCTCATTAGACTTGGGTCTTTCAGTAAAGCTTGGATCTAATGAAGTATTTAATTAATACAGAGTAAACCAGGGAAAGGCTGGTTTACTCCACATTAATTCGCTTTTATCTGATGCCTCTGGTTAAAACTTAGACAGCTTCCGCATTTTGGGCCTGTCTGGATGTGGCTCTGGAAGTGGTTCTCAACCCAGATGGTTTTGGCCTACAACTCCCAGAAATCCCAGCCAGTTTACCAGCTTTTCATATTTCTTTAGCATGTGACCGAAAGAAACACCATAAACTGCCTAAATGAAAGAAAGCCATCTACTCATTTACTTTCATCTCATTTTTGGAGCCTCCGGTGGTACAGTGGGTTAAACTCTTGTTCCAACAGGACTGATGACTTGAAGGTTGGGTTGCTGACCTGAAAGTTTCCGGTTTGAATCCAACCCGTGGAGAGTGCGAATGGGCTCCCTCTATCAGCTGCAGTTCCATGCAGGGACATGAGAAAAGCCTCCCACAAGGATGGTCGAAACATCCTGGCGTCCCCTGGGCAATGTCCTTGCAGACGACCAATTCTCTTATACCACAAGTGACTAGCAGTTTCTCAAGTTGCTCCTGACATGAAAAAAATCCAACGCCACTAAATGTTTAGCAGCGCATGGTTATGTATATCTCTACCCAGTCTTGATTCCTTGATTTTTAGTTGAGCTTGCTCTTGGCAAATCTACACAGTTGTAGTCTTACAGTACATTAATATACCTGGAGTTAGGTTCCCGTGTAATGAGTCTTACTATTAATTAAGCATACAGAAGATTTCAGCCACATATTATTATATTGCAGAATAGCATTATAAGAATAATTTGATGAACAAAAGAAATTGGATTGATAGGGGCACAGTTGAACGATTATGCCAACAGAAAAACAGCAGCAATGCTTTACCCTATGAGCCTGGTTCTGTTATATATTGATATCTGATGCAGTACATTTTATACTATCTACAAACTTAGCTTTTGATTACAAACCTTAGAAACATCGAATCAGAAGAGACTACATGGGCCATCTAGTCTAATGTCCTGCCATGCAGGAAAAGGACAATCAAAGCACCCCTGACAGATGACCCCATCCTCCATACCTTTGATCATTTTAGTTGCCCTCCTCTGGACACATTCCTTGATACTATTTTTAAGATTTTTCCCAATTGTTTTATCCCACATCCAAATCAATAATTTAATCTTTTTTCTGTGTATTTTAATATGTATTTTTTAGAAATATGTTTAAATGTATGCATTATATATAATATTTTTAGATGATTATGTGTTTTTAGTGATGTTGTAGCCCACCTTGAGAGGAGAGGCGAGTAAGAAATAAGATTATTAGTATCATCATCATCAACAACTGGGGTTGATTTTACCCAATAAAATCCAACTTCCATTGCACCTGTCATTACCAAATGCAACATAAGTTTCAAACTTGAAGATTTGGCCAACTCTTTTTAATTTCCTGATGCCATCACAGGTGGAGTCTGAAGTAATTCAATAATGTAAAAAGGAAATATATTTTTGAAATGAAAACAGCTCTTCTCATTCCAGGCCTCAGAATTGATAAGATCTATTTTATTTGAACAACATCTGCTCTGGGTTTTTGGTTATTGCTATATTATAATAGCCCAAGTGCTATTATTATTATTGAATTTTTTAAAAGTATTATTTCATATACAAAGGAAACTCTTGAGGCAGATTTATATTGTTAAAATGATATGAAATGTTGTCTATTTAATCTGCTTTAGCTGAATTTTTTTTATCAATATTGCTCTTCCAGTTTCCAAAATATTGTGAAATTCTCTTCTTTGACATTTCCTTTGGTACATTTCTCTTTTGTTGTATTTAGTTGGTCATTTGAACTTTGTGCTTTGCCTAGTCATTACAGTGCAAAAGTATCTTTACCTTTAGGATATTATAGAAAGTGGTAATAAAATATAGAGTATTTTATGAAATCTTAATATTCAGTGACATATATAGTGAGCTGTTGGGTGATCCTGATTGTTATATTATTTGAGTAGTCTTATATGCAACAGCAAAATCATGGTAAAGGGGAAGATGTTTGCCTGTTAGAACTGCAGATAGAATTGAACTGTTTGTTCCTTTAATTAAAATATTTTCCTTTGGAATAGCAATACAGTACATTTCTGAGTGGTTAAAAATTAAGTCTTAAATGCACTTTATCTTTTTGTGTTATGATTGAGCCTCATGGCTCTGTTACTGACAGACGTGGGCGTAAGACTCCTCGAGAGTCAGATACTCTCGAGGAGCGAGAGAGAAAAAGACTGCGAGACATATTTGCAGCACCATCTGACGAGGAGTCTTTCGAAGGGTTTACGGAGAGAATGGAGGAGGGGCTGGTTAGCTCAGAGGAGGATGAGATGGATTGGACTCGGGTAAGGGAGGAAGTGGGTGCCACTGGCCATGATGGGACAGAAGATGAATGGGGACCTTCAGGATTAGACCCATGGTTTAGCTGGAGGGATGGGACGGGATCCACAGCTGGAGATGCTGTTGGGCGTAGTCAGAGGTGTTCCAGCTCTGACGAGGAAAGTGATGAGGAAACGCCCGGGTTAAGGAGGACAGCTGACAGTGATGAAGATTTGTAACTGGCATAAAATGGGGCTTGAGAGCAATTGCAAATTGCGTTGGGCAAGGTAATCTGGGCAAACGCTTGGGATCCGTGTGTGTGTGGGACGCTTCCCTGAAGACTTGTGTGCTTTCCTGTGCTGTGACGTAAGTTGATTGGAATCCAGGGTCAGACGGCGGGAGGGATTGTGTGGGCATTTGTTTGTGCAAACCTGTGCTTACTCTTATTAGCTTGACCTTCCGTCGTCTTCTTGACGGACGCCATCTCCTGCTTTGAGAACTCGGACTGAACTGACCACGGCTTGTCTTCCCCCCCCTCTTGGACTTGGAAAAACTACAAACGTCTGCTTCTGGCTTTGATCTACGGAACGGAACTGGTCTACTCAACTGCTACAATCCTTGGCTGATTTACTCGTGTTGGAGATCCTGTCTGCTGTGTGTGTGGGGGAGCGACGCAAGTTACTCTAAGCACAGTGTTGGCAGCAGAGAGGAATCTGCTGCCAATTAGTTGCATTCTTTGTATCTTTTGTTCCTTGGCTTTCGTTTCGTTTATACCCAGGCTGAAGCAAGCAGTTTGTTTTTACCCGGATTAAACTCCGGTTTAATCCGGTTTATCTTTTGAACATTTACTTTTGCCCCTTTTTGCTCCTAAAGGCAAAAACTGCCTGGCCCTTGTGTTTTACGGGCATTTTTGAGTTCTGTAATCTAATAAACTCTGTTACTTTGAATCTTGTGGCGTTCTGTCCTTGACAGATTGCCCAACGCCCATAAAAAGTTTATTGCAGCAATAAACCCGTCAGGAAGACGATGGATGAGTTAAGGGCCAAAGTAGACCAATTGCAAACGGCTTTTACCGTTAGCCAAACAGCTCAGGCTGTGAAAGGACATGTTTTGACTCCTGAACGCTTTGACGGAACCAGGTGCAAGTTGCCAACCTTTTTGGCACAAGTGGAGCTTTATTTTTCTCAGCTCAGTGCTCATGCTTTTCCTACAGACACTAGCAAGGTGGCCTTTATTTTGAGTTTGTTGACCGGTCCCGCAGGACAATGGGCCACTAATTTAATTTTGGGAAATGACCCAGTCAAGGACAATTTGAATAATTTCAAAAAGTTGTTAACTGATACTTTTGGGGATCCTCTCCGCACGGAGAACGCTGGGTGGGCTCTGTATCGGTTGAAACAGGGAAAGGGGACTGTTTTGGATTACTTAAATAAGTTTAACCTGTATCGCCACCAGCTGGATTGGGGGGAAAATGCATTCATGCTTTTATTTACTGCCGGGTTAAGTGATATGCTCCAGGATGAATTAGCACGCTTGGAGCCGGCTGAAAGCTGGGACGCCTTAGTAGCTAAGGTGCTGCGTTTAGACGCAAGGTTCGAGGCTCGTAAACACTCAAAAGCAATGTGTGCGCCACCCATGCATGTAACCAGGGCACCTGTGGTGATGGGGGAAGAGCCCATGGAGCTTGGGGTCTTTAAAAAGCTGTCTACAGAGGAAAAGAGCCGTAGGAGGCAGCTGGGCTTGTGTTTGTACTGTGGGAATGCTGGGCATTTTGCCAAAAATTGTAATGTGAAACCTTCCCAGCTTTCGGGAAAAGGTCAGCCCTAGTGCGACGTGAGTCCAACGCACTAGGGCTCCTCAAGCAGTCAACTGAGGGGAGGAAGCATGTTTTCGTACCCATTACATTATCTGTTGGGGGAAGGGAACTTGTTTCTACTTTGGCACTGCTGGACTCAGGGGCTACGGTCTCCTATGTAGATATTGAGTTTGCTAAGAAGCATGGCATTCCTAGAGTGCGCAAGGCATGCGACGTGTGGGTGGAAGGAGCAGATGGGAGACTGCTGGAGACTGGGGTGGTTAACCATGAAACCTCAGCAGTAACGTGGGAGGTGCAGGGAGTAACGGGAACGTTTGTGTGGGATATTACGAGCTTGCCTAGATATGATGTGATCCTGGGGATGGATTGGCTAGCTGTAGTAAACCCACAAGTAGATTGGGCAACACGTAAAGTGATCTTAAAGAGGCAGGACTGTTGCACTCTAAATGTTACTCATTCTGATATGGAGGGAGTGCCTGCTGAGTATGGGGAGTTCTCTGATGTATTTTGTAAAAGAGAAGCGGACAAATTACCACCGCACAGGCCATATGATTGCGCCATCAAGTTAGCAGAAGGTGCGAAACTGCCAGCAGGGAGGCTGTATGCCTTGACTGTACCGGAAAGGCAAGCTTTGCGGGAGTTTCTAGATGAAAATTTAGCCAAGGGGTTTATTCGCCCATCTAGTTCTCCAACTGCGGCACCAGTATTCTTTGTAGCCAAAAAGACTGGGGAACTTAGGCTGGTCTGTGACTATCGGATCCTAAACAAATACACCATTCGGGATAGGTACCCGCTCCCTTTAATCTCGGAACTGTTATCAAGGGTGCAAGGGGCTAAGGTCTTTACCAAGCTTGACCTGCGGGGGGCCTATAACTTAATCCGTATACGGGAAGGGGATGAATGGAAGACGGCATTTAACACGTGTTTCGGATGCCACGAGTTCCGAGTCATGCCTTTTGGGCTTTGTAATGCTCCTGCGGTATTCCAGAGGTTCATGAACGATGTGTTCAGGGACCTAATTGACCAATTTTTAGTGATTTATTTGGATGATATCTTGATTTTTTCTAAGGACGAGAAAGAACATCGTCAACATGTCAAGCAGGTTCTGCACCGACTGCGGGCTAATGGGCTTTTCGCCAAGGCTTCCAAGTGCGTCTTTCATGTGCCTGAAGTGGAGTTCCTAGGTCATGTAGTGTCAGGTAGGGAACTTAAAATGGACCCACATAAGGTTGACGCCGTCAACTCATGGCAGGAGCTGAAGTCTAAGAAGGATGTACAAAGGTTCTTGGGTTTCGCTAATTACTACCGGGAGTTTATTCCGAATTTTGCAAAGCTCACGGTACCTTTGACGCAGCTTCTGCGCAAGAAACAGCCATTTGTGTGGGGGCGGGAAGCTCACGAGGCGTTTCTACAACTAAAGTCTAGTTTTCAATCGGACAACATACTAACCCATCCTGATGTTGACAGACCGTTCGTGGTAGAAGCGGACGCTTCTAGCTACGCGTTGGGGGCTGTATTGTCTCAGAAGGATTCCTCAGGGACCTTGCGTCCCTGTGGATTTTACTCGCGGCAACTAACACCCTTCGAGCAGAACTATACCATATGGGAGAAGGAGTTGTTGGCGATTAAGGTGGCGTTTGAGGTGTGGCGGCACTGGCTTGAAGGGGCACGGCACCAGATCGTGGTCAGATCTGATCACAAGAACTTAGAGCACTTGCAAACAGCAAAGAAGTTAAACCAGCGTCAAATCCGCTGGGCTTTGTTTTTCTCCAGGTTTAACTTCAAGGTGCAGTTCGTGGAGGGGAAGGCAAACTTGCGGGCCGATGCATTATCCCGCAAGCCGGAATTTAAGACCAATGAGCAGGTAGTATGTCAGACCATCTTGCCTACTGCCTCTCTGTGTGTTGTAGATAATGAGCTTGGGTTACATGACCAGATCCTTGAGGCTCAGAAGGATGATGTGTGGACTCAGGAGCAACTGATGCTGCTCTCTGCAGGTAACCGTACCATACTGCCACATCTCCAGGATCAAGACGGGGTATTGGTGCGTAGGGGGCAGGTTTACGTACCAGTGGGGACCCTCAGGTTGGAGGTGATTAGAGCCCACCATGACGAACCCATGGCTGGGCACTTTGGCAGGTTCAAGACCGTACAGCTTATCACCAGGAGCTACTGGTGGCCAAAGATGCGGCAAGACATTCTGCGCTTTTGTGACAGCTGCGCCGTTTGTCAGCAGAGTAAGACGCCTGTTGGGCGCCCTAGAGGGTTGTTATCGTCTTTACCTGTTCCGGAGAGGCCATGGCAAATCATTTCCATGGATTTTATTTCAGATTTGCCTAAGTCTGGGGGTTATACTTGTATTTGGGTGGTGGTGGATTTATTTAGTAAACTGGCTCATTTTATTCCTTGTTCAACCATTCCGGCGGCCCCTACGTTGGCCTTACTATTTACAAAGCACATCTATCGTTTGCACGGAGCACCCGAGGTGATTATTTCAGATAGGGCTCCGCAATTTGTGTCACGCTTTTGGAAACACTTCCATGAGTGTTTGGGGACTAAGTTAAACGTGTCTTCAGCTTTCCATCCGCAAACGGATGGACAGTCGGAACGGGTTAATGGGCTCTTAGAGCAGTATCTGCGTTGTTTTTGTTTAGATCAACCCACGGCTTGGGTAAAGTGGTTACCGGTGGCGGAATTTGCTTACAACAATGCGGTGCACACGTCTAGTCAGCATACGCCATTTGAGCTAACTTATGGTTTTCACCCACGGGGAGGTGTGGCGCCGTCGACCAATGTGGTCTCTTCGGACCCTGTGTACCGCTCTTCGGAAATGGCTGCATTGCATGATGTTGCCCGTCGCTTACTGTTGGAAGCTAAGGCAACGCAGAAGACTCAGGCTGACCGCCACAGGCAGGCAGGGGAGGAGTTGGAAGAAGGGGATTTGGTGTGGTTATCTTCCAAACATATTAAACAGGCTGGGGGAAAGTTTGCGCCTCGGTATTTGGGTCCCTTTCCTATCGTTAAAAAGATTTCTTCTGTTGCGTTTCGTTTGCGTTTACCGTCTAGTTTAAAGGTCCATCCAGTCTTTCATCGTTCGCTGTTGAAACTTGATACCTCTAGTCGTCGTGGTGCTATAGCGGAAGGTATCACTGCCACTTCTCCGCCATCGGGGGAGGAGGCCTTTGTGAGAGGGGATAGTGTTATGATTGAGCCTCATGGCTCTGTTACTGACAGACGTGGGCGTAAGACTCCTCGAGAGTCAGATACTCTCGAGGAGCGAGAGAGAAAAAGACTGCGAGACATATTTGCAGCACCATCTGACGAGGAGTCTTTCGAAGGGTTTACGGAGAGAATGGAGGAGGGGCTGGTTAGCTCAGAGGAGGATGAGATGGATTGGACTCGGGTAAGGGAGGAAGTGGGTGCCACTGGCCATGATGGGACAGAAGATGAATGGGGACCTTCAGGATTAGACCCATGGTTTAGCTGGAGGGATGGGACGGGATCCACAGCTGGAGATGCTGTTGGGCGTAGTCAGAGGTGTTCCAGCTCTGACGAGGAAAGTGATGAGGAAACGCCCGGGTTAAGGAGGACAGCTGACAGTGATGAAGATTTGTAACTGGCATAAAATGGGGCTTGAGAGCAATTGCAAATTGCGTTGGGCAAGGTAATCTGGGCAAACGCTTGGGATCCGTGTGTGTGTGGGACGCTTCCCTGAAGACTTGTGTGCTTTCCTGTGCTGTGACGTAAGTTGATTGGAATCCAGGGTCAGACGGCGGGAGGGATTGTGTGGGCATTTGTTTGTGCAAACCTGTGCTTACTCTTATTAGCTTGACCTTCCGTCGTCTTCTTGACGGACGCCATCTCCTGCTTTGAGAACTCGGACTGAACTGACCACGGCTTGTCTTCCCCCCCCTCTTGGACTTGGAAAAACTACAAACGTCTGCTTCTGGCTTTGATCTACGGAACGGAACTGGTCTACTCAACTGCTACAATCCTTGGCTGATTTACTCGTGTTGGAGATCCTGTCTGCTGTGTGTGTGGGGGAGCGACGCAAGTTACTCTAAGCACAGTGTTGGCAGCAGAGAGGAATCTGCTGCCAATTAGTTGCATTCTTTGTATCTTTTGTTCCTTGGCTTTCGTTTCGTTTATACCCAGGCTGAAGCAAGCAGTTTGTTTTTACCCGGATTAAACTCCGGTTTAATCCGGTTTATCTTTTGAACATTTACTTTTGCCCCTTTTTGCTCCTAAAGGCAAAAACTGCCTGGCCCTTGTGTTTTACGGGCATTTTTGAGTTCTGTAATCTAATAAACTCTGTTACTTTGAATCTTGTGGCGTTCTGTCCTTGACATTTTGTTTCGATGTTCATTTTACTATTTTGAATGTTCTAACAAATTTTAAATTGTATAATACTTGCATGGGAAATTTGGATTTCTGTAACTTCAATCTGTTATGTCTTCTTGTTAAACAGGTCAACAAGAATTCACAATCATTATAAGGAATGCATGAAGGCTACTTTACAATAAGTATGTTTCAGCTCAAAACTGTGTTGTAGGATATGAATACTACCTTCTGCTTTTCTGTTTTGGACTGCAATCCTATTAATAAATTTGATTGAACACAGTGGAACTTACTTTTTAAATAATTAAGCATAGAATTGTCCTAAAACATGTATATGAAACCATAGAGAAAAACGTATAAGAAAATATTGTTTTTCAAGTTGTTACTAAAATTTCCAAAATATCCAGAAAAAAATCATCTTTACATTGACATCATCTTTTGTTATGGGAAATGAAGTTGCACTGCTAATTAAAACAGAGGCCAGCACTTTGCTGAACGAAATTGCTCACACAGCAGTTCCATACAAACAGGCATCCAGGATGATGTTGTACAGTCAGAAATTTTTAGAATGCATTGTGTATTTATGTGCATGTCTGTTCCCACACCCTCAAGTCACCTGTTGGCTTATGGTAAACTCATGAATGCCATAAGGTTTTCTTTAGCAAGGAATACTCAGAGGTAGCTTAGCCAGTTCCTTCCAGTTTACACAGCACTTTCTGTCCCTTGGCTGACCCCGCTTAGCTTCCAAGATAGGATGAAACTGGTGCCTTTGGGGTATTTCTCCTCAAATAAGGATTGGGCATGTGTGAAAACAATCACTGCATCATCCACCACTGTGCTGGTAGGGCTTTCTGTACCACTAGTATTCAGTAAGATCTTCATCTTGGTGACACTCTCATTGTTCTTACTCATTCCTCTCTTGGTAATTTTTTAAACACATTCTGTTGACTGCAACTCAATGTTCTGGATGTGACTGTATATAAGAATATTTTGTATAGCCTAAGACACGTGTTCTACATGTGCAGGTAGCCTTGTTTATATGTTTATGTGTTGAAACAAATGTGTGCTTCTGTCATTGGGATTACATTAATCAAGGATAAGAAATAGCTGAAGCTATTTTGGATCCAAACATCTCCCAGTTTAGGGATGTTGGAAATTACTTAGGATTGTCCTCATCTAGAAGTAACATAATTTTGGCACTGAGGCTGTGTCCTTGGGCTGAAAGCAGAACGGGAACATTTAAAGATAGAAGTTTTTGAAGTACTGAAACTATAGTTTTCTTATAATGAAATGTGAAATTCTCACAATTTTATTATGTATTCTAATCCCATATTTTAATGCTGCTTTTATTTTTCTGCCTAACAGTGATCCTGAAAGAATATCTTTGAATGCTATAGCTGGCCAATCATTCAGAAGGCTAGCAACATGTTATGTTGGGGGAATGCTTCTTTTGGACAGCTTGGCTTGGGGGGCATTGATGAAGAGGTTGTTTTAGAACCTAGAAGATGCAACTTCTTCCTGAATAAAACAGTTCGAGATGTAGGCTGTGGACTCAGGCACACTGTGTTTGTCCTGGATGATGGGACTGTGTATACATGTGGATGTAATGACTTGGGACAATTAGGACATGAAAAATCCAGAAAACGACCAGGTAAGGGTAAATAACAATATCCGATTGGTATTGTATAACTATGTGTAAATTTTACATGGTGAAAACATACATACAGAGTCTTACTTAGGATTTATCAGCACTGTAATTTAAATGTTTTTAAAGAATCATTAAAATCATACTCTGTGTTCTGGATATCTTTTTGAAATGTACCTGGAGATTTTTAATTGTATGTACAACTTTTTTAAAAACTTGGGATATGTTGGGTATAAAGGATCCTGTATGTTTAAAACTGGCTTTCCCTTCAAAATTACACTTGAACGGTAGCTTTATCTTTCACAAATGGTCAGCTAGATAAATTTTGAAGGAAAAAACCATAATCAGTGTATATTGCTGCCTTTTATATTCGAGTTATACATCGTTACTCTCCCTCGTTATCAGTTCAATGTACAAAATCTCATATGTGAAACATAAACTGGAAATGGAGGGAATAAAGGAATCAAAAAGCATAGTTGAGACTTAACTGGTTTTATTTCAGCACAAGCTTTTTTGGATGTCAAATGCTAGATAATATAAAGTTTTCTAGAAATTGTTTGTTACTGATTTTTTAGCTCTCCACTAGATGTCATTCCATTCAGGGTTTGGCTGTGTATAATGGAAGAAATGTGATTTTAATCTCCCATGTTGGTTCTACTTATGACAGTTTGGGGATTCCATAAATAAAATGGGGTACTGTTGGCACCATGGAGGAAAATTAGTCCGTGTTCTTTTTCTGAATTAATAACACACTCAAATGCTGTTTTACTGTGCGGGGAAGCTTATAAATTTTAGCTTTGATTAATAGGATAAAATGAAGTAGATTCAATTAAGTACAAAAACATTGTGGGATATTTCTCGTATCGCTTGCATAATATAAGGGAGCTGATATGCTTGAAGGGCACACTATTTCAGTTCTGGGTTAACCTGAAAATTTTGGGGCAACAATATTTTCAAATTATGCCACCTCTTTCCATTGTGTACAGAACAGGTTGGTGCCCTCGATGCTCAAAACATTGTAGCTGTTTCATGCGGAGAAGCTCACACGTTAACATTAAATGACAAAGGTCAAGTTTATGCTTGGGGTTTTGCTGCAGATGGACAGCTTGGCTTGCCTGGAACGGAGGAATATACCAGAGTACCCAGGTAAATCTAAATTGTAAAATGCCTTTAAAATTATTCTCTTAGAAAAATATTTATTTTAACATTTGTTTAAACAAAACAAAAAAGGTGCATACCATATGTACACATTTAAAATCTGTCAGGGTTTCTTTATCTTTTTTTTCTCTATTTACATATCACTTGCTTGTTGGAGGAGGCAACTCTCCTGGCAATCTGGCAGGGCATGTACCGACAGATCCAGAGGAAGGGGGTTTTGGATTAAGGAGGGGGCTATTTCCTGTGGGATGAAGGGGTGAATTCAGAAGTTAACTTTGCTAAGCCCTTTTATCCCTACCCTGAGGTTTACTCTTCCATACGTAAAAACAGTTACATCCTGCTTTCATATAGCAAGGAGGAGGGAGGTAGAGAATTGTGTCCACTCACTCAAGGAGCAATATTAGAGCCATTGATGGGTTTTATTTCTGTATCAATGGTTTGCTCTACCAGTGACTTAAATACAAAGCAGCAATGGGAGAGATACAACGTCATGTGATAAGTAGTGACTACAATGCTATTTCTATTCTGTAATCGTGAGTTTTCAGCCTCGTGTGATAAAGTCCTTGGCCACTAAGATTCATATCAAAATAATACTGGGCTGCTTTAAATTATTGTTATAAGGATTAACTATATAATACAAAGTACTTTGGACATTCCTTGCGGTTATATAAATAATATAAAATATACTTTAAACCCAAACTTTCTTTTTTGTAATTACATTGGATTTTTTATTTCCATATAATAGTGAGGCATGTGCATTTCAACATATCTAAGAGATAGATTTGATTTGTTCTGTATCCTTAGAGTTTCTCTTTAACTGGCAAAGGTGTATTACATGTTTTTCATCACACAATGATAATACTATAATTGTAGCAACATTTTATAGTTGTGATCAAAACTCTAGAACACGAATTTCTAAACATTTCTTGGTGTTCTTGAATGGCTGTTTGGTTAGATTATTAGATTAGATATAGGTCCTCACCTAGCAGGATGCTTCAGACCTGCAGCAGTAGTGTTTACACTGGTTTTCCTCAGCAGTTCCCTCTACTTCTGATACCTAGGGCAATTTAAAAAGTACTTTGAAGATTTAGCACTGTGACCTGGTGGAAGAAAAAGGAATTGCTGAATCCCGTATCCAGATATAGAGCATGCTGACTTCTGAATTACAGTGGAGGATGGCTGCAAACTAGAGAAGAGTTTGACTAACTTCACACACTTTAGTGTGCTCAGCCTAATGGTGTTTCTGCCATTAAACTATTAAACTTGGAAGTGCTTCAAAGGCAATATGACTTAGAGTTGGAAAGGAGGGCTCCTGTTGGGGCCATGGGAAGATTGAAGCTCCACTTGAGGTAGCAGTATTTGTATTATTATTGACGATGTATCATATATTTGAGTATTTCAAATACTCCTTTTTAAATTTTTACAGATTTAAGAGGGGGTTATCTTTCAGAAATCTTTACCTACGGCTCTTCAAGAAAGATATTTTCTTTTCCCTTTATAGTATTTGGACAAGAGTAGATGTTACAGAATAGCATGTATTTATAAACCTGATAAATTATAAATAGTGCTAGTATTTAGAGTTGGTACTTATATATTAGTAGTAGTATGAAAAGTGATTGTATGGTGTGTTTTTGTATGTATCTGTGTTATTTGTTGTGTTTTTCTGTAAAATAAAATATATACAAAATAAAAAGAATTATAAATGTTTTATTTAAAATAGTTTTAGCCATAGTGGTCTGGTTTACAATAATAAGAAAACATGGTAACTTACTACATGTATGAGCTGTGATGAGCCTAGGATTCTGTTCTCACAGCTTCATTCTCCACTTTTATACCTACAAGAAAGCAATTGAAAATGTCCACTTCCAATTTTAAACAAAGTACTACCCATGGTTTCTGCGTATATGGTTTGCTAAAATATAGTTAGTTAAAGCAATCAGAGCCCCGGTGGAGAAGTGTGTTAAAGCACTGAGCTGGAGACTGAAAGGTCCCAGGTTCAAACCCCAGGAGCGGCGTGAGCGGCCGCTGTTAGCTCCAGTTCCTACCAACCTAGCAGTTCGAAAACATGCCAATGTGAGTAGATCAATAGGTACCGCTCCGGCGGGAAGGTAACGGCGCTCCATGCAGTCATGCCGGCCACATGACCTTGGAGGTGTCTACGGACAACGCCGGCTCTTCGGCTTAGCAATGGAGATGAGCACCAACCCCCAGAGTCGGTCATGACTGGACTTAACATCAGGGGAAACCTTTACCTTTACTAAAACAATCAAGGATCCAACTGGTTTCAGATCTTTGTTTATTCTTTTACTAAAATTCAAACAAACAAGTTTGTCGAGGATATTTCAAGGAGATATTAATTGAAATGGGAATGGAGGACAACCCTTCTGGTATCACCATGCCGCCTTGAATACACCCATTCTCATCTTGTTTAAGAAGCTGAGAAGGGTCTATTGGATCCTATCCTTGAATTATGATCTATGGGTAGAATTCAGAAAGATTTGCTGGAAACTCCAGAAAGCTGTTGCCAGAACTATATTAGTTGAACCTATCCCTGTGTTTGCTATAGAGGAGGAAAAAGGGAGTATATGAACTAGGGCTCACCACATCTTATTTACAAATTGGAAAATTGGTTTTCTATTTTCTCTATTATATACACATGTACAAGTCTAAAAAATTTAGTCAAATTGATCCAAAAACTCTGGGTTGATTTATCTATGGGTCAATGTAAGCCCTGTCCTTTAACTCCCCCCCCCCCCCCCCAAAATAAAATAAAATAAAATAAAATAAAAAACCATTCCCCTCTCTCAGTAGAGTGGGGAAAGATGAGGGCTTACTCCATGCTAGAATAACCTAAAAGAAGCACCAAATCCCCTCTACCTATCATAGCACCACAGCACTGTTTCTGGCCTTGCCTGAATGGAGAAAAGGTATCAGAAGCACCAAAGGAAGCTGCCCCCCTGAGGTGACATTGGTGCTTTCCCCTCCCTGTTGAATAACCCTTGATTTATCCGTAATTTTGGCGGCGAAACCTGCCCTTGACTTATTCATGAGGTTGACCTATACATGAGAATATACAGTAGTCACAGCCAGGCTGTTGACTGTAAGTGTGTAAGATGTATTTCTGTATGTTTCCTTGAGGGAGAAAATGTATTATACTTTGCAGTATTTTGTGGAAAGGCTGTTGTCTAATTATTTCTTGTTTCCACAGAAACATTAAAAGCTTGTCTGATGTCCAAATAGTGCAAGTTGCCTGTGGTTACTATCATTCATTGGCACTATCCAAAGGTAATTAGTCTCTCTGAGTTATTTATTTATTATTCAATGTACACTATTTCTTTGAATCTAAGATACACTTTTTTCTCTATATAAACGTCTTTAAAAATGTGTCTTAGAATCTTGAGTGTTTTTTCTATTGGTGGTATTGAAATCAGTGTACATTTTACAAACAATGGCATCTTAGAATTGAAGAAATATGATCATTTTACAAAATGTCAGTTTTATATAAATTTGAAATATGTTGCTTTCTCAATGAAAAGTACTTTAAAATCGCATTCAGTAAAGCATAACATTTCTGACATTTAGTTTGTGTTAAGGAAATGAAATTTGGATAGTAAGGGTATTTTATCCCCTTCCCCTCTTTTGGGGAGCATAATTTCAATGTTTCTTTATTTTTGCATTTTTGTTGTGTCTCTCCACTAACTTCTTCTATTTTCTATACATTATTTGTAGTTCTTTTACTTCTGAACTAATAATCAGTTGAAGTATCATCCTGATTTAAAATAGAAAAAGAAGGGTTTTATAAAATTGTGTTTGTGTGTGAGAGAGAAAAAGAAAATAGGAATAGAGAGGTTACCTCATGAGAGTCTATAAATTATCTGCTTTGTTAGAAAAATAAATCCCAGTCTTGGAGTGTTTTGTTTTGTTTGTTTTTTTTAATTTTTATTTTACTTCTGTTTGAATGTTGTAATTTTAAGCTAATGGGGTAATTTGATTCTTAAGATGACACAATTTCTTGCAATCTGAAATAGCTATCTTCTCTCTTTTTGTAACAGGAAGTGAAGTGTTTTCCTGGGGCCAGAACAAACATGGTCAATTAGGTTTAGGTTATGACTTGAAAAAACAGACTTCTCCACAACTGATAAAATCTTTATTAGGGATACCTTTTGGGCAGATTGCGGCTGGCGGGGCGCATAGCTTTGCACTTACTCTTTCTGGAGCTGTCTTTGGGTGGGGTCGTAACAAATTTGGTCAACTTGGTCTTAATGATGAAAATGGTAAGTATTCAAAATTTAACTAACGGTTTTCCTGCTGATTTTATTATTTTTGGTTACTTTTTGTTTAAAAGATTGAATATGCTTTTTAGTTCAGTTCTGCATAGATCCCTGAATATTGCTGAAATTAATTCTGGCTCTCATGATGTGCAACTGTTCCTAGTCTGGAATGTTAAGCACCACAGTGTGCCTAAGTGCCTTTATTTTAAAAAGTGATAGATGAGTGAGGGTCAGAAATTAACTGGTTCCATCTGCTTGGGTAATGAATTTTAGGAGTGGTAGTACTTGTTTGAAGGCCGCATAATAGTGGGGAAGCATGTCAGATTTGTCCTTGTTAAAGGAAGAATAGATGCTAGCTCCAAGCAACCTATTTCTGTGGTGCCTGCCTTCCAAGGACGGGTTCTTGAAGCCAGGCTTTTTGGCAAGGCTTGATTGGTGCCATGGGATGGGCAATTGATCAAATGGGATATAAATGCTCTAAAAACAAACAAACAAATCTTATCAGATTATCTGGCTTCTTGGGCTGGATCTACACTGCCCTATGTCTCAGGATCTGATCCCAGATTATCTGTTTATCCCAGATTATCTGACAGTGTAGGTTCATATAATCCAATTCAAGACAGATAGTCTGGGATCAGATTCTAGGATATATGTCACTGTAGATCCAGCCTTGGACAGACACCCCTGGAAGGCATATTTTGGAAATAATTGACTGCTCAGTATTGGTCTTTCCTTCTCTGATAACATTACCCATCTTTCTATGTTGCCCCATGCCCCACACGTGCAGTTCTGGGAGTGTTCCTATCTTAGAGTGCATCTACACTGTAGAATTAATGCAATTCCAGACCACTTTAACTGCCACGGCTCAATGACGTGGAACCCTGGAGTGTGTTGTTTTACAAGGTTTTGAGACTCTTTAGACTTCTACCAAAGTGACTCACCTACCCTTGAGCCATGGTAATTAAAGTGGTCTCAAATTACATTAATCTAACAGTGTAGATGCACCTATATTGCCCAATAGAATCAATATAGATCAGTAGTTGAATACTTTCAATATTGTGTGTGTATGGAATTTTTTACAAAGTGTATGTTACATCTATTGAACTGTTATGATTTGCAGACAGATACGTTCCCAATCTTCTAAAGTCACTAAGATCGCAAAAAATAGTTTACATCTCCTGTGGAGAAGATCATACAGCAGCTCTTACCAAGGTACAATGTTCTCCTAACTGTGCCTTATGACGCAAGTAGTTTATTACTTATGTTCAAACAGGCTGTGTCTTTTCTGCTGTTTATTCCTGATTTTATCTGGAGACTAATAGTAAAGGATATGGTAACTTTTGATAGATATTGACCTGTAAACTGACTGCTTCTGTAATGCAGGATTTAGCAGTCAGTAATACTAAGGCTGAAAGAAGTTAGATTGACGCCTGAACTGTAATAGATACAGGCAGTCCCCAAGTTACATCCGGATTACAAACGACTCAAGAGTCAAGAACGGGGGTGAGACAGCAGGAAGTGAGAGAAATCTACATCTAGGAAGGGAAGTACACCTCTGGAAGAGTTGTCATGGGAAAAAGAGGTCTCCATTGAAGCTTTATCACCAGTCCTTGTTTCTACAACAAGTCAAATTTGTCAAAACCCAATTATCACAGGGACAGAAAGTGAGGTGAAATCTTCTGAATGGGCACAGGCAGCAAAACAAAATACCACAGGTGTGTTAAACCTTCCCTATGCTATCTAGAGCTAGAATGTGTGTGTGTGTGTGTGTGTGTGTGTGTGTGTGTGTGTGTGTGTGTGTGTGTGTGTATGTAGTGAGGGGGGATGTTTGGCCGGAGTTACACTTAAAAATGTACCTGTTCCGACTTATGTGTACATTCAACTTAAGAACAAACCTGCAGAACTGATCCTGTTTGTTACTTGGGGACTGCCTGTTCTTAAAGTTGCCCTATAATATATGACATTAGCATTATTTCCCCTTTTTATGACAGAGCATCTATGAAAGTCCTGGCAACCACGACCACAAATTTCAGTCATCATCTGAAAATTGATTCACATGTTGATCTTTCCAAGTCATTGATTCATGTTTTTTTATTGACCTTCACATATACATGAACTGGAATAAAAGAAACTTAGAGTGTCTCAAATACAGTGTGCAAATTAGTACTGACTAGTTGACAAAGGGAGAGATAAGGAAGAGCTTGTGTTTATATTACTTCAGTGCTGTATATAAGCCCTGTCAGAAAGATTATTTTGCATCCAGCATGAGTCCAATCACTTTGGGGTGGCTGCTATAGTGATAAATCTGTTATTTTGCTAAGGAAGATCATGGTTTCTAATCTTGTGCTTGTTAATGTAATATGACATAGTGTTAAGCAACTGTTAATAAATAAAGTTGTATTTTAAATTTATATTTGCCAGGAAACATGAGTTTAATTTTATTACATGAGCTCAGTTATTTTCTTTCTAGTGAATTCGTAGTAGCAATATCTGCAGTATTTTAGTATCCAGTCTGGGTACTTACCATTTTTCAGTTAATAATGTGGGAAAGCAGATGCTGCACTTCTTTTTTAAACTGTTACTGGTCTTATGAGTTCTCAAAGTTTTCATTGAAATAAACATAAATAAAAATAATACAGTTGCTCTAGATGAGGGCAAAATTAACCCAAGTAATACTTTTTAATATCTCTGGTTTTTTTTAGTCTGATATTACAGTGATAATTTGGAGTAGGTTGCTTCTTTGCCCCATTATTACAATTTAAATACATGTGTGTAGTTGATCCCCAACATTTTCTAGGCTCTTGAAATCATTTTTAATGTTACATTGCTGTATATGTGTCTTTGATTTTTAAGTTTTTGTTCAGTGGAGATATATTACTAATCTTCCATGCTATACAACTGTGAAGACAAATGTCTTCCTTCAGGAAGTCTATTTTTCTTTATACATATAGTGCAGATATATAATATCTCTTCCTCCAGTTGTGACTAATATTGTGTTTATATAATAAAGTATTGGCGTAATGAACATGTTATATACTAATGTTAATTTCTTTTTCTTTGAAGGAAGGTGGGGTGTTTACTTTCGGGGCTGGAGGTTATGGACAATTAGGCCATAACTCTACAGGCCATGAGATAAATCCAAGAAAAGTTTTTGAATTAATGGGAAACATTGTCACACAAATTGCCTGTGGGAGGTAAGGTTGATCTCTATAATGGAATTATTTCATTCAATTATACCTCATGAGTGTTACTGAGTAGTTTTTAGAGGGCCCAATCTCATATTTATGCTACATGTGATACTGGAAAATAGATGTGTGCAAAGGTGTTATTTTTCCACTATTGGACCTAGATCCAACATCAGTTAGGCACAAATATCTATGTCTACGTACAAGGTAAATGGTGTAAAGTAGAATTTACATTTCAAAACAGTTTTAGAATTCCCACTACCATGTTTGAGTTCTAGTGGTCTATGAAGAAATAATAATGCCATTTTATCATACAATATGTATATTTACCACAAAGTATATATATTTAAGATATATGTTTCTAAGCTGTGTTAACCAAAATGATAGAGAACCTCTCTCTTTAAAGACCCAACCGGGTACTCACTCATCCATATGCTAAATACATAAAGCACCGCATACATGGATATCAAAAGGAAAAATGTCCATATTATCTAGTATATGTACAACAACAGGTAATCCCGGGTAAATTGTCCCTGTATTTAGCATATGGATGAGTGAGTACCCGGTTGGGTCTTTAAGACATAGGTTCTCCTGTGTATTTGTTGTGGGAAAACTGGTTGAACTGACTTGCAGTTGTTTGGTGGCTTTAAAGCATTTGACTATTGTAATTGTTTCAGAAACAGTAGACTCTGGGACTGTATAAATGCATTGACAAGCAAGCTATCACTTTTATTTTGACCTGCTGTTTGGAAGATACTGTCAAATTCCTTTTTTCTTAACTTTGTATTTCACTTCTCTTTGTCCTAGGCAACACACATCTGCATTTGTTCCTTCAACTGGAAGAATTTATTCTTTTGGTCTTGGAGGAAATGGACAGTTAGGCATGGGGTCTACCAGTAACAGAAAAAGCCCTTTCCCAGTGAAGGGAAATTTTCTTCCTTTCAATGGCCAGATTCCTCTGAATTCAGGTAAATGCAGGTATTGTTTAGTTACATATTATTGAACCGGGGGGGGGGGGGGGGAGGGAAGTTGCAGTTATGAGCTTTTACAAGTTGAGCTTCCCATAACTGGAAACCCAAAGGCTGAAAAGCTCTAAACCCTGAAGTTTTCTGCCTACATAGCTGCTTGCTTCAGCTTTTGAGGCAGTGGCTGCAGTACTTCTATTTTATCATCTCTCTGTTTTTGCTACCACCTACCTACTTTTATAAACTATTCTATTTTGAAAGTTTAATGTTTAACATGCAAAAGAAAATTAATTTTGGCTTGAAGTGCTCAGTGAGAATGTCAAATGATATTTGTGAATGTATTTCTGAAAGAAGGTTGTTGTGCATCTTGTTAGAAGTGTTATTCATATTTTCCCTCAGCAGAATTATGGTAGTTGTCTTTATTTTTGCAAAGGTGACATTTCTCAAATGAATGAGATTAATACCTTCACGAAGGAGCCATTCCTGTGTGATATTCAGTTAAAACTACCCTCTTGATATTAATAGCATCTTGTTTGAATTATAGATAGAGACGAATATTACTATGTAAGGAGGATTTTCTCTGGTGGAGACCAAAGCTTTTCACATTATGTTACACTGCAGGTACTTCATCTATTTTTTTAAATCCATAAACTCTTCTGTAGTTACTCCGTTACTTCTAGAACTCGGCTTGTTAAAGCAACTTTGACTTAGTGCTAGTATTTGCTTTCTGTTTCTTTACTGTCATGTTTACAATTTCAAAAATGCATAAGGGATAAAGTTTAATATTAATTTACTTCATAAAAATTGTATTGAATTACATTGTATTGTATAGAAAGTCATTTTTGTTTTATTAACTAATAAAGGAAAGTGAACAATTGATATTTGGAACATATTAATGTTTTCAGTTCTATGAGCTCCAGATTTATTTTACATTAGAAATTAACAGAACTTTCAGAAGCAAAGGGCTTCTAGGACCAATTAGTTTCATTCAAAGTATTGCTGTGGCTGAATGAAACCATTATGTATTCTGAGCTCCAGTAAACCTCTAATTCAGTATAAATATTTATAAAATTTATCTAAACCTTATCAAATAATATAGAAGCCTTCTAAATTGCTTGGGAAGACAAGATGTGTGTTTATTTATTATTTATATCCTGCCTTTTTTCTCTTAAAATTTTTTCGAAGTGGATAACTGTTTACAAAGTGTACAATTTAAAGTCAAAAACATGTAAACATTAAAATAGAATTAAACATAGGAGTATTTAAAATCAATAACCTTTTAAAATATATTAAAATACATAAACACAAATTAGCACTCTCTGTCTCAGTCTTAAACATGCTCTTCTTTCAAAGCCTGCCTGAAGAGGAAGGTTTTACCCCTTTGCTGGAAGGACAGCAATGAGGAGGCCGTTCTGGGCTTTATAGGTCATGACTGGCACTTTGAATGGTTGTGTGTCTTGGTGAAGAAAGTGTCATAATATACAAAATAATTAAGGTGTAGCAACATTAAATATGTGGGATTTTTTGCTTAAATGTAGGATTTGATACCAGCAGATGACTTCAGACACTCTAATGGTTCAAAACAAATCTGGACTGTAAATGAAGCCTTCATTCAGAGATTGCTAAACTGTTCATCTTCAGGAGCAGGGAGACTCCCTGTTGAGATAGCAAAGTAAGAATTTCCCTTTTGGCAGATACTGTTGTTTAATTATAGAAACATGCTTAATGATTCATTCCTATATTTGGATGAATTAGGCTGATTTGCAACATCATGTCTACTAAAAATCTGAAACCGTTCATGATCCTAAGCTCAGTGGTATGAAATATTAAAGTTTAAGATTATGGTAAATCACATGTGTTACATTTGTAAAGTTTTGTCCAGGAAAATTTTAGTTTCTTAACACTGCTTTGGGTCTTGTCTTTGGGAACTCCTGTTTTTTGTGATAAACATGCATATTATAATCAAATAATAAGTTGAAATATGTTGATTTGTTGATCTTATTTCGCCTAGTTATACTAGAACGACTCTTAAGACCCAAAAGGTTTTGAAGTCACCAGTAGTCATTTGAAAAATACTGTATTAAATTGTTTTTGTTTAACCTTTTTTTTCTTGTTAATAGTGAAATCGATGGAACATTTTCCTCAGCTGGCTGTCTAAATGGAAGCTTTTTAGCTATCAGGTCAGCGACTAATATGTCATATTTTAATATACCAAGCCACATAAATGAATTATTTTTAAAAATCGTAAAAATTAGATGCGTATAGAATGAATGATGGAAAGCAACATTTATTTTTTATTCCCCCTCCCCCCTAGCAATGATGATCACTACAGAACTAGTGCCAGATTCTCAGGGGTTGATATGAATGCTGCTCGACTTCTCTTTCACAAACTTATACAACCAGAGCATCCTCACATATCCCAGCAGGTTTGTCCTGAGCTTCCTTTTTAAATCTTGTTTCAATGTTACTATTAGATTGTATTAACTCACTGGTAAATCCGGTTTTGTAAGGCAAGAAGAATATTTGACAATAATGTTAAGATTTGTGTTTTAGAAATTACAGATTACAGTAACAGTTACAAAAATTTTATGAGGACATTTCAGTGTCTGTATTTGAATGCTCATTTTTTGGCTGCCCATCGAAATGTGTATGTGTTTGAGTTTGATACTAGCATATGAATCTGAGCTTAATGGTGAGTTATTGTTACTTCTGAACTTGGAATCTTGATTTAATTTTATAATGTCACTTTCTCCTTACTGTTGATATGGTGACAGAGATGTGCAGAGAGAAAATGAAACTGCTTGTGTAGCTAAGAGTTTGTTTTTGGTGCTTACAGAGATATAGTTTCTCCTCTCTTTACCTAACAACAAGCTCATTTCCCTGCCCATCTCACTGACCTATTTTCCAGTATAGTTCTATAGTATGCTTGAAAAGGAAATAAAAATATTACGGGGTTGGTCCTAACTTATTTTCCTCATAAAGTGTTTTTAATTTAAAAGTGAATTTGTTTTGCACAACATTCCTAGGTGGCTGCTAGTTTGGAGAAGAACCTTATTCCTAAACTGACTAGTTCTTTGCCTGATGTTGAAGCTCTAAGACTGTTTCTAACCCTGCCAGAATGTCCACTAATGAATGACTCCAACAATTACATGACACTAGCTATTCCATTTGCAACTGCTATTGTGAATCTAGAAAAAGCGCCACTGAAAGTACTTGGTAAGCTTTGTTTTTGTGTGTTTTTATCTGTTAATCTGCCGTAAAGATGCAGCAGCATGCAAACCTAACAGTGTACGTAATATGGTCATTGAACTGTGTTTACAGTCAGACATCTTTCATTATACAACTAAAGAGAAGTATTGTTGCATGCATATTTGAATGAGAAAAGATGTCAAGGTGCAAATGGGATGCAAGTTCATAATTTCTGGCCCTAAATGTTTTTAAATTTTGAATTGTCCAAGTCTCTTAAGCTTTGCTATTTTCCTATCAACAGGATGTAACTTCAATTTAAACAAGGTGTCATAGTGCGATTGTGACTGTAGATATTATTGCCCTGAGTCCCCTTAGTGGTTGAGAAGGGCGGTATATAAATACAGCAAATAAATAAAAATTTACAACACAACTTGTTCATTTTTCTTTCCTTCCCAATCAGAAAACTAAATCACTTTTTCTGTGTGTTAAACTGTGTGGAAGTAGAGTGGAGGAATGAATGGATGAAGCATTACTTCACCACTATTAAGTACTAGTTACTTAGCATTAAATAGCTGATGAACTGAGACAGATAATACTGGATGATATTCAACACTGGATGATATTCAGCACCCCATTTCGTTCAATGGGGATTTCTGTGTTGCAAATCATATCTGCTCTGAAAATGTCATGTAACCCTTGGATTATATTTTTGAGGTGCAGGTGTTGTAGCGATGCATTTTACCAGTGGAATCTGCAACTACTATTTTAAGGGCACATCTGGTTTTCATCCATTGTATACAATACCAGTTAAGTTGCAGAATTCGCTGCTTTAAGTTGCTAGATTTATTTTTCCTTCTTATTGACAGAAAACTGGTGGTCTCTTTTGGAACCTCCATTATTCCTCAAAATAGTGGAACTTTACAAAGATGTTGTTGTCCACCTTCTGAAATTGTACAAAATGGGTATCCCTGCCTCAGAGCAAAGAATATTTACTAGCTGCCTACATACGTCTCTCAAGGTTTTGGAAATTTTGCACAGGGTATGTCTTGGCAGTTTGTATCCTTATTTGTAAAGTGATGGTTATTTTATCAGATTTGTTGAATTAACGTAGTTGACTTAGATTTGAATGTTAATTTAGAATAATGGTTCTCAACCTGGGGTCCCCAGATGTTTTTGGCCTTCAACTCCCAGAAATCCTAATAGCCGGTAAACTGGCTGAGATTTCTGGGAGTTGTAGGCCAAAAACATCTGGGACCCCAGGTTGAGAACCACTGATTTAGAGGTTTCATGCAACGTTTATTATCTTGTAACTTCTTACTTTTGGTCTTTGTTTGACTTGCACACAGTACTGAAAGAAAGATTTTTTAGTGTTTTCATTGAGAGAAGTCAAGACTTTAGATTTAATATAATAGAAAAATCAGAACTTAAATGTCTCAAATTGAAAGCTTGTGTCGATTTCACAAGCTGAGTTCACATTTAATATTGTGAATACCAGCTGGTTTTAGTAATGTTTTTCTACAGAATCAAAAGGCAAATATGCAGAGCAGGAGAAGTCATTCTAAGTGCACCTGGATGGATCCAAGTTCAGTATGTTATGAGCTGATTTCTGATAACTAAGGCCCCTTCTACACTCTCCTTATGTCCCAGGTTCTAATCCTAGGTTATCTAGTTTGAACTAGGTTATTTAATTATATGAGTCTTCACTGCCAGATAATCAGGGATAAAGGGCAGAAGAAGAAGCAGCGTTTGAGCAACCAATATGCAACTAGAATCCCATTTATCAAATAGCAGCCTGTTTCCCAGGCTACAGGTAAAAATATGATATTTTGCTTAAAATTGGTAATGTAAAATACAGTCTGTTTTGTTAGCCTTTTGTTATAAATAACCAGTCTCAGATATATTCAAGAAATAGGTGACTCTGATGATGGATTTTTTTTCTCAAAGGTCACCTCTTTGTAGATGAGCGTGCTTCCTAGAGCAGTGGTTCTCAACCTGTGGGTCCTCAGGTATTTTGGCCTACAACTCTCAGAAATCCCAGCTAGTTTACCAGCTGTTAGGATTTCTGGGAATTGAAGGCCAAAACATCTGGGGATCCACAGGTTGAGAACTACTGTCCTAGAGCTTAGTAGAATGTGATCAAGCAGATATATAAGTCATCCATATTAGTCTTAATTTTATAAAATGAAATGTAAAATATTTCTTATTGACAAATTGTGTTCTTAAAATTTAGGTAAATGAAAGAAGTGGCCAAATCATCCAGTATGATAAATTCTATGTACATGAAATACAGGACTTGATAGACATAAGAAACGATTACTTCAACTGGATCCAACAGCAGGCATATGGAATGGTAAATTTCCCAATTTTCACATTACTGTTTTGCATATGCACTTAGATTCCTCTTAAGGCAGATTGCTATGTGATAAATTGTTTGATTGAGTATTCCCAGCTATCAACATGTTCCCAAATGCACCCCCCCCTAAATGTTGGAGAGAACTGTCCTAGACAGTTCCCAGTAGTCCACTTTTCAGTGTGTAAGGACCTTTCCTAGGGGGGAGCATTCTTTTATGGAATTTCTTTGTACAGTCTGAAGTAACTAAACACAGTAATAGCTTTACATTGCTTTGCCCCTGAATGGCTCCAACAAGAAAATTGAGCAAATATCCCTGCCTACAACATAAAAGAAAGCCTCCTTGAAAAAACGGTGGCTTCGGTCTTATAAACTGAGACATAGCAGAAGGTGTCAGACTTTCCTTATGCTGTCCCATGAGAAACAAAAACAAACTGAAGAAATGCACACATACACACACATCTATTGCATATATAAAGGTACCTACTGTAGAAATGAATTAGACTTCTATGCATTCTATGAAAAAAAAAGTAAGCTACAAATGAAAATGCATTTTTTATAACTTTGTAAATTGAAAAGTCAGTATGCATGGAAATATAAATATATGCTTAATCACTGACCATCTGTTGCTAAGAAATTTCTCTTTCTGGCAGTTAAAAAGAAAAAAGAAATCTGCCAAACAGATACTCCTTAAGGTCAAAACAGATTTTAGTTTATTCTGAACACAGCAGTAAAACTGGAAATGAAAAACAAACAAGGATTATTTCTTAAATGTTCAAATAAGATTATTGCTTATATTATTTTCGTACCTGTTGATTGTTGTAAGCCGCCCTAAGTCCTTTCGGGGAGAGGGGGCGGGGTCTAAATTATTGTTGTTGTTGTTGTTGTTGTTATTATTGCAGCAGTAAATAATAGTCATCCCAGTGTTCTGTTTTTTAAGAATGACATCTCTCCTTTCATCATCCCATCATGTTTATCCAAATACATTCCCAATGAGACTTCACACCTCTGTCTCTTCCATTCGATAATAGTGCTCTCAAAGAAAAAATACTCCCTTCAAATTATTTAAACCTAAGAACCAATTTTATTTTTTGACAATAAGTACCTTTCCCCCCTCTTTTATTGCTCCGATCAGGAGTTTGCAATATTTCAGTTTTGGGAAATCTGCTTCAGAGCTCAAGAAATGAAAGAATGTTCATACATACCATATAGATGAAGTAAGTCAGTTGTTCATGTATACTGTATCCATTATCAACAAGCAAAAGCATTGCCAACTTGTGTTTAAGTTAGCTTTATTCTGCTTGTGATATTTTTGTAATCCATTGTATTTTGTCATAAGCTGTCTAGAATAGGCCAGGACAGAAAGTTTGATTAAGTGTTTTAAATTGAAGGTGGCCAACATCTTAATGATTGGGAGACTTTTGTTTGGTTCCCTTCTTAGGATTTGTGTCCTTGCTGTCAGTACTCGATGGACACATAAGAGGGAGCTTGAAAGGCAGAGTAGCCAGAGACCAATAAAAAACATTCCGGAAAATAGGATTGGTGAATGGAAGAGTTGAATGCACCCTAGCCAGAGAATAATACACAACGATATTTCAATGTCTGTAGACCCAAGCAGGCCAGAGACGCTTTGTGAGGGTTAACTTAAGAGGTATGGAGAGAGTTACAAGGTCTGCCCAGGTGGTTATATGCCAGGGATGTCTGTGGTGGGGGTCCCATGACTTGTGTTTGGATGCATGTTCAGTGGAATTGCGTACCTTTTCTGAAATCTACATGTGAATAGTCTCTACGCTTTGGCCTTTATGCTCACGGTTCAAGTAGCAGCTTGTGCGCACTAAAAAAAACAAACCAAGTGGGTAAATAATTGTTATGGTGGTGATAGGTGAGGGATATACATGGAAATACTAACAGTGCTTTCCTCTCTTAATTACTGCTGCCTTTGTCAACTGCTATGTATAGGATATCAGCCATGGATTAAATGAGGTAAGAGGTTACCAAATTTCCACAGGACATTTCTGGATACTAGGCACAAAAGTGTTGCCATAATCTAGCCTGTATATGGGCCTTGAAGTGGGTTTGATTTTGAAAAACAGAATACTGAATCTACTGATTAAACAGATCAAATATGCACAGTCAACTTTCCATATCCATGGATTCTGCATCCCTAATGGAACCATTCATGGCTTGAAAGTATTTTAAAGGAAATACTCAAAAGCGAACCTTGATTTTGCCATTTTATATCAGAGATGCTATTTTATTACACCATTATATGTAATTAAACATCCACAAACTGTGATATCCATGGGAGTCCCTGGAACCAAATCCAAGTGGAGACCAAGGGCCCACTGTAGAATAATGTATTAAACTATTTATTTACTTACATCATTTCTACCCCGCCTTTCTCACCCGAGGGGACTCAAGGCGGCTTACAAAATCTGGCAAAATTCAATGCCAATAACACAATACAATAATATAGAACATAGCACATTTAAAACAATTGGACATTAGTCAATAAAAACAATATACAAAGCTTAAAACATGTGAAGTGCTTAAATCCATTCATCTAGGAACCTTGCATAATCCTTAGTTCAGGATTTAAAAATCTGACACTTCCACAAATGGATATGCTAAATTACATTTGTTTTTGCCAAGTAAGGATTATAGAACTGCATCTGTTGAAAAATAAGACATATTTAAAATACATTTGTTTCATCTATTAAGTAAGAGTTTTAGATTTTTGTATGCTAACAGATTTTTTTTCCTATTCTTCACAGCTAGGAGATTTGCCAGTTACAATTTGCACCTATCCCTTTGTGTTCGATGCACAGGCCAAGACAACTCTACTGCAAACAGACGCAGTGTTACAGATGCAGGTAAAATATTTTCAAAGCATGGTAGAGAACAGTACTAGAGTGGTGTAACCTAAAGAGAGAATTTTCTTATACTTTCTGTCCTTAGAGGGAAGAGATGTATTCAACCATATATGAAGTGCAGTTTCAGAACATAATTTACTTTAAGTAATCAGAAAGCCATTGTGGAATAATGGTTCTAAAATCAGCATTAAAATCTATGAAATGTTGCTTATCTTTTCCCAGGCATATACTTTTCCCCATCTATTAAGTTGCAATTGATTGCTAATTTTAACAGAATAAAATCAAAAGCCTCTTGCCTAATCATTCTGAGAGTAAACTCTAAAACTACCTAAATTAAAAACAGTACTTTTTGGACCACAACTCCAAGAACCCTGCAACTATAATGTATTATTACTATTACCCAGAAAGTTTGGTTATATTGAGTCCTGACTGCTTGATCAAAAAGGAAAATAGGGCTCAGAAGACAAAATTAATTGGACTATCCCACAGTTGCAGACAGGGCATCATTCTATTGTCCTGGGACCTGATTGAACAAATGCTGTTTCTCAGATATGAAAAGTTTAGGAAACACGGGATTAGTTCAGATATAAACCAAGAATATTGTAGATAACTGCAAATTCTCTTTATATCAGCTTATCATGCACCCAGAGTTGATTATTATTGCTACTACCACTAAGGTTTTTACTTGGTCTTTCCCAGATGGCTGTTGACCAAGCTCACAGACAGAATTTCTCATCTATTTTTCTCCCAGTATATGAATCTGTCAACCCATGTCTGATCTTAATAGTGCGCAGAGACAATATTGTGGGGGATGCCATGGAAGTCCTAAGAAAAACAAAAAATGTGGATTACAAGAAACCTCTCAAGGTACAATAAGTTTTCATGTTTATCTTTTACAATCTGTTTCAGACCAAAGACTCCTTGATTTGTTCTCTCCCCACTCTCCCATTCCCCTTTAAATATTGTTAGAATTTTGGGATTTCTTCTTGGTGTTTTGGTTATTAAGCCTGTTCCTGTGGTTATTTTGGGTGCAGATTCAGAAAATTGCATTGGCAAGAGCGCATCAGCTTTAGTTTCTTAGATATAAAATCATATTGCTGGAAGCGACCACATGGGCCACCTAGTCCAACCCCCTGCCATGTAGGAAAAGCACAAAGTACCCCTAACAGATGGCCATATAGCCTCTGTTTAAAAGCATTCCAGGAAGGAGCTACCATCACACTCCAAGGCAGAGAGTTCCACTGCTCAACAGCTCTCACAGTCAGGAAGTTATTCCTAATGTTCAGGGGGAATCTCTTTTCCTGTAGTTTGAATGCATTGCTTTGAGTCCTAGTCTCTAGGGCTACAGAAAACAAGCTTGCTCCCTCTTCCTTATGTATCCTCTCACATATTTATATACACTATCATGTCTCCTCTCAACCTTCTCTTCTGCAGGCTAAACATGCCCAGTTCTTTAAGACGCTCCTTATAGGGCAGTGGTTCTCAATCTGGGGTCCCCATATGTTTTTGGCCTTCAGCTCCCAGAAATCCTAACAGCTGGTAAAATAGCTGGGATTTCTTGGGAGTTGTAGGCCAAAAACATCTGGGGACCCCAGGTTGAGAACCATTGTTATAGGTCATGTTCTCCAGACCTTTGATTGTTTTAGTTGCCTTCCTCTGGGCACCTTCCAGCTTGTCAATATCTCTTTTGAACTGTGGTGCCCAGAATTGGACACAGTATTCCAGGTGATGTCTAACCAAAGCAGAATAAAGAGGCACCATGTCTTCCCTCAATCTAGACACGATACTCATTTTGTTGCAGTCCAAAATACCATTCGCTTTTTTATCTGCTGCATCACTTTGTTATCCACAAAGACTCCCAAGATTTTTTTCACATGGACTCTTATTGAGCCAGGCATTGCCCATTCTGTATCTTATTTTTTCTGCCTAAGTGTACATTTGTCCTTGTTGCAATTCATTAGTTTTGGCCCAGCTCTCTAATCTGTTAAGGGCATTTTGAATTCTGATATTAGCTATCCCTCCTAATTTGGTGTCATCTGCAAACGTGATAAGTCTGCCCTCTAAATCTTCATCTAAGTCATTAATAAAGATATTGAACAGCACTGGGCCCAGGACAGAACCCTGTGGCACTCCATTAGTCACTTCTTTCCAGGATGAAGAGGAAACATTGGTGAGCACCCTTTGGGTTCAGTTGCTTAACTAATTACAAATCCACCTAACAGTAGTATTATCTAGCCCACATTTTACTAATTTGTTTGAAAGAAGATTATGAGGGACCTTGTCAGAGGCCTTACTGAAATCAAGATATCTTACATCCACAGCATTCCCAGCATCTACCAAGCTTGTAACGCTGTCAAAAAAAGAGATAAGATTAAATATAGTAAATAAGATAATTACCATGGTTTTCTATGGGTGAGCAGATGATGACTGGTAGATGGCATCTGTATCTCGAAAACTAGAACTGATAGGGGGAAACTAGTACAGTGTTCCCTCACTACTTTGCGGTTCGTTTTTTGCGGATTTACTGTTTTGCGGTTTTTCAGTGAACACTAAAAGAATATAATAAACCATAAAAATTATGATTTTTCCTTCCATCCTCTTTCTTTCTCCTTCCTTCCTAAAGAGAAGCCTAAGGAAGGAAGGAAGGAAGGAGAAGCCAAAGGGAGAGAAAAGGAGGCTGATGCAGTTTGTGAGATTGTAAACAACACAGTCAGACAGCATCAGTGAGATTGTAAACAACACAAATATAGTGTCCCTATTTTGCGGATTTTCACTTTTTGCGGGTGGTCCTGGAACGTAACTCCTGTGATAAGTGAGGGAACACTGTACCATGTTTAGAATCAGCAGGTCAAATTTACCCAGAAACAAGGTTAACATTTGAGGCACCAAAATGTGTGTTGTTCAGTGTTATTTCTTCATGGTGCCGTATACATAACTGGATACAAGCTGTAGATTGCTGTTCATCCAATCTAATGACTATCCCAGGGCCATGATATATGTGCTTGTATAATACAGTATATCTCCTCTAGGCTCACACATAGGATTTAAACTCAGGATGAGGATGTGAACATGCACATAAAGCCTGCCCCTAAGTGTCACTATACACCAATAATCTTTATGGGTTTCTTTAGCCATAGTCTCATTGAGGACAATTAATTAATCTCCTGTGATGAAATACTCTAATAAGACCCGGTTCCTGGTCAGAAGGAACATAGTGAAGTTTTCTGAACTGAATGCAATGAAAGAAGCCTGTAGATACATGTGTTCTCAATGTCTGAAGGGCTGAAACACTTCCAAGTACCGGTCAACATTTGGGAATGAGGATTGTCCATATCCCCAGGTGTTTGACTTATGAGCCAAGCAGGCAAACATTTGCATTTTTAGGTGCTTATGCAGATAATATTTTGTACATGTCTCTAATAAATATTATTTGGGGATTGGCCTGTTGTGAACCATTTTGTTATCCAAATAACAAATTATGTGTGCCTAAATGTTTTCTTGTGATTTGCTCATTGCATTGTCAATGTTAGGTTATTTTTGTAGGGGAAGAAGCTGTTGATGCAGGAGGGGTTCGCAAGGAGTTTTTCTTACTTATCATGAGAGAACTGTTAGACCCCAAATATGGGATGTTTAGGTACTATGAAGACTCCAGGCTGATCTGGTTCTCAGATAAGGTATGTAATTTGTTTGGGGAAGAGGAAAGGTGTCTGATAGCTTTATGTCATAAGTTCTTTGCATTGTTTTTTTGTTAACTTGAATATGTTTTATAAGATGCTGTCTTCTTTTTGTAGAAAGTTGTCCTAAGACAAGCAGTACATAAAATAAAATCAATCTATTGTTTGTCTTCTAGCATAATGCTATGGGCATGAATAGAAAGTTTCTAGTACATTATAGTTGCAATACTGCATGCAAGCTTTATCTACATGGTCTTTTCTAATGTTTTATCCTATGATTACTCTGTCACTTGACAGAAGTAGATATTTGCAGATATGTGTATATTTTGTGCTCATGTTATTTTTTACCTGTTGTATTTCTTGAGTCAGATTGAGCCAATAGCTTTTATACTAGTGCTCATATTTTGTGCAGGTATATGGGAATTCTTTGTTATTTATTGATCCTGAGAATTGAGTCTGTCCTTCTCTTCAGAAAAGTTCAGTGTAGTGTATAAAAGTGAAAACATTAATAACAGAATTATTTTTTAAACCACAGTATCTTATTTTCCAAGTAGAATGAAATTCAAGGAGCAGATTAAAGCAGGAACAATTAATAAGAAAAGTCTTTTAAAATGTAAAAGTATTCATTAAAAAACCCAATGAGAGTTGATATCTGGGAAGCCTCAGTGGAGTAAGTATTTTGTGAAAAAGCCATTTTACCCTGTGACAATTCTACTTCTTGGCGTATTCTCCAAGAACTATCTTAAAACTTACGGAGATTCAAGCAGAAAGGTTACTTTGGTCCTCAGATAATTAACAATATTAATGGGCAGAAGCAGCACCTTAAATGGACAGGCAGCCTAGGTAAATGAACTTAGACTGGCGAAACATGTTTTATTTGTTGGTCCGAAATCATAATGTAGCTGCTGTATTGTATGCTAGTGGAACTTTCCAAGTTGTTTTCATAATAAGAAGCAAGTGTAATTTATTATGGTAATACAACAGAGTGACAGCAGATCATTGATAACCATAATCAGAATACCTCTGTTAGGAACCAGTCCATCAACTCTATTTGGTGAAAAGTACTTTGACCATGGGAGTCAGGCTTCTAAGGACAGGACAGTTGTAACAACAATCCCAGTATTTAACCTGATTCTTCAGAGAAAGTGCAGTCCTACCCACCTTGTGTTTTGGGGAGCAAAACATTTAAATGCCTCATTCCTCTTTCACTTCCCCAAAATTAACTAGGTGGAGTCAGTAATTAGGAAGAATATGCTTAAATCCAGTCACTGTCCCCAAATAGAGCAAATCTGAAATGTGTATATAGATTTAAGTCTTAAACGTCATTAAAAATGATAGTTTTGAAGCTTACAAAAAACAACAAAATACCCTGCAGTTCTTCTTGTGATCCAATAACTACTGGACATAAATATTGCTTTAGGCATATCTGCATAGTGCCATCCTGTTTAACATTATTTTAGTTTAATTAAAAATCTTAATTCTGTTTCTTCTTGACAGACCTTTGAAGACAGTGACTTGTTTCATCTGATTGGCGTTGTCTGTGGGCTAGCAATATATAATTTCACTATTGTAGAGCTTCACTTTCCTTTGGCTTTGTATAAGAAACTTCTGAACAAAAAGCCTTCCCTGGAAGACCTCAAAGAGCTAATGCCTGATGTTGGCCGGTAAGCATGCTGCAACTGAAACCACAAAGAACATCTGTGCATAATAGCTTATTTCATTGGGGCAAATAAATAAAAGGGTGTGTCAGTCATGAAAGCATGCATCAGACAAACTTGTTGAATTATCTTGGACATTTTGCTGAGGCTATATCTTTGTGATCAGTCTCTTTTTGTTTGCGATTTGTGATACAAATGTGGCACTTTGGTTAAAGCACTATGTTGTGGTTTAGTAGATGGCAGTGTTGATTGTCATTCTGTTAGCTTCGAATGCCAGGGATTCCTGTGCTGGTGTAAATGAAGATCATAGTAGTAAGAAGAAAGAAACGGCAACAGTGGCCATGAAAAGAAACAACATAGACAATTATGGGAGAAGGTTGTCGGCTCTAGGCAGCCTGTTCCTGTTTGCCTGGCTTTTGGGGCAGCGTTGAGGTGCTCTGCGGCAGGTAGCTTGGATAATCACAGGTGATTCTCCTAGTAACCTTTCCTAGACCATTTCAGCCCCAAGGTCTCAAGTGTCTCAAAGTCAGGTATTGGAGAAAGAGGCTGATTGGCAATATAAAGTGTTTGAAAAACTGTGTGCTCTCTTTTACAAGTTCTAAAATATTATTTGTCTGTTCCTGGTTGTTAAAAGCTCATGTTAGCATCCAAGAATCCCCAGCCTTTTACAGTGTATCTTAAAACCATACTGAAAATCAGATTTTTAGGCACATGGTTCAGCATTTCCACTCCACCATTTTGCCATTCTTGAGAGAAAGGTGGGCTATAAATAAGTAAATAACATGAAAATCTGATTTGTTAACCCTAAACTAAATTACTGTAGGAAAATGTCAAGCCTTTTCCATTTGATGAAATTTACATTGGTAGTGCTGTTGATTTTACAACTTGATTTTTCAGGAGTATGCAGCAATTATTGGACTATCCAGAAGATGATATAGAGGATACATTCTGCCTCAATTTTACTGTAAGCTTGGGATAATTTGTTGGTACTTATTAAATTGCATATGTTATGACTATTAATATGTTTTGATTCTCTGTTTGCTGTTACAAATGTGAGAATTAGCGGTTTTGTGAATTACACCTCTAACCTATTTTGCACTGTGGATTCTCTTTTGGAGCAAAAAAGTAAAATATAGTCTTATATTCTAAACAGATTACTGTTGACAACTTTGGTGCCACGGAAGTTAAAGAGTTGATTCCTAATGGTGCTGATATTCCTGTTGTCAAACAAAATAGGTAAGCTTTAGCAGTAGATGTGAACAGATAAAGCACATTTTGACTTAACATTTATCAGAGAGCAAATATGTGTCATGTTTAATTCAAACTTGAACAAAAAAGGATGTCTTGTGTGATGAAAGTTCCACACTACTTCAGATAAAGTAAAAAAAGGACTCATCGTTTGTCTTGTTTTGATCTAATACAATGTTATTTTTTACTGTGGTTGTAAACACAGGAACTTGTTTCAAAACAAGTTCTCTCCTTTGGTCCCAGCTGATTGTTGAACTCAGAGGACATTATATTTATGGTGTATCTATCATGACATCAAAGAAGACATGCTGATTTGTCTCCTCCCTGATAAGGTCCAGAAAATAACTAATTGTAGATTAATTTTCCATGTTGTTCAGGGGAGCATAAAATGGATTCCTGGGTCCAATTATTATATACTCTCCTTCTATCAACCCCAGCTCCATGCAGGAGCATGAGAAAAGCCTCCCACAAGTTTGGTGTAAACATCAAAAAAAAACATCCAGGCATCCCTTGGACAACATTGCCTCCACACACTTTGTGTGTGGCACTTGCAGATGGCCAATTCTCTCACATCAGAAACAACTTGCAGTTTCTCAAGTCGCTCCTGACACAGAAAGAAAAGAAAAAACCATTGGCAGAGGATCCATTTGCAAAGAAATATTGACAATCAAATGGGGAACCCCAGTGGCAAAGTGTGTTAAAGCACTGAGCTGCTGAACTTGCAGACCAAAAGGTCCCAGGTTCAAATCCTGGGAGCGGAGTGAGCACCCGCTGTTAGCTCCAGCTTCTGCCAACCTAACAGTTCGAAAACATGCCAATGTGAGTAGATCAATAGGTACCGCTCCGGCGGGAAGGTAATGGCACTCCATGCAGTCATGCCGGCCACATGACCTTGGAGGTGTCTACGGACAACATCGGCTCTTCGGCTTAGAAATGGAGATGAGCACCAACCCCCAGAGTCAGACATGACTGGACTTAACGTCAGGGGAAACCTTTACCTTTACCTATTGACAATCAATTGCCTGGTGCTTTTTCCCCCTCGTGGAAGTATAGTTGAAAATTACTGTTTTTTAAAGGTTGTGGTTTTTCTTTTTCATTTGATTTTTAGGCAAGAATTTGTGGATGCCTATGTGAACTATATCTTCAATGAATCTGTGGCTTCTCTGTTCGATGCATTCCATGCAGGATTTCACAAAGTGTGTGGAGGCAAAGTCCTTCAGCTCTTCCAGCCAAGTGAACTACAAGCAATGGTAATTGGGAATGCCAACTATGATTGGAAAGAGCTAGAGAAGGTATGTGGCTGCAGATGTTAGCACTACTTTATACCAGTAAAGCCTCTGTTAATATTTTCATATTCTGTCACTAACGGAAAAAGGTGTAAAAGAAATGTCTTCCTTTGAGAGGGTCTATATCAGGCATGGGCAAACATTTTTGGTCTGGGACCGCCTTCTGGGCCCGGCTGCAAGAGTTGGGCTGGAGGGAGTGTGGGAGGAGCCAGAAAGGGGTGGGGTTGGGGACAGAAGAGATATGGGTGGGACTGCTGGAAGAGGGCAGGGTTAAAGAGGGAGAGGGTGGGGTTGAGGTTGGAGGAAAAGGAGATACATGGTGCTCACAAGTGTATTCTTGCCAGTGCCGTGTTTCTTCTCCGCTTCTCCTTTAAGCCTAGGACAGGTACACCTGCGCCTTCCCAAAGAAGAGAAATATGGAGATGGCGAGAATCCTTTCTTCAGCACTGTGTGTTTCTCCCCCAGTTCTCCTCTGAGTCTGGGGAAGGCCTGCCTTCCCAAGGCTCAAAAGAGAAGAAATAAGCACCACGTTTCTCCCCCACTTTTCCTCTGAGTCTGGGGAAGGCGGCTGACAGGAATCCTTTCTCCAGCCCTGTGTTTCTCCTCTGCTTCTCCTTTAAGTTTGGGGAAGGTACACCTGTGCCATCCCAAGCTTTAGAGGAGAAGGAGAAACATGGAGCTGGTGAGAACCCTTTTTCCAGTGCCATGTTTCTCCCTCAGTTCTCCTCTGAGTCTGAGAAGGCCTGCCTTCCCAAGGCTCAGAACAGAAGGAATAACACGGTGTTGGTGATAGCCGTCTCACTAGTGCTGTGTTTCTCCCCCCGCTTCTCTTAATCCCAGGAAGGTGACCCACCTTCCCAGGGCTCAGAGGAAAAGGAGAAACACTGCGCTGGTGAGAGCTCATCTCAGCATGGTGACACGGTGGGCCGCAGCATCCGGAAGGTTAGATGAGGGCTTAGGCAGACCTGAGCCTGAGAGGGGCCTGAGAGAAGAGGCCAAAGGGCTGCATCCGGCCCGCGGGCCTGGGTTTGCCCATGCCTGGTCTATATATTATCCAAATCTAATTACTGAAAGCACATAGTTATCTTTTTAATGACCCTCAGTTCCATTTCGCACTTGAGCCTTTACTTTAGTTTTGGTCTCACTATAATATACTTAATGTGATGAACTTTAATATATCTCATTAGAAAGAGAAAAATAATTTTCATCATAGTTTTGTAAATATCTGCCCATAAGTAATTTTTAGTGGGACTTGCTAAAGGATTGCAAACTTATTGCCTAAATAGATTTATTTTAAAGGTGAATATGAAACACTTACTGGCATTTAATTTATTGATTATATTCTAACCTCCTCTTACATTGATTAATCGATCCCTCCCCACTTTATTTATTGATTGCATTGGTTTGCTGCCTTACATGCTGCAGATTCAGTTCAGGCCACAAATCAAGTGTTTTTAAGTTTGAGTATAAGAACAGGCACTTCAGTGCTATTACTTCAAGGCATGTCTTTTTGCATTAATTTAAAGACATAATATATATATATTGTAGTAAATGAAGAACTTCCAGATTGACTGCATTTGTAAATTTGAGAGTAAAATGTGATTTTGACTATTTTGTCCTAGAATACTCAGTACAAAGGAGATTACTGGGCAGAGCATACAACAATTAAACTGTTCTGGGAGGTTTTCCATGAGCTACCATTGGAAAAGAAGAAACAGTTTTTGTGTAAGTACAAAACCTTTAATCGAAGTAAGAAACCTAATGGGGACCCCACAGCAGTAGTTACTAGTCACCTCTTACACATGGCATCAGTTAAGCTTGACAAAGAGGCAACCTGCAATTGGAGATTCGTGTAGTAATGTGTGCATGTTGGTTCTCAAAGTCAAGTCAACTTTGCTCCAGCTTTCCCTATTATGGGCTTCAAAATAAAATAGGGCAGGAGGGAGAAGTAGAATGAAGTAGAACAATAGAAGAAAAATGAAAAAGTGTGCATAAGTTGTAGAAAAATTTAAAGTAGGATAAAACCAAAAGGATGCACTAATGTCATCTTTGGGAAATTTGCATAGAGAATGGTATCCATCCAGAGAATTGTGGTAGATATAAGGGATTCTCATATATAATGAAACCTCTATTTAAGAACATCCCAACTTAAGTGCATTTTGAGTTAAGAATGGTCATTTGGCTTAGTGTCGCTTTGTCATAAGAGCAGAATTTTGAGTTAAGAATGAGTGCCAGAAGGAGCACTAGCACAAAAGTACAGAGCTTTAGGGCTTCAATGAAAAAGCCTCCAAACTGAGAATAATTTGATTTTGTGTGGTTTTTATTCCTGGTATGTTTGGCTTCATGAAGAGAAAGAGGGAGAGAGAGCGCAAGAGAGGGAGGGAGGCTGGAATGAGTACAGTATGAAGGAAATTATGCTGCTGCTTCTTCACTTTGTGATTTGTGCTTCCTTGCCACAACCTTAGTGCTTCTACCATTTTCAAGTTGATTTTTCATTTTTATTGTTTCATGTGAATGTACATTTATACATTACTTGTTATTTATAAAATACATTTTTCTATTTAAAAGCAAAAATGAGGGGGGCAAAACAGATTAATAGCATTTCAGTGGAATAATTCTCTGAGATAAGACCGATTTGAGTTAAGAGCTCAGTCACGGAACAAATTAAACTCTTAACTCAATTCATCACTGTATCTATTGGAGCCCCCGGTGGCGTAGTGGATTAAAGCCTTGTGACTTGAAGGTTGGGTTGCTGATCTGAAAGCTGCCAGGTTCGAATCCTACCTAGGGAGAGCGCGGATAAGCTCCCTCTATCAGCTCCAGCTCCATGCGGGGACATGAGAGAAGCCTCCCACAAGGTTGATAAAAACATCAAAAAACATCCGGGCGTCCCCTGAGCAACGTCCTTGCAGGCGGCCAATTCTCTCACACCAGAAGTGACTTGCAGTTTCTCAAGTTGCTTCTGACACGAAAAAAAACAAACAACTGTATCTATTTCTTAATTAACGCAGTGTTTCAAAATAATGGTTTATGCTTAGCCAAATCATAGGATCATAGAGTTGGAAGAGGCCACAAGTTCCATCCAGTCCAATCTCATTCTGCCATGCAGGAAAGCACAATCAAAGCACTCCTGAGAGATGGCCATCCAGCCTCTTGTTTTAAAAGCTTCCATTGTTAACTATTAAATAACCTGCATTCCGTAATGAGATAACCAAGATAAAAAGAGTGATTCTGAAAAATAGCAGTACTATATATTATGTCACACTAATGTGTGAGAATATTTCAAGTGCTTATGTTTTGATTTCTCTCATTTTTTCTTTACAGTATTTTTGACCGGTAGTGATCGTATTCCTATCCTTGGGATGAAGAGTCTTAGTCTCGTGATCCAGCCAACAGGAGGTGGAGATGAATATCTTCCTGTGGCTCACACCTGTTTCAATCTTCTTGATCTTCCAAAATATACAGACAAAGAAATTCTCAAATCAAAGCTGATACAGGCTATCGATCACTATGAAGGCTTCAATTTAGTATAATTATGCAAAGCCTTAGAACCCTGCAACTGTTCTGTGTGAGAACAAAAACCTGTTTTTACATCTTGTAGTGACACAAAGAGAAGAGCCTGGCAGTGATCTCCTACTAAGATGATTCTAAACATGCCTCACAATCTGATTCTCTAATGACAGTCAACCATCTTTACATGATTGAACAGTATTGATATCAATTCTGGATCCACATTCTACTATCTTAATAAAAATGCAGATTTGGAATAAAAACTGAAGTTTCACTAACTAAATTTTACTACTTCACATATTGCAAAATTATTTGCTGTGTGTGTGTGTATATCAAATATGTGCTTTTTTCCCAATCACTGTCACATTTAGACCTTTCATTTTGTAAATAAAGGGATGGGGGGGAGGTTAGCAATACAATTCTGTGCTCCAATAGAATTGAATTGGGTCTTCTCTCATTAAAACACACAAAAAAAGTAAAAACATCCTAGCATCTCAGTGTTTTTAATGAAAATCTAATGATAATGATAAAACATGATGCTGGAAATAGTATTCAAAGCATCTTGAAACAAATACAGCTACCATTTACATAAACATTTCTGAGACAACATCAGAGGTTATCTTGCTGCCATGTCGAGGAGCAAATTAACATAATTAAGGAATCCCATTATTTAATTGTGAAACTCAGCTCTTGGCAAACATACAATTAAAATAATCTTGTTATGCCTGGTACCTCTACCTAGAATTGTTCACTAAATCTCCACTTTGCCTTTAACTTCAGGAGAATTGAGATCTTGTCCTCTGTTCTCAAATGTTGGAAGAGTCATTTTGAAGCTCTGGTTGAATTTTCACTTTTACAATTTTTAAATGCCCTCTTTTAAAACTTTTTTGGACTACAGCAGAACATCTGAGATGATCACATTGAATTGAACATGTGGACTGATGGGGTGGGGGTAGAGGCCTAAGTTCCTGGATGTTTACATGTTATTGATAGTATGTGACTTTCAGCTGTGAAACAAATATTTATTTTTTTTAGATTTATAAACTGCAGTAAAAACAATTCAAGCATTAAATAAAAATTCTTGAATGAAAGTGTTGGATTATGTACAAGAGCATGCATGGAGATGGTCATTCTTTTTAAAAAATGGATTATGTTCAAAATTTACAATAAGGGAATTGTTTTGAGCTTCAGATGTTCTTATGCAGTGTAGCTGATGGCTGCAAACCTTAACAAACATGTTCAAGCTACTTGTGTGGGCTGTATCTTCCACAAATCTAACAATTTGACTAGTATATTTTGTTTGTGAGGAGCTGCTGTGTGATGCTGAATATAGATCTTCTGAAAAAATGTCTATGCTGAAAAGGCAAAATCTAGTTCAAGAGGGAAGCACATATGGGTCCATTGTCCTTGTATTTCCTTTTCCCACTAAAGTGGGGAAAGAAGCTGTCCAAAGGCACATCTACACTGCCCACTTAATGCAGTTTGAAGGCAGCTTGACACTGCTGTGTTCAGATAATGCAAGCCGTGAGCACATAAAACAATGTTCATTACATAAGGGCTTTAAACCGGGATAAGCAAAGTTGGGAAATATTCCGAAGTAGAGCTTGTAATGCACATCTAAGTGTAGATCACATCACATGGTGAAAGGGATATATATGCACATTGCGATAGGGGAGTTAAACAAATTTCTCATCATCCATGACTTTGGATGTAATCATCCATATAGTGAAACCGCTTCCTGCTGGTTTCACACTGATTCAAGTGTTCAGTGTAGATGTGCCTCAATTCTTTTCAGGTCAGTCCATGTTAATGGTTTGTTAGATCTATGCCAAAATGGGAAACATGGAGGACTATATGTAAGTATTCAACCATTTAAAGAAGATCAGCTATCAAAACCTAAAAGCTATGATGTCTGCACAACATGTTATTTGCCCTGAAGATAATCCATTTATAACCAAAGGTTTAAGCAGAAATAATCTTACAGGAAAAAACACAGCATAGTACTTTAGTTACCTTGTTTTTATATAAATGCAAATTCGTAAGATCAATTCCACAATTATATTGCAATTTAAATCTTCCTGCTTCTCATCATTACAGATTATTTAAACTAGAAAAGCCCTGGTTAAACTCAAGGGATTTTAAAAAAAAGTAATAGTTGACTAAGGCCCCTTCTACACTGCCATATAAAATCCAGATTATCTGCTTTGGTAATATGGATTATATGGCAGTGTAGAAGGGGCCTAACAGAAATACAAGATTAAAATGTAGATAAAGTGTGTGTGTTATGTGGGCAGAGGCATATCTTCCTGATCACACTTGGAAGTAGATGGGAATTGGTGAGCTTTAAAGGTGTCATAGACTAAGTGTACATTACGTATCATCAGACCAGTTTATAACAAATAGTATCAGAAGGTTGAATATGTGATTTTAAATTTGAATCAGTCTTGTGGTATCTTCCAGATGGTATCAAAACCAGGTCACTGTGGCTGGTTTAACTTGACTGGAAAACTAGGGTGTCTTACACATATTTATCTTGTGATTGTTCTTTGATCTTTAAATGCAAGTGATCTGACCAAATTGGATGTAATTACAGGCATATATTTTTATTAAGTCTACAACTTAACAGAAAACCAAAATGTGTTCTTCCCCCCATAGGTCTCCTCACTAGGGGAGTTCATGATGAGTTAACTTGTAGTAAGATCCACACTGGGGGCAACGGTGGCTGTCTCCTTTGTGTACCCAGAACCAAATAACAGCAGAGTTATCTTCCTCACCTGCAAAAGCCAAAACAGTTATGTCCTTCAGAATTTAGATTTTAGAATTAGTGTAGCATTGGTATAGAAAAGCCGGTTAGATTTGAAAATATTTTTCGTTTTGTAGGATAATGAAAGGAGCCAGTGTAGTGTAGAAGTGTACAGCATTGGGCTATGACTCTGGAGACTGGAATTTGAATCTGTGCTTGGCCATGGAAACTTACAGGGTGACACACTCGCAGCTTCAGAAGCAAAAGCAATCTTCCCTCTGGTATAAAGTTGCCAAGAAAACCCCATGCTTTTTGAAAACCCCAAGCCTTTGAGTTCCCAGAAGTTGGAAATGACTTGAAGGCAGACAACAAACACATTAAGAAAAACAATTACGCTTGCCCTGAAAACTGGCCTTTTTAAAGTCTTAGGTTGAGCACTTTTGCTTATTTTTTTTTTTGTATCTCTAACATTTTTGGACAAAACTGTTGTATCCAGAAAAAAAGGTTCCCAATTGTTGGGATGTGAAATTTTGAAGGCCTTAAGTTCTTCACTGCGCACTGATTACACCATGTAACACATTTTTTGTGTTTGGGTTTTAAATTATCATTTCCTAATTGGTTCTTTCATAAAAACATGAAAAAGGTTTATTCAATTGCAAAAACTTTGTTTTCACGTGACATCCTGCAGCACATTTTTCTATAGTTTTTCAATGAATATCTCATAATGTCTCAATGAATTCAACATAGTTTGTGGCAGCCATAAAAACGGAGTTTCTGGAGTATAACAATTACAGTAGAGTCTCACTTATCCAACATTCACTTATCCAACGTTCTGGATTATCCAACGCATTTTTGTAGTCAATGTTTTCAATACATCGTGATATTTTGGTGCTAAATTCGTAAATACAGTAATTACTACATAGAATTACTGCATATTGAACTACTTTTTCTGTCAAATTTGTTGTATAACATGATGTGTTTTGGTGCTTCATTTGTAAAATCATAACCTAATTTGATGTTTAATAGGCCTTTCCTTAACTCTACTTTATTATCCAACATATTTGCTTAGCCAACGTTCTGCCGGCCCGTTTATGTTGGACAAGTGAGACTCTACTGTACTTTCAAATTAAATAGGAAATAACACTTTTCAAACCAAGAACAGAACATTTTTCAAATTTTGTTACATGGTGTTATTCTCAGTAGCACTTTTAGTTTGTAACCAGAAGTAACGCTTGCTGGGATAAAATAGCCTGGGAAAGATAATGGCTCTGTACTAATTTTCACCTGCTCCTGCACTGGTACTTCAAGTTAAAACATTGTTGCCCTATATCCCAGGATCTGATCCCAGGTTTTCTGTTTATCCCAGATTATCTGGCAGTGCAGACTCGTATAATCCAGTTTAAAGCAGAAAACTTGGGATCAGATCCTGAGATATAGGGCCTGTCTGGAAGGGCCCTTAGGCTGCATAAGGCTTGACTTTTGCCCAAATTGTAAGACTCACAAGCTGTTCCAAAGAGAACCAAGACAAAGAATAGGACGTTTGGGTATACTTCTAACATCATTTCATTGGTCTCTTCTGCACTGCTATATAATTAGATTATCAAAGTCTTTGCTACGTGTATTTAACAGGCTTTTCATTTTACAAAATTAAACTCTGCAGTGTGTAAATTATGAAGACAAACTATTAATACTTACAGATGCAACCTACTAGTCTCTTGTCAACAATCGATGGAACAATGTGAGGATCTTCTTTGGTTCCTGAATATCTCTTGGGTCTGAACATGCTGTATGGGTCCTTTATACAGAACCAAGAGCAGTGTTAGCAGGAAGCCATTATCAAGAATGTTTTATGATACACAGATATTAGCAATAGTCTGATGCGTTCATTCCTATATTGCATGACTAAGAAGTAGCATGTGGTAGGAAAATCTGGAAATACTGAATGAGGATCATAGTTGACTTAAGACATGTTGATGCCATAAGATACACTGTGATAAAAATGTCCCATAGCATGATAATAACTCCAAGCTGCCTCCTGATTGAGTGTACCTGGAGCTAACAATTAAAAATAATTGCACAGCTTTTCTGTTCTTTAAGATAGGTAAAGGTTTTCCCCTGACGTTAAGTCTAGTTGTGTCTGACTCTGGGAGTTGGTACTCATCTCCATTTTTAAGCCAAAGAGCTGGCATTGTCTGTAGACACCTCCAAGGTCATGTGTCCAGCATGACTGCATGGAGCGCCGTTACCTTTTCACCCCGAAGGGAACTGAGGGCGGATCACAGAACACATATACAGCAAACATTTAATGTGGTTCCTATTTATCTACTCACATTTGTTATCAAACTGCTAGGTAGGAAGAAGCTCAGCTAAAGGTCAAGAGCTCACCCTGATCCAGGCTTCGAACTCTCCACCTTCCCGGTTGGTAAGATTTATTGCAGCTTGCTGATTAACTAGCTGTGCTAAAGCCCGGAGTTGAAGTCCAAAATATCTAGAGGGCCAAAGTTTGCTCATGTCTGGTCTACACTGCCATATAATCCAGTTCAAAGCAGATGATCTGGATTTTATATGGCAGCGTACAAGGGCCCTATTGTTGGGATTCATCCTGGACTACTCAAGTCTAGATGTAGTCAGATAAATGATAGAGTTAGATTGAGGGAATCCTTTCCCTGTTTTCAAAGCATGCCTAGATAGGATTCACCATTGTTTCCTGCTTCCCGTCCTATTTAGGTCAGCCCACCCTTTGATGTTTTTAGAAATGTGATCTCTCCTAGGGCTTTGACGTAACTTCCCCAAATTGGTCCTTTGGAATGTTTATGGCCCTAGAGAAGAGGCGACCCACGAGGCTGGTTGCCATTCCAGCTTCCTGCTTTGTTCCAGAGAGGACGCACATCTGTCCTCTATTAGTCAAGATGTAGCTTATCTAGAGCTTTGTTATTTTAATCCGGCTATGTGTATTAGAACAGGATAGATTAGCTAGTTAGGTCCTAACCTTTTCTATCCATCAATGGATTTCTTTTTACCTCAATAAATGCTTTGAAACTTTAAAGCTAACTTTGCATCCCTTTGCCTTCCTGAATACACAGAGGCCTTCCAAATTCACACCTGTGTAAGTCTCACGCTGCTGCAATTCTTTACTCTGCTATTTTAATGGGAATTTACCTCATAAAAGAGGGTAATTAGAGCTTAACGGCTCTTCCATTCCCAACACCTACCAGTATGTGTATTGGCGTTTCACCACCAACAACAAAAAAATTCTAAAATCATTTAAAAAAATTAAAAATGCAGTTAATTTATCTGAATGGGAAAAATAGATCCCAGATGGAAAGCAGTAGAGAGAGAAAAGACATGTAAAACGGATATTTCCATCCAGTCAAGTGCAGAACGGTGCGGAAGCTTCACTGTACCTTTTAGGCCCCTTCTACACTGCCATATAAATTCCAGATTATCTGCTTTGAATGGGATTATATGGCAGTGTAGACCCATTGAATCCAGTTCATAGCAAATAATGTGGATTATCTGATTTGATAATCTGGATTATATGGCAGTGTAGAAGGGGCATCACCTGGCAAAGCAAGTAAAGAGTGCGTAAAGTAAAGAGAGACTGTGGCTGGAGCTACACTGCCATATAATCCAGATTATCAAATCAGATAATCCACATTATTTGCTATGAACTGGATTCAATGGGTCTACACTGCCATATAATCCAGTTCAAAACAAATAATCTGGATTTTATAAGACAGTGTAGATTCAGCCTATGAGAATGTTTCCTGCAACTCTTATGTTCGATAATGCAACTTTAATTTTCCTAGTACAGTAGAGCCCCATTTAACCGAGCTCCGGTTAACCGAGGCTCTGTATTATCCGAGGCACCGCCGGGGCACCTCTCCCTCTCCCTCTCGCGAGCGAAGGGAGAAGAGGGAGAGGGAGGAGCAATCGCCCCGCCTCTTCCTCTCCTCTCGCGCGAAGGGAGCTCACGAGAGGGAGAGGGAGGAGGAAGCATCCCGGAAGCGGGCCGCGATCGCTGCTTGTGGCCTGCTTCCCTCGGCTGAGCCCTTGCCCCTTGGGAAGCAGCCCATGAGTGCTGCTGAACAGCAGCGCTCGTAAGCTCCTTCCAAGGGGCGAGGTCTCGCCGAGGGACGTCTCTCCAGATCTCCCTCGGCCAGGCCCTTGCTGGAGGAAAGTTTCCTCCAGCAATGGCCTGGCCGAGGAAAACCCGCGGCATGCTCCATGTTTCTTGGAGGGACATGAGCATGCCGCGGGTTTTCCTCAGCCAGGCCATTGTTGGAGGAAATTCTTTCCTCCAGCAAAGGCCTGGCCAAGGGAGATCCAGAGAGACATCCCTTGGTGAGCCGTCGCCCTATCCGAGCCATTCCATCATCCGAGATCGGGCTGGCCCGTTTATATCAGATAACTGGGGCTCTACTGTATCTCTCATTTCAATTGTCTTATAATAATACCCTCTTTTGACAGACCTTTGAACCCAATTGACTGAAGCTGTAACATTTTGTCACCTTCCTGCAGGAGCCTGTGGGCTTATTGCTAGCTGTATTTAATGTGTAGCCATTCTAGAAATTGTTGGGCCTGTTGGTTTAGTTGGTGAACAGCTACAGACATACTTCCCCTCTCTTCATGGCTAGTTTTCCTTTCAAGCCCAGTAGCCTGCTCTTCATCAGTAGGGATTCCTGAAAAGAACAAGACAAAAACATAAATGTAATAGACCAACAAATCCTATGTAGTGATAAGGCATCTTCAACTCTTGAAACTAATGGTTAAAGCAGCGCTTCTCAACCTGGGGGTCGGGAGCCCTTGGGGGGGGGGGGTATTTCTGATGGTCTTAGGAACACCTTTGGCAGATCTTTCTATCTTTCTCCTCGTTTTTGGAAACAGATGGCGAATCTCCCACCAAAAGCCCAATTTGCCCAATTCTATCGTTGGTGAGGTTCAAGGAGCTCTTTGATTGTAGATCAACAATAAATCCTAGCAACTACAACTCCCAAAGGTCAATGTCTATTTTTTCCAAACTCCACCAGTTTTCACATTTGGGCATATTGAGTATTCGTGCCAACTTTGGTCCAGATCCATCATTGTTTGAGTCCACAGTGCTCTCTGGATGTAGGTGAACTACAACTCCCAAACTCAAGATCAATGCCCACCAAACCCAGTATTTTCTGTTGGTCATGAGAGTTCTGTGTGCCAAGTTTGATTCAATTTCATCGTTGGCGGAGTTCAGAATGCTCTTTGATTGTAGGTGAATGATAAATCCCCGCAACTACAACTCCCAAATGACAAAATCAACCCACCGCCAACCCCACTAGTATTCAAATTGGTGTATCGGGTATTTGTGTCAAATTTGGTCCAATGAATGAAAATACATCCTGCATATCAAGTATTTACACTAGGATTCATAACAGTAGCAAAATTACAATATAAAGTAGCAATGAAAATAAATTTATGGTTGGGGGTCACCACAACATGAGGAACTGTATTAAGGAGTTTGCAGCATTAGGAAGGGTTTTTGTGTGTGTCAGGAGCAACTTGAGAAACTGCAAGTCACTTCTAGTGTGAGAGAATTGGCCGTCTGCAAGGACGTTGCTCAGGGGATGCCCAGATATTTTGATGTTTTAAAAATAATAATACAGTAGAGTCTCACTAATCCAAGCCTCGCTTATCCAAGCCTCTGGATTATACAAGCCATTTTTATAGTCAATGTTTTCAATATATCGTGATATTTTGGTGCTAAAGTAATAAATACAGTAATTAAAACATAACATTACTGTGTATTGAACTACTTTTTCTGTCAAATTTGTTGTATAATATGTTTTGATGCTTAATTTGTAAAATCATAACCTAATTTGATGTTTAATAGGCTTTTCCTTAATCCCTCCTTATTATCCAAGATATTCGCTTATCCAAGCTTCTGCTGGCCCGTTTAGATTGGATAAGTGAGACTCTACTGTATAATAATAATAATAATAATAATAATAATAATAATAATAATAATAACTTTATTTATACACTTCATCTCCTGAAGGACTTGAGGCAGCTTATACTGGGACAAGCCAAAAACAGTATTACATTAATAAAAACTGTAACTCAATAAAATCACAGTATAATAACACATCTTATAAAAATTAAAATAACTTAAAACATAGACAGTAATCCCAATCAGTAGTCAAGCACCATGGAACACGGGCCATTTTAAGGGGAAATGGAAACCTGAAAGTTTCCAGGGATGGGAACGACTAAGGGTAATAAAGTGCATGGAATGGCCAAGGCCTAGGTAAAGCGCATGGACAATTAATTATCAGTTAGGAGAAGGCACCTGTGAACATCCTCATTTTCAGACTCTTGTGGAATGAATCCAGGGTTGAAGCTAATCTAATCTCCTTTGGGAGGGGGTTCCAGAGCCTGGGGGCCGCCATCGAGAAGGCCTCGCTCTCGTTCCCACCAACCACACTTGAGACGGAGGTGGGACCGAGTGGAGGAATCCATGTGGGTTCATAGGGGAAGATGCATTCATAGAGGACGATCCTTATGGGAGGCGCATGGAGCTCATAGAGGGAGCTCATGTGCTCTCTCCCGGGGTTGGATTCGAACTGGCAACCTTCAGGTCAGCAACCCAACCTTCAAGTCATGAGTCCTGCTAGCACAAGGGTTTAACCCACTGCGCCACCAGGGGCTCCACATTAGGAAGGTTGAGAACCACTGTCCTATAGGATGCGCCCTTGCTGACGTCACAAAGCGAAGCTCTCTCTCTCTCTCTCTCCTGCCCTGTAGGAGAAAGGGGCGCTGCAAGGTCGGCCGGCCTGCCTGCGCCCTTGAGCGCCCAAGCCCTCCTCTCGGCACTTCCCTGCGAGGCTCCCAAGCTGAGTTCCCTCAGTCCCTCTCATGACGCCAAGGACCATGAGACAGCGCCCGGCTTCTGCCAGCCCATCCCTCCCTTCTTCTTTCCCGCCTTTACGCACCGCCGGAGCTGAGGGCCTTCCTCAGGACGCGGGGCGCCGCTGGCAGCGGGGAGAAGGCGCGGAGGAGACGGGCCACGGCCATGGCGGCAGACAGGCGGGCGCAGGCGCTCACAGCTGTCGCCAGAGCTCAGGGGCTGTCACTCAAAGCAGCCTGGGGAGGGGGGAGGCCTGAAGGGAAACCCATGAAAGAGGGTCGCTTTGAGGCTCCTTCTGGTCTTTGAAGCCGCCATATACTGTACTTAGATAGTGCAATCTGGCATAATGCTGTCAGGAAAACCAACCCCATGCTGAAAAACTCCAAAGCCTTAGGGTTCCCAGAAGTTGGAAAAGACTTGAAGGCAGACAGCAACAAAGACACAAAAGGGCCCCTTCTATATGTAAGGTAAAGGTTTTCCCCTGACATTAAGACTAGTCGTGTCCGGCTCTCGGGGTTGGTGCTCATCTCCATTAATAAGCTGAAGAGCCGGCGTTGTCCGTAGACACCTCCAAGGTCATGTGTCCAGCATGACTGCACAGAGCGCCATTACCTTCTCACCGGAGCGGTACCTATTAATCTACTCACATTGGCATGTTTGCGAACTGCTAGGTTGGCAGAAGCTGGGGCTAACAGCGGGTGCTCACTCCGCCCCCTGGATTTGAACCTGCGACCTCTAGGTCTGCAAGTTTAGCAGCTCAGTGCTTTAACACGCTGCGCCACTGTTAAAATCCAGGGAGGAGGATTTAGGGATGAAAATAAACAAAATGGAGTGGTCACAGTTATGGAGACAGAGACATATGAAAAATTGATCGATACGGGTTAGGGGAAATTATTATAAGTTGATATGGAAATGGTATTTAACGACAATAAAAATTGCAAATACAGTAGAGTCTCACTTATCCAACATAAACGGGCCAGCAGAACGTTGGGTAAGCGAAAATGGTGGATAGTAAGGAGGGATTAAGGAAAAGCCTATTAAACATCAAATTACGTTATGATTCTACAAATTAAGCGCCAAAACATCATGTTTTACAACAAATTGAAAAAAAGCAGTTCAGTACACTGTAATGTTATGTAGTAATTTACGAATTTAGCACCAAAACATCACAATGTATTGAAAACACTGACTACAAAAACATTGGCTACTAACAAATAAATTACAAATATAGAATTGCGTAAAATGAACGTAAAGTAACAACATTGTTGGAAATTAAATATGTAAAACAGGTCCCCAAACTTTTTAAACAGGGGGCCAGTTCACGTTCCCTCAGACCATTGGAGGGCCAGACTATAGTTTTTTTTAATGAAAAAATCCTATGCAGTGCACACTGCACACATATCTTATTTTCAAGTTAAAAAAAAGGAATAAATAAAGCCTCAATATTAATCATAATCATGATAATAATAAAGAGGGTTGGAAGAAACCCCATGGGCCATTTAGTCCAACCTCCTTCTGCCTTTGTGCACCAAAAGCACTAGCAAAGCAAATATCAGGAGATAATGCTTCTGGAGCATGCCCATACAGCCCGGAAAACACACAACAACCCTGTGATTCCGACCATGAAAGCCTTCGACAACAAAAATTCAAAAAATTGTTGGAGAGAATGCCAAGAAGTGGGCACATATATACATATGTAGTGGCAATGTAAATATGTAAGTGAATTTTGGGGGAAAATAAAGGGATAGAAGATATAATGAATATTAAGATAGAAAGAAGCCCTAGTATAGCTTTATGATCTTTGTATAACAATAAATAGTTGAAAAAAAAGAAGAAAAAGATGCAATATCAAATTTATTAACAATAGCAAGACTGCTGATAGCAAGAAACTGGAAAAGGGGAATAAATATACAAACAGAAGAGTGGTATAAGAAAGTATGGAAATTGGCAATCAATGATAAGCTGACATGTAAATTAAAAGTTAAAAGAGGGAGATGGAAACAAAATGATTTTGATGATGTATGGAGAAAATTTACTGAAAGAGGATTTAAAAAGGATAGAAAATTACCTCCACAAAAGGAAATGAAATTTTGGACAGATGATGTATAAAAGAAATGGCTCGGGGGGGGGGGGGAGCACGGTGGTATGGGATTTTATTTTTATATATATATATATATATATATATATATATATATATATATATATATATATATATATGGTGAAAATAAGAGTAGATGCAAAAATGTATTGTAGTATTGTATTAAATATTGAATATTGTGTGTCTGCAGTATAACAAGTGATGTATAACGAATGTTTTAATGAATATTATTAAAAATCAAATCAAATCCAGGTAGTCCCTGGTGGCGCAGAGGGTTAAACCGCTGAGCTGTGGAACTTGTTTCGAATCTGAGTGGGGTGAGCTCCTGATGTTAGCCCCAGCTTCTGCCAACCTAGCACTTCAAAAACATACAAACGTGAGTAGATCAATAGGTACCGCTCCGGCAGGAAGGTAACGGCGCTCCATGCAGTCATGCCAGCCACATGATTTTGGAGGTGTCCACGGACAATGCCGGCTTTTTGGCTTAGAAATGGAGGTAAGCAGCAATTCCCAGAATCGGACACGACCAGACTTAATGTCAGGGGAAAACCTTTACCTACCTTTTAACCTATAAAATCCAAATGATCTGCATTAAAACCGGATTATATGGCAGTGTGGACTCATGAGCAATTTCAAATAGATCATGTGGATTGTCTGCTTTGATAATCTGCATTATAAGGCAGTGTAGAAAGAGCCTAAATTAGCATTTGTTATATGTAAGAAATCAGTTAATGTGTGCGCGTCAAAAATAAGATCTATAAAGCTGATTGGTTGAGCCATGTGTGGAGAGCTGTTAAGCCTGGGAGTTTTTGATATTGTTGCAATTTTGTACAGGCTTAAGCTAAGCAGGTGAGACAGTTGAAAGACAGAAGCAAGGGAGAGATACACAAGAGTTTGAAGTGTGCTCTTGCATCATGAGTTGCTGGAAAGAATTTATCCACAGGACAAAGGAAAGACTATTTTCAATCTCTCATAATAGGACATTATGTGAGTTGGTGCAACTTATTACATCTTTGTTGTTCTGGGTTTAAGAAGAATGAACCACTTGTTCTTTATTGTTCACCTGCGTGGCACAAGGCAGTGTGTGATTTTTCATTCCGTCACAGCTTTGCCCTGAAAACTAGTTTAAGGTTGAGCAGTTTTGCATCTTGCTTATTTTTGTATCTCTGGCATTTTAGAATAGAACCCTGGGCAATGTCCTTGCAGACAGACAATTCTCTTATACCAGAAGTGACTTGCAATTTCTCAAGGCACTCCTGACACACACACACACAAAGACAGAACCTTTGTATCCAAAAAATAGGTTCACAACTGTTGGAATGTGAGTTTTGGAAGGTCATAAGCTTTTCACTGCTCACTGATTAAACCATGTAACACATTTTTTGTTCCTGGGTTATAAATGTAATTTCCTAATTGATTCAGTTAAAAAAACATGGAAAATGTGTATCCAACTGCAAAAGCTTTGTTTTTGTGGGACATCCTGCAGCATATTTTGCTATAATTTTTCAATCAATATCTCTGGCCTTTTCTACACAGCTGAATAAAATCCACATGATCTGCTCTGAACTGGATTATATGGCATTATAGACTCAGATAATGCAGTTCAAAGCAGATAATATGGATTATCTGCCTTGATATTCTGGATTATATGGCAGTGTAAAAGGGCCCTCAGGGCCCTTCCGCACAGCTGAATAAAATCCTACATTATCTGCGTTGAACTATTAATTAATTAATTAATAACATTTATATTCCACCCTTCTCAACCCAAAGGGGACTCAGGGCAGAGCACAACATATATAAGGCAAACACTCCATGCTGGGACATAAAATAATTATAAATATACACAAACATTAAAATAAGTTATATCTACTTATACTCTAGTCAGCAGAGTAGGTTTCCTATTATTGCCTCATTGCACTGCCCCAAAGGCTTGGTATCACAGCCAGGTCTTTACCATCGTTCTGAAAGACAGGAGGGAGGGGGCTGATCTAATCTCACCAGGGAGGGAGTTCCATAGCCAAGGGGAAATCATTGAGAAGGCCCTGTCTCTTGTCCCTGCCAAACATGCCTGGAACCATGGCAGGACCAAAGCAGGGCCTCCCCAGAAGATCTTAATCTTCGCAGTGCTTCGTAAAGGAAGATGCATTCGGACAGGTAAACTGGGCCATAAACACACTAGAATCTATGGCAGTGTGGAAGGGCCCTAAGAGAGTTTCAGTTTCCACTGAAAGACAGTAAGAGTCGCAATGGTTTTGATGACTGAACTAGGATTCTGAGTCAGACCTAACTGGAACTGAACTGTTTCCCAAGTTACTAAATTAGGTCTCTAATGAAATCCTGGGGTTAGCGATCATCTCGACTGACTTAGATCATATACGTTATTTGTAGACTGGTTAGGTATTAGTAGCAACTAGAGCTGTTCCTTTTTAAAAAAGAAAGCAAAGGGTGTATAAATGGATACAAAGGAACTGAAAAGGGAGAGGAGTAACACATAACTTTATATAATAATTCTTATCTCTTAAAGAAATGAAGTTCTTTGTGTTTCATATTAAAGGTTTAGGATTTTTAATGTAACTTGTTTGAATTGCAAATTCCAAGGATGACATTTTTCATCTATTAAAAACTCTTAAAATGGCTTACCAGTTGCTTTAGACTACAATGCCTATGAAACCTTATGATTGTTGTATCAGCTGAGGCACCTGGGAGTTGGCAGTTCAGAGGTTCCCTATCTATGCCTTAAAATATACTGAGGTGATGGGTGAAGTACCACAATATACTCCCCATAAATAGTATTCTATTTCATCTCTGTTGGTAAGAGGAGTGAGAGGCTTTGCATATATATTCTTAACAGCAACTGAAAGTTAATTGACAATTTAATAGACTTTGAAACAGACTGTACGAGTATAAAACACTGGTTTTGTATTTCAAAAGTTGCAGGAAGAGAGCCAGGTCATTTTAAAACAGTCTTCTACAAAACATTTGCCAGTTGGTTACATAAAAGACACTATATACAATATAAAAGCAGAAAATAATCCACACTGTAAAAATAATTTAAAAACAAAATATTTCCATTTAAAATATTTCCTATAGCACAAATACATTTTGACATGCAAGCAAAGCTAACATATTGCATTCTTTAATGTAGCCCAGAAACTTCTATTATTTAGAGCCCGGGCCATGAGAAAACATGCCAACATTTTAAAGATGAACGCAAAGGGCCATTCTTAACACTTTGTTATGCTATGTTGCAAAACAGATGTATTAATTTGCTTTAAAAGGACAGCTATTTTACATTTTTTTAAAAAATGGAATAAATATTAATGCAATGCAATAAATGGTCACTAGCCAGTAGGGCTCTTTTGGGAGAGTTAAAAGTGGTTTTGAGAATAAATACAGAAACTTAATGGACAAATAGGTAACAAACTGTGGAGGATGGGAACTAACTGTAGTCAGAAACATCTGCAAGATCTCTTTTAAAGGCATCCTTGAAGCAGCGTTGGTACCAATTCAAGTGGCTGCTTTTTAAAAACAACACTGTACCTTTAAGTGGTATTAAGTTCTCTGAGCATAAATAAACCAACTAGTAGTGTATTTTAAAATAAAATAAAATATGTGAACTCTGTTTTCTGTGTTATATTGGAAGCATAAATAGCTCTGTACACATATTTGTGTAAGCTATTTGGAAGTACAGAAACACTTTTGTAATTGGTAAAGACGGCTTCCTTGTTCTGAATATTATATACACATCTTCAGTACATTTACAAATTCACATCTTGGCAGTGTAGACAAAGATATTGTACATAAAACATTTTATATACTGACTTCCTGCATTAAATACTCATTTTGAGCCAAATCAAACCAAGTTTTAGAATTTCTTACTTAAGATTTCATTGCTACAATTTTGCAAGCCAATATTATAATATATACACAGGAAGTTTTGTTTTAAAACTAGCATTTTCTAGTTATCTAAATAATTGGGGGTTCTCAGGTATCACTGTGATGCTAAATTTACTTACCATAGGCTCACATGCAAATATGCCCAATATGAAGATTTTTTTGTTGTTAAAAATAGCTGCCATAGTAACTTTTGGGAAATACCAGTGTTTAACAACAAAGTATACAATAACTAAGTTAGCAGAGAGATAAGCAGGCTTTAAATAAACCCAAGTGTTACGAAGCAAGAGAGGCGAGAATACCATTCTTTGGTCTAGATTAGCTGTTCCCTTTATATTATATTAACATTCCAATGGCTTTTTTAACAGTTCAAAAATAAAATTAGGCTGACATTTGTTAAGCAAAAATACTGTATATACATACGCACATGGATCACACAATTTAACTTAATAAAAGTGAATGCAGTGACAGTAAAAAGATACTTAGTACCTTCTTCAAAGTTCAAAACAAAGATTAATGTTGAGTGTGTCTTTATAGATTCTGATTGGAAAAGATAGAAAACTATGCATGAAAATCTACCCTAGTTGTTTACAAACATTACATCCTTAGGGCTTTCTTTGTTCTAAATTCAGTACACATTCAATCTGACATGCCAAAACTGCTAATGCTGGTGGGAAGGTTCATGATACCAGTCAGTAATTACAATGTGTCTGCTGAATGATCAAATCCTACAGTCTCATTTAAAGAAACAGATTCGTCACCAGTTTCTTGAATGTCAGTTCCATCTTCTCCAAAACCATTCTCCTCTTCTCTGTCAGGAACATCATCATCTTCAATGCCGTTATAGAATTCTTCAAGTTCACTTTCATCTTCTACATCTAAACTCGGACTATGACAGGATCCGCTATCACTGCTACTTCCACAAGAACTGGAGGACATGACATCGTCTTCAGAGTCTGAATATACCTCAGCACCATGAAAAATATAGCGATTTGGTGGTAAAAACAAGTATTGGGTACCTGAAACAAGAGCAATTATTTCAGTGTTAATAATCCCAAGACATAAAACTTGGCATATGCAATAATGAAATTATGTAATATTTTGTACTCTGTTCCTTTAGGTAAGTATATGTTTATAAGTAATTGTCTGGTAATTCGAAAGTAGCAGGAAGTTATAGTAACTTTTGTCTCCTGCATTCCCCTTTTACCACCCCCCCCCCCAATATCCTCCATATTTAAGAAATTCAGTTTCCATGATTGAAACCATCCCAACAAATGAAGGTTCACTCAAATCAGAAATAGAAGCGGTTGTTGTACATGGCTAATTATTTCTAGATATGATTTTAAGGATCAATTGAACCAATCTGAAGTGTGTTGCTTAAGGCTTCAGTTACTACTTGTACTTTAAAAAATGCAAAGCAGTTCACTGTTGTCAGAAGAATCTAATAAGAAATTATTGATATTTATCTGTTTGTAAGGATTTGCCTCTGTCAGTTCATTCAGAACCATTTCCCACGTATTTGGGGGGGGGGGGGGAGTGTTCTCAAAACTATCATACATTTTGTTCTGTAGCCTGTAGGGATTGAGTTGATTGGTACAGTGAACATCTATACACCAAGGATTTCCAATGTGGTGTCTGTCTGTATTAATGCCCACTGGCCTCAATCTTCTGCTTGCTACATACAAGATGTCAGTTTCTTGCTTTGTAAATTGTATTAAATCAAAAATGTATATACAGTAGAGTCTCACTTATCCAATGTTCTGGATTATCCAACGCATTTTTGTGGTCAATGTTTTTAATATATCGTGATATTTTGTTGCTAAATTCGTAAATACAGTAATTATTACATAACATTACTGCGTATTGAACTACTTTTTCTGTCAAATTTGTTGTATAACATGATGTTTTGGTGCTTAATTTGTAAAATCATAAGCTAATTTGATGTTTAATAGACTTTTCCTTAATCCCTCTTTATTATCCAACATATTTGCTTATCCAACATTCTTCCGGCCAATTTATGTTGGATAAGTGAGACTCTACTGTTTATTACTTTTTATTTCAAAGTGAATCATTGCATTTAAAATATGACAACATGTTAAACAAAGCTTACTTGGAATGATTTGTTTAGAGAGATTGCATTCTCATTTAGATAAATACAGCCTGAACAGCTTATAGCAATTTCAATAATTGAATAGGCTGTCTTGCAATGTATCTACTCTATCTAAATGACTGTTCAGTTTTTAAATTAGCCTTTAAATAGTAAGCGCCCTGATGCTATGACTGCATTTACATTATACAGTCATATTGTTTCTAATTCAGATACATTTTTTTTTTTGGTGGGGGGGGGGGGAAGCTGTATGGAAATAAAGGGTACTGTGTACAGTATATAGAGTGACTCTTGGGAGGATAGTTGTGAAGCATGCCAGACTGAATACATTACTGAATTAATGAATTACTGAATACATTACTAAATTAAGAGTGTCATAAATAGAATTGAGAAATTTCATATACATCCACAATATTGTGGGGGTGGGGTATTTCAGTGTTAAGCACAATACACAATCCATTGAGGAGTACTTTAAAGTAGAGTATGATGCACGATGATAGACAGTGGTGCATATTTTGCATATTAACTATGGTTGGACAGTGGGAAGAAAGGAGAGAGGAGTAGATGATATTGAATGTTATATCTATAAGCTAAGGAATAGTAGTAACAGGAGGAAAGTAAATAAAGAATGTAAAAACAGGGGAATTTAAACCTACTAAATGTAAAATTGTTTTGGACTGTAAACAGCGAAAATAAAAACAAAGGGTTTTAAACAAAATTTTATTTACTGATGATGGAAGTCTTCAGAAGAGATATGCAAGAGTTTTAGTAACTGGAATTACACCAAAATGCAAGTCTTTAATTTGAAGGACAAATTAACACTTACCATCAAGCCGCTTGCTTATTTGCTCTTTTGCACATCTGTTAACCCAGCACTTTTTCAGTGTTTCAACAGATGTTTTTTCACTCCTTTCTTTGTTTTCACCTTGGTTAGATCCGTGTTCCTTCACATGCTCTGGGTTTTCTAACTGGTCAGGAAGACTTTCAATATTTTCTAAACAGTTTTGTAGCTCTTGAGATTTTTCCTCTACACAGTTCTCTTTAGATTCCAACGTAGCTTCAGAGTCTGCTGCTTTAAATTCGGAAGAGTGCTCTGAATGTACTATTTGAGACTCATGTGGTGCAATTCTCTCAGGCGAACTAGAATATTCAGAGATGTTTAGTGGTGTAGGTGGCAACTCTGATGGATGTATTTCAAATTCCTTCTGTGGTCGTGGAGGCTTCTCTGTGATTTCTGAAAGTTTGATTGAACTGTTGCACAGTTTTGCATATTCACCACCTAATCTATGACATAGTTCATTGATGATAACATCACAGTCTCCAAGGAGCTCCACATCGAAGTGTAGATGAGGCAATGGTTCCCTATTAATTAGAATCTGAGGCACTTCATGAGGGATGGAACCTATGTATTTAAGGGGAAAATATAAAAACAAATAATAAATAAGGCATTGAATACCTATTGCCCTTAATAAACCTCACAATCTATTTTAAATATGTCACGGTTTTGATTATTTGTGGCTGTATTGTCCTCCCATTCTGTTCTGCTCCCCATGGCTTCAGGGATGTGGCAGCAGCGATCTCATCTGACAACCTCCCCTTCCCAAGAGTTAGCTGGTTCTAGAGATATTCATATTAACATTTCTTGTTTCTCTAATGCTACTACACTGAAAACCATTCTGAATACAATGACCCTAGTAACTGTATAGCATATTTGTAAGGTGCCTGTGGACTCTCCCCCTTCTCCTCCCAAACATGAGTAACCCACACTTACTTGGAATTAATGCTACTGGTCTTACTTTAAGTGAAGACCCAATAACAATAAGAAGGTCGACCTCATCTTTGTCATACTTCATGGCCCTATGAAATTGCTCAGGGAGATTTTCACCAAAGAACACTATTTCTGGCTTCATGATGGCAAGTGGTTCGTCAGGTGGGCATCTGGGACATCTAGGAACAACCTATGCAGAAGAAATGCATTAATTTCTGTCTTCAGTTTTATAGGATCAAAAGGCCAAGGTAGATACAGAAGCTTTCCTGTATGCCCATTAGTTGCATCAGATTAATTATGAAGGTCCAATTTCTACAAATCTGAGACACAACATTTCTAGGTGAAATTTCAATTGTTGCCAATGACTATGACATGCATTTATGAAATTTTTTCCCCATTCAGTTCAACACAGAGATGAAATATAGAGAACATTTTTATCTAATGTGAAGTTCTAATTAAGCAATTTGAACAAATGTTTAAATATGCCTATTTATAAATTTTTCTAGATTGCTTTCTATGCCTGCATATCAAGCTTAAATGGCTTTGTAAGCCAAAATGATCAAAGATAATACACAGAAAACCCTTTGCCATTATCTATCTCAAAAGAAGCACATCTGCATGTTAATATAAGTTTTGTGTACGTTTCTTTGCTTTATGAATGCATTCTGAATCTAAGATGCAGAAAAAGATTTTTATAGAATTAAGAGTAAAAATACATTTTTTGAGATATACTGGTTACCTCCTGTTATCCTATGTACATTAACTCCCATGTTATAAAAGAACTATAAGATAGCAACTGGTTTCACTGAGTATTGCTACATGGCCGTTTTATATTCTGTTTTATTGAATTTGTGTTTTTAACTGTTCTGTTATTTTTAACAATGTTTTTGCTTGATGGATTGTTTGTATTTGTGTCTATGGGCATTTTGTCCCATATGTAGGCCTCCTCGAGTCTCGTTTGGGAGATGGTGGCGAGGTATAAGAATAAAGTTATTATAATTCTTATGAACAGTTGTACGATTCAAACAATGTTTCCCAAACTTTGATTTTTCAGATGTTTTGTACTTCAGCTCCCAGAATTCCTGACTGTTGGCCAAGTTGGTTGAAGCTTCTAAGAGTTGAAGTCCTAAACAGCTGGAGGTTCAAAGTTTGGGAATCACTCATTTAGGTACCTACAGCTAATATCTTTCTTCCAATTCACATCCACTTTGCATGTATTTAACAAATTGCCAGGAATTTAGGCTTGAGGGGTAGACTGGTAGAAGGAGCATTTAGACTTACCATGTCCTCTGCTGACCTATTTGAGCTTTATGTTAATTTTAAAAGAAGGAAGACTACAATCAGAAACACTGGCAAAGGAGAAACATATTGCCCACAAATCTGCTCATTACCATTTTAGTAATCTGGAACAAGCAGTCTGCATTTCAACACTGGTTGTACAGCAGGCAAATTCCCCTCCTCAGTAGTAATTACTACCCTTTAAGTTGGCTTCAAAAGACCTACAGTCTTCTATGGTTATATTTACAATGCTGCATTATTCTCTCCTTTCTTCTTCACATAGCTATTTTCTCTTGAATCTGAAATATTTTCTTCAGCCATTTTTGTCTCTGAACTCCCTGACCTTTTATTTTTTAAATCTTGCAACCTCAATCCAAATCTTCAGAGAACTTCCATAAAACTGTTCCCCTCATAGAACTCATGAATCATTACCCTAGCCATGCCCCCCCTTTCCCACAAAGAAAGGAAATTGAAAACATTCAGGCAGTTATGATCACATATTGTTGCAAAGCTGGTGAAAATTTCATCCAAGTACAACCACTCACTCTCATAGGTCTTAGCAATTTACTCATAATACAACTTGTGTTAAAAGAAAAGAAGTAATTGCACAATTAGAAGGACCTGAATTGGTTCCACTGTTAGATCAATTTAACATTCAAACAAGGTCTATTTCCCAGTAACATAATCCCAGTAGCTCTACTGCTGTGACAATCTGTCAGGTATCTTAAAAAAATTAATGTGTCTCTTGCCCCTTCACCCTCTCCCCCAATCCCCAGTTCTTTCTGGGCTAAGCATAATCAATCCCTTCAAGCTTTTCTCATAGGATTTGTTCCTTATGCCAGTAGTCATCTTGATAATCACTGTCTTCCTCTGAACATGCTCTACATCCAGGCTATATCCCTTTTCAGTTACAGAGCGTAGAAACACACAGTGTAATATATCACATACCATAGTTCTGCTATAAACCAAATAGCTACTTTTAGTGTGACCCCAGCTTAAATAATCAGTGTGAGTATCACTGAAGGACAAGTAGGATACAAATTGAATCAATGCATTAGTATAACCTGGAGGTGTGAACTCCTGGCCTAACACATAACACCAAAGCTTACAAAATACAAGCTTTTTAGATCCTTGAGCAGTAACATGAAAAGTTATTTGATTATTTGATCAATTATAAACTTTAAATGTTTTATGAAGGCTTGGAAAGCAATAAAATATTTGTGTTGTCGAAGGCTTTCATGGCCAGGATCACAGGGTTGTTGTGTGTCTTTCGGGCTGTGTGGCCATGTTCCAGAAGCATTCTCTCCTGACGTTTCGCCCACATCTATGGCAGGCATCCTCAGAGGTTGTGAGGTATGGAGAAAACTAAGCAAAGAGGTAAATATATATCTGTGGAAAGTCTAGGGTGAGAGAGGTCAGTGTGAATGTTGTGTAGTTAATCACTTTAATTAGCATTGAAATAAAATATTTATTCAGAACTCAACTGAGCTCAACAAATCTTACCATTTTATTGGAGAATCCTAAATGTACCTGACTGAAATTTTAAAACATATATTTCTCCAACATGTATTACATTAGCATTCTTTATTGTTGTCGTGTTCATTCAAGTGGTTTCTGACTTATGGCAACTGTAAGGAGACACTATCATAGCCTTTCCTCGGGGTGAGATACTGTGATTTTCCCAGGGTCACTCAGTGAGTTTCCATGGCAAAACAGGGAATTAAATCCTTATCTCCAGAGCCATACTTCAACACTCAAACCACTACATGGCATTCTTAGCATTTCTTTAGCATTCCTACCTGATTAAAAATATCTCCTCGAACAACTTCACAATCAACTTTGTATTTACAGATGAGGCAAGAAGCTGTTGCAAAGGAACCTGAAATATATATAGTAGGATATGAAATAAGATATAGTTGAATAACAGAGGATATTACAAATGTATCCTAAGTTTAAATACTAACTGAAATAATTCACAACCTATTTTGGTCAGAACCCATGTGCGACTGTAGATACCTTGACTTTCCAACATGTTTGCACTTCAGTATTTTTTAATTTCTTCAGCAATTTCCTTCTATAATTTATCTCTGTATTCAAAGACCACTATCTGCCACATTAGTTTCTTAGTATGTAACCCAGACAAGGAGACAAAGGGGAAGAATGAAACATTATAAATGTTTCCTTGCACTTTATCTCAAAATCACAATTTCACTTGAAAGATTTATTTATTTATTTATTTATTATTTCCATCATTTCTATCCCGCCCTTCTCACCCTATGGGACTCAGGGCAGCTTACAAAACTGGCAGAATTCGATGCCAATTCCCAAGCCAAGATTGCATTCGTAAGTACCTCTACTCCCACTTAAACCAGCAAGACTAACTTTCATGCAGGCTGTACTCTATGAGTGTGGATTAATATGGTTATATGAGGACCAGGGATTCCAAGCAACATTAACTGAGAGGCATGAGGAATGAAACTGTGATAAAGTAGGCTACTAAGAAATTCACTTCCAAGCTCTAAATCTCAACTCGTCTATTGCTGAAACATTTGGATAATATCCACAGCCAGATAAACACAAGCTGTTACAGATTCAAGCAGGCCAAAACGTTATCACTTTTGCTTTCTGCACTGCTGCTCTGATTTTCCAATTAACAATTTCTTGTTTAATTACGTATCGGGGAGGCTGTCCAAGTATATATAAAACCCCTGCTTATCTGTGGGTGGTCCTCAGATAGCCACAAAACCAACAACATTGCATGTGTGTCCAACTGTGATGCATGTCTTTGTGCAGGGGAAGAGTGTCATTATTATAATGTCAACAAAGATTTAAGACTCTTATAATTGATGCCAACCTTCTGAACTCATTGGCTTGAATACTGGAAGATGGCAGCACCCTAAATCCAGTTCAAAACTGGAGAAGCAAAAAGCTCCCATCCTTATTAGCTACTGCTGCCAGCACCATTGGCATTATCATCACTGGCCAACTGATTCAAGAACCTTCTTTATTAAAATATGTTTCTGATTAAAACATGATATGCACTTAGAACAAATGCAAAGAGGTGAATAGTTAGCCCGTAACAGCAAGAAGCAGATGGTACAGCATGCCAAAGGAGGGGATAGGAACAAAGCAGGAATGAGGCATGGAGGAGGGCTAGGGAGGGAAGAGGTCATCACAGTGCAGGCATACTCTAGTGTGGAGGGAGCAAGTGATGCCCTACTATCTGAGGCAATACAAAACTGCTTGCGTAAGATGTGTTAGTGCCAGCCTTGTACAAGTTCCAGGAAAGTACAACTCCATGCATAATAAAAACTTGTGCAAGCAGGAAGTATGTTGCTTATATATTCTTTGATAATTAGGTTATGGAAGTTGTACAATTCTGCAAAATTCAGCATAACCAATATTATGTCATCAACATAATTTCTAGATTCAGGACAGAAGATCATTCAATCTTGACTGACCATGGCATTGAATTATTCTTTGAATTCCTGCAACTTGTTCCAGAGTATCTATGTTCTGAGTATAATTGCGCAGTAGTTTTCTTTCTTTATCCATCAGAGCTATAAATTTATGACAAAGGGATGGTTGAAACTGTCCAGGATATATTTCCTGCAAAAGTAAATACATTTACATAAATAAATTTGGGAAAGACAATATTTCATTATGGTTTATAATTGGTTCATGTTTAAAGATGGGAAGATCTGGGAAAAACCCCAGAAAAATTAGGAAAAAACAACCCCCATCCCCCCAGTTTTTCCATTTCCACCCATTTTTCCCCATTTCCCCCTCAATTTTTCAGTTTTTTCCCCAGACCTTTCCATCTCCTGTAATGTTTGTTCTTGATTTCAAGAACAATCAACTCTTCTTAATCACATCTGTTGAAAAACATAACACATAGCACAATATTGGACTTTGTTTACCTAAAAGTAACTCCCAATTATGTACAGATGGTTTACTCCTATTTGACAGAGAGCATAAACAAGACGGTAGCATTCCACTTCTGTCCTGCTAAGTTTTTCATTGATAACAGGTTGTCCACTATGGGTAAAGAAGTTATCTTCTGATGTTCTTATATTCATCTGCAGACTATAGCTTAGGACAGTATCTCATTCAAGAGCTTCTGGGGCCATAATTCTTTACCAACATTATTTTACAATGCACTAAGTGTGCCTTTGGGTTTCAGATACAGAGGCAGCTGGACATCTCTTCCATCAATCAATGAACGGAATCTTCTAGGTCAGTGGTTCTCAACCTTTGGGTCCCCAGATGTTTTGGCCTTCAACTCTCAGAAATCCTAACAGCTAGTAAACTGGGATTTCTAGGAGTTGTAGTCCAAAACACCTGGGGACCCACAGGTTGAGAACCACTATTCTAGATCACTATTTTGCTCTAGTTATGCAGCTGGGAAAAAGGAACAGCTATTGCTCTCCACCTCAGGAGGTTTGAGGAATTTTTTTTTGGATCCATAATTGTAGCCACATGGTAGTCCCTTGCTTCTACCACTGAATCAAGGTGTAATCCATGCACAGTCTAACAGAGGTATTCTTTCTCAGTGCACATGTACAGGACTGCATTATTTCACTGTGTATCAGTAAAAGGTTAATTGAATTTGTGCTAAAAATTGGCTTTGAAAAAATATTATTTTAAAAATCCAGTAATATAATTAGAAGCCTGTGAAAATACCCTACAAATAGGGAGGCACACATGTAGGCTGCCTCACGATGCTGCAAGATTACAGCTTCCACTATACCTAGCCAGTACAGGACCACCTATTCTTAATTTCTGAATAACAGTGCAATTTAAATAAAACTATGGTACTAATCTATAGTAATACTTATTATACAAGACTGATTCTTGACTAAAGAGTTTTTTAAAAAAATCTTACTAAACAAATATTTAATACTGTTTAAATGTAAAAAATTACAACATGCAAATACAACACTGTTGCTTGTGATATTATAGTGGAATATTTAACGATGTGGGATTTTCTGAGAAACAGTTTGCTGACCATGATAAGGGTATAACAAGTATGGTAAGAAAACAAACTTTTCTTGTGATAAATACTTTTTTCTGACAGATTACTCATGCCTGTTTTCTAGAACAAGAGAGAAATAAACAGCACCTTTGCAAATTTAAAAAATGGCCTTGGATCTTTTCTGAAGTATTCAATATCAAACATTGCTTGAGGATCAGGAAGATCTGGGAAATCTACTGCAAGACGAGCATAAATGCCATCTCTTGATCGGAAATCAGGAATTCCACAAGAAACAGATACCTGAAATGGATTTAATAGTTTTACAAATGTCATAGTTAAGTTGCTGATACACAATAACTGAATATCAAGACAACACAGTAAGACCGAATGTTTAGTCACAGCTAACAACTATACTGCTCCTCTCAACCCCAAACAGGGTTATGTTTCTTTATAACTGTTACTCAGTATATGAAAAAGACTATAAGGGAGGACACTGTAGCAAGATTATGCAAGAGAGCCCAAAACATTTCTATGCAGGCCAATAAATTTTCCATGTAGACTAGAGAGATTTAGGGGAGACAAGGGGGAATCAGAGCACAGTTCAACTACTGCTAATACTATTCTTAAGTGCAGTGGTTCTCAACCTGGGGTCGCCAGATGTTTTTGGCCTTCAACTCCCAGAAATCCTAACAGCTGGTAAACTGGCTGGAATTTCTGGGAGTTGTAGGGCAAAAACATCTGGGCCCCCCAGATTTAGAACGACTGCTTTAGCAACTTTATAGGTTTTCCATGAAAATGCATGATTTATAAGGGTTTTAGCATAAATTTTTGCTTATGTTCAGAAGCACATATGACCAAAGACTTATTATATGGAAGAGCTGCAAACTTCTACATTTTGTTTTAAACTACATACGATCAGCCCATCTATTACTTGCCAACAGAAAAGCATGATTGTAGCTGTAATACAAAAATGTTTTCTGGACCACTGGTTACCCACATTTCCCATACACAACAACACAAAATTAAACATGTTTCAAATCAATACATTTGTTAAAGCAGCAACAGTCACATGTCTACTAACAAATGTGTTATTCTGAGCAAATTTTGGAAAAGTAGTATATACTTGAAGAAAAGGTGTGAGGTTTGTGTTATAAATGTGTCATTTTACTAGAGAAATATCTGCCTAGGAGCATCACTAGCATTTACACTATCACAGCACAAAGCAATCCACTCTATCCATGAGTATTACATTAAAGTACTGATCCATATATCTCATCCAATATTAAATACATACCCCAGCTCCAGTTAAGACAATTATTTTTTTGCACTCATGTAGGAGTTTCACAGCATCTTCTAGAGTATTAATATCTTTCCTCTTTTTTCTTTTAGGTGGTTCTGAGAGAATATTAATTACGATTTGCCATAATGTCATGTCATCCAGTTCAGGGGGAGGTATTGTTTCTGGCAATAAATCTTTGAGAATTGCACGTGGATCTGTTCCTATCATGAGATGTTGCTGGACAAAAGTGTATGGACCTATTACAGAAAATAAAATTTTTGTGAATGGTATGACACACTACGCTCAGCTTGGCAGTAAAAATGATCAAAATGATAGTATGTTACATTTCTATTAAACAAATTAAACCCCAAACAATTTCAACTGAAATTCAACTATGAATACCAATTAGAATAGAAACCACTGAAATAATGCAACATATGTACTGACCTACTAATCTTCCACAGTAGCTTTACTTTAGTGGAGATTTAAGTGAATTGAGACAATAAAAATTTACAGATGTTAAAAGTTGTAAGATATTGTTGTGTCAAATATGCATTACTTAAATAAATAATCAACTATATGAACCAGAGCTACAAACATCAACTGGCATTTTTCCCATAAAAGGCAAACATTTTTCTAACAAAAGGTTCCAACCCAACTGTCAATCAGAATACATTCTCTTTCCCTGCATATCTGTTTAACCAATACATTCCTCAGTTTCACCAACTCACAAAGTTTCCTAATCCATTCTGATTTCAAGAATTTTATGAATGGCCAGGATCAGAGGACAGGGGCCATGTTAAGCAAAGCCATGATAGGCTCCATACCAGGAAGCAAAGAAAGGAACAGTAAAAGTCCTCTTCCCCGGCATGTTTTTAAAAAATAATTTCACTGCCACTGGAATCAACAGGAGGGGCATTTTGTTTGCCAATTACAAAAACTCCCCTGAAACTTTGTCCCTTTTCTGACCTAAAAGCCTGAGAAGCTTCCTGAAGGACTGATAGGGGCATTTTAGGTTGGATTTTGTCCTCTAAGGCCAGATCTCTTTCTCTGATCTTGGAGAAGAAAAACAGATCTAGAACACCTATCTTAAGGACCACTAGACTTGGATTACAAGGAATGACATTTTCTGCCAATAAGAGATGTTTAATTACGAAGGCTTTACAATTCAACTAACGTAACTATATCACACAGCATCTTGACTACTGAAAAGCAGCATTCGCCACTTACTTCCAACATTTGTGTATTTGGACTCATTTATAGAGTTTGTATCTAATATGTGACATCTCAACAATTCATACAGCTAATACCAAAAACACAATTAGGTGAAGTAGCATTTCTATGTATCAACTCAGAAATCTGTGCCATTTCAGCTTTTCCTGGGGTGATAGGAAAGCCCTTTGGATGTAATCCTCACTAGCGTCTTCCTCTGATCTTGACAAGTCTGAACCTATTTTTTTACTATAGTAGCTGTTGAATGAAAGTAGAATTGACATTGATCTGCTCTGTAGCATTCAATCAGCACCCCAGATTTCCTTACAACTATTGTTTAACAACAACCTTACAAATCATATTGCACTGGTAGGATGCCTCATTATTTATTTTGGGGGGAGCAGTTCTTAGAGTCTGTTGATTAAATGTCCAGTTTACCTGACTGTCATTAAATATTAATATTCTATAAAAGAGAGGATGCTTTTTGGTAATTGTAGCCTCCCCCATGTCATTTGTGTTGGTGTCATCTAAAAAACAAAACAGGAAAGGAAGAGGAAGGAATCTTTGCTTCTCAGACACCCTTTGTTCTTTTGTGAGAATAAAAACAATTGGGTGATATTTTAAGCAGAAAAACAACAATGGGAAAAGATGAAGCCTCTCTGGCCTGACACTGCTTTACCCACTTTAAAATATAATCTTGGTTATAGTGTTTTTAAAAAACCAAAATTAATGAATAAAAAGTATCAAAACTGCATGTAATGTTTAATTCTGCTCTCCTAAAAGTGCTTCTGAGCCAAGTGTGCAACAAAACTACATAGATGTTTAACAGCTCAAAGGGCTAAATTTTCATAAGTAAAATGATGATGATGATGATAATAATAATAATGTTTTATGTATTAAAGTGCTGTTAATAGATTCAGAAAATAAAAGCAAGAATTGCACAAGTGTATTAACAATCTTGAAAGATAATGAAGTACGATCCCTAGACAGACATCTGAATGTGTACCTATACGTGGCCTTGGGGTCCAGTCACTTGAGCTTGCATGAGAGGCTCTATCATCTTCATCACTGTCACAGGAATGGAAGCCATTTGCAATGATTTCATCACTAAAAAATATATTATCTGTAAAACAACATTGAACAGGAGAAAGGAGTCAGGATACTGAAGTAACACTCACATTTACAGCAAATTACATCTATGAGGAATGGTAGAACACTCTTTTCAATTAGATATTTACTGTATTATAATCATGCTTATATAAATATTAATAGCTGTAGAAATAGCCAGTCTTTCACCAAAATCATTTCAGCATCCTTATCTTTCAACAATTATATGAAAGAAATTTTACTGGTGGAGTTTGTCATGTTGTTATGTAGTACATTGGACAGCCCTAGTTAGCCTGAATTACACATGAAGTTTAAAGCCACAGTGAAAGTCCTATTGAATCCAGTGTGAAAGAGAAAGAAATTGTCGTGCTTCCACTTAATGGAGAAAACAAAAACACGACAAGTCCTCTTGAAAAGTCCTATTTTACACAAGGGTCCTTGGCTAGAAAAGTGTAAAGGCTACTCAAGTTTTACCAAGTTCAATTTCTGCAGCCATGGAGCAGTTAGAAATAAAGGTATCCCCAGAAAAAATAGTAGCAACTTCTTTTCCGACTGCTAAAAATAATATTGTTTCATGTGGTTACCCTATTCAGAATGGGCAATTTGATTCTAGGTCCTGGAAGACAGGGCAATGCTGGCTCCCAATAATTTCATAGTTGTTTCAAGATTTTTTTTAAAAGATGCATTTTCCTTCCTTTTAAAATGGAATCTGCTTGTCCTTTGCAACTATCATTACACAAAACTATAAACAACCCATCAGTAAATTTTCTAGGAAACATGTATTACTGGAATTAGCGATATGAAAGCATGCAGTGTTGTTTTTGTTTTCTCCACTAAGCATGAACATGTTATTCTATTTCATGCTGGCCCCCACAGGACCCTAACTATGGCTTTGAACTTCATGTGCAATTCAGGCTGTAAATGCACCCACACTTTCTTTAGAACACAGCCCTAATCTAACCCTTGCCCTACAATTTTTCTGTCTTTCCATGCTCCATCACTTCTAGCGTAACAGGTGGATGAAGAAGTCACAAACAAACATGGATATTAAATTAAAAGGTTCAAAGTATCTCAGATCTTTAGTAATTATGTTACCGTGAGAACTCTACTTGCAGTGGTAAAGAATGAAACAATGTATATAACACACTTCCACAACCCTAGAGAGGTAGGTCTATGAAAGATTGATGTTATAGGTTGAGTATCCCTTATTCAGATGTTGGATTACCTATATATATAAAGATATCTCATTATGTGTATGTATGTATGTATGTGTATGTGTGTGTGTGTGTATATATATATATATATATATATATATATATATATATTGATTGATTGAGTAGCTTTACTTTCATTGAGACTGGAGTAAATGTAGCATACATAGCTCTCAGTGACATAATCAGTGATAGATCTGGTATGGAACGATTGAAGTTTATATGTATATGTTTATATGTATAGCAATCTTTTAACTATGTTATATTAAATTGTCAGATTTTAAAAATTGTAACACATGATCCTGCCATCAACTATACAACAGGTTTTAGGTCACGGCCCCATCCACACTTTATATACAGTTTCAAGCAGTATTTACACGGTCAGTGTAAACTTATAATGATGATGTTTTGCCATGCTGCACTGCATTACAGGAGCATAAACTTATATGAGCTTACAGGAATCTAAACTCTTGAGAGTTTACATGAGTCTAAATAGGAGCCCCCGATGGCGTAGTGGATTAAAGCCTTGTGACTTGAAGGCTGGGTTGCTGATCTGAAAGCTGCCAGGTTCGAATCCCACCCGGGGAGAGCATGGATGAGCTCCCTCTATCAGCTCCAGCTCCATTCGGGGACATGAGAGAAGCCTCCCACAAGGATGATAAAAACATCAAAACATCCATCCGTCCCCTGAGCAACGTCCTTGCAGATGGCCAATTCTCTCACACCAGAAGCAACTTGCAGTTTCTCAAGTTGCTCCTGACACAAAAAAGAATGAGTCTAAACTCATTGCATTGCATTATAGGAATCCAAACTCATGAGAGTTTACATGTGTCTAAACTCGTATGGTATTTCACCTGATCTCACTGCATTATATGAGTCTAAACCAGGCATGGGCAAACTAAAACCTGGGGATGTGGCCCCCTGGGCGCTTACCTCAAGCCCTCCTAATTTTCCTTGTCCTCTCAGCATAAGGACACAGTGGCCCATCACATCCTTATGCAGAAAGAACAGGGGGGAGGAAGGAACACAGCAGCTCACCCTTCTCCCAGCAAAAGGACATTGTGAGCAGCCCCGTCCGTATGCCGAGGGTGGCTCGAGGAAGGCATGCAGCAGCCAAGAGACCTCTGGAGCACTATGGAGGACAGCCGGAAGATTGGGGGAGAAGGATCAGGGTAGTTGCTGCATGTCTCGTTTTCCTCCCGGCATAAGGATGGGGCAAGCAGCCAGTAGGATAACCTGAGGATGACCTGGGCCCTGCCCCACCCCCTCCTGGCCCCATCCTCTCACAGGCCCTTTCCCTCCCGGTTCGGTCCTTTCAGTAGGGCCCACAATGCGGCCCCAAGGCAAAAAAGTTTATCCATGCCTGGTCTAAACCCTTATGAGTTTACCTGAGTCTAAACTCATATGATGATGTTTTACTGCACTGCACTGCACTGCATTACAGAAACTCTTATGAGTTTACTGGAATGTAAACTCAGGAGAGTTTACCCGAGTCTACACTCATAGGATGGTGTTTTCATATAATCATAGAGTTGGAAAAGACCACAAAGGCCATCCAGTCCAACCCCTTGTGATGCAGGAAAAGCACAATAAAAATACCCGACAGATAGCCATCCAGCCTCTATTTAAAAGCTTCCACGGAAGGAGCTTCCACCACACTCAGAGGCAGAGAGTTCCAATGTTGAACAGCTTGTACAGTCAGGAAGTTCTTCCTAACGTTCAGGTAAATTGAACCCATTGCTCCAAGTCCTAGTTTCAAGGGCAAAAAAACAAGCCTGCTCCCTCTTCCTTATGGCATCCTTTCACATATTTATACATGGCTATTGCTGCATCACACCGCATTACCTGAGTCTAAACCAGGCATGGGCAAACTTTAGCCCTGCAGGTGTTCTGGACTCCAACTCCCACAATTTGTAACAGCCTACCAGCTGTTAGGAATTTTGGGAGTTGGAGTCCAAAATACCTGGAGGGCCAAAGTTTGCCCGTGCCTGTTTTAAACAGCATCATAGGGCCCATATTCCAAAAGAGCTCTCCAAGGTGCTGAAGGGAAATTCAGTCTAAAGACTGCTCCTCTCAAGCCCCAGAGAGGAGCTGATGCCTAAGAGACACAGGACTCAATGTTGTGGGATCAGAGACAGGGCTGGGGGGTGGGGGTGGGTTTAGGGGTTCAACTCCCCCCCCCCATTTTTCTGGTTTTGGGGGTGGGTTTAGGGGTTCAACTACCCCACCCCCCATTTTTCAGGTTTTGTAAAAAAACTGGTTTACTCATGAATTTTAACTGTTTAACCGAACCCCCATGAGTATCCACGGAAGTCTATCTGTCTTGTGTGTCCACTGAAGATTATCGATGGAGACTGATTTCTAAATTATATTGCGGTATGGAACTACTCTTCATTATTCGCTAAAAAAAAAATCCACCCCCCCCCCCCCCCACAATGTTTTTTCTGGATATGGCCCTGATCAGAGAGTTGCAGTTTTTGCAAACCTTTGACAAAATACGCGTCCCAGGATTCCTATTGCATTGAGCCAGGACAGTGAGAGGAAGGCCAAAGGGCTTCTCGAATTCCTTCTACAGCAGACTTCCGCCCTCCAGGTGTTTTGGACTTCAACTCGCGCAATTCCTAACAGCTGACCCATGCCTGGTCTAAACTCATACAAGTATGTTTTACTGAATCGCACTGCGGTACAGGAGTCTACATTCGCCAGGTAATGCAGTTTCAAACAGCATCATAGGGTTCACATTCCAAAAGAGCTCTCCAATGCTAGGAATTGAAGTCCAAAACACCTGGAGGGCCGAGGTTTGCCCATGCCTGTTCTACAATGTGGACGCCTCCCTGTGACTCTGGGAGCCAGGGTTTGAGCCATGGAAGGGGACGCTCTCCCTCAGGCCCAGAGGAGGGCGACGGCAGAGCCCCAATGAAGGTGCTAGAGATGTCACCCGGCTGTAGATTCCTGCTCACCGGCCTCTCCTCCTCCTTGCACGGCCTCTCCGTTGGCAGACTGCGCCGCGCCGCAGCCAATGGCCGGCCCCGACGCGGCCTCCTCTCCGGCGCGCGCCGCCCCCGCCCCCTCCCCTCCGCTCAGCCGCGGCGGTTGGCGCTCCTCCTCCTCCTCCTGCTCTTTTTCCCTTCGGCCCAGGCCCCACCGCCTCGGCCCGCTCTCGGGGAGGCTCCAGCCCCCGTCTTCGCCTCCTGCGGCCTCCGTCACGCCCAGGGGGGCCTCCTCCTCCGCGGCTCCTTCGGCGGCCGCCTCCCCCTCAGCCGACCCCCGTCGAAGGCGCTTCGGAGCCGGCTCGGGGCTGAGGCCGCCGCGGGGCTGGAGGCGCGGCGCCTCCTCGTCCGCCATCTTGGAGCAGGAGCGGCGGCTCCCTCCTCTCTTCCCCCCTCCCTTCCTCTTTCCTCCTCCTCCCCCCTCCCCTTCTCTTTCGCGCGGCACGTGACCTCGCCGACGCCCACACAAGGCCAGGCCGCCGCAGCAGCAGAGACGACGACAACAAACCGAGTCACGTGACCGAGAGCGAGCAAGGGACAGGGTTGAAATAAAGACGCTGGCGGGAGCGCGCCTGAGCTCGCGCCCGCGGGAGACTGCGGGAGGGGAGGGGGAAGGTGTTTGCCGAGGAGGCTGCCGTCACGTGATGCTTGCTGCCTCCTGATTATTATAATGATGGATGTCTAGCAGCTTTTGTTTTTTTGGCCTGGAAGCAGTTTACAACCATTTTTAAATACACACACCCGCACACACATTTTACCTATTTTTTAAAAATAATAATTTTATTTTAATTTTATTTTAATATGATACACCTACAATAAACAAATACAAGCAAATGATACCACTTTGATGGAGTCCCCGATGGCGCAGCAGGTTAAACCACTGAGCTGTGGAACTTGCTGACGAAAAGGTTGGCAGCTTGAAACCGGGGAACAGGGTGAGCTCCCGCTGTTAGCCCCAGCTTCTGCCAAACTAGCAGTACGAAAACATGCAAATGTGAGTAGATTAATAGGTACCGCTCCGGCAGGAAGGTAACGGCGCTCCGTGCAGTCATGCCGGCCACATGACCTTGGAGGTGTCTATGGACAATGCTGGCTCTTCGGCTTAGAAATGGAGATGAGCACCAACCCCTGAGTCGGACTTAATGTCATGGGAAAACCTTTAAAAAGGTTTAAAGCATAGAGTAGACCTTAGACCTTTCCAGTCATGTTGGGTACACAATTTTTAGACATGCATTATTTCATGACACAGTTATTCAGTTTACTTGCAAACTGGAGGATAAACCAGCCCCCTATAAGAGATACAGACACATAAATTGCAATAAAAAATCTAGGGGGAAACAACATATTTTTCATGTATACATATTTTTTTAAAAAATCATGACTTATTGCTTAATTCACACAGACCCAGAGGTTGCTGATTCTGGTCATGCAAGACACCTGTACACCACAGTTTGGAAAGCATGCAGTTTGGAAAGCTCTGCTGTGTTTTTGGCTAAAATACCCTCCCAAAATTAGTGTGCACATTAGTTTCACATAATATGGTATTAGGTCCCTTCCACACTGTATAAAATCCATATTGAACTGGATTATATGCTACTCTGGATTCAGATAACCCAGTTCAAAATAGATATTGTAGATTATCTGCCTTGATATTCAGGGTTATATGGCTGTGTGGAAGTATATGGCTGTATGAAATCCACAGTGACTATTGACAGGCACCTCATTTGGGTGCCCTCCTTTGACCCTTGGATTGCACTGAGGAAAGCTCCGGAAATCCCTGCAGTTCATTTCTGAGCTGTGATCAGAACTGGGTCACACTTCTCTATGGTGTGTGTGAGTGTGTACAATGACAGGTGGGGATTTGGGAATAAATAAATCCAGCCCAGGGTCGAAGAAAGGGCACGGAGGCAGCAGGTCATAGTTAAGAATGGGAGCAGCAAAAGGAGGTTGGAGAGAAAGAGCATTAACACATAGACCCTAGTATCTACACTGACTATTTGATGCAGCTTGAAGCTAGCTTTGAAGGGTGGTGGCCAGACCACAAACTCTCACAAAAATGCCTGAACGAAACCCTTAATGTAGGGGTGTCCAACCTTTTGCAAAGAGGGCCAGACAGATTTGTTAGCCGCATATTATTGATTTTTATGATAAAGATTGCGGGCTGATGGAAATTTGAATACGGGCCGCAATTGTTCCCTGGGTCAAACTTAGGACGTGCCTGCCTTAATGCATATCAGTGCTCTGGGCCATCACCATCTGACCTCCAACTGGTGCCAAGATTTCCTATGTAATAATCTGCACAGCGAAAACACTGAAATGCCAGTGTAGATTAGGCTAGAGGCAGCAGTGGTGTTCAGCAAAGAAGGAGGAAAGAATTTTAGGGTTTTCTTTCCTAACAAAGCAATGGATGGGATGGTGGGTGAAGAGTACAAGCAATAAGGCACTCTCTTCGGGAGGCTTGAAAATAAATGCCTGCTGAGATATCACGCCATTTCAGACTTTAATACCTAGTCCTTCTTTGCATTCTAGAATCAGAGGGAGCCATATCCTAAAATCACCAGATCCCTACTGATCTTGGGAGCTAAGCAGGGTTGGTCCTGGTTTGTATTTGAATGGGAAGCTTCCGGTGAAAGCCGGGTGCTGGTGGCTATAGGAAGGAACGGGCAAAACCACCTCTGAGCATTCCTTGCCAAAGAAATCCCTGGAGTCCCCCTGATGCCATGAATCAGTGGCCTCACTTTAAGTCTCATTTGTGGGGAGAAAAAGCAGGGTATAAATAAACATAATCATAAACAACATCATCATCATCATCATGGAGTGTGAGGGTGAAGAACACACCGGAGGGAAAAACAAATAAGACTGTCCAATTTTTGTGCAGTGTTTCAGCAGAAGTGTATTATTCTTTATATAAAAATATCCCCATAGTAATATATCACTATAAAAATAATTTTCATAAGCCTGGCTTATATGTGCTGTATCCATAGATCTACAAGGTTAAAAGTCTTTGTGAATTTACTTTTGGGTTCCAGTGAGAGCTGTCATTATTTTACAATCAAGCTTCTCCTTACGGGGTTATGTTCATGCACGCTACAATGTAAAATTGCTTCCTTTTTTGCTGTTTTTTTTAAAAAAATAGTTGTTGATTTTACCAATTTTTTATGGTATGGGTTGGGATATGAAAGTGAAGTCTATGGGAGTTAGAGTTACATACATCAGATTTCTGATCGCTCTGTACTGCAACAGTAAGAACAGACCATGGAACAGACTGGTTCAAGATTGGGAAAGGAGTACATCAGGGCAGTATAATCTCACCATACCTATTCAACTTGTATGCAGAACACATGCAACGCGTGGGGCTTGATGAATCCAAGGCTGGAGTTAAAATTGCTGGAAGGAACATTAACAACCTCAGATATGCAGATGATACCAGTTTGATAGCTGAAAGCGAGGAGGCGCTGAGGAGCCTTCTAACCAAGGTGAAAGAAGAAAGTGCAAGAGCTGGGTTGCAGTTAAACATCAAGAAAACCAAAATTATGGCAACCAGACAAATTAATAACTGGCAAATAGAGGGAGAAAACGTGGAGGCAGTGACAGACTTTATATTTCTAGGCACATAGATTACTGCAGACGCAGACTGCAGCCAGGAAATTAGAAGACGTTTATTTCTTGGGAGGAGAGCAATGACTAACCTCAATAAAATAGAGGTTGGTCATTGACATCACACTAGCAATGAAGGTCCGCATAGTTAAAGCAATGGTATTCCCCATAGTAACCTATGGATGTGGGAGCTGGACCATAAGGAAGGCTGAGCGAAAGAAGATGGATGTTTTTGAACTGTGGTGTTGGAGGAAAATCCTGAGAGTGCCTTGGATCGCAAGAAGATCCAACCAATCCATACGCCAGGAAATAATGCCCGACTGCTCACAGGAGGGAAGAATATTAGAGGAAAATATTAAGTACTTTGGCCACATCATGAGAAGACAGGAAAGCTTGGAGAAGACAATGATGCTGGGAAAATGGAAGGAAAAAGGAAGAGAGGCCGACCATGGGCAAGATGGATGGATGGTATCCTTGAAGTGACTGGCTTGACCTTGAAGGAGCTGGGGGTGGCCACGGCCGACAGGGAGCTCTGGCGTGGGCTGGTCCATGAGGTCACGAAGAGTCGGAAGCGACTGAAGGAATAAACAACAACTGTACTGCAACCAAAAATACCCCAGTCTTAAAAGTGCTGCCATATTTGTATTTCCCTGTTCCTCCTTTTTTTGCATGTATCAGAGGGGTCTTAACATTTAAAAAGTGCAACATTGTGGAGGGAAAAGTAACTATGGCTAGATCTACACTGTCCTGTAATCCAGTTTCAGAATGTGGATTAACTGCATTGATCTGGATTATAGAGCAGTGTAGACTGATATAATTCAGTTCAATGCAGTTAATCCACAATCTGAAACTGGATTATAGGGCAGTGTAGTTCCAGCCTTAGTGGCATAAAATGCAAATGAAGTGCGGTAAGAAATCAGCAATATACTTGGCCCTGTACATTCGTGTTTGAGCTTTGCAGATTTGTTTATTCATGGATTCGTTTAAAATGATATTTTTAGGAATCCCCAAGTTCTCCACTGCAACTCTTAAGTCAACTAACTGATGTATATTTTAGCATCTGCTTCTCTGAATAATGTGCTTTAGTATCACTTTATCAGCACATCTGGGGGAGTAAACTAATATCCATAAAGGCCTGTGCTAAACGCTAAATCAGGCTTAAAGGTGCTTGCTGCTAGACATCTTACTCCCTTTCCCATTTCATACTCCAACATACTAACATGATTATTTCTCAGGAAACTAAGGGAATGCCTTCAGATTAGTCATGGATGAGACCAAGATTTACGTGGGAGAATAAGCCAAATTTGTACCAACTGTTCTGGGTTCCCTTTACCCAATCTGTCTTCCTGCTGCTCTTTTTATTGTCAACAGTTCTAGCAGATCACAGCAGAAACTGGGCTAAATTTGGTACATCATTCAAATACAATTTCACTCTAAAAAGGAAGGTACCTAGGAGTTTGTTTTGCAGGTGTGGCTTCTGAATAGTCAAGCCCCTTCCACACAGCTGAATAAAATGGTAGTGTGGACTCAGACAACTCAAAGCTGATATTGTAGGATTTTTTGCTTTGATATTCTGGGGGCCCTTCCACACAGCCATATAACCCAAAATATCAAGGCAGAAAATCCCACAATATCTGCTTTGAACAGGTATATTTGAGTCCACACTGCCATATATTCAAGTTCAAAGCAGAAAATGGTGGATTTTATTTAGCTACTAGCTTGGGGACCTGGCAGTGCCCGGGTCACTTGAGAAAGGCATTGTTTGCCTGTGTTCCAAGTTTAGTCTAGATCCAGGGTCAGTAGGGTTCAGTGGGTGCAGGTGAACTACAACTCCCATATGCAAGTCCCATCATCCATGGTCCATCCCACTCCAAACAGCACCAGGATGTATAGTAGGTCATGGAGACTGTATGCGTCAAGTTTGGTCTTGATCAGACATTGGTGGGGGTTGCAGTGGTCTCAGGAAGTGAGTGAAGGTACTGCAAGTCCCATTATCCTTGGTATGTCCTACCTCAAATTGTACCAGGACGTAAATTGGGTCATGGGGGGGGGGGTATGTGTGCCAAGTCTGGTCCTGATCAGTCATTAGTTAAAGTAACAGTGGTCTGTTAGAGAGACAGTGTTTGAAAGTACTGCAAATCCCATAATCCTTGATCCATTCTCCCCCAAAGTGGTGCAGCATGTAAAGTGTGTTATTTGGGATATGTGTGCCAAGTTTGGTCCAATTCTGTCATTAGGGTCAATTGCAGTGGTCTAAGGAAGTGAGTGACGGTACTGAAAATCCCATCATCCGTGGCCCATCCTTGCCCAAACAGCACCAGGCTGTAAAGGAGGTCATGGGGATTCTGTCTACTAAGTTTGGTCCAGATCTGTCACTGGTTGGCATCGCAGTGGTCTGTGGGAGCTGAAGCGATAGAAAGTACTGCAAATCCCATCATCCACGGTCCATCCTCCCCCAAATGGCACCAGGACATAAAGTGGGGAATGACAAGTTTGGGCCATGTCTGTCATTCCTTGCAGTCACAGTGGCCTGTGGAATGGCGGCCAATGAGAAAGCTGCCACGTACACACATACAAATATTCACTTTTATTATATACATAGATGTGGAAGTGGCCAGAGAGAAAGCAAGCGAGCATGCAAGTGGAGAGCATCTACATAGCCTTTCGGTTTAAGTGGCTGACATAATGAGTGGTATCATTGTGGACAGAGCCATTGTGGACCTGTTTTTCAGGTTTTTCAGGTTTGTTTTAAAAATAGTTTTGCAGACTCCCAGTGATTGTTTTCCAAACATTCATGGAGCTGCCCACGCCCATACAATTGCCCTAATGTGTATATGTACCAGCTGGTTTTCCACTTGATTTGTCCATGAATGCACTGTCTGAATAACTTGCATGCCTCATCCAGTAGCCTTTAGAGTTTTTATAGACTCCTCAACCAGAATGGCTAATGGATGTCCTGTAGCTTTTCCCAGTTTCAGTCTTTTTCCAATTGCCTTTTTTGTAGTTTCAGTGCTGTAGTTTCAGTACCAGTAATCTCTTTTAATTTTTATATTTATCAATCAAGATGTATAAGTATACATTTTTCCTCTTTTTACAATATCTTAGACAAAGAAGTATGCCATATTGTATACAATCCTGTGGCGATGGTTATGTAAAATAAAAATATGTAAATGGAAGCTTTATCACCAAGATAAAGTCTGCTGTGTAATAAGGCTCTCACGTAGGCGTGAATAAAACAATAATAGCAACTTTATTCTGGTTCAAGAGTTCAAACACACACACAGGACAACAATATGTAACAGGCGTTTGATAAAATAAATTGGGACTATTTATTTTTACTATTACAAGAATTGGATGTGGGCCACAATTTTCAAAACACAATAAAAGCAATTTATTCAAACCAAGAGGCAAGAATAATTCTAAACTGCAAAGAAAGCAAAAATACAATTAATATAAAGAGAGGTGCAAGACAAGGCTGTCCCATCTCACCCTTGTTATTAATAATGGTAATGGGAACCTTAATAAAAGAAATAAAAGATGATAAAACATTAGAAGGATTAAAAATAAGAAATAATTGCTACAAAATCAGGGCATACGCAGACAATGTGGTCTGAATAATAGAAAATCCACTTAATTTTTTTAAATTCTTGGATAGAAAAAAATTGAAAAATTCAGAAATTTGGCTGGTTTTAAACTAAACGGGGAAAACTAAGATAATTACCAAAAATATGGACAAAAAGAAAAATGAGAAATTGCAAAAGATATCGAGTTTAACAATAGTTAAAGACATTAAATATTTAGGAATACAACTTACAACAAACAATTCAAAATTATTAAAAAACAGTTACGAAACCACATGGAAAAAATTTCAAACCGACTTAGAAAAATGGAAATTCCTAAACATCTCTTTAATGGGCAGAATCGCTATAATTTTGGTATTGCCAAAATTACTGTACCTATTTCAATCTCTACCAATCATAAGAACTGATCACATATTTAAAATATGGACTAAAGACATAAATACATTCTTATGGAAAAATAAGAAAGCCAGGATTAATTCAAAATTGTTAAGGGACGAAACAACACGAGGAGGACTGGGCCTGCCGGACTTAAAGTGTTATTACGAAGCATGCAATTTAATTTGGCTAAAGGATTGGACAACATTAAAACAGTAGATTACTAACTTTAGAAGGCCATGATCTCAGATCTGGCTGGCATGATTACATCTGATATAATAAAAGAAAAAAGGAAAAAAATTTCAGTACATTTCATAAGAGCCTCCCTAATTAAGGTATAGGAAAAATACAAGGATAGATTTTATAGTAAAACACCCCTCTGGATATCGCCCATTGAAGCAAAGCATAATAGAGAATTCAATAGAGAGAATTGGTTAACATACCAACAAATATTAAAAAATAATAACTAATTTACAATAAAACACATACAGAAATTAAACAAACATATAAATAAATTTCATGGTATCAATATTACCAACTATAAGCAAGTTTTAAAGAAGATGTTAAAAAGGGATTTAATCAGAACCAAGGAATATGGGAAACCATAACGAAAAAAGATAAAAAGTTAATAAAATATTATATCAACAATTATTAAAGTGGGCAACATAAGAGGAATATATAAAGAAATGTATGATAAAATGGGCAAAAGATATAGGCCATAGTTTGAGTTTGGAACATTGGGAAAAGATTTGGAAAGAAAAATTAAAATATACTGCTGCAACCGATATTAGAGAAAACTAGTACAAGATGCAGTATAGATGGTACTATACACTAGAAAAATTAGCAAAATTTAACAAAAAGAAATCTAACATCTGTTGGAAATGTGGGAAAAAATAGGGACATTATTTCATCAATGGTGGGCCTGTGAGAAAATAAAAGAATATTGGAAGATGGTACATCAAATGACACAAGAAATTATAGGGTTTAAATTCAAATTAGAACCAGAAATGTATCTACTAAGCTTCACTGATTCAAAATTTAATAAAAACGAAGACAGAGTATTCTTTTACAGACTCACACTAGCAAAAGTCTGGAAAGGAAAAAGACTATCAACCCCTGAGGAATGACTAATCAGAATACTAGATATAGTACAAATGGACAATCTAACACAAAAATAAGAGAGGGAAAGAATAAAAAAGATTGGAAAATCTTTACAAAATTCTTGATAAAAAGAAAAGTGGACTTACGATAGATCTGTCTATCATGTAAAATGGATTAAACGAAAAGAGGCAAAGGGGAAAATATATATATATATAGTCAATGAAAGAAAAATCTCTGAAGCCAGGATGGGAAGTCAAACAGCACTTTTTTTTTTCTTTTTTCTCTTTTCTCTCCTTTTCTCATTACTTCCCACTATCCTATCATTTATATGCTGTTCCTCCACTTTTGATGTATTATATTCACTATAAAATAAAAATATAAAATAAAAATATAATAAAAAATGTAACAGTCCTTTTAAATATGCAACAGTCCTTTTAAATATGCGCCATTCCTTCTTTAAAAAGTCAAACTTTGGAGAGCACAACAGCCATTACATTCCTGACTAAAAATCTAGTCAGCTCCTTTCTCTCCATCCTCCAGAAGAGAAGACAAAAACGGAAAATGTCAGTTGGAAAAACCGTTGGTCTGCCTCTGCCAAAGGCAGCAACCAATCAGAATGCTGCTGGCTCAGCAACTGTTGCCATAGCAACCCTTTTCAACTCATGGCAATATGGAATCTTTATTTCATATTCCCACAAGTATACATTTTTTCCTCTTTTTACAATACCTTAGACAAAGACGTATGCCATATTGTATACAATCCAACAGTAAAAGAAAAAAATCAAACACATCTTTAAGCATATTTCTTATCAGTTTTTAACTTTCAATTACAACTTATACTACTTATATCTCTACTACGCACCTTTTATCTACTTTTATATGTTTTATTTCATCATTATTATTATTATTATTATTATTATTATTATTATTATTATTATACCTTTTCCCCCTGCTTTCCCTTCCCCTTATTTTGTGCTACCTTCCCCAGGACTAACCAACTCATATTGTTTCACAATTCCAAAATTTCATTGCTTCTGTTGCTGGCTTGTACCACTTTCCCTCATTAAAGATACACTCAATAAAATTTCCCCATATTTTCCAAACATCTGTTTCCATATTCTCTTTTTAATTTTAATATTGCAAGTCAGCTTGTCATTTATAGCTATTTTCCAAATTTCCCTGTACCATTCTAATTGAATTTCCTTCCTTCCCTTCCCTTCCCTTCTTTCCTTTCTTTCCTTCTTTCTTTCCAGTTTTTTTTTGCTATTAGCAATTTTGCTGCTGTTATCAAATTAGAAACCAAACCTTTCTTCTCCTGTGTGGGAATCATATTGTCATGCATAAGTAATAATGCTGATTTTGGTGTATTCTGTATCTCCATTTTTTTTTATCATTGCTCATTTCTTTAAATATCCTTTCCCAAAAATTTTGTATAATTTTACATGACCACCACATATGAAGGTATGACCCTATTTCCTGACAGCCTCTCCAACACTGATTCGAGTATTTTTTATCAATCAGATTTAATCTAATGGGAGTTAGGTACCATTTCCATACTGTTTTGTCATAATTTTCCTTAATTCTTATGGACATATTTTTTTAGTAATCTCATACTCCATATCCTTACCCATTATTGATTATTAACTCCCCCCCCCCCCCAAATCTACTTCTCATACTTCCTTCAAATGAACTTGTTCCTGTTTGTCCATTAATAATAGTTTATAGCTATTGCAAATGTACAGGGCTTTAGGGCTTCAAGGGACAATTTCAACAGAAAGGAGGAAACCATGAAAATGAACAAAATCTGGTTACCAGTATGAAACAACACCAGAATCGAGACAGTAAATAAAGAACACCAGTCAGCAACAGGGGAATTTCAGAGAGCAAACAATCAAGTGCCAGTTAACACCTCCCAAACAAAGGATGCCTCCAGGCAACAACACTGATTGACTTTGCAGCTGCAAGGCTATTCAATGCTAATCAAGCTTGCCAATTGCAACATTTACATTTGCTTCAAACATACAAGGATTCTTTTTCTCGCCCTGGACAGTTTACAAATATATATACACGCCACTTGTCTCATTTCCAACAGACCACTGAACAAGCCTCTGAGGATGCTTGCCACAGATGCAGGTGAAATTTCAGGAGACAATGCTACTGGAACATGACCATACAGCCTGAAAAACTCACAGCAACCCATTCATATTTGTGCTTGTTAATGACTAGATGTGACCTCCTAAATTTGCTTCTTATGCCATTCTTTCCCATTTGAGGTATAGTGAGAGAAGTACTAGGAAATCCAGCTGACTGTTTCAGTGTCTGGGGACCACTGAAGATGCCAGCTACAGATACAGGTGAAGCATCAGGAGAAAATGCTGCTAGAACACAGCCATATGGCCTGGAAGCCACATAGCACCCCAATGATTTGGGCCGTGAAAGCCTTAGACAAGACCATTGGTATTGTTATGTCTTGGTTTCTTGAACTGAAGTGCTCCAGAAACTTTTTGGCTGGGGTACCACCTGGCTTAAGCTTAAGTGGTAGGATTTATTTATTTTCCAGCAGAAAAAACTACTGCGATGGAACTCTGTTGTAGTCACATTTAACGATGCAAAATCTTGGCCAGCAGTCTATAAACAAGTGCTTTGAATCAAAGGATGGTGGAAAAAACATTTTGTCCACATCTGTCACAACAGCAAATATTGGATTTCATCATCTTCTACGTCAAACTTGACACTAAGTGGTAAAAAAAAAACCACACTGTGTAAACATAACTCAAGGCACTATTTTGTAATGGTATTGCCAAGGTAATGGCAACAATTTATCTTGGTTTTGGCATTATTTCTGTCGTATCCTTTTTTTCATGATCTTTCATTGTTGCATTTGGTAACCATTAGGAATATGTCTTTAAACGTATTTCAGGGTTTTCAACTGGTAATGAATCTTTTGCCATCTTCAGATGAGAGTTTTAAACAGAGTAAGTTCCTGCTCATTGTGAGAATAACAATGCTGTATCTGAATTGGTGGAATTTGATCTCTCAACATTGCATTTTGGCAGGTGGTAGTGATAAAGGGCAATCTTTTGGGAATTGTGCGGAGGTCCATGGTGTTTAAGTTGATGCCTTCCACCTCCTTTTCACCACAAATCTACATAGAAATGGGCTGATGACTTTTGACTCCAGTCTTTGGGTCACATATAGTCCAAAGGCCGTCTTCTCTGTCGCGCCCATCAATTGGGGTTCTAAATTTGCAACCGCCTTTCTTCGGAAGTTTTGCCCTCTGGTTAAGGAGATCTTTTCAGTTGCTTCCACACGATGAATAGTAAACAATAAAGTCCTTATCTCCAGATAAGACGCCACAGTCTTGTTCTTCAGATGTTCCAGCAACAATACACCTCTGGCAACTTCAACTTGGACAAATCAGCTCCAGCAACTCCAGCTCAGCATTCAAGCTCCAAACTCTCTCCAACCTCAAACACCAACCTTGAGTAACATAATGTACTTAGTCTCTATTAGTAGTACTCCATCTCTAGCAGGTGGCTTGATTGTTGCTGGCCATACAGTGATTGGTCATGATCCTTACAATCACTTACCTATTTTCACTTAAGAAATGATATAAAACTCAGACATTCTCCATATGAGCAGATGATTAATTGGTGGCTAAAACAACTATAAAGGATAAGTCAATTATGATATAGTGTGTACATAAGAGGTGAGTGACTGTAGGGTTGTATACAAAAAGTATGCAGGCTGGGCATATGGCGAGGTGATCTATTTTCCATTTCTGTGCTCCATATTTTGGTGCTTTTCTTATAGGTGGATTTGTGACCAAATGTCTCTGCAACTGGACTAGATAATGTCTGGTCTGAGATATAATGGTACCTGAAGTGGAGCAGTAAATGACAAATGTTGTGCATTTGTATAAAATTACCTTTTCTGTTTATTCATTCGTATGGCCCCATTTCTGTTTCTGTCCGCTGCTGACAAAAATGGGTGCCTATACAAATGGGCTTTTCCATTCAAGATCAGAAAAAAAAATTCAGGCCTTGGGCAGCAAAGCGCTCAATTGTAGGCCCTGCGAGCTGGGCCTACGAGCATCGAGTGCTCAAGTGTAGGCCCGGCAGCCAGGGCTTACGGGCATCAAGCGCTTGATATCCCCTAGACCCGGCTTACAGGGCCTACAGGCGAGTGGTATTCATGGATGTAGTACGCCTTCATCTTTATGAGGTCCAGTCGGAATTGTTGCTTCAATTAGATTGTTCTTCAATTTTTAAAACTTCTGATCGTGTGCCGTTGCATAACTTTGGCCAATTGATATTTCTTAGTAATATAATTGGCACTCCAATTTTTAAATTTAGAATGTGTGATGGTAATCTGGGTACATCGAGAGAATTAAGAAATTCCGTTGGAAAGTTCACTACTTCATTTTGGTTCATCACGGAATCAATGGATTTGTATGTCATTGTTTCACCTGTGATTTTGTTTAGAATGATGTTATTCATCTTATGTACATCAACATTTTTAGCCACTAGAATGGCTATTCTACTCAATCATGCGTGATTTCAATAATTTGTTTCAATGTTTTGGAAAACCTTTTCTCCTAATTCTTGATGATGTTGCAGAAATTAGATGGGAAGGTGATTCTGTGTGCCAGGTTTGGTCCAGATTTGTTGTTAGCTGGGTTTAGTGTACTCTGGATAAGAGTGAACTATAATTCCCATAATCAAGATCAATGTCCACAAACTACAGAGGGTTCTCTATGCCAAGTTTGATCCCGGTCCATTGTTGGAGTGGGTCACAGTTTATCTGGATGCAGGTGAACTATAACTCCTGTCAATCAAGGTAAATTTTCCCCAAACTTCTCCAGTATTTTCTGTTGGTCATGGGGAGTCTGTGCGCCAAGTTTTGTCCAGGTCCATCATTCGTGTGGGTCTCATTGGTCTGTTGAAGTTGGAGCTGAATTGGGTGAAGGTACTGCAAATCCCATCATTTGTGATCCATCCTCCTCCTATCGGCACCAGGACATAAAGTGGGTAATAGGGTGTCTGTGTGCCAAATATGTTCCTGGTCCATCGTTATGGGAGTTGCAGTGGTCTGATTTGGGTGAAGGTACTGCAAATCCCATCATCTGAGGTTTGTCCTCCCTTATCTGCACCAGGACATAAAGTGGGGCATGGGGGGGGGGGGGTCTGTGTGCCAGGTTTGGTCCTGATTTGTCATTGGTGTAAGTCACAGTGGTCTGTGGGAGGTGAATTGTTTGAAAGTATTGCATATCCCATCACCCGTGGTTCTCCCTTCCCCAAACTCATTATTAAAACGCGCACGTATTGGTAAGCCATATTGGGTCAAAATTTCAAGTTGATTGACCAACTATTTTTCAAGTTCTGCGTGCACAAACATACGCAGTCTATATTTTTATCTATAAATATTATTATTTCTACTTTATAATTAGTGCACTACGACTATATTATTAATATTGATTAGAACTTGGAAAGAAAAATCCTAAAAGTATTTGATTTCTAATTACACCAAGTTTAAAATATTAAAAACTTTAAAAAATAATTATATTTAAACACTCAACTTGCAGAACTAACACCCTGGGAGGAAGAAGGGGGAAAACAGGTGGGTTTATAGTGTCTTGAAGCTCTTATGAACCCAGCCAGCACTATTCTTTTTTAAATGATTGTGCAAACTACAAACCCCGTGGAGCTTTGCAACTGTAAACAGTGTTTGTCGGTTGCTTCCACCAATCGCAGCAGGCCAATCCAGGGGTGTAACTGGGGAGGGTCGGGTGACATCTCAGTGTATAAAACCAGCCGCAGAGAAATCTCAGCATCATTGCCTGTTATCTGCTGTCACGTACTTGTTTTAAAATAGCCTTGGGTTGTGCAAGTGATATCTGCAGGCTTCTCGCCTTTCACATTTAAGAGAACAGAAACAGGTGGAAACAAATGGATGCGATTTTGAACTGCAGACTGGAGGAAATGGAAGATTATTACAGCTTGTTAGGCTGTGATGAATTGTCCACAGTAAGACTTTTTTCTTTTTCTTTTAAGCCCTTCTTGATTTCTTCTGTGTGTGTCTGTGTGTAAGTGATAGTGTTTTTCCCCCTGATATTTCACATCATTTTGCCACTCCTTGCATATTGATTGTATCGCAGATCGCAAAAGTTGTCTTACGCAGCTTTTGGGGTTTATCATCTGATATAATAACCCCTTCAGAGTTAATTGAATGTACATAGTTATGATCTGATGTATATTTGTCGGATTATGATGTCTTGTGATCTTGAAGGAGTTCTGAATATAAACTTTGGAAGTTGCTATAAAGTTAATCATAATATTAGTCTATGCATGCTCATTTGGAAGTGCTAGATGGAGACACTCCTCATTCAAGGTGCCGAAAACCACATCTTAAACATACGTTAAAGGAATATTTCAGATTTGATTTTTTTTCTTGTTTCATGTGAATTTTGGCAATCTCAGATTCATTTGTGGAGAGTCAAAACCTCAGATGTGTTTGCTGCTCTTTTATAAGATTAATGACATATTCAGAGATTTCAGTCCAAAAAGTATAATCAAATTCCAGTGATGGTTGGTCACCAAATCTGCGATTAGCTTGATTTTCTCTCACACCGATGAACAATAACTTTAGGTATGGCTAAAGGTGTGTTGGTATTCTTTCCATGACAATGATTATTTAAATTTGATAATATTTCATGTATATCAGTTATAGATATCTGTGTTCCAAATATATTGGCTTTGGAGTAACAAGATCCTATGTTGGATCCACTGAAACAATTATTTGGAGCCAAATCCAGTTGACTGTGTAACTCAACTGGAAGAATGTTTTTTTCACGTAATAGTTTTCTGCTGGTTTCCAATGTCATTTTTTTGCGTAAGTGTGGATGCACAGAATAAAGAAGAAACAGATGTTGACCACTGGAAAATGTCAGATCACTAGTAATCATGGTACTCTGTGATCTTATTTTCAGCATAACTTTTTTTTATTGTTTTCCACCCATAAAAGTGAAATAGGCATCTTCAAAACAAAGACTTCCTTGTTAGACTCTCTCTTCTCCTCATCTGTGATATGTTCTCCCTAGAGAAATTCGTTTAGAAGATCTATTGATCAGTATGTAAATTTAGATACAAGCCTAAGCCTTTTCAAAATATTCAGCTAGTCTTTTTCTCTGCCAGCAGCAGGCCTGTAGCGAGGGGGGGGGGTGTTAGGGGTTCAACCCCCCCCTGAAATTTTTCAGGTTAAAAAAAAAACCTGGTTTACTCATAAATTTTAACTGGTTAACCAAATCCCCATGCTAAGTCTATGAGACACAAAACATTAAGAGTCCCTCCAGGCACTATCTCAAGTAGATACTGACAGGTCTGTAGCCAGGGGAGGGGGTGCTAGGGGTTCAACCCCCCCCCCCCCCAAATTTTCAAAACCCCTCCTGAAATTTTTTTCTGGCTACGGCCCTGGCCAGCTGGTACTTAATATTTAAATTACTATTATTACAGTAGAGTCTCACTTATCCAACATAAATGGGCTGGCAGAATGTTGGGTAAGTGAATATGTTGGATAATAAGGAAGGATTAAGGAAAAGCCTATTAAACATCAAATCAGGTTATAATTTTACAAATTAAGCACCAAAACATCATGTTATACAACAAATTTGACAGAAGAAGTAGTTCAACACGCAGTAATGCTATGTATTTACGAATTTGGCACCAAAATATCACGATATATTAAAAACATTGACTACAAAAATGCGTTGGATAATCCAGAACGTTGGATAAGTGAGACTCTACTTTATTCTGAAACAAAAACACAGTACGACACAGCAAATGAGATGTATATGCTGGATTTTGTATCACAAAATCACAAGTTGAACACTTCTTAAGCATTTAGTACTGTGTGATGGGTGCCACCTTGTTGTGGTGGGGGGGGCTTTACTGCTCTAAGGATGCTGAGAGCAGTGCTGGCGGCAGTGTAACTACCAGCAGGTCCAACCAAGTTAGAGAAGTCTCAGCTGAGGAGTGGAACTAAGAGCACCTAGCCCATTAGCACTATGGAGAAACAAACCAAAATGAAGTTATACTGGCTCGGCTGTCACCCAGGATAAAAAGGACCAGGGGGATGCTGCTGATAGAATCATAGAATCCTAGAGTTGGAAGAGACCTCATGGGCCATCTAGTCCAACCCCCTGCCAAGAAGCAGGAAATGGCATTCAAAGTACCCCCGACAGATGGCTATCCAGCTCCTGCTTAAAAGCCTCCAAAGAAGGAGCCTCCACCACACTCCAGGGCAGAGAGTTCCACTACTGAACAGCTCTCACAGTGAGGAAGTTCTTCCTAATTTTCAGGTGTACTCTCCTTTCCTGTAGTTTGAAGCCATTGTTCCATGTCCTAGTCTCCAGGGCAGCAGAAAACAAACTTGTTGATGGACATCCATCGACAAGTGGGCTACAGAATCAAAATACAAATGAACAGCCACAGAAGTGACAGAAATATACAATACCAGAAAACCGCACTATTTGTTGTTGTTGTTGTTGTTGTTGTCGTTGTTGTTATTTCTATTGTCTGCTTTTAAACACCTTAAAATTAACATTGGTCCACTTAGTTTCAGGTGGTTTTGTTGGCATTTCAGGTGGGTTTTTATTATAGAAAACACTTCTAAGGGGACTTGTCAGTTGGGCAGTATCTGTATTTAAGAAATAAGAAAACAAAGATTTCTTTATAGACCCAATCTATCATGTTAATTCATGTTACTTGTGTAGATGCAAGGGAGGATTAATTTACAAGCATATACACAATTTGTATTACAAGCATATACACTTTCATACCTCACAACCTCTGAGGATGCCTGCCATAGATGTGGGCGAAACGCCAGGAGAGAATACTTCTGGAACATCGCCACACAGCCCGAAAGACATACAACAACCCCATATACACAATTGTTTGAAAAGTCTGTGCTGTGAGTATTCATATTAGGAATCTGGTGCCAATCACAGCCTTTTCAATGCACATGCTTATGGGCATACATGCATGGTAGGAAAAGGTAAAGTTTTCCCCCTGACTTAAAGTCTAGTCGTGTCCGACTCTGGGGGCTGGTGCTCATCTCCATTTCTAAGCTGAAGAGCCGGCATTGTCTGTAGATACCTTCAAGGTCATGTGGCTGGCATGACTGCATGGAGCACCGTTACGTTCCTGCCAGAGTGGAACCTATTTATCTACTCACATTTACATGTTTTCAAACTGCTAGGTTGGCAGAAGCTGGGGCTAACAGCGGGAGCTCACCCTGCTCCCTGGTTTTGAACCACCAACCCTTCAATCAGCAAGTTCAGCAGCTTAGCGGTTTAATCTGCTGTGCCATCAGGGGCTCCCTATATGCATGGTGGTGCTGTAAAATAAATAAATGTTGGTACAGTATATGGAATGAAGTAACAATTCAATGAGCTTCACTTGTGCCAGCAAATTAGCATTACTCCCCTCCCCAAATACACACTCTTGTGTTAAAAAAGTGGCACGTGAAATAGTTCTTTTTGTGTTTTCATTATTGCCACTGCATTCATATTGGAATTGATGTGTGGTTCATATGTATGTCTAGGTGGAACAGATTGCTGCAGAATTTAAGGTGAGAGCACGTGAGTGCCATCCTGACAAGCATCCTGCAAACCCACAAGCTGGTATGTGACTTTCCTAATTTCTTTTCTAAAAAAATCAACAATTGGTATTAATTGGAGTGTCAAGATTTTGAGGGTGTTTAGGCAACATATCCTTTCTTAATCTGGAAGAGAAGTGAATGAGGAATTCCCTTCTGCTGCCACTTCTCTTCCCCTAGGAGTGCTATTTACTTGCCTACAATCTCCATTTATGTGTTATTACCAAACAGTGAGAAAGATTGAACTGAATAATCCAAAGACGCAGGATTTTGATTTTTTGCTTTCAGTCTGAATTGGTCAAAAGCTGTCATGGGAGACTATGCATGTGGCAATTTGAACACACAACTAGTTTTATTTTTCTACATATGCCAAATAGTCATCTGCGCTACTCTGGTTTGAGTCTAAGTTATCATGGAATTCAAAATTTTGTATTTCCTCCAAAGAAAAAATGCTGGAGGGACATTTTAGAGATGTAGTGGGATGTTTCCCTTGTCACTCAGAGTTCCTTTCCAAAATTGTATAGTTTTTCCCCCCGTAAGAAATTCATTCGGTCTCTGTTAACACACATTGATATGTATGCAACATGTAGCTAAACAGAACTACAGGAGCCAATAACAAGATTGAAATTTATGTAATTGAGACTGAGTAATGTTTGTTCAACCTACAAAACCTAGTTCAATTGTGTGTATCTGTTTTACTTAATATGATTTACAGCAGTGAGGACATGTTAACAACGGTCACATCCTCTTTCTGTTCAAGAGTTATTAAAAGCCAAAGTATCTCGTGTTCAGATGTTATTCGATTGCCAAATAGGTAGGAGAAGAAATACAACTGGAAAATTATCGATGTTCGTCAATCCCTGATAGCCTTTGAATTCAGTGGTTTCTATTTTAGTAAATAGGCATACATGAATAATCATCATCAGCATCCTCTCCAGCATCAGAAAGGTGACTCACAGATAAAATATACCTCTTCATAACCTTTACACAGATGGGTTACTAAGGATGTGAGCTTGTGTTTCTATTATAGTAGGGAAATTTTGTATTTACACTGGAGAGGATATACTGTAATACGGCTAAAAGAGTTTCTTCCAGGGCTTACTTGTTGATTATCTAATATGAAATTTTTTTGGCTGGGTAGGTCATTATAATGCTATTGGAGCCATTTTTCCCATTCATTTTATAGCAGAAAATCTCCTTTGTGACTTAGCCAATTCTACGTCCCCATGGCTGCATTCGAAATCCTGAAAAACAACCAGATTAATTTCTCTTAAGCTTAGTACACATGATGGCATTTACCCACATGAAATGTCAAGTGTTGCTTTTTGAACTAGTGGAGAAAAAAAGGATTTGGTATGCAAGGTGCCAGGTAGATTCCTGTTGGAAGTGTTATCTTCTCCCTTTCCTTTGGCTCAGTTTTGATTACAGCATGAAGACGTTGGTGCAGTGTATGAACTTTTTTTGGGAATGAATATACGATCTCTCATTTGTTGGTGTTTATTCGTTCAGCCGCTTTCAACTCTTTGTGACTTCATGGACTAGCCCACCCCAGAGCTTCCTGCCGGCTCGCCACCCCCAGCTCCTTCAAGGTCAAGCCAGTCACTTCAAGGATACTATCCATCCATTTTGCCCATGGTCGACCCTTCTTCCCTTTTCCTTCAATTTTCCCCAGCATCATTCTCTTCTCCAAGCTTTCCTGTCTTCTCCTTATGTAGCCAAAGTACTTCATCTTTGCCTCCAATATCCTTCCCTCCAGTGAGCAGTCAGGCATTATTTCCTGGAGTATGGACTGGTTGGATCTTCTTGGAGGCCAAAACACCTAGGAATGAACGGGTTGAGAACCACTGGTGTAGAGTGGTATGAGAGTTGGGCCAGGACTCCACTGATCAGGGCTCATATCTCTGCTTCTCCATTGGATGGCCCTGGGCAAGTCACTCAATCACAGCTATAAATGAAGGCAAAGATCAATCCTCTTTGAACAAATCTTGAAAATAAAACCCTGTGCCTTATAGGTATAAGTATCATAACCTGAAAAACATTTTTGTGTAAGGAGCAAACTGAGAAACTGCAAGTCATCTCTGGTATGAGAGAATTGGCCGTCTGCAAGGACCTTGCCCAGGGGACGCCTGGATTTTTTTTTTACCATCCTTGTGGGAGGCTTTTCTCATGTCCCCACATGGTGCCAGAGCTGATAGTGGGAGCTCATCTGTGTTCTCCTGAGGTTGGATTTGATCCGCAACTTTCAGGTCAGCAACCCAACCTTAAGTCAGCAGTCCTACCGGCAAAAGTGTTTAACCCACTGCACCTCTGGGGCTCCAAAATAACTTGAATGCAAACAGCAACAAATGTAAGTAACAAATCTTTGTCAAATGTTTCTAACCCTCTGGAGTTATGTGCTGCAAGCGAAACATTTCTCTTTGTTTTGGAACATTTCTGTTTGTTTTTCAAGCTAGAAAAATAAGATCTCTGTGTGTCTGTTTTGGATCAATAATGATGTGGCTTGGGGTTGGCACCTAAGATGGCAAAGCAGGAAACCAGATCCACTTTTTCACTCTTTGTATTAAACTGTCTTGCTGAAATAAATCAAAAGCAGCATATGATGTTGATTATTCAAACTTCTAGACGGAATTAATCTAATTTAAACCTTCTTTCTGTGTCTGGTTTGTAGTGGAAAAATTTCAGCAGCTGCAGCAAGCCAAAGAGATTTTGACCAATGAAGACAGCCGAGTCCGTTACGATTACTGGCGGAGAAGCAAAATTGCCATCCCATTCCAGCAGTGGGAGGCTTTGAGCAACTCTATCAAAACAGTTAGTTTTGCTTTATGCACATATATTTTCAGGGGAATGTATTTAATTATGCCTGTTTGTGTGAAAGAGGCCTTTGTTAGGCCTTTGGTATTTCTGGGGTTTTGCTCCAGAAACCCCTCTGAATACCAAAATATGTGGATGCTCAAATCCAATTATATACAGTGACATAGTAAAACGAAGCCTCTAATATAAAATGGCAAATCAAGGTTCCCTTTTTGGATTTTTTTTTTTAAAGCCATGGGTTGTGGAATCAATGGCTGAAGAATCCATGGATGTGGTAGGAAATCTGTACTGTAGATATGATATTAAAATATCAATATCAAAACAGTAAGGCAATGCAAGCCAGATCAGCCCATTATCTAGCTTAATGCTGTCTACATCACTGTCCCAGGACCCTTCTACACTGCCATACAATCCAGAATATCAAGGCAGATAATGCACATTATCTGCTTTGAACTGGATTATCTGAGGGCATTTCCAGACAGGGCTTAAACCTGTGCTGAAGTGGGTTTAAGAAACCTGCTTCAGTGTGGGTTTAAGTCCCCTCTCCCAAATGGGCTTTCCCAGTGGGGTGTCCTCATGCCATCCTGGTAACTATCACCCAACCCCCCCCCCCACCTCTTAAAAGAATAAAAAACTTACTGAACTGCCATAGAATTTTGTTCCTGACCATCTCCCCTTGTCTCCTTTCTATGCACCAGGAGGACTTTAGCGGTCCCTTAATGGCGGCCCAGTAAGTTATTTATTCTTTTAAGGTCTATTGGGGGGAAATTTTGGGGAGGGGTGGGTGCTTTTGGAAGCCCAAAGAAGTGAGATGGGAAATGGGGACACTCCCCCCCCCCCCGAACTACCTGAGGGTGAATCCCCACAGGACCAATAACCTGTTAGACTTGAGCCTTTCAGGAAGGCCTAGGTCTAATGGGGTATCAAATTAATTCAGGATAAAGCAGGATTTACCTGCTCTCCCCTGATTTAATTTGCTTTAACTGGAGGCATCGTTTGGATGTCTTCTGTAAAAGCCTGACTGGCCCCGCATTTTTGAGCTTGCCTGGAAGGGCCCTGAGTCTACACTGCCATATAATCCAGTTCAAAGCAGATAATCTGGATTTTATACAGCTGTGTAGAGGGAACCCCAGCTGTTACCAACCTTCTGTTCTCCAGTCCTTTGCCTTTTCTCTTTTCTCCCTGAATCACTTGAATTCCCAGCATTGGTTCTTACTGGTTCTTACTGATGGTAGTTGCTGACTAGGCTTCCAAGCCATGCTTGAAATTGCCTGGAATTGAACCTGGGACACTTTATATGCAAAATGTGTATTCTGTTACTCAATTACTGCTGCTCCTTCTGAAAACCCTTCGCACAAAGGTTCTTCTGAAAATGAAGTATGTTACCATTGAGGCTGAACCATCTGACAAATGCTTAAGCCATTCATCAGACCTACAGACAAGGAACCCTACCTTCATTTCAGCTCTAGGGGAATAATAAAAATTATGCCTTAATTTTACTTGCATTCTTTTGATCAATTGTAGATTCCTGCAGGGCAGGGGGTTGGGCTTTGTGGTTGTTTCTATCTCTATGATTCTGTGGTTTTAACTCTCCTTATAATGCTGGCAGAGAGAGGAGAGGTGGATGGCTCTCATTGGATAGTTGGGTAAGATGTCAATGAGAAATGACAGATGCTTCTAAAACTAGGAAACCAAGCACTCATTCATTTGAAGAAAATTGAGGGGATAGAGGAGAGAAGAAAAATGATGAAGCAGCAGATCGACCACACACAGAAAGTAAAATCAGTACAGGTTCTCCAAATATGATTTTAAAAATTTGAATTCCTGATCTGTTAATTCCAAGGAAAGGAGAATGGAATGCACAGCTCACATATAACGATGATGATATCTTGACATAGATGGCTTGCTAAGACCAATGATGAAAGAAGCTCCATTTGTGTATTTTGTCCTGGTAGCCATTTATTAACAGAATGCTTCTACCTCCTTTATGGTTCTAAAGTTCTATTGCTAAAGGACCAGACAGTTCTGATCAGATTAATTATTGTTCTTAAAAAGGAATTAACTTGAGAATTTAAGATGGGGACAAAGTCTGAACTTTTCAGTAGCCTCGTGTCACTTTTAATGGACATCATAGGACAGTTTATTACAACTCTAAAGAGACAATTTCTCTTGAGTTTGCTAACTTAGGAATGAAATAGAGCATATGCTTTTTCTAAAGAAGATCTCAGATTAAATGCCCAGCATGTTTACGATCCATCTCTTCTCATATCTACAGCTTTCTACGTGATTTGTAGAGTCATAAAATCATAGAATCATAGAGTTGGAAGAGACCTGGTGGACCATCCAGTCCAGCCCCCTGCCAAAAAGCAGGAAAATTGCATTCAAAGCACCCCCAACAGATGGCCATCCAGCCTGTTTAAAAGCCTCCAAAGAAGGAGCTTCCACCACACTCCGGGACAGAGAGTTCCATTGCTGAACAGCTCTCACAGTTAGGAAGTTCTTCCTAATGCTCAGGTGAAATCTCCTTTCCTGTAGCCTGAAGCTATTGTTCCTCGTTCTAGTCTCCAGGGCAGCATAAAACAAGCTTGCTCCCTCTTCCCTATGATTTTCCCTCACATATTTATACATGACAATAATAATAACAACAACAACAACAACAACAAATACTATATTTATATTCTGCCACCATCTCCCAGAGCAACTCTGGGCGGCTCACAGAACACTCAAGGTGTGACATACAAAATACAACAAGTGCAAAACAAAACATAAACAATAAACTGTCGAACACAACATCATAGATTCCCAGTAGCCCTTGGTAAAAACAATAAAATACAGCAATTGCTGTAGATAAAACAGCAGCATTCCATCTCAGAATTGTAATGTGCAAAAAAAGAAACTAAAGGTCCTCATATGTATTAACCCTGTTTCCCCGAAAATAAGACATCCCCTGAATATAAGACCTAGTAGAGGTTTTGCGGAATTACTAAATATAAGGCCTCCCCCAAAGTAAGACCTAGCAAAGTTTTTATTTGGAAGCATGCCCACCAAACAGAACACCAGAGCATGCAGGATCGATTAATGTACGTACCATAGGTTGTTGTACATGGAAATAATGGTAGTAACAAGAAATTCTTGATAGGATTCACAGTTTGTCTGGTTATGCTGGTTTGCAGTATATAATAAATGTTCATTTTTTTGTTCAACAATAAATGTGAATTCTTCTTCATGGAAAAATAAGACATCCCCTGAAAATAAGAACTAGCGCATCTTTGGGAGCAAAAATTAATATAAGACACTGTCTTATTTTCAGGGAAACATAGTATTATGGAGTCTAAACATAATCGAAGGCTTGTCAGAAAAGCCAGGTCTTTAATTGTGTGTGGAAGGTTTGAAGGGTGGGGGCTAGCCTGATCTCCCTTGGGAAGGCAATCCAAAGCTGGGGAGCCACCACCGAGAAGGCCCCTCTCTTGTCCCCACCAACCATATTTGAGACGGTGGTGGGACCGAAAGAAGGGCCTCCCAAGCAGATCTCAATGCCCATTCCGGGCTTTAGATCATCTCAGCTTTCTCTTCTGCAGGCTAAACATGCCCAGCTCATTAAGCCTTTAAAGTAGCACCCTGGTTTCAATCTGAAACTTTCCCAATGATTTTTTAAATTGTAGAATGTGTCTTCTTGTAAGCAAGGACAGCAATGATAGAGTTCAGAAATGCCACATTGTTGTTTTTTGTCTAGTCAATGCACTGGGCTGTCAAAGGCAAAAAAGAGCCAATGCTAGAAGCTCCTGGTTTACCTCTAAACGATAAGAAGGCTGGTGATTTTTCCCAGAAGGAAGAACATAACCACGGAGAATTGTTAGATGACAAAAAGGAGCTGGAAGGTTTTGCTCCCTCTGATGATATCTCACCAAAGAGCCCTGATACTCCTGGTAAGTGATCTGTGACGTGAGTATTTTTGCTGCTAGATTACTGGGTGGGTGCATGCGGGCAAAATATGCAGCCTCCTCACTTCAACTTCGAAGATTTATCTTCATTGAAGTTTCCTTTTGTCTCAGACATGTTTTTTCTGATTGTACTGATCCATGTAAACCATATAATCTCTGTGCACAGCCCATCTGATTGGCCTACACTGCAAATTCAAGAAATTGTAGGTTAGAGAGTGTACAGATCTTATTTCTAGCCCATGCAGGGCATGAAGTAATTTATGTCATAAATCAATCATGCCACAAAATTCATGTCTTCCCTAGAAATGTATTTCAGGCCCCTTCTACACTACCATGTAATCCAGATTATCAAAGCACATAATAGTAATCTAGTTTTCCTGATGTGAACTGGATTATATGAGTCTTAAGGACCCCCTGGTGGCGCAGCGGGTTAAACCGTTGAGCTGCGGAATTTGCTGACTGAAAACTTCAAATCCGAGGAGCAGAGTGAGCTTCCGCTGTCAGCTCCAGCAGTTCGAAAGCATGTAAATGTGAGTAGATCAATAGGTACCTCTCTGGCGGCCACACAACCTTGGAGGTGTCTACGGACAACACCAGCTTTTCAGTTTAGACATGGAGAGGGGCACCAATCTCCAGAGTCGGACAAGACTAGACTTAATGTCAGGGGAAACCTTTACCTTTACCTAGAATCATAGAATCATAGAATCGTAGAGTTGGAAGAGACCTCATGGGCCATCCAGTCCAACCCCCTGCCAAGAAGCAGGAAATCACATTCAAAGCGCCCCCGACAGATGGCCATCCAGCCCCTGCTTAAGAGCCTCCAAAGAAGGAGCATCCACCACAATCCAGGGCAGAGAGTTCCACTGCTGAACAGCTCTCACAGTGAGGAAATTCTTCCTGATGTTCAGGTGGAATCTCCTTTCCTGTAGTTTGACGCCTATATGAGTCTACACTGTGATATAATCCAGTTCCAAGCAGATAATCTGGATTTTATATCGCAGTGAAGCCTAATCTTTCATCTACCTCAACAAGGGCCAGTTCACAAATTCAGGATCATAGTATGAGGATAGTAGGATCCAGTGGTAACTGGCACATGTTAGTGATAATTTGCTGATCCTATGGGACTCTGACATACAATTTTCAGACTGGAGAGAATGTAGATTAACTTGGGATCTTCCAAGGATGTTGAAAAACTTTGTGTGTGTTGGGCAATTCCAGGGCCAGATTGAGTGGCGTGCTTATCCTAATAGTTCCAGTTCTTCCTCCTCTCCCAAATACAGGTAGTCCCTGAGTTACAAACATCCAATTTACAAATGACTCAGTTAAGAGCAGGGGTGGGACAACAGGAAGTGATGGAAATCGACCCCTCAGAAATTAAATTCATACCTGAAAGAGTTATCATGGGAAAAGGTGTCTCCACTGAAACTTTATCACCATTCCTTGTTTCCATAGCAAGCCAAATTTTTCAAAATCCAATTATTGCAGGGACAGGAAGTGAGGTGAAATCTTCTGAACAAGAGCACAGACAGCAAAACTAACGGTTGCTCTGGAGCAAGTTCTCTCATTAAAAAAAGTTTTCTGGTTAAAAATTGAGAACCATCCTTCATAACAAAAGAAATTTTATTTCATTGTTATAGTTCTGTAAGATTGATTCTTTTCTCCCTCTCCCTCATCTCCTCTATTTGTTCCCCTGTAGGATTTTCTGATCTAAACTGTTGGCATTTACGTTTCCGCTGGTCGGGTGAAACGCCATCTGAACTCCTGCGCAAATTCAGGAACTATGAAATATGAAGCAGAGGACGAGATGTGTGTAGATGACCAAATAAGTGTTGAACCTTGTGTTCACCATTTCAGTATTTTCATATATGTTTATGCCAACAAATATTATTTTTCCATTCTATACTTTGGTACTGCAATCATTGCCTTGTGAACGATTTCCATATCAAAGATTGCTTCTGTTTTGACTTGTGCACTTTAGCTGTATATTTATTCTTTACTAGCATGCCTACTATATGGATCGTGCCTTTTAGCAACTTTTTATTGAAGTTCATATTTATCATATACATGATTTATTCGCTGAGGCCAGAAAAGTACTTACAGCAGCCTGTAGACTTTGTATTCCCAGGGTCTTTGGCTCTTCACTTCTGTCAGCCTCAGGGCCCTTCTACATTGCCATATAAAATCCACATTATCTGCTTCGAACTGGATTATATGGCAGTGTAGACTCATATAATCCCATTCAAAACAGATAATGTGGATTATCTGATTTGATAATCTGGATTATATGGCAGTGTAGAAAGGGTCTTAGTTATCCAAATACTCTTAAATGATAAGTTGCCAGATATATCTAATTGTGCAAATGCCGAAGAATGGCGGTTTTGTGTTGTAGCGGAAACCAGACTTCCCCTCTTCTCGGCTTGTGTGTCTGTGCGGACGCAGTGGAAGTAGGAGACAGACAACTGGAGGTTTTTTCCAAAGAAAGCAGTTTACTAAAAGTTTCCTGCAGCTGCAGAGGTTCATCCCACGCACAACTAGATGCTGAAAAGGGAGAACCCCGCAGACAGGGTCGAGTGTCTATTTATACAATTCAGTGGGTTCAGTTTACGACCGCCCACATATCAAACCATTGGTGCATATTTGTGGTGCAGTATTACATTTCATTACTTTCGTTTCTCTCAAAACACATGATTTCAGGGAAACCATGTGTTAACTCATCGGCTGTGTTCCTGGCCTGCTCGTACCTCCTTATATGGCCATTTCCTCCTACCCCTTCATTCCTGCCTTATTCCCCCATTTTTTTTTTTTTTGCGAAGCGTGTATACAAAAGCTGAAGCAAACTAAATGAGCAGACTTATGGGTCCCTCCAATCCCTTCTAGCTTGCAGCCAAGCTATCTTTTCAGTGGAAAATGAGCGCAGAATAGCATTTGTACATAGTTTCATCACCAGAGGTAAACAACACATGAGGATTAAAAATATTAATCAGGTTTTAGAAAGGACATAGTCCACAGTAGAATTCTGATCTAGCCCAGTCATTTGGCTTCTTCCGATGATGGATTTGTTGCTATGGCCAGAGGTGGCCATTCACATACATGTCCAACTTTCAGGTCTTTTCAGTCTTTGGCATAAAGTCAAACTGGGGATGTGTTTCCTCTTCCTTGATCAAAGGAATAATGTTCAGTTAATTTGAAGAAAGTCTCTTTGTCCAATCAAGTCTCTAGTCTCTAAGAATTGTCTCTGTGTAAAGAAAAAGTCTGTAAAGAAAATCTCCATCTCTTACAGGGCTTTAGCTGTCATACTTAGTATACCCAGCGTGTGGGTGGGGTAGACTTAAACTGTTTTGGATTCCAAAACAGGCCTTCCAGTAATAATGCCTTATGGATCTCCATTTTTGGAAAACAGGCCTCTCAGTAACAATGCCTTATGGATCTCCAATTTAGGAACAGGAGTCCAAAAAAAAAAAAAAAGCTGAAAAAGAAAGCAGGAAGACAGTGAGAGAGAATGGGGGAGGGGGAACGGATTACCCATCTGTCGATCATCCTGTTCGGCATCACTTTTGTCTCAGCCAATCTTGTTGAAATCCCTTGTCTCTCCACGGGTGGGGCAGGTAGGCCACTATTCAGCTCCCAAACGACCCCTCCATGGCCTCTTGAGAAATGATTCCTCCATGGGCCTTCTTTCGCGATCTGCAGTAATCCTTTTTACTCTGGTCCTGCTGCAATGGTTAACTTATTTTATTCTTTGTCACATTGCCTCCGTGCTATATCCTCCTTTTGGCTTAAAAAGCAAGGTTGTTAGATGGCATATGAAAAAGTCCCTCATTGTCTCTCAAATCCGTCAAAAATCCGAATTATTTGCAATGTCCCATTACAAAAGGTCCTATCCAGGAGAGTTGGGTCAAAATAGAAAATTGTATGTTGTTGAGTTGGTCAGCCCTTACAGCCTCCAGCCTGATGCCACACTCCATCACAGCCTTAGCACTCAGCAACACCTATAGGCCCTCCCAGGCCTCTCAATAAACATGTCTCATAGACTTCTGGGTTTATCCCATACAGGAGTTCAGGACCTGTAGCAAAAAACAATGAGAGGGAAAAGAAGGGGAGGGAAATACTCATCCTTCCAGGCTGTATGGCTCTTGAAGCACTCTCTCTAGTCGTTTCGCTCACATCCAAGGCAGGCCTCCTCAGAGGTTGTGCCTTTGACAACACACTCATCTGTCTTGAAATCCAACAAAATCTTTCTTCTCTGCATCTTTTTCTTTTCCTTTCCGCAAACGATTTAACAATCGTGTATCCACTTGCTGCAATGCAATCTTCCACTCCAGTCCTGCTGCAGTGTTAAACTTACTCAATTCCCCTTTTACACCGACTCGTTGAACAGCTCAAAATTTGTTAGTAACACACGTTGAAAAGCCTCCTGCCGCTTCTCAAATCTGGCAAAATCCAGGCTGGGGGCGATGGAAAAAAATGCCCCTATTTGCATGATCTAATGTCCCGTTTACAAAAGTCCTAGTCCTTCCTTTCCGTAACCTTTAGAAAGAGTTGGGCCAAAATCACAAAGTCCAGAATCCAAATCTCACAAAATTATTATGAAGCAACATGAGACGTAGCCAATTATATCATGTCTTTGGTTCTCAAAAGGATAACTTTTTATCACTTGGGCACTAGCTCCCTTTTTGAATAAAATGTCAATCAAAAATTTAAAAATCAATGTCAGTTCTTAATCCTTCTGTGTCAGGAATATGGGGTCAATTTTTTTTCAAAAACAAATATATATATATATTTTTTCTTGCACTGCCAACTTGTGACAGTTTTCCATACAAAGTCTCTACAACCAATAACTCCTCTCCTTGTATTCCAAAGTGCTGCAAAAAAAAAAAGAACCTCCAACATTTCCCTATAACCTGTAAGGGGTTTAAAGTCTGTAGCACCATGTTCTCTAAAAACACTGAAGCATTGTTCTTTCAAAACAAGGATTTTTTTTTTTCAAGCCTAAGACCATTTTTTTTCCAAAAAAAAAATATCTACAGCTTCCGAATTGCTTCTGAACAAATCTACTAACATTGTTTATAACTCTTTATGCATTTTGAATTCAACACATACATCTCATTCACACAAGGTCCACAGGAATTCTGATTAGTGGTTAGTTGTTTAGATAAAGTCACACACTCTATCTCAGCTCATGAAACATTCTCACCCAGTTGTCCCAAAATAAGTCCAAAAGCAAGGATTTAAGATCCAGGTGAAAGACAGAACCCCAATATATATATATATATACACACATTTACATCATCATTTTCTTTCTTTCTTTTTTTCATATTAAATTCACATTACATTTTTACAGCGGCTTTCATTGACCTTGGCTGTCCACTGGAATTCCATTATCTTTCTCTGGGCATTTCGCCTGAGTTTTAACAAGAATAACAGGGAGTTTTTACCTTGAACTGTTGCCAAGATTTTCCCACTATCTTTTTGGCATGAGGCCCAGGTGCAAAAGAAAACTTTTTAAGAAAACAGCTTTTGTTTCTCAGAAATAACAAGGAAAAAACTCCTTTTGAAACTCAATTTTTAACAGCCTCCCTCCCTTTTTCTCGCCTCTCTGCAGCTTGCCAGCAAAAAGCAAACTAACACAGACAGACCCTCTTCGAATCAGATTTTTTCAACCGTAATAAAACATTTCTAGATATTTGTGCTCAACATTTTTTGTGTAAATCTATAGACTCATTTTTCATTTTCACTTCAATATTACCACGAAACATGCAGAACTTGAAACTCATTATTCCCCACACATGACAAAGAAATCAAACAGTTTTTTTTTTTTTTCCCCTTTCCCCGGGAGTTGCGACTCCTCATGAGCCCTGCACGACTTGGTCTTGGGGCACCCTCACAAGTCTTGTTCTCTGGGGAATTCCTTCTACGGCTCTACTTGCAACTGAGCCGAAATTGTCTAACATACACTGTAATGGGGTGGTGGATTTGAACCCACTGCCTCCCATCCTGCCTAATAGAGGGGACTGCCTTGGACTGGGCACCTGGACACTCAACGGTGTGTGTCAGGAATAACAAGACAGAACCCCTTTATACCTCCCTGGGAACCTTTGTGTCCCTCCCGGCGCTGTTCCCTTAGTGTCTCATTTTAACCACTATACTTGCCAGATTGCTGTAGACGTCGGACCAACCTTCGCCCCTGGACTTTTCCCTGGATCCTTTTCCCTGCCTGGTTTCTTTGGAACCTCGCTGTCGTTGCGGCTCCCACCGTCGGCCGGCGTTGGCATCAGAGGCAAGTACCGCAGCCGGTCTTACAATATTCAGGGGCCCCTTCTCGTCTCACGGTAGTTGCCTCTGGCCCCCACCGCCGAGTTGGGACCGTCCCGCCAACGGGATCCGTCTCCGATCTCCTGGTCCGTCTTATTGTGGAATCACGTCGGGGTCACCAGAAAATGTAGCGGAAACCAGACTTCCCCTCTTCTCGGCTTGTGTGTCTGTGCGGACGCAGTGGAAGTAGGAGACAGACAACTGGAGGTTTTTTCCAAAGAAAGCAGTTTACTAAAAGTTTCCTGCAGCTGCAGAGGTTCATCCCACGCACAACTAGATGCTGAAAAGGGAGAACCCCGCAGACAGGGTCGAGTGTCTATTTATACAATTCAGTGGGTTCAGTTTACGACCGCCCACATATCAAACCATTGGTGCATATTTGTGGTGCAGTATTACATTTCATTACTTTCGTTTCTCTCAAAACACATGATTTCAGGGAAACCATGTGTTAACTCATCGGCTGTGTTCCTGGCCTGCTCGTACCTCCTTATATGGCCATTTCCTCCTACCCCTTCATTCCTGCCTTAGTGTGATAAAGTTCCAAAACAAAAAAAGAAAATCAAATACAGGTGAGGAAAAAATGACAGATTTTATAATAAATGTGCCAAATGTTTGACTCTCAGATGTTTGTTCATGGTTCTTCATGTAATTACCTGTTGTAAAGTTTTCTCTGTTTGCTCTACTTATATTGTGCTACTGAAATTATTGAAGTATTTGGGTGCATCTGTTATTGCAGAGTAGGGACTATGTATGTTCAGTTTCAGCTTTGGGGTTTAGAATTTCAATAGGAGTTTCAAATTGAGTGAAAACCACCCATTATTTACTATTGAGCCTTGATAATAATATAATAATAATAACTTTATTTTTGTACCCCACCTCCATCTCCCTGAAGGGACTCGGGGCAGCTTTACATATAGCACAAGGTGCCTAAAACAATTCATAAAATAAAGACAGTACAATACAAAATAAAACCACAAGTATATAAAACAACTATCTGAACTCAGAACACCGCCCAATAACCTATGGTGTCATCTTTCATAAACACATGGCCAACTGTAAACAAGAAGAAAGGAAAGGGATAGTGCTAGGTGTAGCTAAGGAACAAGGGAATTGGATAAATGTGCTGTGCTGTATAAATAACAACAACAACAACAACAACAACTACTACTACTACTACTACTACTTTATTTTTATATCCCCCCTCCATCTCCCTGAAGGGACTCAGGGTGGCTTACATGGGAACAAGCCCAATCCAACAAAATTTAAAACCAAACATAGATTAAAACATATCTCAATAGAAGCAACAACATCATAATTGCAGACCATTGGGCTAGACATTCTCAAAGGCTTGTCTAAACATCCAAGTCTTCAATTCCCTCCAGAAGGAGGATAGGGTGGGGGCCTGCCTAATTTCCCTGGGGAGGGCGTTCCATAGCCAGGGGGCCACCACCGAGAAGGCCCTTCCCCTCGTCCCCACCAACTGTGGTTGTGACGGTGGTGGAACCACGAGAAGGACCTCAATATGCTCATTGTTACCACTAGCAATAGTAATACTGTACTTCCCATCAAGCCTGTCTATGATGGCAAGGGCTGATGAGTGTTGACTTATAATAGCCAGCCTGAGAGCCACATGTCCCCCATCTTCACTGTACAAGATACAAACAATGTCATTAGCGACATGTATAAAAATTAAGGTAGCTTGCACTTTATTCCAATATCCCATTCATAATGCAGAATGAGACACCAACATATCCACAACTCAAATTATGTACATACAGTGAAATCCAGTGGTTTGGGCATTGGACTACAACTTTGGAGAAGGGGGTTTAAGTCCCTGCTCAGACAGCTCTGTATGTGTAGAAAAGTAGAAATTGTATTTAATTATGGATTGAAGAACATCACCCATGAATATGGAACACTTATCAGACCTCAGAGCAAATGTTTTGGGAATTTCCTTCAGATAGCGCTTGTACGTTATATATTATTACAATTGTACTGGTGACTTCTATGGATACTTCTATTGTAAAACTATGTAGCCTTGATTTTTTGTTCTATTTGAGTAGTTTCATTTTTTTTAATAAAGTCATTTTTTGCCTTATGATTTCAATTTTGCCTATTTCTGTTATTCCTCTCTAAATTATGTTTAATGAGAGTCAATCACAACAGTCGGAAAGGAGGCAAGTCTGGAAAAAAATCAGTTTCCCTTTAAAATCATAGAATCACGGGCCATCCAGTCCTTCTTTTGTAGTTCCCTTGTAGGCAATAAACCTTTCTTTTGTTATGTGATACCTCGAATGATATCAGTACAGTAGTTGGAAAAGCAAAATGTCTAAGCTGTGCTTCAGTAAACTGTGCTTCACTGCCAAAACAGAATCTAGCAACGGATTTCATCCTTAGCTTTTAGGAAGCCCATACCTCTTATCCTTGTCCCTTCATGGCTGGCTGGCTGGTTTTCTTTTTTCTTTTTTCGTGTCAGGAGTGACTTGAGAAACTGCATGGATGGTGAAACGGATACACCAACTTTCTTTGGTCCCACATGGTTACTTATATTAGAATATTTTTAATATTGATGCAAAATGAACAATATTAAAAGAGGGTTAAATCCAACATTGTTCTAGTGATGTCTACCCCTACCTTCTGATTTCTCCATTACGTGAATAATAGAATTCTAGAGTTGGAAGAGACCTCATGGGCCATCCAGTCCAACCCCTTGCCAAGAAGCAGGAAAATCGCATTCAAAGCACTCCTGACAGATGACCATCCAGCCTCTGCTTAAAAGCTTCCAAAGAAGGAGCCGCCACCAGAGAATTCCAGTGCTGAACAGCTCTCACAGGTGGAATCTCCTTTCCTGTAGCTTGAAGCTACTGTTCCACGTCTAGTCTCCAGGGCAAGAGAAAACAAGCTTGTTTTCTCCTCCCTATGACTTCCCCTCACATATTTATACATGGTGATCATGTCTCCTCCCAGCCTTCTCTTCTGCAGGCTAAACATGCCCAGCTCTTTAAGCCACTCCTCACAGGGCTTGTTCTCCAGACCTTTGATCATTTTAGTCACCTTCCTCTGGACACACCTTCCAGCTTGTCCACATCTCCCTTAAACTGTGGTGCCCAGAACTGGACACAATATTCCAGGTGTGGTCTGACCAAGGCAGAATAGAGGGGTAGCAGGACTTCCCTGGATCTAGACACTATTCTTCTATTTATGCAGGCCAAAATCCCATTGGCTTTTTAGCTACTGCATCACATTGTTGGCTCATGTTTAACTGGTTGTCCAAGATCTTTTTCACACATATTGCTGTCAAGCCAGGCATCCCCCATTCTGTGTCTTTGCATTTCATTTTTTCTGCCTAAGTGGAGTGTCTTGCATTTGTCCCTCTTGAACTTCATTTTGTTAGTTTCGGCCCATCTCTCTAATCTGTTAGATCGTTTTGAATTCTGCTCCCGTCTTCTGGAGTGTTAGCTTTCCCTCCCAGTTTGGTGTCATCAGCAAACTTGATGATCATGCCTTCTAACCCTTCGTCTAAGTCATTAATAAAGATGTTGAACAGAACCAGGCCCAGGACGGAACCTTGCTTATAGCACTCCACTCGTCACATCTTTCCAGAATGAAGCGGAAGCACTGGTGAGCATCAGGTTCGTTCATTTAACCAATTACATATCCACCTAACCGTAGTTTTGCCTAGCCCTGATTTGACTACTTTGTTTGCCAGAAAGTCATGGGGGACCGTGCATCTACCCAGCTTGTAACTCTATCGAAAAAAGAGATCAGATTAGTCTGGCATGACTTGTTTTTGATAAATTTGTATTGACTCTTAGCGATGACTACATTCCCTTCTGAGTGTTTGCAGACCACTTCTTTCGCGATCTTTTCCAGAATCTTGCCTGAAAAGGATGGGATTGTTTTTAGGTGCTCCAGTACTGTAATTCATGGTGGGGTTGAAGTGTGAAGGGAAGCCTACTACTCACCTTTCTATTAGATCCTGTTATTGTGTCTATGAACTCCAGCTATTTTGAATCCTATGCAAAGGAAAAGACAGGATATTTATTACATATATGCATACATGCTGTTCTGATCATTACACTATGTAAGTAAAATTGAAATTTTTTCCTGGTTTGAAAGTGTTATTTCTTGTTTAACTGTGCAGTATTTGCCATTAAAGTAGTTGTTATACTCCAGATATATCTTTTTTTGTGGCTGCCAAAAACTGTATTGAATTGGCCAAAACTTAATGAGGTATTCATTGAAAAACTATAGCAAAATGTGCTGCAAGATGTCCCACAAAAACAAAGTTTTTGTAGTTTGATAACATTTCTCTATGTTTTTATGATAAAACTAATTAGGAAAGGACATTTAAAAACCAAGAACAAAAATCATATTACATAGTGTTATGGAAACATTCTAGCAACAGATAGACAAGTAAATGCTTGGAAGGGATCGGCTAGCTCTCGCTGGCAAAAGAAATGCTAAAACTGGGGTGCTGCAACTAGAAAATCTCTGTCCAATTCAAGTGCATCTCAAAAAATGGGAGCAAGGTTTTTAGTAGCAGTGTGGTAGGGCAAGCAAATTAATGGTAAAAGATATACACAGTCAAATATCCCGGCTTTTCAGCCTACAGGCAGCCCGTAAGTTATGAACAAGATAGATGCTGTAGGTTTGTTCTTAAGTTGAATTTGTATGTATGTTGGAATAGGTACATTTTAAAGTACACTACAACACCAACTTTGAATATCATAGGGACGGGTTAACTTCCCTGTGGCATTTGCTTTGCTGTTCGTGCCCCTGTTCAGAAGATTTCCCCTCACTTTCTGTCCCTGTGATAATTGGATTTTGAAGTATTTGGCTTGTTGTGGGAATACGGATTGGTGAGAAAGCTTCTTTTCCCCATGATAACTCTTTGATGAGTGAATTTCTCTTCCAAGGGGCAGATTTTTCTCACCTCCTCTTGTCTCACTCCTGTTCTTAACTATGATGCTTGTAACTTGGGGACTCGAGTTTTTATGGAAACTAAATAGGGGTATACAAATCTGTTCTGTTTTCATTTTGAATTTTGCCCCCCCCCCCCCCCCCGATTCTGTTAACCAACAACTGGAACTGAGCCAAAAAAAAAAAAATGCTAGGGGTAATGTGTGCACTATAGGAACCCCGGTGGCGAAGTGCGTTAAAGCACTGAGCTGGAGACCGAAAGGTCCCAGGTTCAAACTCCGGGAGCGGCGTGAGCAGCCGCTGTTAGCTCCAGCTCCTGCCAACCTAGCAGTTGAAAACATGCAAATGTGAGTAGATCAAAAGGTACCGCTCCGGCGGGAAGGTAACGGTGCTCCATGCAGTCATGACCCTGACCCTGGAGGGGTCTACGGACAACGCTGGCTCTTCGGCTTAGAAATGGAGATGAGCACTTACCTATTGGAATACCAATCTATGCTACAAGATAGAACCCTTGGAAAGACCATAGGTCCAGGACTATCTTATCCAGTGGTTCTCAACCTTCCTAATGCCGCGACCCCTTAATACAGTTCCTCATGTTGTGGTGACCACCAACCATAACATTATTTTCATTGCTACTTCATACTGTAAGTTTGCTACTGCTATGAATCATAATGTAAACAGGTAAAGGTCCCCTGACATTAAGTCTGGGGGTTGGTGCTCATCTCCATTTCTAACAAAGAGCTGATGTTGTCCATAGACATCTCCAAGGTCATGTGGCTGGCATGAGTGCATGGAGCTCCATTACTTTCCTGCTGGAGCAGTACCTATTGATCTACTCATATTTGCATGTTTTTGAACTGCTAGGCTAACAGCGGGTGCTCACTCCACCCCCCAGATTTGAACCTGCGACCTTTCATTCTGCAATAAAGCAGCTCAGCGCTTTAACACGCTGTGCCACCGGGCGCTCCAAACAGCTGATATGCAGGATGTATTTTCATTTACTGGACCAAATTTGGCACAAATACCCGATATGCCCAAATTTGAATACTGGTGGAGTTTGGGGAAAATAAACCTTGACATTTGGGAGTTGTAGTTGCTGGGATTTATAGTTCACCTACAATCAAAGAGCCTCTTGAACCCTACCAACAATAGAATTGGGCCAAACCTCCCACACAGAACCCCCATGACCAACAGAAAACACTGGAGGGATTTGGGTTCCTAAGACCATCAGAAATATGTGTTTTCTGATGGTCTTTTGAGACTCCTCTGAAAGCCTCCTTAAGACCCCCCCCCCCCTCAGGGGTCCCGACCCCCAGGTTGAGAAACGCTAGTCTAATCTCTCCCTTTAATTCTCATCCTACACCAGGGGTGTCAGTCATTTTTGCCAAGGTCCACATTCGCCCTATGGTTGCTTTCAAAGGGTTGTTTATTATTGTAAGATAGTATATATGTAACTATGGCCCCGTCTATATTTCATATAATCCAGATAGATTATCAAAGTAGATAATCTACATTATCTGCTTTGAACTGCATTACACGAGTCCACACTGCCATATAATCCAATTCAAAGCAGATAATCTGGATTTTATATGGCTGTGTAGAAGGGGCCTATGTTGCCCTTGTATTGAAAGCCTCATGGGCTATATAAAATGATATAGTGGGCTGGATTCAGCCCATGGATCTTGTGTTTGAGACGTGTGCTCCAGATTCTTGATAAGCTGAATGGTACAGCCAATGCTTTCTATGCAGAAGAACCTAGATATGTTGTTTTAATTTGACATGGTACTACTTTGGCATTGCTTTCTTCCATATTCCAGCCTTCAAAATCATGACAGCAAACTGCCTCCTTTCACAACAGCTATCCATGGATTTTAGCAGTAATTATAGAGGGGTTGCTGCTATTACTTACAAACTGCAATTCCAACATCCTGCTATAAATAAAGAGCATATTTGAGTCTGGGGTTTTTGATGTCTAATTTGCAAGCAACCTATGCCTCTGAAACTGAGCTACAACTTAATGTAGAAGGCCAGGAAAGCAAATAGGTCTGTCACTCAAAATCCTTATCTCACGATGACTAAGCCCGCAAGAGAGATTGCTTCCTTTTATTTTGAGAAATGGGACAATGGCATCGTCTTCATCAACAGCAGCAAGTGCGACCAAAGATGAGTCATATGGTGATTGCAAGCTTTTAATTTCCTGAAGGCAATCGCCATCGCCATCCCTTTCTAAATTCATCACAAAGGAGCGGTGAGGTGGTTTGGGGTAGTTGGCTGGCAGTGAATGAAAGGTTATAAAGCTGATGTAATTGCAAAGCACGTAATAAAACTGCATCACACAGTGAAAGAATCAGTATATGTTCAGCTCTGGGTGCTACGATACTCATCAGCAGTTCGTGTTTAGGTGTTATTGCTTCCCCCACATCTCTTCTGATCGATCAGTATTGGCAATACTGCCTAGCTGTCAGCACCAAGAGATATTTTTCTGTGCTTGGATGGCAGTCATTTCCACTGGTCCAGGGGCAGGGAACCTGTATCTCTTCAGAAGATATTGAACTGCAGCTCTCATAATCTCTCACTATCAGTCAGGCTGATTTTAGCTGATGGCAACTGGAGAGACCATTGATATCCAGAGGACTACAAGTTCCTCAGCCCTGTACTTGCCCAGAATCAGTTTTTGAGGATGCCTGCCATAGATATGGGCAAAACATCAGGAGAGAATGCTTCTGGAACATGGCCATACAGCACGGAAAACTTACAACAACTCTGGGCCTGATTCAAGGTGCTGGTTTTGACCTTTAAAGCTCTTCACAGCATTGGCACATACTACTTGTGACAGCAGGTCCCACAATACACTCTTAGATCTAGTGGGGAAAGGCTGGTGTCACCTAAATTCCGTAATTCACACAGATTTCCAGAGATGAGTTATTTTTGGGAGTGGCACCCCTCCTTTGGAATGCCTTCCCAGGGGAAACTAGAGCAGTGACTTCTCTGTTGGAGTTTAGGAAGAGCTTGAAAACCTATCTTCTAAAGGAAGCCTTTGACTGAACTCAGGACTTAGAAAGTTGAGGAAGAACCTGGACTGTATGATGTATTTAGGGGGTGGCTCTAAAGTTTTAAGATTGTATTACAGTTTAATGTATGTTCTAGAACATATGACAGCAACTACTAATACAGTAGAGTCTCACTTATCCAAGCCTCGCTTATCCAAGCCTCTGGATTATCCAAGCCATTTTTGTAGTCAATGTTTTCAATATATCGTGATATTTTGGTGCTAAATTCATAAATACAGTAATTACAACATAACATTACTGCGTATTGAACTACCTTTTCTGTCAAATTTGTTGTATAACATGATGTTTTGGTGCTTAATTTGTAAAATCATAACCTAATTTGATGTTTAATAGGCTTTTCCTTAATCCCTCTTTATTATCCAAGATATTCGCTTATCCAGCTTCTGCTGGCCCATTTAGCTTGGATAAGTGAGACTCTACTGTATTTTATATTAATTGTTTTAACTTTAATTATGCATGTTTTTATCTACTGGGACCTTAAGTAGGGAAAGGCAGGGGCATAAATGTGTTAAATAAAAAAAAATGTTGTTTGTTGTAGTTTTCTGTTCAAACATTCTCCTCTCCCCAAAGACATTTCTCTGCTTTGCAGGATTTCAGATGTGCTAAGAGGAGATAACATCTGGAGTCCCACAGAGGAAAGTGGAAGTGGTGTCACTGCCTAGCAGTGAAAAGCATGGGAGAAAGAAAGCATTAAACCATAACTTTGTCTGCTTATATGGAACCAAGTGTTTGTCATAATCACAAAAGACCGACCACCTTCTACAAAGTTTCTTTTATTACTAGTATTTCATTCTTAGTCCTTGTGTCTGATGTTTAATTGTGAAGCATAAAAAATTGATCAATCCAGAATATGGTCCTCTTGCGCAAACCAAAACAATAGCAAAGTTTCCAACCAGATAAATAAATACAGAGGGATGTACAATATGGAAATAGTCAAGTGTTATTATTATTAAATAAGATGTGTTTTGTTTTTATATAGAGTTTTGTGTTGAGTAATGAAAATTAAGAACACACGCTGTTGATGTGGGAGGCTTTTGGAAAACAATGGTGCCAGAATGTCTATGATCATATTTTAAAATAAGAAATGTCTTTACCAAAAACATTTATAGGGCAGTGAAGTCTTTCAGAAATGTCCAGCTACACATAGATATCAACTCATCTAATGCACAAAGCCATTAAAAAGAAACATTTAAGTTCAAGTTAGATTTTGGGTCTTATTGATGTCCATGGGACTCATGGTGATTCAGAAAGAGATAGTAAAAAGAAAAAAGAAAAACATCACCCCTCAGAAACATTGCCTCTTCTGAGGAACCTGTTGCTCTCATCAGATGCACAATAATTCAGCCTTGAAAAGATGGGAGGAAAACTTTGGCTTTCCATGAAGAGCACAAATGGATTGGGAATTTGCTCTTATTGTGTGCCTTCAAGACAGGTTCTGTCTAAGGCGATCTTATTATGGGTTTGCTTGGCAAGATTTGTTCAGAGGGGGTTACCCATTGCTTTCCCCTGCTGAAGGTCGCACAATATAATCTTTACATTATGCATTTCTTAGAGAGAGACGATATGCCTTTACTGTCTTATGCAGTCTTCATATGTAACACAAACACATATGATTATATGTATGCATATATATAACACAATATAATATAATTATATGACTATAATATAATTATGGTATACACACACACATAATTAATAGCGTATTAATTGCCTGGGTGTTGTTGGGATCGCTTCCTGTTGGGACCACGGCTGGGTGCTGAAGGGGCCACTGCATGTGTTCTTTTTCTTTCTTTCTTTCTTTTCCCCTCCTCCCCTCATACATTTTTTCTTTTCTCTGGGGCTCTGCCCTCCCTTCCCCTCATACACGCACCACTTGTCTTTCCCAGAGACATCACAGAAGAAACAGCAAATCGATCACATATCAAAAACCAATCCAATGACATTACAGAGGGCAACAGCCAATCTTTCATTTATCAAAAACCAATCATGTGACAACACAGAGGACAACAGCCAATCCCTCACCTATCAACAACCAATCACAAGAAATCACAGAAGGCAACAGCCAATCAACTAACACCACAGAGGGCAACAGCCAATCCCTCACCTATTAGCAACCAATCTAGTGACATCACAGAGGGCAACAGCCAATCCTTCACATATTAACAAGCAATCCTGTGAAATCACAGAGGGCAACAACCAATCAACCGACATCACAGAGGGCAACACTTAATCCCTCATCTATCAACAACCAATCCAGTGATATGACAGAGGGCAACACCCAATCCCTAACCTATCAACAACCAATCCAGTGATATCACAGAGAGCAACAGGCAATCCACTGACATCACAGAGGGCAACAGCCAGTCCCTCATCTATCAACAACCAATCCTGTGATATCACAGAGGGCAACAGCCAATCCATAATCTATAAACAACCAATTCAGTGATATCATAAAGGGCAAAACCCAATCCCTAACCTATCAACAACCAATCTTGTGACATCCCAGAGGGCAACACGCAATACCTCATCTATCAACAACCAGTGGGGGCCCTGGTGGCACAGTGTGTTAAAGCGCTGAGCTGCTGGACTTGCCGACCAAAAGGTCCCAGGTTCAAATCTCGGGAGCAGAATGAGTGCCCGCTGTTAGCCCCAGCTCCTGCCAACCTAGCAGTTTGAAAACATGCAAATGTGAGTAGATCAATAGGTACCGCTCCGGCGGGAAGGTAACGGCACTCCATGCAGTCATGCCGGCCACATGACCTTGGAGGTGTCTATGGACAACGCCGGCTCTTCGGCTTATAAATGGAGATGAGCACCAACCCCCAGAGTCGGTTACGACTGGACTTAACGTCAGGGGAAACCTTTACCTTTCCCTATCAACAACCAATCCAGTGATATCACAGAGGGCAACACCCAATCCTTCACATATCAACAACCAATCCTGTGACATCACACAGGACAACAGCCTTTGTGGTACAGACAGAAAGCTAGGCAGACATACATTGACACTCACACAGGTGTATGCATGTATATAATGAATCTGTAAGTGTATGAATACACACACACATCTATCTACCTTTATCTGTCTATGAGTGTATAAGTGTATGATGAATATGTATATTACAACAAAAAGATATTCTGTCTGTCTATCTATCTATCGATATGGATGTTATATATAAAGAACTAGCTGTGCCCGGCCACACGTTGCTGTGGCTTAGTCTGGTGGTGTTGGTCAGTCTACATTAGGTTGTATTGATGCTGTGACCTCCACCTTCTTTATACTCACATTAGTAGTAGTATTTGAAGTCTGTTACCTTCTTCAATTTTTGTGTTGATTGATAATTGCTTGAGATCCCTGTTGTCTTTGGTTTGTTGTTAATCGTAATGTCTGATTCTGCTGAGTGCGGTTTATATTTTTATTGTGGTACAATAGTCTTTTTTTTGTTTTGCCTCTGTAGGTGTTTATTATTATTGTTGTTGTAGTGATTATGAAGGTTGGATAAGTTAGATGCTACTGTATTGTTTTTTGGAGGCCCAGTGTAGCACTGACTGGCCTCTCAGCCTCAGTGCCTGGCTGTTTCTTGCCTGTGATGGTGTTGATTCTTATTGTTGTTGTTGTTGTTGTCATTGTTATTATTGTAATTGTTTTTTTGGAGGTCAAGTGTGAATGTAGGGATTGGGGAGGTGGATGAGTTGTGTTGTCAAATGTTGTATTTGTTATAGTCACAATGCGTTGTTGTGAGTTTTGTGGGTCTGGATTGTGGTTTTGTGGTGTGGTTGTGTTGTTACAACTGAGAGGCAAGGCTTTTGTGTTGTGTTGCGAAGTTTTGTATTTCTGGGTCGTTTAGTTGTGTGCCAAGTTTTGTATTTCTGGGGCGTTTAGTTGTGTTGTTATAGTCACGATGCATTGTTGTGAGTTTTGTGGGTCCGGATTGTGGTTTTGTGGTGTGGTTGTGTTGTTACAATCGGGAGGGAATGCTTTTGTGTTGTGTTGCAAAGTTTCGTATTTCTGGGGCGTTTAGTTGTGTTGTTATAGTCATGATGCGTTGTTGTGAGTTTTGTGGGTCCGGTGTGGTTTTGTGGTGTGGTTGTGTTGTTACAACCGGGAGGCAAGGCTTTTGCATTGTTTTGCCAAGTTTTGTATTTCTGGGGCGTTTAGTTGTGTTGTTATAGTCATGATGCGTTGTTGTGAGTTTTGTGGGTCCGGATTGTGGTTTTGTGTTGTGGTTGTGTTCTGACAACTGGGAGGCAAGGCTTTTGCGTTGTGTTGTCAAATTTTGTATTTCTGGGGCGTTTTGTTGTGTTATAGTCACGATGCGTTGTTGTGAGTTTTGTGGGTCCAGATTGTGGTTTTGTGGTGTAGTTGTGTTGTTACAATCGGGAGAAAAGGCTTTTGTGTTGTGTTGTCAAGTTTTGTATTTCTGGGACGTTTAGTTGTGTGCCAAGTTTCGTATTTCTGGGGCGTTTAGTTGTGTTGTTATAGTCACAATGCATTGTTGTGAGTTTTGTGGGTCCAGATTGTGGTTTTGTGGTGTGGTTGTGTTGTTACAACCGGGAGGCAAGGTTTTTGCGTTGTGTTGTCAAGTTTTATATTTCTGGGGCGTTTAGTTGTGTGCCAAGTTTTGTATTTCTGGGACGTTTAGTTGTGTTGTTATAGTCACGATGCATTGTTGTGAGTTTTATGGGTCCGGATTGTGGTTTTGTGGTGTGGTTGTGTTGTTACAACCTGGAGGGAAGGCTTTTGCGTTGTGTTGCCAAGTTTCGTATTTCTGGGGCGTTTAGTTGTGTTGTTATAGTCACGATGCGTTGTTGTGAGTTTTGTGGGTCCTGTGTGGTTTTGTGGTGTGGTTGTGTTGTTACAACTGGGAGGCAAGGCTTTTGCATTGTGTTGCCAAGTTTTGTATTTCTGGGGTGTTTAGTTGTGTTGTTATCGCATGATGCGTTGTTGTGAGTGTTGTGGGTCTGGATTGTGGTTTTGTGGTGTGGTTGTGTTGTTGTAACCTGGAGGCAAGGCTTTTGCATTGTGTTGCCAAGTTTTGTATTTCTGGGGTGTTTAGTTGTGTTGTTATCGCATGATGCGTTGTTGTGAGTGTTGTGGGTCTGGATTGTGGTTTTGTGGTGTGGTTGTGTTGTTGTAACCTGGAGGCAAGCCTTTTGCATTGTGTTGCCAAATTTCGTATTTCTGGGATGTTTAGTTTTGTTGTTATAGTCACTGCGCCCGCAACTTTATCCTTTTATATATATAGATATATAAGACAATAAAGATCTATTACTCTCTCCCCCCGTAAGAACCACGTGGTGTAAACATTTCCATACTCTTCATGGAAAGATGGATTTTTCCTACAATCTCCTCAAGACTGAATATGAGAGAAAAAGGGAGACAATGTCTCTTTTTATTGCTCTCTCTAGATACTCTCTCTCTCTCTAAATAAATAAGCTCTGGAGAATTTCGCATCCCGGAGGTTATAAAAATCACGTCATTTGGACCCAGTGTACTATTCTTAATTGTGAAGATTGCACGTTTTTTACAGGCAGGTCGTACTTATATTGTAATTAAAAGAAACGCCTCCACGTTTTCGCAGCGAGCAGGGTTCGAACCTGCGCGGGGAGACCCCATTGGATTTCAAGTCCAACGCCTTAACCACTCGGCCATCGCTGCTATACAGGCGCCAGCCACGCCAGGAAGTATTTAACGCAACAGAAGAGAGCGCGTGAAGCCGCTTCGCCTGTCACTCAAAGACAGAACATCCAATTAGAAAACGGCACCGCTCCGTTTCTCCAATCCAAATCCGGGGGGGTCGGGTCCGCACAGAAGGAGACTTGATCCTCAGAGAGGAGTTTCACCAATAGAAGCGTCTGGAGAAACTGGAAGTGAGGAAAGGAGCCATTTGAACCTCTGAGGGGTTTGCCTCTGCCTTCCTCTGAGGCTGAGAGGGTGTGGTATTTCTCAGGCCTCAAGCCCCATCCCAGGTGAACACAAAAGGGGGAGATAATAAAAAGACAAGAGGGGTCTAAAGGGAGACTCTAGACCAGGCATGGGCCAACTTAGGCCCTCTATGTGTTTTGGACTTCAACTCCCACAATTCCTAACAGCTGGTAGGCTGTTAGGAATTGTGGGAGTTGAAGTCCAAAACACTTAGAGGGCCCAAATTGGCCCATGCCTGGTCTAGACTCTTATATTATTTCTCCCAAAATGGAACTCAGTGCATTATGGTATATTTCAGTGTCATCGTGTTGTCGAAGGCTTTCATGACCGGAGTCACTGGGTTGCTGTGAGTTTTTCGAGCTGTATGGCTATGTTCCAGAAGCATTCTCTCCTGACGTTTCGACCACGTCTGTGGCAGGCATCCTCAGAGGTTGTGAGGTCTGTTGGAAACTAGGAAAGCGGGCTTTATATATGTCCAGGTTGGAAGAAAGAACTCTTGTCTGTTTGAGCCAAGTGTGAATATTGCAATTGATCACCTTGATTAGCATTGAATGGCGGCTTCCTTCTTGGGGGAATTTTTTGTTGGGAGGTGTTAGCTGGCCCTGATTGTTTCATGCTTGGAATTTCCCTGCTTTCTTTATTTACTGTACTGATTTTAGAGGTTTTTTTTTAAATCCTGGTAGCCAGATTTTTTTTTTCATTTTCATGGTTTCCTCCTTTCTGTTGAAATTGTCCACATGCTTGTGAATGTCAATGGCTTTTCTGTGTAGTCTGACATGGTGGTTGTCAGAGTGGTCCAGCATTTCTTGTTCTCTCTTTTTTAGCTCTTTTAAAAATATTATTATTTTATTGTGGAATACACACACACACACAGAGAGAAACATACAGTCTTGATATTCCACAATCAAAATACAAGTATTCTTCCCCAGTCCCACCACCTCCCCTTTTCCACCCATGAACCCCTACCCTTGACTTCTCCTTATGTAATATGTAAGTATAGGAATACTATTGAATATTTATACCTCAGTATGATCAAGCATGTAATTATTTCCCCTGATTTCACCAGCTATTCTATGCATTTCTGTGCTCTCAAATAATATACTGTGTCCAGGTTGGTTCATCAAGTGCTCTGCTCTGGCTGACTTCTCTGGTTGAATCAGTCTGCAGTGCCTTTCATGTTCCTTGATTCGTGTTTGGGCAATGCTGCGTTTGGTGGTCCCTATGTAGACTTGTCCACAGCTTCATGGTATACGGTAGACTCCTGCAGAGGTGAGAGGATCTCTCTTGTTCTTTGCCGAACGTAGCATTTGTTAGATTTTCTTCGTGGGTCTGTAGATTGTTTGTATGTTGTGTTTCTTCATCAGCAGTTAGTGGTTCCCTTGATGTATGGTAAGAACACTTTTCTTTTAAGTGGACTTTTGTCTTTACTCTCGTGGCTTGTTCTTTGTCTTGCAGATCTTCTGATGTCTGTGGTGGAGTATCCATTGACCTGTAGAGCCCAGTTTAGGTGGATCAGTTCACCTTGGAGGAGGTGCACTTTGCAGATTCTTTTTGCATGGTCTGCCAGGGCTTTGATTGTGATTTTTTTTTTTACTTGGGTGATGGTTGGAGTTTTGATGTAGGTATCTATCAGTGTGTGTAGATTTTCTGTAAACGATTTGGCCCAGTTGTTGATTGGGTTTGTGGATGACTAGAACATGTAGAAATGGCAGTTTTCCTTCATTTTCTTTTTCCACGATGAATTGGATGTTTGGGTGGATGCTTTTGAGGTGGTCCAGGAACCTGTTGAGTTCTTCTTCTCCATGGCTCCAAATGGTGAAGGTGTCATCCACACATCTGAACCATATAGTGGTCCTTTTTGGTGCTCTTTCTAGGGCTTGTTTTTCAAAGTGTTCCATGTAGAAATTTGCTATGACTGGGCTGAGAGGGCTTCCCATGGCTACTCCAGCTTTCTGTTCATAGAATTCATTGTCCCACTGGAAGTTGCTTGTGGTGAGATAATATTGAAACAGGGTTGTGATGCCTTCTGGGAAATTCTGGTTGATTAGTGTGATGGTGTCTGCTACCGGGACCTTGGTAAAAAGAAACAACACATCGAAGCTGATCAGTTTGTTGTTGGTGTTGAACTTGAGGTTGCTGATTTTTTCTATGAAGTAGGCTGAGTCCTTCAGTGTCCTTGTTTGTAACTATCAGGCTAATCTGACCATGATCCTTTAAAATCTCTGATGAAATGGTGTTTTCCAGGATTGATTTTATTAAATGAATTAATCAAAGAGTATCCTGTAATAAAGCCTATGCTTTTCTACAGAGCAATTGACTTCTTACATAGATGGAGACATATAGTACTCTCTTATTGCTGCACGCTTGAGAATAGAAATCACTTACAGGCATTCCCCGAGTTACAATCAATTCATAGGCCCCTTCCACACAGCTGAATAAAATCCCACATCTGCTTCGAACTGGAATATACGGTAGTGTGGACTCAGATATCGCAGTTCAAAGCAGATATTGTGGGATTTTCTCCCTTGATATTCTGGATCATATGGCTGTGTGGAAAGGCCCATAGTTAAGACCTTGGAATGTATTTTCCAAGATGTTCTCAATTCTCAGAGAGTACTGTAACTCCCGCTAACAACTGATCTGGACCAAGCTTGGTACACAGGCTCTCGATAACTAACATAACATACTGGGGTTTGGGGTGAGTGGACCCTAGATTCTGTGAGTTATAGTACACCAACATCCAGAGACCACTCTGAACCCAGCTGATGATGGATCTGGGTCATACTTGGCACACAGGTTCTCTATGGTCAAGTTTTAATACAGATAGCATTTGGAGGGAATTGACTGTAGATTTTGTGAGTTGTAGTTCGCCTTCACAGGGAGCCCCCCCCCCAGTGGTGCAGCAGGTTTAACCACTGAGCTGTTGAACTTGCTGACCAAAAGGTCGGAAGTTCGAATCCGGGGAATGGGGTGAGGTCCTACTGTTAGCCCTAGCTTCTGCCAACCTTATCAGTTTGAAAACATGCAAATATGGGTAGATCAACAAGTACCACCTCGGTGGGAAGGTAACAGCGCTCCATGCAGTCATGCCGGCCACATGACTTTGGAGGTGTCCATGGACAACGCCGGCTCTTTGGCTTAGAAATGGAGATGAGCACCAACTCCCAGAATTGGACACAAGTAGACTTAATGTCAGGGGGAAACCTTTACCTAGTTCACCTTCCTCCAGAGAACACTGTGCTTTTCTTTCAAGAGGTTCTTAATTTTTTTGCCTAAATTTAACTGTTAACCCCAACTAGAGCAGATCTATTGAATTAACAGAAATGTAGTAAGTCAACATTTATTCACTGGACTTAGATCTCTCTTTGCATATTTGCGCACTTCAATAGAATCATAGAATCATACAGATGGAAGAGACCTCATGGGCCATCCAGTCCAACCCCCTGCCAAGAAGCAGGAAAACCACACTCAGAGCACCCCTGACAGATGGCCATCCAGCCTCTGCTTAAAAGCCTCCAAAGAAGGAGCCTCCACCACACTCCAGGGCAGAGAGTTCCACTGCCAACCAGCTCTCACAGTGAAGAAGTTCTTCCTAATGTTCAGGTGGAATCTCCTTTCCTGTAGTTTGAACCCATTGTCCTGCATCCTAGTCTCCAGGGCAGTAGTAAACAAGCTTGCTCCCTCCTCCCTATGACTTACATATTTATCCATGGCCATCATGTCTCCTCTCGGCCTTCTCTTTTACAGGCTTAACATGCCCAGCTCTTTAAGCCGCTCCTCATAGGGCTTGTTCTCCAGACCCTTAATAATGTTAGTTGCCCTCCTCTGGACACTTTCCAACTTGTCAACATCTTCCTTCAATTGCAGGGCCCAGAATTGGACACAGTATTCCAGGTGTGATCTGACCAAGGCAGAGTAGAGGGGCAGCATGACTTCTCTGGATCTAGACACTATACTATTTATGCAGGCCAAAATCCCATTGGCTTTTTTCCCTGCCGCATCACATTGTAAGCTCATGTTTAACTTGTTGTCCATGAGGACTCCGTATTTTTCACACATACTGCTGTCGAGCCAGGCGTCCCCCATTCTGTATCTTTGCATTTCATTTTTTCTGCCTAAGTGGAGTATCTTGCATTTGTCCCTGTTGGATTTCATTTTGTTAGTTTCGGCCCATCTCTCTAATCTGTTAAGTTCGTTTTTAATTCTCCTGTCTTCTTGAGTATTGGCTATCCCTCCTAATTTGGTGTTGTCTGCAATCTTTATGATCATGGCTTCTAACCCTTCATCTAAGTCATTAATAAAGATGTTGTACAGAACCGGGCCCAGCACGGAACCCTGCGGCACTCCACTCGTGACTTCTTTCCAGGATGAAAAAGATGCATTGGTGAGCACCCTTTGGGTTCGTTTGCTTAACCGATTACATCCACCTAACTGTAGTTTTGTCTAGCTCACATTGGAAAAAAGAGATCAGATTAGTCTTGGGTAATTTGTTTTTGATAAATCCATGTTGATTTAGCATTGACCGCATTTGTTTCTAAGTGTTTGCAGACCACTTCTTTAACAATCTGTTCCAGAATCTTGCCTGGTATCAATGTGAGGCTGACCGGAAGATAGGGATTACATTTGCCTTCCTCCAATCTGCTGGGACTTCTCCTTTTCTCCAAGAACTCTCAAAAATTATTGCCAGTGGTTCCGAAACAACTCTTGCTAGTTCCTTCAATACTCTTGGGTGTAGTTTATCTGGCCCTGGAGACTTGAATTCGTTTCGAGTGGCCAGGTATTCCTGGATGATTTGTTTCCCTATTTGGGATTGGATTTCCCCCAATCTTTCGTTCACTCCATGTTGCTGAGGTTGAGAATGGTTTTCTTTTTGTGAGAAGACTGAGGCAAAAAAAGCATTAAGTAGTTCTGCTTTTTCTCTGTCCCTATCCCCTGTCATTACCCCATCTTCTCCTCAAAGAGGCCCTACCGCCTCCTTGTTCTTTTCCTACCAGTGTAAGCAAAGAAGACCTTTTTCTTGTATTTAATGTCTTTGGTAAGCCTGAGTTCATTTTCCGCTTTACCCTTGCGAACCTTTTCCCTACAGGAGTTGGCTATTTGTTAGAATTTGTCTTTGGTGATTTCTCCCTTTTCCCACTTCTTGTGCATGTCTCTTTTGAGTTTTAACCCAGTTAGAAGTTCTTTGGACATCCATTCTGGCTTCTTCGCACTTGTCTTATTTTTATTTTTTGTTGGCACTGTTTGCATTTGCACTTTGAGTATTTCACTTTTGAAAAACTCCCATCCATCCTGAACTCCCGTTTCTTTTAGTATTGGTATCCACTGAATGCTGCTCAGTATTTCCTTCATTTTTTGGAAGTCAGCTCTCCCAAAGTCCAGAATGCAGGTTTGACTTGTCTTCGTTTCGGCCTTCCTTTGTATTGGAAACTGCAGGAACACATGGTTGCTTGCCCTTAAGGATCCGACCACTTCAACTGCATTGATCAGGTCCCCCATACTTCAATACTTTCCCTGTCAACTATTAGAGATCCACTTGTTTTTACAAAATTGGGAATTTTATAACAAACCAGAGGAGAATTTTGAAGCAGGTAAATTTTACTGCTGTTGAAGGCTTTCATGGCTGGAATCACTGGGCTGCTGTGAGTTTTTTGGGCTGTATGGCCATGTTCCAGTAGCATTTTCTCCTGACATTTCACCTTTATCTGTGGCTGGCATCTTCAGATATTCTGTTGTTGGTGGGGCAAGTGGGGTGTATATATATCTGTGGAATGTCCAGGGTAGGGGAGGCCCCTTCCACACAGTTTTATAAAACCCCACCTTACCTACTTTGAACTGGGTTATATAGCAGTGTGGACTCAGATAACGCAGTTCAAAGCATATATTGTGGATTATCTGACATGATATTCTGGGTTAGATGGCTGTGTGGAAGAGCCTGGAGAAATAACTCTTGTCTGTTTGAAGTGTGTGAATGTTGCAGTTAGCAACATTAACATTGAGTAGCCTTGCATCTGCAAAGTCAATCAGTGTGGGTATTTGCGTAGAGGTAGCCCAGTTGTTGTTGCCTAGAGGCATCCTTTGTTTGGGAGGTTTTAACTAGCACTTGGTTGTTTGCTGTCTGGAATTCCCCTGTTTTCTGAGTGTGGTTCGTTATTTACTGTCTTGATTCTGGCTTTTTTTAGTGCTGATAACCAGATTTTGTTTATTTTCGTGGTTTCTTCCTTTCTGTTGAAATTTTGCACATGCTTGTGGATTTCAGTGGCTTCTCTCTGTAGTCTATGACATGGTGGTTGTTAGAATGGTCCAGCATTTCTGTGTTCTCAAATAATATGCTGTGTCCAGGTTGGTTCATCACCAGGTTGGTGCTATAGCTGACTTCTGGTTGTATTAGTCTGCAGAGTCTTTCATGTTCTTTGATTCATGTTTCGGCGCTGCATTTGTTAGTCCCTACGTAGACCTTCCAGAGCGGCATGGTATATGGTAGACTCCTGCAGTTGTTAAAAAGGTAAAGGTAAAGGTTTCCCCTTACGTTAAGTCCAGTCGTGACCGACTCTGGGGGTTGGTGCTCATCTCCATTTCTAAGCCGAAGAGTCGGCATTGTCCATAGACATCTCCAGGTCATGTGGCCGGCATGACTGCATGGAGCGCCGTTACCTTCCCGCCAGAGCGGTACCTATTGATCTACTCACATTTGCATGTTTTCGAACTGCTAGGTTGACAGGAGCTGGAGCTAACAGCGGACACTCATTCCGCTCCCGGGATTTGAACCTGGAACCTTTTGGTCCGCAAGTTCAGCAGCTCAGCGCTTTAACACACTGTGCCACAGGGGCCCCCTGCAGTTGTTAGAGGACCTCTAACTTCTTGCTTCACTAGCAACAGAACCTCTGAGGCTGCTTGCCACAGATGCAGGTGAAACATCAGGAGAGAATGCTATTGGAATATGGCCATACAGCCTGAAAAACTCACAGCAACCCAAAGTTTACTGTTGCTTTGAAACAGTCTTTTTCAAAGCTGAGCTTTGAAAACTTGCTTCAGTTAGATCTGTGCTTAAGTAAAAGTTTAATAGAAACCAATTAGAAATATCATTTTGAATGGTGTGTTTAGTCACACAGTGTTTCAGAACAGAAAAAGGTTCTGCATTTTGAAACCAAACCTATCAAGAAAAAAAATCTTCCTACACAATATGGGTGAACTACCGTAATCTGGTGTTAGAGTGCCCTCCAGTGCTCTTTCAACAAATTGAAAATAAACTGTTGTAAACAATTGGGGTGCAATGGATAATTTGGGAGATAGTATGCTTTAAGGAAAAAGTGAAAGATCGCATTGCAGGTGGATTGATTAATAAAAGACAACATGGCCAAGAGTTTGCAAAATTGATGACTGGGAGCCCTGGAGGTCATGATGGCAAATTCTGATTTATATATTAAACATTTTGACTATAGACGTCTTGGAAAGTCAAAAAGAGAAATAAGTGGGTACGAAAGCAAATATATCTGAAGGTTTCCTAGAACTTAACATGAACAAACTAAGTCCCCTTCTACACTGCCATATAAAATCCAGATTATCTGCTTTGAATTGGATTATATGGTAGTGTAGACTCATATAATCCAGTTCAAGGCAGAAAATATGGATTATCTGCTTTGATAATCTAGATTATATGGCAGTATAGAGTAGCCTAAGGCTGGCATCCTTTTGGCATATCGTGAGAAAAAAAACCCCATGTTTGAATTTACTAGACCAGAGTAGGTCTGCTCATGAATGGGGCCGTGGTCGTCTCTCATTCATAGGGTCACCATAATTGAGATTAACTTTTTTTTTTTGCAAAAGCAACAAGCAGAGAATAAGTGACACATAAACAAAGAACACTGGCAGAAGACTCTGCCAGGGAACCACTGAAAAGGCCCTGTCTCTCATTCCCACCAGCGGCACCTGTGAGGCTGGTGGGACCAACAGGGCCTCTCCCAAAACTCTGAAATTACGTAATGGGTCATAGCGGGAGAAACGTTCGGACAAGTAAGCTGGGCCAGAACCGTTTAGTGCTTTATAGGCTAAATCCAGCACTCTGAATTGTGCTCAGTAGCTGATCGGCAGCTAATGGAGCTGACATAACAGAGGAGTGGTATGATCCTTGTATGCCACTCCAGTTATCAGCCTGGCTGCCTCCCATTGGACTAATTGAAGCTTCCGAACAGTCTTCAAAGGCAGTCCCACGTAGAGTGTGTTGCAGTAATCTAATTAGAATGTAACAAGAGCATGGACCACCGTGGCCAAGTCCGGCTTCCCAAGTTACGGGCTCAGCTGGCGCACAAGTTTTAACTGTGCGAAGGCTCCCCTAGCCACCGCTGAGACCTGGAGTTCCAAGCTCAACAATGAGTCTAGGATCTCCCCCAAGCTGCGAATCTGTGCCTTCAGGGGGAGTGTGACCCCATCCAGCACAGGCTGCAACCCTATACCCTGTTCGGCCTTACGACTGACCAGGAGGACCTCTGTCTTGTCTGGATTCAGTTTCAATTTGTTCGCCCTCATCCAGTCTGACACAGCGGCCAAGCACCAGTTCAGGACTTGGACAGCCTCCTTAGTGACAGGTGGAAAGGAGTGACAGAGCTGGACATCATCTGCGTACAGATGACACCGTACTCCGAAACTCCTGATGATCTCTCCCAGCAGCTTCATGTAGATGTTAAACAACATGGGGGACAGTACTGACCCCTGCAGGACCCCCACAAGACAATGGTTGTGGGGCCGAGCAGGTGTCCCCCAATATTTATTTATTATTTATTTTCTATATTTATATCCCACTCTTCTCACCCCGAAGGAGACACAGAGTGGCTTACAGACTATGGCAAAATTCAATGCCGCATTATACATACAAATAATACATATAACATCTCAAGTTATAAAACAGTTAAAACACATAAATGCAATAAAACAGTTTAAAAACATAGTTTCCCAATCACGTTCCCCGCCACAGGCCAAACATAAGCCTGCTAGTAAAAGTGGTCTTATGCGTTATTACCATGGGGTATGTGATATAAAGTGCTAGTGTAAAAGGTAAGCCCAGGGCTGAGCAAGGCAGCAAAGCTGGGTGGCAAATACTCCGCCCTCAGGGTCTCTCCTGCAGCAGGGCTCAACAGTAACACCATCTGGGACCAACCCTCCAGGAATGAGTGGAGCCACTGTAAAACAGTACCTCCAAGTCTCATGCCCGCGAGGTGTCCCAGAAGGATACCGTGGTCAACTGCTGTGAGGTCCAGCAGAACCAGCAGAGATACACTCCCCCTGTCCAGTTCCTGGATCTCTATAGGAGATACACATTATACCTGAAAATTAATTCATCATGTCTAATAAGTATTATGTTTGGAATATATAATGCATTTTTTCATGTCAGGAGTGATTTGAGAAACTGTAAGTCGCTTCTAGTGTGAGAGAATTGGCCGTCTGCAAGGACAATGCCAAGATGTTTGATGTTTTGCCATCAGCGCTCTCCCTGGGTTGGATTCGAACCGGCAACCTTCAGGTCAGCAACCCAACCTTTAAGTCATCAGTCCTGCCGGCATAAGGATTTAACCCACTGCGCCACAGGCTCCTATATATGTAATGCTTGACTTCATGATGGAAATAAAAAAAAAATCTATCAAACTGTTGGAAGGCCTGCTGCAATATATGGAGCCGAATGTTGGCCGGCAACAAAGGAAGCGGAAAGCCCCCTCGGTGTAATGGAGATGAGGATGCTACGACCTACAGCTGCCTATACTATACCCACAATGATGATATCCAGCGACGCTTTGGCATTGCTACAGTTGCTGACAAACTATGAGAATCACACCTCAGATGGTATGGTCATACCTTCCGAGGTGAAGATGAGTCCATTCGCAAGATTGCTCTTGATTTAGAAGTGCCTGGCAAGAGACAAAGGGGCGTCCGAAGCAACACTGGCTGGATACGCTGCACAACGATCTGAAAACTGCTTGCATACACCCTGATCAGGTGCACAACTGGTTGAAATGACATCAACAAACCAGTAAAGTAGACCCCGCCATCAATCGGGACAAACGCTGAAGAAAAAGAAGAAGAAGAAGTAATGCATGACTTGTGCTCATGCAGAATTTATTGGAAAAACTATGGGAAATTTTATATCCAGCTGTTTGGTGGTATTTGAAAATCTGGACCTTTTTTGTCAGTAAAATGCAAGGAAAACAACAACAAAAAAATATACAAGCCCCCTAGAAAACCAGGGAGATGCTTGGCTCCACTCCCATTATTTCACTGAGATCTGGGTGTATATGTTTAATATTAATGCCTTGCTCTCTGCGTGATATTTGAATGCACAGATACTTAAAGGGTGGCCTTAGACCAAAGGCCAATTCCAAGGCCTTCAGAAAATTCCACCGCCACCCCATACTCTCTGTCCCCTTCATATTTTGAAATTGTTTTAAACTATTTCTATCTTCAAAAGAAACCCCTTTTTCCTCTAAGGGGTGCTAGATGCAGTATTATCTAACAGAGGATGCATGGCCATCTGTCAGGGGTGCTTTGAATATGATTTTGCTGCTTGTTGTCAGGGGATTGGATGGCCTACGAAATCTCTTACAACTCTATGATTCCATGATTCTATGCCTACCTCATGCATACATTTCCAATTATATATTAGAAATTCCCTTGTGTTCAACAACTGTTATAAACAGGAAGGGTAGAAGGAGGGCTATTAGTTGGCAGTGTCATCTCCGGCCCATCCTCTGTTTGGATATCTTAAATCAAGAAATAGCTTTCTAACATCTACAGAGATACTCGTGGGAACACCTCAGCAAGCAAAAGTGGCAGGCTAAAACCTGGAACCTCAACCCATAGCTGATACTGGATGAGAGACTACTCCCTGAGCACAGAGAAGACTGGGTGACCTGGAAGGTGCTGAACAGACTGTGCTCTGGCACCACAAGGTGCAGGGCCAATCTTCAGAAATGGGGCTACAAAGTGGAGTCCACGACATGCGAGTGTGGAGAAGAGCAAACCACAGACCACGTACTACAATGCAGCCTGGGCCCTTCCACATGCTCAATGGAGGACCTTCTTAACATCGACACCAGAGGTACTCAAAGTGGCTAGCTTCTGGTCAAAGGACATTTAATATAATGCCAAGTTTTTTTTCTAACTTTGTTTTTAAATACATTATAAATGTACCCTCAATTTGCTTCTGGCATGATAAATTAATAGTTGGCATAAAATGTTAAGATAATATCTATCTTGGTAGACCTGTTTATGATAATTAAAAATCATTGTATTGAGGGAATTTTGTCACACGAGCAACCATTATTTTGGTACATCTGAGTTCTTCTATTTCTATTATTAAACGACAACAAGTAAAGCGTTTTAAACTTTTTTTATTGTTGAATAATCTTTATAAGCAACTATGAAAACAGGCAAATAAACAATTCCTTCTTTTAGCCAGATCCACCCCTTTTGCATAGGAATCACAGCCCAGCTTAAAGAAAGGGTTCAAATTACTTGGAGAAGATGGCGTATTTCCAGACAGGAAATCAAAGCCCTAGGGCAGCTCAGCCAATTTGTATCAATCATAAATATGAACAGCAGCAAAAGAAAAAAAAAGAGAGACTATACAGTTTAACTATTATTATTTATATAATAAATCACATTTTAAATGAATACATTTAAAACATTCAGGACATATCTTTTGGCTTTATCACTCACTTTTTTTGAAAACCCTTTAAAATAAGCAATTCAATGTTCAAGATCTATAAAGGCTGCAAAGATAAGGCTCAGATGTATGAAGAAAATTTGACTGGATTTCTTACTGATTTCTCATGCTAACTCCCCGTCCCCCACCTATATTCTGTAGAAAAAATATCCCTGCTTTGTTAAGTAGTTTCAAGGTGTGTGTCAATGACTGCTACAAAACAAAACCTCATCTACTTCTTAATGAATATATGAATACTTTTGACATGCAGATTCAATAACACAGAAAAGGAAAGTTTAGGCCCTCAATTCCTGTTCCTCTAGACAGTGTTTAATGTTAGCTACTGACTGCACATCTGAGTAGAGAGAAGCCCTAAATGCTCTCACTACTCTACACTGAACCCGTATCCTCTTTAAGCTCCTGCACCACAAAATTTGACTGCGGCGCAGCTCCTGCTCCCCATAGTCAATCTCTGTGGCATTGTCACAACCTTCTTCTGATTCACAATCTTCTGTTTCTGGGGGGGCATCACCAACCTCCTTCAACCACCGCAAATACTTGGTTGGGATAGTTGTGATTACCTGTCCCCACAGTAAGGTCCCAATGCCAAAGAAGACTGACCACAGCCATTGATCTAGTGTAAGCTCTGCACAGCTAAAAGGTAGCCCTCCGAACTGAACAATGAGAATCTGTACAATTAATGTTCCTACAAAAACACAACAAAAAATGATATTTGTGAATATTCCTGAAAATACATTCCTTTCTCCATGAATCTTTCGAGCATTGACTTCATTACAGATCTGCATCATCACAAATGTATTAAATATTATAGTGTAATGTTGAGTAGGTGGGGCCTCCAATGGTGATATTCGCCCATTTTCAATATCAAATAATCTTTCCCCTGCAAACACAAGTGTAAAGACAATTACAAGCTGATATATGGCATGGAGCATGATATTTTTCATCATTGTGCGGGAGATGAGGGGCTTATTTCTACCATAAGGCTTCCGTTTCAGAAGGTCCTCTGTTGGCTGTTCTGTTGCTAAAGCAAGAGAAGCAAATGTGTCCATAATGAGATTGACCCACAGCATCTGAACAGCCTTCAGAGGAGAATTGTGGGTGACAAACGCACCTATAAAAGAAACAATCACTGCTACCACATTGACAGTAAGTTGAAACTGAAGAAATTTGGAAATACTATCATATACATTTCTGCCCCACATAACTGCTTTAACAATGCTTGAGAAGTTGTCATCTGTCAGAATGATATCAGATGCTTCTTTAGCTACATCTGTTCCAGCAATACCCATTGCAAAGCCAACATCGGCTTTTTTTAACGCAGGCCCATCATTAGTGCCATCACCAGTCACAGCTACCACTTGCCTCTGTCCTGTGTTACTGTTAATGATCCCCGCTACGAGGTTGTATTTGTCAGTAGGTGAGGACCTTGCAAGCACACAAAGTGTAGGCCAAATCTTGTCAATAAGTTCTTGTTTTATCTTTCCATCTGCACCGCGTATTTGTTTGTTAAACTCAGGCCCTTCTAAGCATACAAATGTCTCCCCAGGTCGAATAATGCCACATTTGGCAGCTATTGCACGAGCTGTGTCAATGTTGTCCCCTGTGACCATGCGCACAACTATGCCAGCATTTTGACATTTCTTTATTGCGTCAGGAACCTCTGGCCTAACGGGATCTTCAATACCTACAATTGCAATACAGGTCAAATCACTGATTACAACTTCCTCATCATCCCATACCGAGAAATCTGTTTGGTCATAGCCAACTGGGAAATCTTTGAAAGCTAGACATATGGTTCGGAGTCCTTCAGATGCCATTGGTGCAATCACATTTTTAATCACATTTTCCCTATCTTTTTTTGAAAAGGGGGCAGGCTTTCCGACAGCATTCAACAATCGGTTGCATTTTTGAAGGAGTATTTCAGAAGCACCCTTGGTGAACATTGTAAAACTATTATTTTTATTTTTCAAAACAGTGCTCATAGATTTCCGCCTAGAATTGAAGGTATAGACTTTATACAAACTATCTTCTGGTATCTGAGTTCTTACAGCCTCATAGTCCAGATATAATTCTAGAAGCAAACCAAGTAAGGCACATTCTGTTTTATTGCCAATTTGGCAAGGTAGCCCTCCTTTCTTTTCAGGAGGGAGTATTTTGGATGTATAACCACAATTGACAGAAATACCTTTAAGCAAATAATCCAGCACGGTTAGATTAATTAATTCAGGTGCAGGGACTATTTTGTAGTGTGTCCCGCCAATGAAAATCTGGACTACTGTCATCCTGTTCATGGTTAAAGTGCCTGTTTTATCTGAACAGATTGCTGTTGCATTACCCATAGTTTCACACGCATCCAGATGTCTCACTAGGTTATTATCTTTCATCATTTTCTTCACGGAGTAGGCAAGTGAAATGGTGACTGCAAGTGGAAGGCCTTCTGGCACTGCGACAACCAAGATTGTAACACCAATAATAAAGAACTTTACAATATATTGTACATAAACTGGTGTGCACTCAGCAGTCCAGGTACGCTTATCAATCCAAAATGTTTGAATAGAAAAAGAGGCCATAAGGACAAAAACAGTGATTATAGCCATTGCCAGACCTGCTTGGCCAATTTGAACGGCTAATCTTGTGAGTTTTGCTTGTAAAACTGATTTTTCCTTTTTGTGCTCAGTTGATTTCTTTGCCGTTTCATGCTTTTTCTCATCCCCGGTTTTCTCAGGGCCCTGGGTCTTTTTAGGTGTTACGGTGTCTTCATTTTTTTCATTTCCAACTCCAAGTAAGGTGAGGATAATTCCTGTTTGTGAATTTACACCTACAGCGGTAATAACCATTTTTCCAGAGCCTTCCATTACATGGGTGCCTGAAAGCAACATGGGGTCCTTTAGCAGAGACTTTTTGACATGATCTGATTCCCCTGTGAGAGCGCTTTCATCAACTTTCAGATCATGCCCTTGGAGAAGCAAACCATCAGCTGGCAAAAGGTCACCATATTTGATCTGAGCAATATCTCCCACAACTAAGTCAGCTACTAATACCTGTGTTAGTTCCCCGTTCCTGATGACAGAATACTTCTGTTCACTTTCAATACGACTCTGCAATCCTCTAAATTGTTTTTCTTTACTCCAGTCATTGAAAGCTGTAACAAGTACAACACACATGACTGATAATAGTATTGCAGCACCTTCAATCCAGTCAGCCTCCCATTCTTCATAGTCCTCTTCAACTTCATCTGAGTGACATTTTCGAAAACTTCCTCCTGGGGGATTATAAAATGAAAGTCCCAAGGATACGACGGCTGCAATTTCCAAAATACACAGTGTTGTGTCTTGCAGTGCTTCCCATACTAATTGTAGAAATGTTAGAGGTTTCTTAGGTGGTATAAAGTTTATCCCAAATACAGCTCTCCTAACGTCTATTTCTGCTTGGGAAGCAGATATCCCTATTGAAGGAGATGTGTGCAGCCGTCTACAGATTTCCCAAGTGTCACCATATTGCTCCTTAATTTTTTTCACTGCTTCTTTTTTTCGATATTCCATTAATGTCCGCAATTCCGTGAGAGTGATTTTGAAGTCTTCTGCTGTCAGAGGGACTGGAGTCACCAGCATGATGGTTTCCTGTAATATACAATGACAGTCCAGAAAATTTTGAGAACACAGGAGGCTGAATATCTTCCTACTCTGTATATACCTATTCCAAGATTTGCACTATTTTCAAAAAGAAATAGCATTTCATAAAAGGTGTGAAAGCAAGTGAAATGTAGAATTTTACAGCTATTGAGCCATCTCTTTTTTTACTAATGAATAAAAGATGGAATAGACACTGTAGCAAACATCGTATGTATTATTAAGGGAGGACCCAATAGAAACCATATTCAGGATATTTTATTACTGTTTTAAGAAGCAAATGGGAATTGTACAATGGGACTTTGGAGAAGGAGAATTGATCTCTTTCTTTCATATCTTTTTTAATGTGGAAAATGGCATTGGGAAAAGAATAAATCTTTCTAACAGCAGCAATGCAGATGTGATCTGATTTGGATCCTTGTGCAGATGCTTTTTTACTTTAAAACTCACGTGAATGTGATCCCCTGCTATCTTTTCTAGTTTGGTCCTTTAAGGAGACACATTCTCTTCCTCTCAGCAGCCTTGAGTCTGAAACACTGGGTAGAAATATGGGGTTCGCTATAATGAGCATTCCTCATCCAGAATTCTGAAATATTAAAAATCTAAAATTGCCCACATGGATAGGTAAGATGAGGACATCTTTGTTTTCTAGTGGTTCGATGCACACAGAATGATTAAAATTATTGTACAAAATTACCTTCAGTCTATGTGTATAAGGTATCTATCTGGCATGGACAAACATTTTTGCCATGGGAGCACATTGTGAGCCCGGGCAGGAGGGCTGGGCCAGGAGGGAGGGGGCCAGGCACATGGTGGGTGGTGAGGGCCCAGGAAAGGATGGGGCCAGGAGGGGGCAGGACAGGGCCTGGGTCATCCTTAGGTTGTCCTCCCAGCATAAGGATGGAGCTGCTCATCCCATCCTTATGCTGGGAGGAAGGTGGGACACACGGCGATTACCCCTCCTTCCCATCCTCCTCCCTGATCCTCAGGCTGCCCTCTTGCCATTATGCCTGGATGAGGGCAAGACAGACGGTGAGTGGGTGCGCTCCTGAGAGCTCCAGCTATCCTCCCAGCATGATGGGATTGCTTACACTGCCCTTATGCCAGGAGGAGGGTGAGACACACGGTGGCTGAGAGTGCTCTAGAGGGCTCTCAGCGGCTACATGCCTTCGATCCCCATCTTTTTGCATAAGGGCATGGCAGGCCACTATGTCCTTTTGCCAAGAGAACAGGGAAAATGAGGAGGGTCTGAGTTAAGTGTCCAGGGGGCTGCATCTGGCCCCCAGGCCTTAGTTTTCCCATACCTGGTGTATATGAAATACCAGAGCATTTTATGCTTAGTCTTGAGCTCCAGACACGAGTCATCTCATTATCTATATATATACAAATACATTCCAAAATGAAAAAAAAAAATCCAAATTCCAAGTACAGTAGAGTCTCACTTATCCAACATAAACGGGCCGGCAGAACATTGGATAAGCGAATATGTTGGATAATAAGGAGAGATTAAGGAGAAGCCTATTAAATATCAAATTAGGTTATGAATTTACAAATTAAGCACCAAAACATCATGTTATACAACAAAATTGACAGAAAAATTAGTTCAATATGCAGTAATGCTATGTAGTAATTACTGTATTTATGAATTTAGCACCAAAATATCACGATGTATTGAAAACATTGACTACAAAAATGCGTTGGATAATTCAGAACGTTGGATAAGCGAGTGTTGGATAAGTGAAACTCTACTGTACTTCTGGTCTGAAACATTTCAGATAATGAATACTAAACCTGTACATGTATGTATGTATGTATGTATGTATGTATTCTGTATTTATAGATTGCTTTTCTCAGAGAAGCTCATTTTATTGTGGGTATTCTACTGAATCAAATGATGAATAAGTTATCACAGTGGATTGAGATGATGCCAACCTATATTACTTATGGATTCAATGTAAACTCTAGCATTATGACCTCCTGTGACCCAGTCTTGGTAAAGACTTCAAACTGCTTTGGCATATCACAGTGGTTCTCAACCTGGGGTCCCCAGATACTTTTGGCCTACAACTCCCAGAAATCCCAGCCAATTTACCAGCTGTTAGGATTTCTGGGAGTTAAAGGCCAAAAACATCATATTCGTATTCTTCAACGCTATCATCAGCTTGGAGCTGACACATTAGATCTGAGGTCACATTAAGATAGCTAGGTGGCAAGAGGATGAACAGGCAAGGAAAATCCCAATTTTATTTCACTTAGTCAATCTAATATACAGTGTTCACTTGAACAACTGAGGAAACATGTAATTTCTATAGATTAGAACAACAAATTTTCTCCAAACTTCAACCATGCTTTGTAACTACACCACATCCTAAAGGAGCATAACTGAGAAATAAATATTAAGTTCTAACAGCTTGACTATTATGCATGCTAGATAAATCTTGTAATATACAATTATCTCGTTCAAAAATATCCCTGGAAGGTAGAAGTGAGGTCGGTATACCTATATAGACAAGTTACATAGGAATAGGTGCAAGAGGCATATACTTTCTTATTCTCTGACCTCTCCATCCCTTATCAACCCTAGTAAGTTACCCCAACAAGTAAGTTATTCTCAAATAAGGTACGGTTCCCTTTAGATTCCTGCGTAAAAACAACCAGGCAGAGCCAGGCACCTAAAATATGCACCAAATTTTCCAACTTTTCACAGCTGGACAGAAATAGACAAACAACACCAGAGTGAAGTCAACATGATCAAATTTTTCATGATGAAGAATATGTCAGGGTATTGTGTATTGTGAAATGTTAAAATCAATCTGGATTCAGCAATTATGGAGTTAATGAGAGTCTGCTATGATTGATGTATCACAGGACCAATGGGGTCAAGTGTGTTTTGACCGGGACTTACTATCTTGTTTCCTGTGGAATGCAGGGGAGTTAGTGGTTTCCTGTGTAGAGCGGAGAACAGCGATGAGCAATGAACTGTGTGTGTGCATGGGTGCTTTCGGCAAGCACTCATGGAGGAAAGGACTGAATTTGCTCTATCTGTAAATAGAACATGTAAATAAAGTTGTTTGCCGTTGGACTACCAACTGAACCCTTCGTCTGCTGGAGTGAGTTTGTCCAGTGCTGTTTTCCACACGGGGAAACAGTCTGGAGAGAAGGAGGTGAACCGGGATGATGAATTTTTGGATTTCACTCTGCTACCCATCATCCCCGCTGTCAGAATACACAAGCTATTAGAGCAGTGGCTCTCAACCTGGGCCCCCCAGATGTTTTTGTCTTCAACTCCCTGAAATCCTAACAGCTGGTAAACTGGCTGGGATTTCTGGGAGTTGTAGACCAAAACATCTGGGGACCCCAGGCTGAGAATCACTCTATTAGAGGATGCAGCAGTTTGCTTCTGCCTGAGCCTACTGGGAAGGGCAAAATCTGGTCTTGTCTCTCCTGCTGAACTGGCAAATTATTTTTGCACCTTGAACTCTGTCTGCAGCAGGGCAAAGAAGGGTGGGAAGACATTTTAAATGCATCAGAAAAAGTGTCATAATGCAGGATTAATATCCTGTAGTATATTGTCCTGTCAAAACTGGGACAGTTGGAGGGTATGGTAGACTTTGAGAAAAAAGTTATTGAAAATGGTTGCTACAATGACTGTACGGACATCTGACTAATGCGCATTTACACTGCACACTGGAACCAAATGTCCTGGTTATCAGAAATGCAGTTTATGTGAAAGAGATATACAGTTGGGAAGGACAAAGAGGCTATTCCACTGAATGGTGAATGGTGATATGAATATACTGTATTTCCTCACATAATAGTCACACACCCATTTTGGGGTTGGCAAAATTGGTATTTTTCTGTTCCTTGCATAATAGTCACACCCTTTATTCACTGCCTGTCTACTGAATGAAGCCCTATACTCTGTTTCCCCCAAAATAAGACCAATCACAATTTTTCAGCATTTCTGAGGATGCTTGAAATATAAGCCCTATTTTCAAAAATAAGCCCTATATATTTTTTGGAAAAATAAGGCTACACCTAAAAACAAGCCCTAATGCATCTTTTGGAGCCAAAATTAATATAAGACCTTGTCTTGTTTTGGGGTAAACAGGGTAGCTGCAAAGTTTTTCACTATATAATAGTCACATCCCTCTTTTTATGGGTCAAAAAGGGGGGAGGGAGTGTGTGACTATTACGTGGTGAAATATGGTAGATCTGATGACATGCCTAACAGAAATTACTACTACACAAACATGGCCTGTATATGTTTCTAGTGATTTGGGAAACCTGAAGCTTGGAAAGAAAGAACATTCCCTCTTTTGTACAGGTTGAGGAAGACCTATACCTAACTCTAGTAATAACTGCTAATCAACTAGCAGTAAAAATTAGATAATAATAGCACTGTTAATGCTAAATTACACCTGTGTTACTTCCTTTACTTCGAGAGACAATTGCTTCAAGAGTATATATCGTACTTTTGTGCTTGTGTCTGTTCATTATATATCTAAATATTAAATGTGGATATATAAAAAGGACAAAGACAGTTCCTTTTCTTTTTTGCAGATGAGCAATATGGTAAATTTTACTTCCTTTAAAATTTGAAAAGAATACGAGAACAGCTGGATTGCAGCATCAATAAGGCTTTTCCACCAGTCCTATCCTTTATATTACTAAGGCTATCTCTATATTGTAGAATTGATGCAGGTTGACAGCACTTTACCTGCCATGCTATGGGAGCCTGGGATTTGTAGTTTGGTGAGGCATCAGCACTCTTTGGTAGAGAAATCTAAAGACCTGGTAAAACTGTAACTCCCATGATTGCATAGCACTAAGCCATGACAGTTAAAGTGGTGTCAAGCTGCATTAAATCTACAGTGTAGATACACTTAGATCTGAAAAAGCCTCTTGCACTAGAATCATTCAGAACAACAAATTAAAGGAAATGTCAAGTACCTTTATATTAAGGAATGGGAGAATCCAATTTAACTGTATTTGTAGAAATATTTCTGTCTGGCTGTTTTCTCCAAGTAACTTTTGTCAAGGATCAAAGAAAGAAGGGTCCTTTTTTGCTATGGACACAAAGAAAAATATTAATTATCATTAGCTACAGTTTTTCAATGACTTTTTTTCTGGCAGGCACTCATTGCAAAAGAACCAGTCAAAATACTACATAGCTTTAAGGTTAGAAAGGATTTTCCTTCGATGTAAAAGAATCTTACCTGCTTTTTATTGTTTGGAGTCAAGATTCAAACTCTACTTCTGATAAATGCACTTAATTATAAGCTGTGTATCTTTAAAAAAAAGTTTCTCTCTTAGACAGACACTGTCCCAGCTGCAAATTTCAAGCATTGTTTTTTAAATATATATATAAAAGTCCAATTCTCTATGGAGGAAAGAGTAGAGGAGATATTTCTGGGTTTTTTTGTTTTTTTTTTGCATAGGAAAGCTTTTGAAAGATGTTGAGAAAGCAGGTATCTGGGGTATAGTTCTGACAAAACCCAAACAAGAAAAGGTAGCAAACTGCAACAAGGAACAGCACATCTGCAGCATTAATAGTACTGTAGCAGAGGGAACATCCGGCAGGTGTAGCTTGTAATGCAAGCTACATGTGCTGAAATTCCCTGGTCTATACAGCTATTGAAGGTAGAGAAGTGTTGACCTTGTTTTCATTTGATTACTTTATGGAAACCTATGCCTTGACTACATCAATTTGGAGGCCAGATGATTGTTCACACAATTGATCCATCTCAATTAACATACCAAAGAAGCTGCTAGGCTAAAATCCTTTCTTCCTAGTATTTATCTGCAGATAATTATTCTCTGTTGAGGAGCATTCAATCTTGTAAGTCTGTATCTGAAGTTTGGCATGATTTTGTGTACAGCAGGGCAGCAACTATGAGTTTCTACAGACCTTGCTGAACTGCATCTCCCAGCCTTTCTAACTACTGGTTGTGTGGGATTGGAATTACATAACCATAGTTACTAACAGCTGGTAAACTGGCTGGGATTTCTGGGTGTTGGAAGTCCAAAACACCTGGAGGCTCAAAGGTTGGGAAGCACTGACTTAACCTGAGGGCTGCAAAACCTCACCCTGATGCAAGTTTCCCATCTCAGTTAATATAATTTTTGTTTCAAAGTTGGAGAAAAACAACATGTTTTTCTCCCATTTTGAAGCAAAGTATTAAATTATTTTCATTTTGTGTTCTCTCTTCACAAACACCCTCCCTCATCATTTGGCGGTCTGGAGCAAATTAGGCATGAGCATCATCATCATCATCATCATCATCATCATCATCATCATCATCATCATCATCATCATCATCATCAATCCGGCCCCATCTCCCCAAAAAGTACTTGGGGTGACTCACAACATAAGTAAATACAATAAATAATGTATACAAAATAAATGACAAGTTAAGGAAAAAATAAAGCAAAGCAAAATCAACAGATTAAACAATAAATAGTAAAAAGTAAAACATTTTTTAAAAACACATTTATAACAGTGGTTCCAATAGATTAAATATACTAGATAAAAGCCAAAATACCTGAGTATATTCCTAAAACAAAGACCTCATCCACATTAAGGGGGATAGTACTAATCATTTTCAATTCTGAAAATAAGGTCTTATGTTAATTTTTGTTGCAAAATATTCATTAGGGCCTATGTATAGTTGTCTGGACACTATTTAAATTGACTTTTTAAGGAACTGTAACTAGGGCTTATTATTTGAAGTACGGCTTATATTTTGACCATCCTCAAAGATCCTGAAAAATCATGCTAGGGTTTATTTTCAGGATAGGTCTTATTTTTGGGGAAACAGGGTATCACATTAAATGCAGAGTAAATTCCAGCAGAAATAATGCTGTGTGTGTGACCATGGGACAATTTTCATGAGGATGTCAATATGATGGGAAAGATTCAGTCGGGAATACTGCATCACATTGGATTGTTTTGTGGATTCCAGCAATCACACTAGCAGGTAGATTACTAGCATCACAAAGTGTGAAGGAGTTGTTCAAAAATAATATTTACAATTCTTTATATTCAGTAATCTTTAGCCAGGATCCAGTTGAGAACTTAGTTAATAGAAGAAACCTTATGAGAACGCCAAAGAACAGTTATTTATGTTATATACTGCTATATAGCTAGAAAGCTGGCCAGTGCTTAATGGCAAGGATTCAGCTGGATGTTTATGTTGATGGATGGCAGGTCTAGGAAGTGGTGATTTTCCCCCAAAACATGACAGTGTCCTTGTATGCCTTCAATATCTACTCTAATGGATTGCAAGTCTTCCATAGCTGGTTTAGGTAGCATGGAGGATTATTTGTGAATGGAAAACAAATATGTTTTGCCATCGTTGTTACTGTAGGCACTGCATGGAAAAGGTAGCCTACAGTAACAACGATGGCAAAACATATTTGTTTTCCATTCACAAATAATCCTCCATGCTACCTAAACCAGCTATGGAAGACTTGCAATCCATTAGAGTAGATATTGAAGGCATACAAGGACACTGTCATGTTTTGGGGGAAAATCACCACTTCCTAGACCTGCCATCCATCAACATAAACATCCAGCTGAATCCTTGCCATTAAGCACTGGCCAGCTTTCTAGCTATATAGGAGTGGTTCTCAGTCTGGGGTCCCCAGACGTTTTTGGCCTACAACCCCCAGAAATCATAACAGCTGGGAGTTTCTGGGAGTTATAGGCCAAAAACGTCTGGGGATCCCAGGTTGGGAATCATTGCTATATAGCATCCTATGAAGTGGATTATTTTTTCAAAGCTGAAATGACTTCCATGACCCTTAGTGTTTTTAGTCTGCTATTTCTATACTTGACTAAAGTCCCAAGGTGATTTCCCCCCCTATGACATTTGTATAAAGTGAACAATTCATTTACATGTACCTCTTGTAGCGAGCACTGCTGTTAACCACATAATGGTGACCTTTTAGTTTCAGGAAACACAGAGTAGGGGCGGTTCCAGACAAGACTTTAATGCCGGCCCAATCAGGTTTCCTGGGGGATGGTCCAGATGTTCTTCCAGTACCTGAACCACCCCCCAAAAAGGGCTTTAGAAATAAAATTACTTACCCAGCTGTCATTAAACTGCTCCCAGAGCTTTCCTGGCATGTAGAAATGATGTGCCAGGAGAAGGAGAGGCCAGGAGCAATTTTCCTCCTTCCCCTTCTCCTGGCGTGTCATTTCTACGCACCAGGAGAGCTCCGGCAGCAGTTTAATGGCAGCGGGGTAAGTAATTTTATTTTTAAAGTTCTTTTGGGGGGTTTTTGGAGAGGGGATTAGAGCCCTTTTGGGTATTCAGGCTGGAAAATGTGAGAGGACTGCACGGACTGTCCTAGGGGGCGGTCCAGACAACGGCCATAGTGGGTTAGACCTGGGTCTTTCAGGAAGACTCGGATCTAATGCACTATCAAATTACTTTAGGACAAAGCAGGGGTTTCCTGCTTTGTTTCAAAGGAATTCATTTTTACATGGGGCAGCATTTAGGCACCCCACATAAAAATGCAAGCGCTCACACATTTTAGGCGCTGTCTGGATGCGCCCTGGGAAAAGAGGATTGCACCCATGGGCCCCAATCCTGATGTTGATGATCCTGGTAATCACACACATTTAGGATTGCCAGATTGGATTTGGGATGGAGATTTTGTGACTTTGTTTTTAACAGCTCTTGAGGCAAGATGAGATACTGTAAAGCTGCATTGAGTGGGACAAAGGTAAATGTTCTCCCTCACCTTCTGAATTGTAACTCTCATCTACATTCTTTTACTAGTGAAAGCAGTGGGAGGTGATGTGGAGAAGTGGATGGCCAAACAGAACTCCATAATCCTCTCCTCCACTGTTGAGCAATGGTCCTGTTGGGAAAGGATAGCTACAGTGTAAAATTAAGCATTTGGAAAGTAGAGGAAGATATGCCATACTGCTCCAGGATATGTCATATTGCTCCAAGATCTGTTAAGGATCAAAGCTACAAGAGCAACTTTACGTACATCCTAACATTTATATAAGACTATGTAGACAGGATTTGTGTTATTGCCTACATTGTACAGCTGTTTATTTACAGAGCTCCCTTTTGTGAGCTCAGTGAATAATGTAGGCATTAACAGGCATGGGCAAACTTCAACTCCCAGAAATCCTGGCCATTTTACCAGCTGTTAGGAATTGTGAGAGCTGAAGTCCAAAACACCTGGAGGACCAAAGTTTGTCCGTGGCTGCATTAGCGGCAGGCACAGTCCTTTTCCCTCTCCACAAACAGAACAGGTGAGCATTTCAGTTTCCTATGATAGTCCACTGGTAAATCCCCATTCTTTGAGCAAATGAATTTTAAAGTAAGACTCTTATATAAACTTATAATACAGTCTTGATTCGACTCATTGTGATGTGAAATGAGACAATTGCTTCTCATCATGTTATGGGTATTAATTGACATAACACAATTAGGGGCCTGAATGGGATTATTAGAGAAGACTTTTGAATAAATGAGAACTTGCATAAGTTCTATTGACTGGATTTAGGCTTTAGATGGACTGCGTATATTGTCCACAATTATTGCTGATTTCAGTGGCCACTACAGTTATTTTGATTTAAATTGTTACCAGTTGTAGTTTTGGTAAGCTGCCTGGGATTTCTGGGAGTTGTAGGCTAGACCCATAGGTTGAGAACCACTACTCTATAAAGCATCACAGGATTCTGCAGTTTTTAATGGTTTACACTTGGATCAGTTATTCTGCTTACCTGAACAGGAGGTTGCAGGCAGCAGAGGGCACTTTAATCTCAAAGATCCAGCATCCTATTGACAAAGGGGAAGTTCAGAATAGAAACAAAGTGAAAATAGAAAGCAATTATAATTACAAATTAGCACCACCTGTCTAATGATGTGAACTGAACCAGTGATTATAAGCTTTCTTGCAAGAGCAGCTAGGTAAACCTTTTCCATTTGTAAGTAAAGACCTGGAATAGAATTTGAAAGAATTGTCTTCAACTGGAATTACACAAAATTGCCTTTTAAGCTTTCCTTTTTCTAATTATTATAGACATGCTATTGTGGCTGCTTTATCAGGTGATAGATTAATCTCCTGAGAATTTTGATCAGATCTATGTAAATATTCCTTTATGATGATGATTATAGTTGGCACCTTTTTTATCTGGCTTTGTACCTGCATCTTTAGTGCCAATCTAACAAGAAGAAATGAAGCAGGTGTTACTTTTTCCAATACTTTATCTTTTCATGAGAAAAGTTTCACCTGCTTTCTTTACAGGAACTTTTTAATCCTTTGGGTTTTTGGTCTAGTTGGCTTTAAGAATTTTTTGGTGGGTTTCATTAGCAGTCTTATGAGAAAAGATCAAAATATTAAATTAATCTAACATTAGACCTCTTTATCCAGGGATACAATCCTATATAATGCAGGATGACTTCAAACAGCGGCACTGAGCAAATGAAGGAAAGAGTTTTGTTAAACAAAGATATCTATATATAAAGCTATGCATAGGATTTTGATACCTATGCATTTTTGGTATTACAGTAGAGTGTCACTTATCCAACCTTCATTTAGCCAACATTCTGGATTATCCAACGTAGTCTGCCTCCCACCTGGATCCACAGCTGTTTCTCTAGGCAGCAAGGACTGAACTTTTTATGGATTTAACTTCTGACAATGTTGTTACTGTAAGTTCATTTTATGCAATTCTATCTTTATTTTAGTCAATTTTTTAGTAGTAAATGTTTTTGAAGTCAATGTTTTCAATACATTGCAATGTTTTGGTGCTAAATTCGTAAATACAGTAATTACTACATAATGTTACTGTGTATTGAACTGCTTTTTCTGTCAATTTGTTGTGAAACATGATGTTTGGTGCTTAATTTGTAAAATCATAATGTAATTTGATGTTTAATAGGCTTTTTCTTAATCCTTCCTTGTTATCCAACATTTTTGCCAATCCAACATTCTGCTGGCCATTTATGTTGGATAAGCGAGACTCTACTGTATTTGATTTATTACTCAGGCCAACATTTTTTCTTGGTGTCTTTTTAGGCTTGTTCCTGGGGTTATTTGAGCACTGATTTGGAACATTGGATTAGATAGACGGCATCAGTTCCAGTTTTTTTGATACAGTTCTCATAGTTTTCTATGGGCGAACAGATGGTGACTGGTATATGGCATATCTCAAAAACTACTGCTGATGGGGAAAGCTTGTTCAATTTTTGGAATAAGCCGATCAAATATACCCAGAAATAGGACTAAGATTTGAGGCATGAAAATGTGTGTTGACCAGTGTTATTAAAGTATTTAAGCAAACTAAATTAAGCCTTATTATTATTGTGTTGTCAAAGGATTTCATGGCCGGGATCACAGGGTTGTTGTGTGTTTTCCAGGCTATATGGCCATGTTCCAGAAGTATTCTCTCCTGACGTTTCACCCACATCTATGGCAGGCATCCTCAGAGGTTGTGATATATATATTTTCAATATATATTGAAAATAAAAATAAAGTTTCCTTTACATAAAAAGTGGGAGAACATTTGATTATAGGAAGTAGGAAAATAAGATACAAAAAAGTTTAAAAAAGAAGGAAAAGGAGAAAAAATGTAGTTGTTACTTCCTTTCTTCATCATGGTGGCGTTTCACATTTTTTTCTTATAAAAAAAAGATTTAATGTCATTTAACATATCTCTTCTGGCTTTCTTAACCTCTCGGATGGTCTTTGGTGTCTGTCCCTTTGGTCAAATTAGAATCTTTATTTTATTTTCTTTTAACCAATTTTTGAAGAGAGTCCAATCTGATAGGTTCTTGAGCAACTTCCCATGACTTTATTCTTACAACAATGTGCTAATTTGAGAAGATATTTATAAGTACATTGAAATAATTCCTTATTAGTTCCTGGAGCATTTTTGCTTGTCTCTTCTCCTATGGGTTGTACAGCATCAACTCTGTGTTCATTTTTAATTATGAGTTTCCCTTCCTTATATTTTTGTTTTTGTCCTATCAACGTAGGACAAGTATTTGTCCTATCAACGAGCAAAGAATTTCAGTGCAGCAAACTAATTGTAGCAGGAGGCTGCCAGAAAAATTTCATACTGAAAATTTGATTTGTAGATGTTCTAAGCATTAGAATTTGTAACTGAATCTTTCACAAACGATTCCACTTAAGAACTGTAGTGGGAACATGTGGCCCTAGAGATATTGTTGGACTGTATTTATCTTTCCTTATTATTACCTATACTGACTAGGGCTGATGGGACCTATAGTCCTACAATACTTGAAGAGTGACAGATGTCCTGCCCCTAAATTACAGTACTGGTGGGACATGCAACCTCGGGTCTATTGGATCAGTCTCCAAATTGTTAGATATTTTTGGCTATCATGATCCCTAAATACAGAATCGTATATCCATTTTAGAGATTTGTATTTTAAAGATAGTATGAAAGAAATACTTTATGAATGGATGGATAGAATCCTAATAACTAACCTGCTTTTATACTTTAAATGGATATATCAAATAGGAATTCAGGAAGATGAAGTGCATATCTTTTCTTCCCTACATGAGAAGTTTCCCCTGATATTTTTTTTCTTCTACAGAACTCTTAAAGGCACCAGAAACCCTTCCTACTTAGCAGTTAGGAGATATTTTGAGGCTATTTTTAGAAAAAGAGGGTAAGAAATGATGCCTGAAGTTTCTATAGTTCCCCCATGAAAGATAGAACTCAAATTGCTGTTATAAAATTAAAACTTACCAAAATTTGCTTTAGCAATGAAGGTTAAATCAAGCATTTGTAGATGCCTTGCACTGAAGATATAGATATGATCCCTTAAGGGCAAATCCTATTCTTTTCCGTTGGAATTACTTCCTAGTAAATAGGACTGCGGCCTTTGTTATCATAATTTTGCACCAATTGATGGGCCCGTCTTCAGTGGCTTTGCACTTATTTCCCAGCTGAAAGGTTTCTTCTGCATCCTAAATCAATAAATTATGTTATAATCATTCTTCTTTCAAAATTTTACTTCAAGTGATTTGTCTATGAAAATAAAGTTGCCTCCAAGAATTTAATCTTTTTTAGAACATTTTTCTTGGTACAGTAGAGTCTCGCTTATCTAACCTTCATTTATCCAATGTTCTGTATTGTCCAACGCAGTTTGCCTTTTAGCAGTCTATATTTTTGTAGTCAATGTTTTCAATACATTGCGATGTTTTGATACTAAATTTGTAAATACAGTAATTACTACATAATGTTACAGTGTATTGAACTGCTTTTTCTGTCCATTTGTTGTAAAACACAAATGTTTTGGTGTTTAATTTGTAAAATCATAACGTAATTTGATGTTTAATAGGCTTTTCCTTATTATCCAACATTTTCACTTATCCAACGTTCTGCCGGCCCATTTATGTTGGATAAGCGAGACTCTACTGTAATAGGTGTCTCAGAGATTGTTCAAAATGTATGTAGTTGTAGATAACAAGTCCCTTATTTGTGTTCACAGTTTTTTAGATTATGCTTTGCTTTTTATCCATGAGAAAAAGAAAAGCTCAGACCTTCAGTTTCCCCAGTTTTGTCATACCAAAAGACAGGTACTCCAGAATGGTGGAAAATCTACTTGTTACACTTTGCAGTGTCTGTGATCACTCACGGAATAACAATATTATGATGTGGAAACAAATGACATTGCAAGCTATATCCTTGTAGCAGAAAAGGATCGGTGTTATGTCTTTCACTGTGCCTAACACTCTCAACAGCTAGTGATTATTGCCTGGCCATAATGAATGTGTCTGTTTAAAGTAGAGTGCCTGAGAGGCAAAGGGCCTTAACAGAAGAATGGTATGTTGTAATGAGCGACAGAAGCTTTTCATAGCTTACAGATAAGCATTATCACAAACTAATGCCAGAGGATCATGTTGCTGTTTGAGAGTTAGGACCAGAGGCTAAATCAAAAAGAAAAATGTCAACCCTTGTTGGATTTTTTTTTTTTGGTCAGGAGCAACCGGAGTTGCTTCTGGAGTGAGAGAATTGGCTGTCTGCAAGGACGTTGCCCAGGGGACGCCTGGATGTTTTGATGTTTTACCATCCTTGTGGGAGGCTTCTCTCATGTCCCCACATGGAGCTGGAGCTGAAAGAGGGAGCTCATCCGCGCTCTCCCTGGGTGGGATTCGAACCTGGCAGCCTTCAGGTCAGCAACCCAACCGTCAAGTCACAAGGCTTTTATCCCCTAGGCCACCGGAGGCTCCAGCCTTGTTGCAATAGAAGTACCGTATTTCATCACATAATAGTCGCTATTGTATAATAGTTGCACCCCTGTATTCGGGGTGGCAAAAGAAGTAAAATGCATATTCCTTGCATAATACTTGCACCCTTAGTTCAGGGTGTGACTATTATGCAAAGGGGGCAGGCACACGGGTGGATGAGGCTTCACCTGTCCCACTTGTCCCCTCAGAGCTGCAGGGTTTGCTTTGTCTTTCATAGTATGGCGGGAGAGGCAGGTAGGTGGTGAGAAGGCGAGTTCCTGTGCGCCCACTTCTCTCCTCCAATCTACAGATGGTGGTCTTGCAACAAGATAAACCTCCATAGCTCAGAAGAGAGAGGTAGGCAGGTGAGCAAGTTCATCCGCCTGCCTGCCTCTCCCCTCTGAGCTACACTTTGAGGGCACAGCTGTGGGGGTGGGTGAGACTTAACCTGCCTGTAGAGCTGTACCCTCAAAGGTGGCTTTTTCATTGCAAAATGGTTTCCACCACATAAAAGTCACTCCCCTTTTTTGTAAAAAGGGGAAAAACTACAACTATTATGCAGTGAAATACAGTATTTTTTATCTGCTATACCTTCTAGGCTGATAAAACGGTTGCATATGTTCCTTGGTAGAAATCCTGTGCCTTTAAAAATCTGCTTCTCAGACAGAGGTTAGGTTTTTCTCTGTTTAATCTCCGTACTAAAAGAAATATCATCCATACAATGTCTGCTTGTTAGACAGTAATGTCTCCAAAACTGACTGCATATACAGTCTACTACTTCAGCAATCATAGAAGCAACCATCCTTTCAGAGATAATGTACATCTAAAACAGTTAGCTCTAGTTAGGAAAATAATTACTTTAACTACCCTCACCTTCAATCATAAAACAGTTCAAAGAAAACTCAGTCTTGACACAGGGCCTACTAGGCATCAGAATGTATTTGACTGGAGGCCCCACAATTACAGGGAAAACAATATTGTCTTGAAAGGAAAAGATCCCATGAAAAGACTGCAGGTATCTTGGTCCCTTTAGCCTTTTCCAAGCACAGAAATGTTCTATTTATGTTTACCTCTTCAACTTTAAAGGTTGTTACCCAACTTTACCATGCTTGACCAAACCGTGGTACCATTCTAGCCTGAATTTTTGTTTCAGCTCCATTCAAATCCCTTGTTCCCATCTCAGCCCAAGCCTAACAGTCTCAAGTATTACTTTCTCCTTGGTCCAGTTGGGCAAGAATGGCTCTAAACAGGCTTTCGCAATTTCCTGCATTGGCCACTGCTCAAAGTGGCAGTTACAGCAGGAAGGGAAGTGGAATCAGAATGTTTGCAAGCAGTCGGTGAAACATGTGATGATATTCACGTTTACTTCTGGATTTCATGTGTGTCTTTCAGCTGTGTATGGAGGAATTGGAATTCCTTATTTTGACACAAGGTTTTGAAAAGAGAAAGGCTTAATAGTCCTGATCTGAATTCGAGCTATCTCAATGCCCTTTGCCATTTAGTATGAGTAGAGGCTCTGAATATCCATGGCTTTCCAAATACCGTATTTACTCAATTGTAATGCACATCTTTTTTGGCTTAATTGTTTAGCCAAAATAGAGATGTACATTACATTCGATAGCGCATTACAATTGTGGATCAAAGGGCACCTGTATCTCCCATTGGGCTGAGACTAGCGAACCCACAAGCCTCAGCCTGATGGTGGAGCATTGGCTCTCCTCCCTAAGCCATTTCTCCTTCATATCTCAGCTGAGAGACAAAGGAGGAAGGGGCGCCCTTTCTCTCCCTAAGTAATTTCCCAAGCCCTGGGCCCCTTTAGAAAAGGATTTTCCCAAAGGAAGGAAAAATGGTATCATCTACCATCAAGCCTAGGCTGGCAAACTCATTAGCCTCTGTCTGGTGGGAAGGTGCTGCTTCTCCTTCTTTAGAAAATCCTTTTATTAAATCATGCACAACTCAAAATTGAGGTGCGCATTACATTCTATGGCACACTAGACTTGAATAAATATGGCCTTTGTTACAGTCAGTTTATATATATCATGGATACTATAAAAGCTTTGTGTAGACTGTACATAGATTATGTACGGTGTTATATAATATATACTACATGGGTTACCTTTTGAAGAGAATCTGGAAAGATTTACGATGAAGTACAGCAAGAACCTTGAAGGTATCCATCAACATTTAGCACCTGCACAATAGAGCAGTAATAGAGAATGTAATCCCACCAGTGGCTGAATGAAAAACTTTAAAGAGTACGAATAATTATTAAGACCACTGAGTCCAAGGCAGATTACCTCATTTTATGACTGGAAATTCCTAGTCAGAGCATCATAACAGCTTTCATCGTACTGAGGGCACAGTTAGGAGAAAGGCAAATTAGTTCTCTCATTGCATTATCATTCAGCCTTGAAAATGAACACTCTTCTTAAACAGCATTACTACCTTATACCTTCCAACATTTCAAAAGTTATTAACTAGGAAGGACATCTGTGTTTGGAGTTCGTTTTTGCCTGCACTTTTTTTTTTTGCATTTTTTTGCCGATCACTTTTTATTTATTTTTATTTAAAAATTACAATCATATAGACATATACTAGATATTTCTCCCTCTTTTATTTTCTTTCACCCCTGTGCTCCCCATCTCCAGTGTCAACTCTTTTTCTGAATTCCCATTAGAACTTTGTTTGGAGGTAAATTCCAATACAGTAGAGTCTCACTTATCCAACATAAATGGGCCGGCAGAACGTTGGATAAGCGAATATGTTGGATAATAAGGAGAGATGAAGGAAAAGCCTATTAAACATCAAATTAGGTTATGATTTTACAAATTAAGCACCAAAACATCATGTTATACAACAAATTTGACAGAAAAAGTAGTTCAATATGCAGTAATGCTACGTAGTAATTACTGTATTTATGAATTTAGCACCAAAAAATCATGATATATTCAAAACATTGACTACAAAAATGCATTGGATAATCCAGAACGTTGGATAAGCGAATGTTGGATAAGTGAGACTCTACTGTACTTCTTTTCCCAATACCTTTTCTACGAATTTTCTCCAAATACTCTCAAAGTCATTTTTTCCATAATCCCTTCTTTACTTTTAAATTTGATTTCAGCTTATCATTCAACACCATTTTCCAGACTTCTTTATACCATTCATTAATTTGTATTTCCATTTCCCCTTTCCAATATTTTGAAATTAATAATCTAGCTACTGTTAATAGTATGTCTATTAACTTTTTTACCTTTTGTCTTTCCCATCCTCTCTTTTAATTAAAAGTAATATTTCTACTGGATTCCTTCTAATTTTTATATTCATAATATTTTCTATTTCCCTTATAACCATTTCCCAAAAGTCTTTTACATATTTACAATCTCACCACATATGCATGTAGGTTCCTATTTCCTGGCAGCCTCTCCAACATTTTTTGTTGTTATTCCTATTCATAATGTCTAACCTTTTCGGTGTTAAATACTACTTCCAAATTAATTTATAATAATTTTCTTTTATTCTAATTAATATGTTTTTCAATTGTCTTGCTTTCCATATCTCTTCCCATTCTTTTTCAGTTATCTTTGTTTCTACTTCCTCCTCCCTTAATTCTCTTAATATTAATATTTTCTTTTCTCCTGTGTCTTTAATATTTTACTTGTTTTTCCTTTTAATTGTTCATTATTTTCTCTTTTTAATCCTTTTAATATTATTTCCTCAAATTGCATTATTTGTTTTCTGGTTTTATTTCAGATCCACCGATTTTTATTCCATTTTTCCAATTGAATCCAGTGGAGCCATGATATATTTATTCCTCTTAGTTCTTCTCTCATTTTTACTTTTCCCATTTTTCATTCTATCCAATTTCCTATCCTTTTTAGTTCTTTTTTTTCCCCTTCAAATTCTTCATCTAAAATTCCTTTCTGTTCCTTTGGGAAATCTTTTCTATTATTATTGGTGTTAATACCGAATTCTTATCAATTAGTTGTCCTTTATGTTTGTTCCATATTTCCATTATATTTCTTATCTGTTTTGTCTCTTTCTTTGAAATTTCCTTAAAATGTGTTCTCCTTTCTCCATTCAATTGCCTTATTCCCTGATTCCATCCATTCTAAACTTTCTCCATCATCTTTTCTATTACATATCTTAATTAGTTTGCCTCATAATATCTTTTATATTTGATAGGGCATTCCACACTGTTGAAGGCTTTAAATATATCTAGTGGTAGAATCCCCACTTTATTTTTTCCCTTCTATTTCCTAAACCCTTTGGAAAGGGAAAGATTCTGCCTCTTTCTCTTCCTCCAATGAGTTAATTGAAAACAAATTAAGTTTGTACTCTAAAGACCTTATCAGATGCAGTCTTCTCTACATCTTATCTCCATTTTCAGGCACTGGCAAAACAGAATCCCAAGGAGGCCATCCCATGATGCACAGCTACTTCCAGGGGCTGCCAGTTCCTGAAAACAGAGAGAAAACTCTGTTTTCAGGAGTTAGGGGCTACCCAATTCCTAATTGGACTAAATGGGGAGGAATTAGGGAAACAACGTGGGATGGGAAGCCATCCCAGAAGACAAAGGTCAGTTCCGCCCACTTTCCCTCTGCTCGTCTGATGAGGTCCTAAGCAATGTTTGCATAAATAGAAGCTGAAGATAAAAGGAAGAAGTGGGATGGAAAGAGAGGAAATAGGGAATTTCATGTACAGCTGAAAAAGTTAGGTGATGGAGGATTAAGTCAGGACTGTCCCTGTCAACTTGGGACAGCTAGAGGTTATGCTATCTAGAATTCCCCTGCATGTATTCAGTGTAACTAACATCCAAGAAGATGTACATCAGATAGATTGCATGGAGCTCTAACTTCTGGAAAATTCAGCTACAGTCACTGTATTAATCTCTCTTTGTGCTTGAGCAGTTAGTGTATGTTTAATTAGGGGTCAATTACATGTCTTAGTGCTTCAGTTTTGCTCGAAAATTTCACATTCATGTCCCCTTCACTGACTATTCCTTGGGCCAGAGAATGGGACATGAATGAATAACTCCTCTCCCATATGCTATAAGGTTAATTCATGATGAGAGGATCAATTTAAAGCTGGGGGGAAGAGTTATACGAGGGTTGAATGAAAAGTAATGCCTCCACCTTTGTTACTTGGGTTTGGGTGGGAATATTTTAATAAATCAAATGCAGAAATAATCCTTAGAATGTGCTCTTTAACTACCACTATTCACTTTTCCACATAATCACCAGACAATTGGATACATTTCTGCCAATGATGAACAAGTTTTCTGAAGCCATCACGGAAGAAGTTGACAATCTGTTTCTGCAACCAGCATCTCACAGTACCCATCGTGCACAGATCTTCCGATAGCCAAGCAAAGCAATAATGTGACCCACACGTTCTTGTGAAATGCCAATTATGCTTGAAATTTCTCTCTGAGTGATACGAGAATTGTTCTGAATTAATCTGTCAACCTTTTGCTTGTGAAACTCGGTGGTTGCTGTCACAAGACGTCCAACTCTTTGTTTGTCATGCAAGTCAGATGTTCCCACCTCAACATCTTTAAACTTACTTGCCCAACAACGCACAGTACTCACATCAACACAATCACCATAAACAGCTTGCATTCTCTGATGAATGTCCTTTGGGGTGACACCTTCTGCTGTGACTGCACATTGCTTAAATCGCATTGACCGACCATCTGCGCAGGGTCCCATACTTTGCACTTTAACACCACAACCGTTCAATGCTAAGGCTTCCCGCCAAATGGAACTGTAGAGGAGAGTCTACTGAACAATCCAGTTCCTGCTGTGTACCAGTACTGTCATCTGTTGAGGAGTTACAAAGGTGGAGGCATTAATTTTCATTCAACCCTCGTATCCCTGCTATGCATTCACAGCAGCAGCCATGAAGAAAGTCAGGCTCCTCATCACTGTATGCATTTAATGCAGTGTGTAGTTTCGCCCTTAGAGACGTGTTTGCCTGCTGTGGAAATTGAATATGGGAATCTGTTTGAGCAGAACCTTTTATGAAAGTTAGCAAAATGTCACTTTGTCTGAGGCAATTGTTTAAGGTTTGAGACTCATATGAAAAAACATTGGCTATGTTAACAGCATGTGTTTATGACAGAAAGAGCTTTTATCAGCAGCTTTTTATGTGAAAGTAGGGTTGATAGGGTATTTCGGGCAAAACACAGGTGACCAGACATAGAGGTAGAGGGCTTGCTTGATAAATAGAAGAGGGATTTCAAAGGACAGTTTTTTAAAATCCCTGTATGATGAATGGCACTTGGAGGTGTGCCCTTCTCTGTTGAATTATGCCACCTTGTTCAAACTTACTTCAAGCCTGCAAGGTGCTTTATTGTTGTAGTCTTTCTCTGCAGGAAAGGCATTACTTCTTTGTGTGGATGTTATGTAACTCATTCTGAACTGAAGTATTAGTTCTACTGTATTTGACAGTGATTATACCTCTGCTGCAGTATTATGGCTGCTTTGGAAAACCATTTTATGTATGTTGTAAACAATCTGGCAACGATTCAGTCAGCAACTAAAATGATAAACTCTTAAGAACACAGAATGTAAAAGGCAAGGGTGAAAAAAAATAATTTTATCACAAAATAGGGAGCATCACACAAAGCACTGTATAAGAGAGGTTTGCCAATATTTAATGTTGTAAAAAAGATAGAAAGCAATTCTCCCCTAATGCCTAAGAAAGAAAACAATGAACGCAAGTGGCAGAAGGCTGACACTTGGAGTCAAAATATTACATTCCCTACTGCTATTGTTGTTCAAAAGAAGTATGTACAAGAAGGTATATGCTCACATATAGAATTGCAGAGGAAATATTTTTAAAAGCCCACTCAAGGTGAAAGAAATGTAATTTCTTGTAAAGTTCGCAACAGCCTCAAATGAAAAATTGAGTTTTGGAAACACAACTTATATATTAAATTCAGAAAAATTGACAAGGTAGCTTTGAAGAACTAAGGAAGTATTGTCCATATAGTCAAAGGTCAACTGGTGGGACATTATGCTGGCCATGCAGCTGCTTTTAATGGGCCAGGCTTCATTAAGTTCAATAGAACTACAGTATTTTATGCTGTCTCTTTTATTACCCTTAGATTGCTATTCTAAGATAAGGTTTTCTAGTCCATGGAAAATGGTAAAAAGCTAACATATAATATGTCTATCAGAGTTTAAACCTTTTCTCATATATAAGAGGGAATTAAGCATGTAAACCATAATAGGCATTGTGTATCAGGCAATAGATGTATTGTTCCTTTAGCTCTGTGGTTCTCAACCTGTGGGCTGTGGCCCACTGCGAAAATCCAGTCCGAGAACCTCCTTCCTCTTTATTTATTTTATTAATATTTATTTCCAATTCTTTCCGTAGAGCTGACCATTGCATTGGATAGACCACATCAGCTCTAGATGATTAAATATGGTTTTCTGTGTGCGAGCAGATGGTGACTACTGGATGGGATATGTTCTGTATCAGAAACTAGAGCAGATGTGGTCTATCCAATGCAATTTTCTGAGTCAGCACCCCAAATAACCAAACCAAATCTAAAATTGACCAAAAACTGATTTGTGACCCTTTTGGTACTAATGTTAGAAAGTAGTCCCTGGTCAAAGTGGGCCCTGGTCAAAAAAAAGGTGGGAACAACTGCTATAGATGAACAGGGAAAGAAGAAGTTACCAGGAAAATAGGTATATGTAACACATCTCTTTATTTCTTTGCTGTTTTGGAGGGTGGTGTAACAGAGAGAGGAAGAGAGGCAGAGATAATTCTAAAATATTGTTTATATTGTTATTTTGAATTATTTCTACAGGAATTTATGTTGGTCTATATAGTTTTCAAGATTGTCCATAATGAGTGGAATTCTGTTGGTTTGTATGTGTAGTAAGCAACTTTTTTTTTTACTTTTAATGAGCACTTTTGTGGAATTTATTAAATTTTATACCCTTTTCCAACCATTTTTTTTAAAAGCATTAAAAGCAAAGCGAGTTACTACAACTTATAACATAAGAACAGTGGGTCATTTTTTGCCATGTATTGAGTGACATAAAGAAGTAATTTTCTAAGCTCTTGTCCTAGAATTGTGCCAACATCAACTGTCTGGAATATTTTGAAAGAAAAGGAAAGCTAAGTGCCAACTGTATCTGTGAAATCTGTGTTACCATGTGTGCTCTCACAGGGATTTGTCTGGAGAGATGTTTAATTGTTTTTGTGTTGTGCAATCCTGTTTTATGTAAAAGATCCCTTTCTCAGACATCCCAGCACCTGGCCTGAGGAATATCTCATGCTTGCAATAATGAAAAAAGGGACAAATATAGTCTACTCATAAAGCAACTTCTGTTTGCTGATTGAATGGATTTTGACAGGAGGTAGAAAAATATTTTGCTCAACACCTAGGCTGAGAGTTATAAGAGTAGTGTTGGAAATCTGTACACATTCACCCAATTCAACATGGGTGGGGGGAAATGCTGCCCAAAAGGGCAATGAAAGAACAATTTGAGGCTATATTTCTCCATGAAAATTGGCATGGGGCTGAGTTCAGTATTTTTCTTACCAAGATACTTCTGTTTATGAGAGGGTGGAAAACAAAATAGATTATGTGGGTAAGACGCAGTGTCTCGTGGGATGCCACATGACTCATGTACAAAAGGAAAGGCAACAACAATATTGCAGTCCCGGTGCCGTGGGTGAGAACCTTATGAATCCCTTTGCTGTCCTCTTTGAGAGTCTGAGTCACTGCTTAGAGACTGAGGCTGGCATTTGACCAAATTGTAGGAGGGAAGAAATGGGGAAAACACGCAACTGGGGAAGAAAAATAGTTTTTTTTACTCTTATGGCAAGGCATCTTGCATCCTGATAGGCTTCATCTGGTGTTCCCATATAGACCAGAATAATGTTTATTTGTGTTTTGACTTTTAAATTATTCCCATAGGGCTTTGCATTAGTCTGTATAGCTTTAAGGATGACCCATCCCCCTGTCCAGCAGCCACTATGTCCCGTCACTTACCCTGAAATACACTACAGTGCTTGTCAGGCTTTCTGTTTGCAGATGTATGATAAGCCAAGAAGTGAGCTATAATAGCGGCGCTGAACTTCCAAACTCTGGAAGGACTGACTAGGCATTGGCTCAGCACTTGGATGTCAACTGTTTGCATTCAGAAACAGGTGAGTGATATGGTATTAGCAGCTTTAAAACATCTTTTATCACATATCACCATTTATTGAACTCAGTGACTAAAACACTAGTTTAAAAAAAAGAAACCCAGTAGACATATACAGTGCAGATATTCTTAAGGAATAGTCCTTCTTTATAGTTGCTTTCAAGACATACAAGTTTAAGCTACATAAAGTTTAACTTCTGAATGAATTTTGGGTGTGTTTGTGTAATAATTCATAATATGGGGAAAACGTGGTCTTAGATGTTGCTTTTCAGTAGAGTATTGTATAGTGAAAGCAGTTTCATTTTTTTAAAATTATGAGATTCTGCCAAACAATGAAACATCTAATAAATCCCTTACCTCCATCTAGACCCAGTTACTGCACTTTTTCTGGTCCATTCAGTAGAGATTCATAAGATTTGACAACATTTGCCTTATCCCCAGTGGAATATGTTCACTGCACCTAACTATTAGCTATTGCTTGAGTATGTTTTAATGTATTATTTTTATGATTGTATGTTTAAATGTTTTAAATGTATTTATGTGATTGTATTTTATTGTGTATAGCTGGGCTTGGTCCCCATGTGAGACACCCCGAGTCCTTTCAGGGAGAATAAAGTAGTAATAGTAGTAGTAGTAGTAGTAGTTGTTGTTATTATTAAAGCCTACTTGTCTCAAATCGATTTAAATACATAATGTATTCCTGCATTAAGAAACTTATAATTCTGAAGTAAAATTAATCCTGAAAATAAAAAGCATATAAACACTTTTTGTACAAGTTATTCTGTGTCTGAGATCTAGCTTTCCAATCTTTTAATAGCATACAAGGATTGGTGAGATACTGGCAACAGTCATTGACTGTAACTCTTGGCTCACTTACTGACTAGACACTGGAATTTCATTGATTTCAGTAAACATGCATAGGATTGGGCTACATTAGTGATGGCAAATATATCCCTATCTACACCAACTGTAATTTGTAGGACACTGGGAGCTATAAAACTAATCATCACTGATGAATGCAAGTGTTGGAGGAATGGATCTGTTTCATATAAAGGAGAATGGGCCAATTTACAGAAGACTAAAACAACTAGAATAGTGGTTCTCAACCTATGGGTCCCAAGATGTTTTGGCCTTCAACTCCCAGAAATCCTAACAGCTGGTAAGCTGGCTGGGATTTCTGGGAGTTGTAAGCCAAAAACATCTGGGGACCCCAGGTTGAGAACCACTGGATGAGAAGATTTCTACTAACTACATAGTGTTTTTAAGAAGAGTGTATTACATCTGAAATGGAAATATAATAATTGTGGCATCTTTTTAAATTTGTTGTGAGATTAGTATGAAGCCTAAGGTATGCATGTTGATTTATTACAGAGAAAGATAGTCACATTTTATTGTGTTTTTATTATTTGTGTATAAAAAGAAACAAGTTGATGTTTTGAAGTAGGACATTAGTGTAGCCATATACCATGAAGCCATATACCATGAAGTTCAGGACACTTATCTTCTGGAAAACATGATGTATTCTTACTTTAGTAAAATATTTTCTAACAAACTGGCATAAATTATGCATGGAAATTATATTGGTCTTGCAAGGATAAAAATGGAATACCTTGTGGACCTAATAAAGCTAGATACTTGATGGAAGTATTTTAATATAAAGCCTTGTAGGATGTCACCCAAATAACTTTGTGATTTCCTGAATGGGCCAGTTCTTCAGAACTGGATTAACCATTAAGCAAAGTAGCCAAGTGTTTCGGGCATCAAGGGAAACGGCAGCACAGAAATTTCCCATTTCTGGATTTACTGTGGACTATTAGTGCAAAACTGCAAATGATGCAGCTGAACTAGGTTCCACAAAAAGCCCTCTCCAATAAAAGACTTTGCAGTTAGAAAAAGTAGGAGAAAACTTTTCACATACTGTATAAATAAAAAATAGTATTTTCCATCTTTTGATAATTTTTGGTCTAATTTTGAAAAATATTTTTTTAAATTTTCTGACTTAGTATTTTTTTCTATTTTGAATTAAATATCTACGGATGTACCAAAAGTCATCCTAGAGCCAAGAAATCAAAGCCCAACAGTTCTTGATTTCTTGGAATAACACTATGTAACAAAATTTGAAAAACGTTCTGTTCCTGACGTGAAAGAGTTATTCTCTGTTTAATTGTGTGCTACTTACTTTGAAAGTAGTTGTTATACTCCAGAAACTTTGTTTTTGTAGCTGCCACAAACTATATTGAATTGGTTGAGACTCTCTGAGATATTCATTGGAAAACTATAGCAAAATGTGCTGCAGTGTGTTCCACAGAGTTTTTGTAGTTTAATAAACCCTTTTCCATTTTTTAAAAAAATAATAGAATGGATTAGGAAATAACATTTATAACTCAGGAACAAACATTGTGCTACACAGTGTAATTGCAAGGGAAGCTGGCTTCATAAAAGCTCTGTTTGAAAATCAGCACCATGTAGGAGGTTAGTGAAGGATATGTCAAATTGTTTAACGGGCAAATGAAGGAAAGTGATTCATAATGATCACTGGACCTCTTCTGCTTATGGATTTACGAACAAATGATAAATAGATAAATATTTGTTTGGTGTTTCTGGCTTTCAGGTCATATGGGTATATGTGCATTAGATAACTACAACAGATGTTCTAACAGTTCTCCATATCAACTATGGTAGGGACAGGGAAGTGAAGGAAAGGCTATTCAGCCCTGGCTCCATTTGATATTGTAGGGAGGGGATGCCTTGGCCCCATCTATGCAGCCATATAATGCATTTTGAAACAACATTATGTGGTCAGTGTGGACTCATATAATGCACATCAATGCAGTTAAATGGCTTTATATAAGTTTACACTGATCAGGAGGAGGGCAAGACAGTCTGTGGCTGGGAACACTTCAGAAGGCTCTCAGCTGTTGTGTGCCTTCCTTAGGCCATTCCCTTGGAATAAGGATGGGGCCACTCGCACCGTCCTTATACCGGGAGGAGGGCGAGACATGTGCTCCAGAGGGCTCTCAGCTGCTGTGTCTTCCTCCCCTGCCTTTTCTGCATAAGGATGTGGTGGGCCACTGTGTCCTTAGGAAACAGCGAAAATGAGGAGGGCCTGATGTAAGTACCCAGGGGGCCGCATCCAGCCCCCGGCCTTAGTTTGCCCATGCGTGCATTAATGCGTTTGCATATTGTTCCATCTGTGCCATGCAAAATTATTTTTTTTATTCACACACTCACTTCGTTATTATTTTCTAACAACTGGGTAAGCAGGCTAGAAATACAGTGCAGATTTGTCCTATTTGTAGTAATATTTCTTTTAAGCTGTAAACCTGAACATGTGTATACCTGAGGAATGATGCAGACTTAATCTGTTTTTTATTTGCTTGCGTGATATGTGTGTCTTTTTGGGAGAATCATCAAAACCTAATCACTCTTGTACAAAACTCCCTGCATCTCTTTTTCTGGAAGTTAGAGTTATTGGTCCCCTCAGGAAGAGTAACTATTTTTCCAGATGGCAAAAAATAAAAAAGTTTTCAACCATACTCTTAAGAAAAGGAAAATTTAGAGCCACATAGTACAAAAACACATCTTCATCTGTCTACCTGATCTTTCTGTTGTGGAGTTACTGACTGCTTTATTGCATCCCATAAATCACCACAGAGGTATTAAAATTTGAAAGAAGGACAGAAAATATTAAATGCTAATCTTGGAAACTTGTTCAAAGGATCAGTCTGGAATTCAGTGTTGTGACTCAGCTGGAACCTCAGATTGACTCTGATGAGGATGATGGGATTCAGGTTCACAAGCAGGTTCAAAATGTCCGTTGTAGAAGATGAGGAACAGGGAGTGCTAGTTCATTTTCCCACAGCAAGGAATGATGTTGTTGATACTGAAACTAGCCAGGTGCAAATGGACTTGGAAAAGGAGGACAGTTCTCAGGCTGATAATGAGGCTCAGCAAACTAACGAGCAGGCTGACCTTGACGAAACAGGTTCCTTAGATTGAGTTGACCGTTTGGAATTCAGGGTTCGGAGGAGTGTGAGAATTGCAAACAAGAGGGAGGCTAGAGGCCAGAGAAATGCTTTCATGCTTTGCAAAGGGTATTAAAGCAACGTGTTTGGAGACAAACCTTTGTCAAAGCAACTTTCGTTCAACCAAGAAGCAAGCTCTCGTTTTCTTGGATTACATTGCAGCTTTTGTGTTCATTGTTCTTAGGACTTTGTCATGCTCTATTGGGACCTTGTTTATTCCTCGTGATTTCTGGATTTATTCTCTCTGGCTTTATTTTGTAACCATTTTTTGGAACTTTACTTTTGCTTTTAAAAATTCCTTTTTATCTTCTATTTTCTAATAAACTAAAAAGACTTCAACCTGTGCAGTCTGGTGTATATAGTAAGGTGAAGCTAACCTGAGGTGTGACATTCAGATATTTCCCATTGTATATGGGAGTCAATGACTCAGGGCTGTAGCCAAGGGGGGGGGGGGGGCGTTAGGGGTTCACCCCCCCTGAAAATTTTCAGTTTTTTAAAACCTGGTTTACTCATGAATTTTAACTGATTAACCAAATCCCCATGAGTTTCCACTGAAGTTTATATGTCTTGAATGTCCACTGAAGTTTATCGATGGAGCCTGATTTCTAAATTATTTTGCATTATGGAACTACTCTTCATGATTTGCTTAAAAAATGTAAAACAGCCCCCCCCCCCCCGAATTTTTTTCTGGCTATCATTACCTTTTGGCACAGCAATGCTAACAATCATCAGGATCCCATGAAGTGTTATCATGCAAAGATGCAAAATTTCAGAAGGTTACAAGAATCAGAAAGTTATGGTGAGTAAGCTGCAGAAATGCAAATTAATGAAGGATGTGGAGTGTACATTAATAGAAGCTGATGGACCTGGACATTTCCCATTAGGTACCCAGTTTTACACCCCATCATGTTTAAGATATCCCAACAAAATATTTCAGTTATTTTGGACTAGTAGTGTTGAACACAGGGTCAATTTTACAATATCTCTCCTTCAAAACACAGTGATTGGAAAGTGCTGGTAAAATCATTCAATATGATTCAAGTTTTAGAGCAGGCAGTCATACAACTATAATCTCATTCTGTGTTTTCCTTATCTGGAGAACTTGAGGAGATTTGCCGATGAGTTTCCGGACCCAATTCAAAGTGCAGGTTATTACCTATAAAGCCCAATATGCTTCGGGTCCAACCGCATCTCTTTCTATGAACCGGCACAGGCTTTCAGATCTACCGGGGAGGCCCTCCTCTTGGTCCTGCATCCGTTTCAAGTGTGGCTGGTGGGGACGAGACAGAGGGCCTTCTCAGTGATGGTCCCCCAACTTTGGAACACCTTTTCGAGGGAGATCAGGCTAGCCCCCACTCTCCAAGCCTTCCACACACAATTTAAGATATGGCTTTTCTGACAATCCTTTGACCATATTTAGATTCTTTACTAATATATATGAGGACCTTCAGATTCTTTATCAAGCACTTTACAAGACTGAGTTTGTAAGCCACCTCAAGTCCCTCTGGGAGATGGTGGCGGGGTATAAATAAAGGTATTATTATTATTATTATTATTATTATTATTATTATTATTATTATTATTTCACACTGTGTCCCTCCTAACTAAAGTATCGGGAACCTTCGGATTTGCATTGAATCTATCTTATTGAAGTCCAACTTTAAATTCATTATCCCAAATATTTCCAAATTAGCCCAGGGCAGTTCTGAAATTTGGGCTCACCCAAATCCATACCACATTTCTGTCACAAACCCAGCAGTTATTATATGTAATCCAGAACTAGTATGTAATTATCATATTGGCTTAATAATAGATTTGTGAAACTTGAAAACTTCTGTCTCATTCCACTAAATGAACTTGAGCTAGTTCAGCGTTTCTCAACCTGGGGGTCGGGACCCCTGGGGAGGGGGTTGTGAGGGAGGTTCAGAGGGGTCGCCAAAGACCAGTATTTTCTGTTGGTCATGGGGGTTCTGTGTGGGAAATTTGCCCCAATTCTGTTGTTGGTGGAGTTCAAGGGGATCTTTGATTGTAGGTGAACTATAAATCTCAGCAACTACAACTCCCGAATGTCAAGGTCTAATTTCCCCAAACTCCACCAGTGTTCCCATTTGGACATATTGGGTATTTGTGCTAAGTTTGGTCTAGATCCATCATTGTTTGAGTCCACAGTTCTCTCTGGATATAGGTGAACTACAACTCCAGAACTCAAGGCCAATGCCCACCAAACCCTTTCAGTATTTCCTGTTGGTCATGGGAGTTCTGTGCGCCATATTTGGTTCAATTCCATCATTGGTGAAATTCAGAATGCTGATTGTTGATGAATAATAAATCCCAGCAACTACAATTCCCAAATGACAAAATCAACCCTCCCCCAACCCCACCAGTGTTCAAATTTGGGCGTATCGGGTATTTATGCCAGATTTGGTCCAGTGAATGAAAATACACCCCCTGACTGTGTATCAAATATTTACATTACGGTTAATAACAGTAGCAAAATGACAATTATGAAGTAGCAACAAAAATGTTAAGGTTGAAAACTACTGGTCTAGTTAACCTCTTGCTCTAGGATTGGTAAACCTCATCCTATATATTGCTGTTGCATTGCAGTAGATCATAGAAAGCTGCTGTCAACAAATCAATGCACAAGGGCATTCGCATTTTATTCAGATTGTGATACACACACTTTGTCTTTTTGATAGTCATAGCACTCCTTTGCTGTCTCATTGTATCAGTCCATGATGAAATTATAAACTGCTTAGATCAAGCATGCATCTTTAACTCTGGAAAATTCCATGATGTATTACTACTTAATAAGCTATTATTCTTTTGCCCTTAGGTTAAAATGGCAGCAGGAGTACCACACATGCAAATGAAAATTGATCCACAGAATCTGCAGATTCAAACACGTACTGTGGAGAAGTTGCTGGAGCCTCTCATAATTCAGGTAGAATGGGAAAAAAGAAAACTTATTATGGAATTATAGAATAAAATACAGAGAAATCTATTTTGAGATGGTCTACATGATGCTTCATTTGAATTCAGAAAAGCCACATGCAAAGTTCTAAATCAAGTTTTGCGTAAACAAATCACAATAAATAATTTGAGAACTTGTACGAATCAGATATTGGGGTCTTTTTGGCCTTCTTGTTGTGTGATATATGGTGCCCCTAAGGAAAACCTCTCACAGGGTTTTCTTGGTACAGTTTATTCAGAGCAGGTTTGTCATTGCCATGCTCTGATGTTGAAAGAATGAGATTTGTCTAAGGTCACTATGGTGGTTTTCATGGCTGAGCAAGAATTTGAACTCTTGTCTCCTAGTAGTCCAGCAATCAAGCCACTATACCATGCTAGATACTAGGTGTTGTGAATTTAATGTAAATCAATATTTGTGCATATAGTGTGCACCTTGTGTGGGTTTCATGATCCTCACCTGTTATCATGTGCTATGAAAAGAGGGAGACAACATATGGCAGGTTAGAGATGGGACGCAGCTGACGTTGGTCTGGATTTTGCCTTCCAGGGAAAGAGTTGTTTCATTGCTAGTGGAAGCAAGGATGGCTAAGAAATCATTTTTATGGGTCCACTATGATAAACAGTAAGAGGGGTAGTATTACTGTACTGCATTTTCCGGTGGTGGTTCTAGTAGCAATAATCAGCAATAAGGATGATGCAAGGGCTTACTTCAACCAGGCAGAAACTAAAGTAAACGTTTCCCCTTGACATTAAGTCTAGTCGAGTCCGACTTTGGGGGCATGGTGCTCATCTCCATTTCGAAGCTGAAGAGCCAGGGTTGTCCATAGACACCTCCAAGTTCATGTGGCTGGCATGATTGTATGGAGGGCTGTTACCTTCCTTGGCCTATTGATCTACTCACATTTGCATGTTTTCGAACTGCTAGGTTGGCAGAAGTTGGGGCTAACGATGGGAGCTCACCCTGCTCTATGGATTTGAACCACCAACCTTTTGGTCAGCAAGTTACGCAGCTCAGCAGTTTACCCCACCTCACCACCATGCCCCCAGAAATTAGCTGGCAACTATCACCCAGGAGACCTTTTCATCAGCCGCCCCAAGATTATAAAATGACTTACTTGTTCCAGGGAAGTCATACTACCCCTCTATTCTTCCTTGGTCAGAGCACACCTGGAATACTGTGTCCAACTCTGGGCACCACAATTGAACGGAGATGTTGACAAGCTGGAATGTGTCTAGAGGAGGGTGATTACAATAATCAAGGGTTTAGAGAACAAGCCCTATGAGGAGTGGCTTAAAGAGCTGGGCATGTTTAGCCTACAGAAGAGAAGGCTGAGAGGAGACATGATGTGGGCCATGTATAAATATGTGAGGGGAAGTCATAGGTAGGAGGGAGCAAGCTTGTTTTCTGCTGCCTTGGAGACTAGGATGTGGAACACTGGCTTCAAATGACAGGAAAGGAGATTCTACCTGAACATTAGGAAGAACTTCCTCACTCTGAGAGCTGTTCAGCAGTGGAACTCTCTGCCCTGGAGTGTGGCGGAGGCTCCTACTTTGGAGGCTTTTAAGCAGAGGCGGGATTGCCATCTGTTGGGGTGCTTTGAATGCGATTTTTCTGCTTCTTGGCAGGGGATTGGACAGGATGGCCCACAAGGTCTCTTCCAATTCTGTGATTCTATGAAGAGATCTGACAACTAAATGAGATGTCAGAATTTAAAACAAATTAAAGACTTATCTCTTCTGACAGGCCTATCTTGTCAATTTTAAACTGTGAATTTTAAATTTATATGCTATTAGTATTGGTGCTTTAATATTTGTTCTATGTTTTAATATGTGTATTGTAATAATCTCATGTATTAATATATGTATTTTAACTATGTTGTAACCTGCCTTGAGAGGCAGGTATCAAATATGTTCATCATCATTGTCGTCATCATCATGGCAAGAAGGCTGTCACGGCGGGCTACTGAAGAATTTCAGGACCCTCTCCAGCAAAATGGGTGTATGTTAGTCATGTGCATTCGGGGCTTTCATGTGCCGGCTTTCAGTGAGGGCCCAGATTCGTTTCGATTGCACCTCCGGAAATCGGATATTTGTTCTTCTGTCTTCGGTGCCGAAAGATCAGGGATTTTTCAGCCCATTATTGGGGGGGGGGGGCTTCACCTGTAGGCCCGGGTTCTTTGGGCCTATGGGTGCAGGCTTTGGGTCTATGTGCCCGGGCCTTGCAGGGCCTGCAGCTGAGCGCTGAGTAAGGAACACTCCTTACTCAGTGCTCGGATGCAGAATCTGCAGTAGACCCTGCGAGGGCCGGGTGCCTATGCCCAAAGCCTGCACCCATAGGCCTGGGTGCTTTGGGCCTATGGGTGCAGGCTTTGGGCTTACACACCCGAGTCTCGCAGGGTCTGCAGCCGAGTGCCGAGTAAGGAGTGCCCTGCGAGGTCTGGGCACGTAGACCCAAAGCCTGCACCTATAGGCCTGCAGCCCAGCGCTTTGGGTCTACATCAATCTGAAAAGCAGGCTTGGAGCCAGTACCCACTCCTACCTGCCTTTTGTATTGAGTTGATTTTTGTATCAGGAGGGGCCTTCCCACTCTGTGCCATCCAAATGGACTGTACGAAATGGAAACACAAATCAAACAGATAAGACAAATTTTGGGCCCATGTCTAGTGTATGTGTGTGTTCTGTGGGATTGGTTTACCACATTTGAACTTTTTAGGTAAGGCATATGAAACAAACAAATAAGGCCTTGGGAATCGAAATCCAACTGTGTACTTCTGCCAGATATCATTGCTTACTTCAACAGAATTGCTTTGTTTTTTTCTGGCCTGAAAATCTATTCTAGATCGTTTCTGATAACAGATTTTCAGAGGGTATTTATGTATGCCTGTGTGTGCATGTGTATTTTTTATTTAATATTCTTATATACTGCCCATCTGGCAAGTGTCCTCATGTAATCTGCAAATATAAAACAAAATAAAGCAATTTATAACATGGTGATTTTATATCTGAAAGACATCAACTAAAATGGTATTAAAAAGCTGCTGTGTTACACATTTAAGAGCGAGCATTTCAGCATTTTGCTTGATCACATCTGCTTATTTTATAAAGCCAGTATGTCTCCAGAGTTAGCAGTGACTCACTGTAAAACTTAAAAAGAGTTTTATATTGTGTGCTGTATGCCGTGAAGAGAGCAGCATGTTCTTTAGTGCCATGTGATTTATTACTATAACATACAACAGCCTTCAAATTAGAATTTAATCTCTGATAATGGACAAATTGCTCCATCAAGTCACTAAGTTATAGAGGAATTTATTAATAAATCTTTGTACATATTTTTCCATGCTAACTTAAAAACTTGAATTATCTTGAAACGTTCCCTTAGCACATAGGTAAATTCAGTAATCTAATTTGCATGGATGCCTACCCTCTGATATATCTCACTCACCCTATTCCATTTATTCTGTGTGATAGCTTTCATAGCAGTGTCTATTTGCAGTAAATTCTTTCAGTTGACTACAGATGTTTTCCTCTAGCAATTTTATTTTTATGTTATCATTGTAACTATATGCATTTACATTTTTGAAATACTTGGCCAAGTGATAAAAAAACTGTTCTTTTTTACAGAGTTGCACTTTGTGCTGTTAACTTTACTTTATTGTAGCTCTGTGAACATGGTCCAAAATAATTTCGAAGTTGTTGTTCATTTTCTTTTTACATGTCTACTATAATGTCTCCTCCCGTATGAGCTTACCCTAAATTTAGGACCCATGTTCCTTAACCCCTTGAAGGGGACAAATGGCAGGATTTTCTCTGTAGCAGCACTCTGGCAGTTGAATCCCCCCCCTTCAAAGAAAGTCTCCACATCCCTATTCAGTTTCTGCCCATCACCTAAAAGTGTATTCTTTCAACTAGTCTTCAAGCCATAAAATGAGGAGTAGCTACTGGAGATTAGGGCAGTATACAAAATAAAAGGTCAAAAAATTAACAATATGCTAAGAAACATCAACAACCTTAAATATGCAGTTGATATTAAATATGCAGGTTAAAGATTGGGAAAGGGGTACGGCAGGGCTATATACTTTCACCCTACCTATTCAACTTGTATGCAGAACACATAATGCGACATGCGGTGCTTGATGAAGGCTGGAGTTAAAATTGCTGGAAGAAACATTAACAACCTCAGATATGCAGATGATACCACTTGGATGGCTGAAAGCGAGGAGGAGCTGAGGAGCCTTATCACCAAGGTGAACAAAGAAAGTGCAAAAGCTGGGTTGCAGTTAAACATCAAGAAAACCAAAATTATGGCAACCAGAGTGATTGATAACTGGCAAATAGAGGGAGAAAATGTGGAGGCAGTGACAGACTTTGCATTTCTAGGCGCAAAGATTACTGCAGATGCAGACTGCAGCCAGGAAATCAGAAGACGTTTACTTCTTGGGAGGAGAGCAATGACCAATCTTGATAATATAGTGAAGAATAGATACATCACACTAACAAATGAAGGTCCGCATAGTTAAAGCAGTGGTATTCCCCATAGTAACCTATGGATGTGAGAGCTGGACCATAAGGAAGGCTGAGCGAAGGAAGATAGATGGTGTTGGAGGAAAATCGTGAGAGTGCCTTGGGCCGCAAGAAGATCCAACCAGTCCATACTCCAGGAAATAATGCCCGGCTGCTCACTGGAGGGAAGGATATTAGAGGCAATGAAGTAGATGAAGGAATTTGGCCACATTATGAGAAGACAGGAAAGCTTGGAGAAGAGAATGATGCTGGGAAAATTGAAGGAAAAAGGAAGAAGGGTCGACCAAGGGCATGATGAATAGATAGTATCCTTGAAGTGACTGGCTTGACCTTGGAGGAGCTGGGGGCGGCCATGGCTGATAAGAAGTTCTGGCGTGGGCTGCTCCATGAGGTCATGAAGAGTCGGAAGCAACTGAACAAATAAACAACAAAGCTACTTTGCTCTTTTTAACTGCTTTTTAAAATTGCGTGTGATTTCAGAACTTTTTTTTAAAGAGTAATTCCATTCATCTATTTACCGCTTTAAATGTTTTTATCCATTGCACATTATCTTGGAAGATCTGATCAGCAGAGGAAGGATAAAAGAAATGCCATAAACAAACAAACAAAATTACTATTGATTTCCTAAATAGAGTGCGGTCTATACAATATATTTCCTATTTGTGGTAGGGGGACTATCAACTATATCATCAAGCTCAAGGGTTCTTTCTGAACAGAAATGACTTTGGAAAGTCAAGTTCAGAGAAGAATTATGCATATGCTGCATTGCAATCTTGTTTTTGTAGATGTCCTGCTAGACCAGGCATGGGCAATTTTTTAAACTTGGGGGACGCATCCCAGGCTAAATCGGAGTGCGCAGACCAGGAGGGAGGGGGTTCTCCCCAAGTCCCCTCCTTGCCCTTTCCTCTCCTCCTCCTTCTCTTTCGGAGGCAGAAAGTGAAGGAAAGACGGGAAACGTTTGGATTCCAAAAGGGTTAGCCTTGGTCAGGATGAGATGGTGGATGGGAGAGACAAAGTGTATCCATGAGACCCCATATTCCTTACTTCTGATATAGAATCCTAGAGCTGGAAGAGACCCCCAAAGGCCATCCAGTCTAACCCCTGCCATGCAAGAAGGCACAATCAAAGCAATTTCAGTAGACAGCCTCTGCAGAAAAGCCTCCAGATAAGAAGACTTCATCACACTCCCAGGCAGACTCTGCCACTCTCCAACAGCTCTTACACTCAGTTATTCCTATTCTTTTCAGTTGAATCTCTTTCCCTGCCATGTGAACCCATTGCTCCCTTGTGCCCTGGTCTACAGAGCAGCAGAAAGTCAGTTTTCCCTTTCTCTCCTCCTCAAAGGGACTCCCTTTTAAATCCTGAAAGATTGTTCTTATGTTCCCACTCAACCGTCTCTTCGTCCAGCTAAACATCCCTGAGGAGGAAAGGAGGAAGGAAAAAAGAGAAGAAAGGAAGGAAGGGTGGAAGATAAGGATGGAAAGGAGGGAGCGTGGAAGGGAATAGAGAGGAGGGAGGGAAGGAAGGAAGTAGAAAGAGAGAGGGAAGGAGGGAGGAAAGAATAGAGGGAAGGATGAAAGGGTGGAAGAGAAGGAGGGAAGTAAGGAAAGAAGGGAGGGAGGGAAGGAGGAAGAAGAGAGAGAAGGAAGGAAGGATAGGATAGTGAGAGAGAGGAGGACCTGAGAAAAGAGCCCAAGGGGCCACATCCGGCCCCTGGGCCTGGGTTTGCCCATACCTGTGCTAGACTCTAGAGCAGGGGTCCTCAAACTTTTAAAGCAGAGGGCCGGTTCACAATCCTTCAGACTATGGAGGGGCCGAACTATCATTTGGAGGAAAAAAAATGAACAAATTCCTATGCACACTGCACATGTCTTATTTGTAGTGCAAAACAACAACAACAATGAAAACAATTGTAACCAACATAAACCTATCAGGATTTCATATCCTGAAATATGAATTATGTGGGCCTGCTTCTGGCCAATGAGATAGTCAAGTTCATTAGGATTGTTGTTGTTGTTGTGTGCCTTCAAGTCATTTCAGACTTTGGGCGAGCCTAAGTCTAAAATTATTTATTTATTTATTCATTTACTACATTTATTTATTACATTTATATTCCGCCCTTCTCACCCCGAAAGGGACTCAGAGCAGCTGTATGTACATACAATATAATATATTCTTAGCATAGCACAATATTAGCATTATATATATTGAACTATACCACTATACTGTAATATTATATGTAATACATATAATATAATTAATATTATTATATGGTATTATTAGTATTATATTGTATAACATTATAATATTATTATCAATATTATATGTATATACAATATTTTATATTATTTAAAATGATATAAAAATATTATATTATAAAACTAAGGGTGGGGGCCAGGTAAATGACCTTGGAGGGCCGCATCCGGCCCCCGGGCCTTAGTTTGGGGACCCCTGCTCTAGAGACATCTAGAGAACCAGGGTAAGCAGTTCCCCTGATATCTGGGTCAGCCTAAGGCATTCTGCTTCCTGAGGCAAAGAACAGAATAGGGCTTCTTGTACAGTATTTTGTTTACATAAGTTGTCTGGATTGTCAGTTGAATCTTATGTCAGCACTGACAATGCAACAGCATTGTTCCCTTCATTTGGGGGCAGCAAACTAACCTGGATAGGACAAACTTTGTAGAACACTCAGTTTTATTCTCCAGCAAAAAGAAATGGCCAGGATGCCACTGTTGCTCATCCTGAAACAACTTTCATTGTCTTAATTCATAAAGTAACTCCCAATTCAAATAGATCAATTGAATCAATGGACTTTACCCATGTATTAATCCATCAATCAACAACTGATTCAGTGGATCTACTCCAACAGGCACTCATTAACAGGATTACGACAATATTTGCTACCTAAACCAACCAGCTTTCTTTGCGTAATGATAATAATTGCCCTGTCTAGTAAATGGGTGTTTAGTATTATTATTATATTGTTTGGTTGCATGCTGCAAGTCGCTTCTGGTTGCGAGAGAATTTGCCATCTAAAAAGATGTTGCCCAGGGGTTGCCCAGATGTGTCATGGTCTTGCGGAGAGGCTTCTCTCAGAGATACTCATCGGAACATCTCAGCAAGCAAGAGTCCAAAAGTGGCAGGCTAAAATCTGGGATCTCAACCCATGGCTGATACCAAATGAGAGACTCCCTCCTGGGCACACAGAAGACTGGGCGACTTGGAAAGTGCTGAACAGACTGCGCTCTGGTACCATGAGATGCAGAGCCAACCTTAAGAAATGGGGCTACAAAGTGGAGTCCACAACATGTGAGTGTGGAGAAGAGCAAACCACAGACCACCTATTACAATGCAGCCTGAGCCCTGCCACATGTACAATGGAGAACCTTCTTACAGCAACACCAGAGGCACTCCAAGTAGTCAGTTACTGGTCAAAGGACATTTAGTATCATGTCAAGTTTTTAACTTTGTGTTTTCAAATACATTACAACTGTACCCTTGTTTTGCTTCTAGCACGATAAAAAAAATTATATGTATTTATACCCTACTATATCTCCCCCAAAGGGGACTCAAAGTGGCTTAACATAAAAGCATCAGCATAACCGCCCTGAGTCCCTTAGGGGAGATGGTGGCGGGGTACAAATAAAGATTTATTCTTCTTCTTATAACCATTAAAATATACAAATATATGAAAATAAAAACAGGATTACCTATAAACAATATTTAAAAATTCCCAGTTAAAAATCATTGAGCAAAGGCTGAAGTTCTTTATCTGACAGCTGATAAAATTAGTTCAAAATATGTCACTGTAGAACCAATGCAGTTTCACACCACAGTAACTGTCATGGCTCAATACTAGTTTGGTGAACTGCCAACATTTGGCAGGGAAGACTAAAGACCATGGAAGAAAAGAAAAATCTCCAATTCCCATTGAGCCATGGCAGCCGAAGTGGTGTCAAACTGCTTGATTTTCACAGTGAATCTAGTACCCGTATCTAGGTCATTTTTGCAAGTCTTATTTACAAATACAAGTGACATTTTTTCCACAACTTAATTTCAATAAGTATGTGCAATTCACATTAAGATTGGTAGGAATTATGACACAGAAGTGTCTGGCAGGGTGTTCCCATGTTAATTTTACAACTGAACATGTGCCAAATATAGATTTATCCACAAATAAGCAAGTTTTCTATCCCAGTTTGTTTTAGATTTTAAACTGACGAAATTATTTTAAGTTTCTTTTTACAAAGCTTACTGTGCCTTGGTGCGGGATCCTTCTGCCTTTCCATTTCTCTAGCTTTCTGACAGATGTGCATGGACAGCAGCCAATTTCACTGATGCTCGCTTCTTTTGTACATGTGTTGTTTCATATGACATATTCCTTCCTGCTCTGAAATATTTTTATTAGCTGTAAGACAATAGCAGTGAAATGGGAGAGAATAAGGCAGTGGCCAGGCAGGAATGAAAAGGTTATTTGCCTTTCTTTATATTTGATAGAAAAATGCCTATGCCATCATGTTTTCTTTCTCCTAAACTAGAAATCTAAAACTTCTGAAAAAATGGAGCCACTCAAATCTAGCTGCTATGGCCTGCAGTACTGATAAATGTTTTACTCTACCACCACGGGGACAGAGAATTGGCAATGCAGTAAGGACTGAACCTTGAGTCGCAAGGAACAGGGGTTGATTCCCAAACCAACCAGATTTGGATTTATTCACAAGCATCATGGCACAAAATCATGCACAAGCATTCAGAAATTGTGTCTGGGATGTCAAATAACATTCAAAGAATAATTCATCCCATTATATAAAATGGGATTGGAAACTTCCAGACTTTCTGGGGCTGCTTGTGCCCCCTCCAAAATGCAGAGGGTGGTGCACATCCCATGTGAGCCTGACATCTCCATTTGAAATCCTCAAACAGATCTGTTTTGTCCTCTAATACGCATCAGAGGAATTTTGGTAAATGTCCTCTGCTGAGTTGGTTTGGGCCTAAGAGTGTTTTTGAAAAAAAAAACAACTCCTCTGAATGCCAAAATTTTTGGAATCAATGTGTTGTCAATGTCGAAGTGTCTGGCAAGCCCTAGAAACAGCACCAAAAAAGCCTACTATATGGATATGTGGATGACACCCATTTGGAGCCATGGAGAAGAAAAACTCAGCAAGTTCCTGGACCACCTCAACAGCATCCACCCAAACATACAATTCACCATGGAAAAAGAAAAGGAAGGAAAACTGCCATTTCTAGATGTTCTGGTCATCCACAAACCCAATCAACAATTGGGCCACACAGTCTACAGAAAACCTACACACACAGATAGATACCTTCATAAAAACTCCAACCATCATCCAAGTCAAAAAAGAAGCACAATCAAAGCCCTGACAGACCGTGCACAAAGAATCTGCGAACCTCATCTCCTCCAAGGTGAACTAAACCACCTAAACCGGGCTCTACAGGCCAATGGATACTCCACCACAGGCATCAGAAGAGCTGCAAGGCCAAGAACAAGCCATGAGAGTCAAGACAAAGATCCACCCAGAGGAAAGGTGTTCTTACCATACATCAAGGGAACCACTGACCACATAGGCAAGCTGATGAAGAAACACAGCCTACAAACTATCCACAGACCCACAAAGAAAATCCAACAAATGCTACAGTCAGCGAAGGACAAGAGGGATCCTCTCACCTCTGCAGGAGTCTACCGGATACCATGCAGCTGTGGACAAGTCTACATAGGGACCACCAAACGCAGCACCCAAACACAAATCAAAGAACACGAAAGACACTGCAGATTAACTCAACCACAGAAATCAGCCATAGCAGAGCACCAGATGAACCAAACTGGATACAGTATATTATTTGAGAACACAGAAATGCTTGACCACTCCAACAACTATCATGTCAGACTACACAGAGAAGCCATTGAAATCCACAAGCATGTGGACATCTTCAACAGAAAGGAGGAAACCATGAAAATGAACAAAATCTGGCTACTAGTATTAAAAAACTCAAAAATCAGAACAGTAGATGGGAAGCAACACTCTGAGGGCAGAGGAGCTCCAGGGATGACTAATGACTCTGAACAAAGGATGCCCCCCAGGCAAGAGACGAACCTTTCCAATGCTAATTAGAGTGATTAACTGCAGCATTCACACAACATTCCAACTGACAAAGAACTCTTCTCACACCCTGGACTTCCCACAGATATATATTAACCTTCCTTGCCTAGTTTCTCCATGCCTCACAACCTCTGAGGATGCCTGCCATAGATGTGGGCGAAACGTCAGGAGAAAATACTTCTGGAACATGGCCATACAGCCCGGAATACATACAACAATCCTATTATTATTATTATTATTATTATTATTATTATTATTATTATTATTATTATTATGTTCTTTTACGTTAAAATGAAGTTAGTTATGCTACTAATATGCTGCCTCCAAAGGCAGAATATGTAATTTAGCACTTGCTTCCGTCAAGGCTGAGTACATAATGTGGTGAATATTACACCATCAATTAAGAAAGATACTGAGGTACTTAAAGTGGTGGAACTGTGTGACAAAAGCTACTATTGGTCAATAAATTTCCTTTTGACTGTGTTAGCTACTCTACCAGTAACAACATGCAGTGTGGAAAGATCATTTTCAACCATGAAGAGAGTGAAAAGTGTATCTAGAAGTTTAATGACAGACCAGAGACTTAGTGGACTAGCAATGATTTCCATCCATTGGGACATCACTATCAAACCAGAAAAAGTAATTGACAAAATGGCTGGAGAGAAGAAAAGAAGACTGATGTAAAAGTCAAAGAGTATTCTAAACATTTTGTTAATGAAAGTAAATAAATAACATTTATTATTTAAACTGTTATGTTTATTCATATCATGATCTGATCACCATGCTCAATATATCCCATATGCATGGAGGTATTAGGATAATGATATGAAAGGTTTGCTAGGGTAGATCCTCTCTCACTCAGACTCAGTCTGTATGATCTTGCAATGCTTTTCCTGCTTTGCCCTCCCCTAGGTAGGTAGCAGCCAGACAATAGAGGTACATTGTAATGCTCTTTGCTAGAACCATTTGCCTAATGGAAAAAAATATGGGCAAATATGGTATTATGCCTAGCAATCCCTGCTAAGAGTAATAAGCCCTTCTCTATCATTCAGGAGAGAGCCACACACAGAGCCACATCATTGCTCTTTTATCTTAATTGTACTACATGTAAAAAATTATGATACCCAGCAAGGTGTAGTGTAGTGGTTCTCAACATGTGTGTCCCCAGGTGTTTTGGCTTACAACTCCCAGAAATCCTAACAGTTGGTAAACTTGCTGGTATTCTTAGGCGTTGTAGGCCAAAACACCTGGGGACCCACACGTTAAGAACCACTGGTGTAAGTGGTTTGAGTGTTGGACTATGACACTAGTAGACCAGAGTTTGAATCCCTGCTCAACCTCTGAAACCCATTGGGTGATGTTTGGACAGGCACATTCTCTCCACTTCAGAGGAAGGCAAAGGCAAAAACCTCTCTAAATAAATCTTGCCAAGAAAACTCATTGGTAGGTTGGCCTTATGTTGCCATAAACAGGAAATTACTTGAAGGCACACAATAACAACAAAAATGCACATTATGCATTTGAATTTTTTTAATAAAAAATTCAGCCTTACCTAATGTGTGAGAGGGCCAGGTTATGTCTCCCTTATAGTGGGGCCCTGTCCAACTATTGCCATCTTCTTCTTGGCTACCCAGCTTCCCAACTGACTGCCTCTAACTGACACAACTGTTTGCATTCCTTTCCACTGCAGTCGCCCTTCTCAACATTCCAATCCATCCCATTGAGCAAAGCCTTCCTACCATTTCGTGTAATGTTATCGGTGGAACACAGAAGGTGGCTGGATTGCTGTCCATTGCTCTTACATTAAAAATAAGTCAATACAAAATAAAATGCCAAAAAATTAACAATATGCTAAGAAACATCAACAACCTTAAATATGCAGGTGATATTAAATATGCAGCTTCAAGATCGGGAAAGGGGTACAGCAGGGTCTGTATACTCTCACCCTACCTATTCAACTTGTATCCAGAACACATCATGTGATGTGTGGGGCTTGATGAATCTAAGGCTGGAGTTAAAATTGCTGGAAGAAACATTAACAACCTTAGACACACAGATGATACCACTCATATGGCTGAAAGCGAGAGGGGGCTGAGGATCCTTATCACCAAGGTGAAAGAAGAAAGTGCAAAAGATGGGTTACAGTTAAACATTAAGAAAACCAAGATTATGGAAACCAGACTGATTGACAACTGGCAAATAGAGGAAGAAAACATGGAGGCAATGACGGACTTTGTATTTCTAGGCGCAAAGATTATTGCAGACACAGACTGCAGCCAGGAAATCAGAAGACGTTTACTTCTTGGAGGAGAACAATGATTAATCTTGATAAATAGTGAAAGGCAGAGACATCACACTGGCAACGAAGGTCCGCATAGTTAAAGCAATGGTATTCCCCATAGTAACCTATGGATGCAAGAGCTGGACCATAAGGATGCTGAGCGAAGGAAGACAGACACATTTGAACTGTGGTGTTGGAGGAAAGTTCTGAGAGTGCCTTGGACCGCAAGAAGATCCAACCAATCCATACTCCAGGAAATAATGCCCAACTGCTCACTGGAGGGAAGGATATTAGAGGCAAAGATGAAGTAATTTGGCCACATCATGAGAAGACAGGAAAGTTTGGAGAAGAGAATGATGCTGGGGAAAATGGAAGGAAAAAGGAAGAGGGGCCGACCAAGGGCAAGATGGATGGATGGTGTACTTGAAGGGACTGGCTTGACATTGAAGGAGCTGGGGGAGGTGATGGCCGACAGGGAGCTCTGGGCTGGTCCATGAGGTCATGAAGAATCGGAAGTGACTGAACCAATAAACAGCAACAAGCAGACTGGCAGCCAGTGGAGCTGACACAACAGGGGGTTGTGTGCTCCCTGTATGCTGCTCCGGTGAGCAATCTGGCTGCTGCCTGTTAGACCACTTGAAGCTTCCGAACAGTCTTCAAAGACAACCTCATGTAGAGTGCATTGCAGTAGTCTATTTGGGATTTAACGAGAGCGTGGACTAGCAGAGTGTGATGTGCAGTGGTTGATCTGTCACAAAGAGTCGGAAGCGACTGAACGAATAAACAACAACAATGCTAAGAAACCAGCAGCTAATTGACAATCCAAATTTGAGTCATCAAAAGCTACAAGTTGAACAAAAATGAATAATGTTAATGGATACTTAGAAGATTCAGGCAGAGGATAAATACCTTATGGATGATGATTTTTCAGTTACTGCAGCAGAGCACGGCTGATACCTGCTAGATATCTATTTCATTTTCAAAGGAACAGGACAGGAGCGGGGCTTCCAAAGATGACCATAATGAATAAATGGGTTCATGAAGAAGGAGGCAATCTTTCTGTTACCTCTAGGATGTATTTACTATGATTATTTTTAAAACCTTCTGAAATTGACTGCTGTCACTTAAGTTCACTGAGAATGTATGAGGGAGAATTCAATGTGTGCAGTGGTTAGCAATTCTGATTGAGCATTAAAGAAATGGATTGCTAAATTTGTAGTCTAAGATATCCATCAAAGATAAGAAGGGTGCTAGCCTAATATTAGACTAAAGTGGCTTCACTTATAATAAAAGTACGAGAATAGGAAACAGGAAGAAAAGATGCAGAAAGATCCTTGTTTACATCTCAGAGAGGTTATGATATATGGACAAGAGATGAGGAAACAACTCTGAAAACAAACCTATTGTTGGGTTGCTGTAAGTTTTACAGGCTATATGGCCATGTATGGATGAGCTTCCGCTGTTAGTCCCAGCTTCTGCCAACCTAGCAGTTCAAAAACATGCAAATGTGAGTAGATCAATAGGTACCGCTTAAGCGTGAAGGTAACGGTGCTCCATGCAGTCAGCCCGACCACATGACCTTGGAGATGTCTATGGACAACGCCGGCTCATCGGCTTAGAAATGGAGATGAGTACCAATCCCCAGAGTTGGACACAACTAGACTTAATGTCAGGGGGAAACCTTTACCTTTACTATGGCCATGCTCCAGAAGCATTCTCTCCTGATGTTTCACTTGCATCTATGACAGGCATCCTGAGAGGTTGTGAGGTCTTTATTGCTGTACTCTCAAAGATGCCTTGAACTCTTTTAAATGTTGAGTGTTATTTCCAACAATATAGACAACTCTCAGAACTTATAATGTATCCTGTAATCAAAGTTTCTTCCTGTAATATGAAGCAGCACCAAAGGCTTGGAACTTCCTCCTGATGAAAGTCAATAGGCTTCATCCCTTCTGAGTTTTTGGTGACCAGTCAAAACTCCACTGCTTTGTATGGCATTTGGTTCGTAAACCTGGAGTTGTCCTTAAGGATTGAGTGTGTTTAAAATTATTTTTAAACAATTGTTTTGGTTTCTGCTCTGATCTGTTTTTATCTGTTGTACATCACCTTACAAATGTGCAAACAAGAAATATGATGGCTTTACATCTCCTTGGAAATGGTGGAGGGCTTTTTAATTAGGATTATGTACAGTGGGCCCGCCGCATCTTCAGGAGTTCATTTCTGAGGACTGCTACAGATACAGAAAAATAGATGTTGATGCCCCATATTATCAAAAGCAGTGATATGAATGTGCATGCTTCATTATGTTCATGTTCCTGCCATATTTACTAATATGGGGTGTTGTGATCTGTGATCGCTGGAAATTGCAGATCTGGATCCCATGGGTTCGGAAGGCCCACTTTACTGAATTCAGGGCAGCCTGAAAAGAGAGGGGAAATCCCTAGTTGAGCCTCCTTGGCAGAGTGCAACTCTGATTCTCCTCTTCTTTCCCTCCTGTTAATTGAGTACAAACTACCTTTGCACTTTGAAGTCAGTTTAGAGCAATTGAAGGAAGCCAAGGATGAACCCAACATTCCAGTTACTCTTTATCAGTTATCCCAGTATATACTGTATACTAGTTGGCCAGTTCAAAGCATATGGACTAGTTGGGGTGCTCCTTGCTCTATGTTACAGCAAAATCTATGAGCCAATAAAAATGTAAGCACTAGTAATGAACTTCACCTTGCACATAGTTATTGCTGCCATCCCGCTAACCCCATCCTTTGCTGCTCTTACTTGGTTTTACTGTTAACATTAACCTTCTGCTAAGTTGTGGATATTTTCCCCAACTGAAATACCTATCCATAAGCAAGTCTCTTTCCTCTGCAATCTTATATGAAAATAAAGTAATTGACAAAGGATGAGATTAAGGAGGTTTAATGAGAACTATTGAGGAATAGTTTGACTGTATGTACTATTTCTGGACAGCTGTGAATTCACTGCTTCATTACAAAGCTATAGTACTTTTGTTCCCTCCAAATGTTCACACACACATGCAATTAAAATATAATTGGATTAAAAGTGGTGCTTGTCATGAAAAATATGGATTTCTTGTATTTATGCATTGTGCTGTGGGTGGAAAACTGACGAGATTATATAAATAGGTGGGCTTTAAAATATTATTTTAAATTTAATTTTATTTTTATTTATTCAAATAGACATACATTTGTAAGTTTTTGTTGCATACAGTGCATTTCTCATATAATGTATTTTCTTTAAGGGGTCACAGTCTTCTATTTAAATAGTACATGTAAAGGTATCATAGGCTCTAAATTAATATCCGTTTCCTCATTATCTACTGTCTTATAGGTTTCCCTATGTACATTTTTAGTATTATTTTACATTGAGATATTGGATCTTCTAGTTCAAGTTCAAGTTCACTTTATTACAGTCAATGACCAGCTCATAAGACGAGGGACACAGTTCTGCACAAACACATCAGGTCTAAGGTTGGGGAAATTGTGATGTTGGATCATTGGTTGCCATTCATTTGCAAAGTTAAAATTTCTCCCCTTAAGAGTACAGTTATTTTATCCACTATCAGCAAATCTGTAATTTATTTTTCCCATTCTTCTAAGGGAGGTATCTCTGATGTTTTCCAATATCTGGCATATACAGTGTTTCCTCACCACTTCACGGTTCACTTTTTGCGGATTCGTTGTTTCGCCGTTTTTCAATAAACTCTAGCTACAGTTATGAAGTAGCAACAAAAATAATTTTGTGGTTGGGGGTCATCACAATATGAGGAACTGTACTAAGGGGTTGCGGCATTAGGAAGGTTGAGAACCACTCTTCTAGGGGTTTCATTTCTGAGTTTTCCAAGTCAGTCTGGATCTGCTCCCTGTAAGTTAACTATTTCCCTTGTAGGATATTCTCCCTTTTGTAGTATGCTTCATGTGAGGACATCCACTCCGGTGTCTTGGTGTAAATTCTTTTTTAATATCTGTTCCAGGTGTTTAGAGTTGGTCTCCATATGTAATGGTCATTAAATATGCTTGTTGGTTTGGCCTTTTGTATGTCCAAATATCCATTCCATCCAAATGGAAGATTTATGCCTTCTAAATCTAGTAGCTTGTTGTCTTCTAGGGTCACCCATTCTTTAATCCAGTTCAAACAGCATACATGAAAGTAGAGTTGTAAATTTGGAAGAGATAAGCCACCTCTTGATACCAGAATTGAAATCCAAGTATGGCCTGGACATTCCATAAAAAAAAAACTTTAGAGTGAGGTCACTTTAATTATATGTCCAACCTGACCTTCCTCCTCAAAGTTCAGATTGGTTTGCATCTGTCTCCAAGGCAGTCACCCATTCATCCATCCTTACAGGGCCACAACTCCTTGGTTTCAATTATGGAGCTATGTTGTTCATTTTCAGATCATTGTAGTCACTGTTATGAAATGTGATGTATAAGGCCAGGACTAAAATTGACATGTTCTTGCCTTGCTCTGTGTTGGCTACAATAAGCACACTGCATTCCCACACTCATCACCACTTATAATTGCTTTGAACTAAGGCCAGTTTGACTTGTTAATTTTCTTCCCTGTGTGTCAGCAGAGTGACTGCTGAGATAATGTGATCTTTATTTTATATCCCTTAGAAAATTTCCTCCCCAGGGTGCCTACATCATAACATCTTTAAAACAAGTTGATTTAGGGCCAATTCTAGAGATTTTTGGTGAGATCCGTTCAGAGCCGATTCCTTAATTTATTGTGAAATGTTGGAGAATATGCAAAAGTGATATTTAAATAACAGAATAAATATAGCTTGAAAATATATTTATACATGCAACTGCCCTAGATTTTTTTCCAGAAGCCACCCACGAATAAATTCCTGATGGGAGGAGAGGGCACTTCTAAAATGTAGTCCTTATTTATTTATTTACTTTATTTTTATTCCGCCCCCCCCCCCCCCCCAATATAGGTAGCTAACAATAAATATAAAACAATGCTTATTAAAAACAACCCAAAGACATTAAGATATACAGTAGAGTCTCACGTATACAAGACTCGCTTATCCAAGGTTCTGGATTATTCAATGCATTTTTGTAGTCAATGTTTTCAATATATCGTGGTATTTTGGTGCTAAATTCGTAAATATAGTAATTGCAACATAACATTACTGCGTATTGAACTACTTTTTCTGTCAAATTTGTTGTATAACATGATGTTTTGATGCTTAATTTGTAAAATCATAACCTAATTTGATGTTTAATAGGCTTTTCCTTAATCCCTCCTTATTATCCAAGATATTCACTTATCCAAGGTTATGCTGGCCCGTTTAGCTTGGATAAGTGAGACTCTACTGTACATTGAAAAAAATAAAAACAATTAAACAATTTATACTGTTAGAAACATTGAACTTTAAGAATAAATTAGCAAAACTTTATATAAACCTTAGCATTCAAATCACACTGGCTTTCAATGCCCACCCCACACCCACCCACACACACACACACACACATGCACGCACACACTTTGGGTCCAGGCTATTTAACCAACCGCATCTCTACATACAAACCAATGAAAGGTTGAATGTGTGGATATCTCTTTTTGTGTGTTAAATGTGGTCTGTGGGAGGAGAGGGGCTTGGAGATATTTGCAGCTTTTCCACATTTGCATAGGTTTAGCATCCATAACCCCCACAAATATGGAGGGCTGATTCCATGTGCTTTATTCATGACTTTATAAATGGTTTTGACCATATTTGTTTTAATTTTTGGAAGCTGCATTGGGCCTTTGTATTGGTGAAAATGCAGGCTAAAAATCAATAAAATAAAAAGGTGTAAAGAGATATGTTACACTAAATTATATTGCAGGGCTTTTAGTAAAGGTATCATGATATTTGACAGATTAAAACCTCTGAGTCCTTAATGAAGAGTTGCCAAAAAAATGGAGGATGGCATTTGAATATTTGGAAAGAAAGCCAAATGTTGACTTGGAAGTAGCCGCAATAGGAATTTACTAAAGTCGTTATAAGGGTAGATTTTATTGGATCCTAGCTTGGGGACCCAGTGGTGCCTGGGTTGTTTGAAAAAGGCATTGTTTTTGCTGGGGTGTTAACTCATATCAGTTTGGTAATCTGTAGCTCTATTTCTTAGAAAAAAAGTCAGTGTTTGCTTTTGTTTTTTTATGAATGCTCCTATTAGAAAATGCATAAGGATGTGGGTGAACTGAAATTCCACAAAACATGGGTCTATCCTCCCCAAACCCTGCCAATATTCACAGTTGGCCAGGTTGGGTCTGTGCACCAAGTGTGGGCCAGATATATCTTCTGCTGGATTCAGTGTTTTTAAAAACATGTGAACTATAAGTCCTGGCTGCCAAGGGCAATCACGTCCAAACCCTACCAGTATACAAAGTTGGCTGTGTTGGGTCTGTGTGCCAAGTGTGGTCCAGATCCGTCATTGGTGAGATTCAGAGGGCTCACTGAATACAGGTGAACTATAACTCCCAGATTTCAAGGTCAATCACCCCCAAAGTCCACTGGTATGCATATTTCGTTATGTTGGTACACAGTTGGGTACACAGACCCAACATGGCCAAGTGTGATTCAAATCTGTAATCAGCTTGGTTCAGTGCTCTGGATGTAGGTGAACTACAACTCTCATATTCTAAGGTCAACTTCCTTAGAACCCTACCAGTATGCACAGTTGGCCATGTAGGGTCTGTGTACCAAGTTTGGTCCAGATCCATTACTTGCTGGGTTTAGTGTTCTCTGAATACAGGTGAACTATAACTCTCTGACGCCAAGGTCAATTACCCCAAGTTGGCAGTGTTGGGTCTGTGTGCCAAGTTTGGTCCAGATCCTTCATTGGTGGGGTTCAGAGGGCTCATGGAATACAGGTGAACTATAACTCCCAGAGTTAAAGGTCAGTCACCCCCAAAGTCCATCAGTGTTCCCAGTTGGCCATGTTGAATTTGTGTACCAAGTTTGGTCCAGATCCTTCATCGGATGGGTTCAGTGTACTCTGAATATGGGTGAACTTGGTCACCTGGATGTCAAGGTCAATCACCCCCAAACCCGCCAGTATGCAAATTTGGCCATGTTTGGCCTGTGTGTCAAGTTGGTTCCAGGTCCATCATTGGTGAGGTTCTGAGTGCTCTTAGATTGCAGGTGGATTATACCTCCTAGTCCCTACAATTCCTATAAATCATGGTGAATTCTCCCCAAACCTCTATAGTATGTTCAGTTGCTGATCAATTCCTCTGTTTGCTGTATGCCATAGGAAAGGGTAGGAAAGGGTTAAGGGAGAGGCAGTGGGCGGGGTCATCCAAGTGGAGAGAGAAAGGAATACTGGGATGCGCTTGCTGTAACCTGCAATGTCCTTGGAGGGGAGTGACTTGGTGGCTCCACAGCACTGAGAATTGTCTGTGTGAATGGACACTCGTGCCACATACACACATACAGATTTTCACTTTTATTGTGTGTATAGATGGGATTGAGAATGAGTAGTGACTGAGGTCATGGGTGGTGGTATCACAGGTGTGAGGTAGGAGGTAAAATATTTGTTAGAATGTTGCAATGTATCTGTTTGGCTAGTTAATGCAATTTGTCCTTACACATGTCACTTGTATACAAAAAATTAACACTGAAAACTTTTGAGTCTTTATAAGTCAAGCTTTGGCTTTTGAACATATTGATAGCTCCCTTCCCACATTATAGTGCACAGGGAGAGTGGTTTTCTTAAGAAGTTTTTCAGTATGACTAGAGGCTTGTAAACATCTTTAGAATTATTGGGCAGTGTGCCTCTATGTTCTTCTGCGTGCACAGTATTCAGTTTCACTGACATTTCCCACCTCTACTCAGTGTTGCAGAACTTTTCAATCTAAATTTGTGTTCTTGGTTACCTGATTAAACTGTGTGTGTCCATTTGTCTCCAAAAGCGATGACTTGGTGTCCATTTGGATGTGTATCTATTACTGGTACTTTTGAAATGCCTTGCCTCAGCTCAAGGTTCATATATTATATGGCTTTAAGAACTTTAACAATCATTGTTCCTTGACCTTGTTTTTTTTTTTGTTAACTGCACTTGTTATTTTTTTGTTAACTGGAATTGGAGAAATGTAACCTCTTCAAGAAAAGAACTGAAGGTATTGAAAATTATTTTTTATTTTAGGTCACCACCTTAATGAATTGCCCTCAGAACCCTTCAAACAAGAAGAAAGGGTGTTCAAAAAGAGCCCGTGTTATCCTTGCTTCTGTTGAAGAAGCCACCTGGAACTTGCTGGACAAAGGGGAGAAGATTGCTAAGGAGGCCCCAGTGTTTGTGGATGAACTGAATGCTGCGCTTCATGATGTTCGCAAAGAAAGTAAGTCTATAATTATGATTTATTTAATTATTTATCACGTCAGAAGCGAACCGAGGGTACAAGTTGTAATGTATTTGAAAATACAAAGTTTTAAAGAAACTTTATTATACTAAATATCCTTTGACAAGTAGCTGGCTACTTGGAGTTCCTCTGGTGTTAATATAAGAAGGTCCTCCATTGTGAATGTTGCAGGGCTCAGGCTGCATTGTAGTAAGTGGTCTGTGGTTTGCTCTTCTTCACACTCACATGTCGTGAACTCCACTTTATGGCTCAATTTCTTATGGTTGGCTCTGCATCTCATGGTGCCAGAGCGCAGTCTGTTCAGTGCCTTCCAAATCGCCCAGTCTTCTGTGTGCCCAGGAGGGAGTTTCTCATCCAGTATCAGCCATGGTTTGAGGTTCTGGGTTTTAGCCTGCCAGTTTTGGACTCTCACTTGCTGTGGTGTTCCTGCAAGTATTTCTGTAGATCTCAGAAAACTATTTTTTGATTTAAGGCATTGGCGTTCTGGCTGATACTCAAACAGGGGATGGGCCATACTTCCCGATGGATGTTAGGTGGTGCAATTCCGGCTTAACAGTATAATTTTTCCAGTGGTGTGGGGTGTAGACATCCTGTGATAATGTGACATGTCTCATTAAGAACCACATCCACTGTTTTAACTTGGTGAGATGTATTCCACACTGGGCATGCATATTCAGGAGCAGAGTAGCAAAGCATATGAGCAGATGTCTTCACTGTGTCTGGTTGTGATTCCCAGGTTGTGCCAGTCAGCTTTCGTACAATGTTATTTCTAACACCCACTTTTTGCTTGATCGTCAAGCAGTGTTTCTTGTAAGTCAGAGCACGATTCAGGGCAACTTCCAAGTGTTTTGGTGTGCTGCAATGCTCCAGTGGGATTCCTTCCCAGGTAATCCTCAGAGCTCGAGATGCTTGACTGTTCTTAAGAGGAAAAGCGCCAATCTGCATTCTAGATGGATTAGGGATCAGCTGGTTTCCCCTGTAATAGGCAGTAAGAGCACCCAAAGCTTTGGAGAGCTTCGGAGAGAATCAGAAGCAACTTGCAACAATTATGATGATGATAACATACCCTGTTTCCCTTTAAATAAGACATCCTCAGAAAATAAGACCTACTAGGTTTTGATGAATTGCTAAATATAAGGCCTCCCCTGAAAGTAAGACCTAGCAAGGTTTTTGTTTAGAAGCATGCCCACCAAACAGAACACCCGAGCATGCAGGATTGGTAAATGCACGTACCCATAGATTGTTGTACATGGAAATAATGATAGTAACAAGAAATTTTTGATAGGATTCACAGTTTGTCTGGTTATGCTGGTTTGTGATGACAACTACTTTACAGTATATAATAAATGTTCTTTTTTTTTGTTCAACAATAAATGTGAATTCTTCTTCATGGAAAAATAAGACATCCCCTGAAAATAAGACCTAGTGCATCTTTGGGAGCAAAAATTAATATAAGACACTGTCTTATTTTCAGGGAAACACGGTAGCTACTTCAAGAAATAGCTGCATGGCTTTTTTGTTGTTGTTTGTTCCAAAATACATGTAAATGTGACCCGAGAAATGGTAACAAGTCACCAGAACTCCAAATAATAAGCACCAGCAGATACTGAAACATGTTAATCATGCTGTCTGGCTTTATGTTTTTCTCAGCTTAGCCAGAGCTACTAGAAAATCAGATTTACTCTGTTGAATTGGGAGGCAACCATTGCCTCAGGTGATATGCATGAATATCTGTGTTAAGCACAGAGAGAGAAGGAGAAGGAAAGAAGCATTCTCAGATTCATTGCTATGGTGTGGCTTCAAGTCATTTCTGCCTAATGATGACTCTAAGGCAAATGTATAAATGGGGTTTTCTTGGCAGAATTTGTCCAGAGGGAGAATGGCCTTTGGGTTCTTGTGAGGCTCAGAAAGTGTGACTTGCCTAAGGCCACTCTGTGCATTTCTGTGGCTGAGCAGGGATTCAATTTATGATCTCTAAGTATCCAAATCCAACACACAAACCACTACATTAGGTTGTCTCTAAATTTACTGGATACACAAAGCAAGTCAGTCACAGGGAACACTTTGGATATTGTCATTACACAGAAAGTGGGGAGTGTCATGATTAATACTGTGATTAAATCTACAGCCATGGACCCATTTAAGAGGTTCCCCATAAAAATATAACCTTGCCTTTAAAAAAGCATTTTGTATTTTGATAATTCACTGATGTTGACACAATGCCATGGGTTTTTCTGCACACAAGCATTTTAATCAATTATACTAACCATTCTGTTGTTGGCAGAAGCTCTCAGTGGTGCACTAAGACTAAAGCTTCAGACTTAAAATGTAATGGTAACCATGGGTTAGAGGAGCTTTTTGGGATGATGAAGTGCAGTACAAGACAATGATTTCTCCTGCCCATTTGTTTCCCCATCTTGTGTTTCATTCTTATTGATTGACTGCTGTGGAGCTTTCAGACGACCAACAAACTATGAAGTCATTGTACTCACAAAACAGGAGAGGGTTTTAAGTGGCAGACAGTGATGTCTGACTGGGCTTTCTGTGGTATCAAGGCTTTGTACATAAAAATGTTGTTGGACATATTACATGATTTTTGCTCTTTCTGACTTTACCAGAGGGGCCACTGTGGAATGGGCGGCACATAGTTGTCCTGTGTCCATGGGGGTGCAATTGCCTTATAGCAGTGGTTCTCAACATGGGGTCTCCAGGTGTTTTGGCCTTCAACTCCCAGAAATTCTAACAGCTAGTAAACTGGCTGGGATTTCTGGGAGTTGTAGGTCAAAACACCTGGGGACTCAAAGGGTGAGAACCACTGCCTTACAGCATGCTTTTAATTGGGGAGGGGGGGCGTCAATGATGAAGCAGCTGCCAATAAGATTGAATTTAGAAGTTCAATTTGATTGACAGGGGCCCAACAGGGGACAATTTAAAGGGCTAGCTGGAGATCTCCCCATTCCTTTTCTCCTCCAGCCCACCCATCTACCCTTGTTTGTATTGTACTTGGTGAATGGGCTGGTTTTCTTTGTCACAACTTTGAGTGCAGGTTGGCAAGGACCCTGGATCCATTATGCAAGGTATCAGTTCCCTGAAAAGGGAGTCCCCTCAAGACATCCAGGGGGCATGCATCTCAGGCAAGTTTGAAGTGGTGCTGGAACAGACGCCTTTGCAGCAGTGTCATGACAGCTTGGAGAGCTTGGATGAGGGATTGGTGATAGAAGACTCAGCCGTAGTACTGGAGTCTTGCAACGAACTGCAACTCCCTCAGCCATGTCCTGAAGGAGCATCTATAGAAAGCCATGCGGGGACATGAGAGAAGCCTCCCACAGGATGATAAAACATCTGGGCATCCCCTGGGCAACATACTTGCAGATGGCCAAGTCTCTCACACCAGAAGTGACTTGCAGTTTCTCAAGTCGCTCCTGACACAAAATAAAATCTATAGAAAGAACAATTGCTCTGCCTGTTGATCAAATGCAAGAGACTTCTGCTGAACAGACTGAGGAGGAGTCAACTGTTCCTGTGTTTGTGGAGTTAAGGAAAGAAAGGTCTCAACTGTGGAGATTTTTGAGGCTAGCTGAGAAGAGAGCCTGCAACAGGTGACACCTGTGAAAGTAGGATTTAAGAGACTGCATTGATTGCTGGTTGCAATGTCAGTGCTTGAGCCAAGACCCTGGACCCTTGATCTCTTGTGCTCTCTGGAACTTGGACCACCCTTGGACATCAGCTTTCATAGAATCATAGAGTTGGAAGAGACCACACGGGCCATCTAGTCCAACTCGCTGCCATGCTGGAAAAGAACAATCAAAGCATCCTTGACAGATGGCCATCCAGCCTCTGTTTAAAAGTTTCTAAGGAAGGAGCTTCCACCACATTCAGAGGCAGAGCATTCCACTGTTGAACAGCTCGTGTGGTCAGGAACTTCTTCCTAATGTTCTGTTGGAATCTCCTTTCCTGTAATTTGAACCCATTGCTCCTAGTTCTAGTTTTCAAGGCAGCAGAAAACAAGTCTGCTCCCTCTTCCTTCTGACACCATGGAATTGTGGACTCAACCTTGCATCTTGGATATTACTGGTAATTGGCCTTTGACCCTGGATTTCCTACTTGCATATCCCTTGAGTGTTTGGCATCTTTGTGAACTATCTGGCTAGACCTAGGACTGTTGGAATATACACTGCCTGTATTTGGATGCAGTGGCCTTGACAGATACCCTCCGATGGAACAGGGAGGTGACCGATCAGATGGGGGTCTCAGGTCGCCTCTGTGTTGTCACCACAAGAGTTGTTGTTTGGGAATTGTGCTCATTAATTTAACAGGCTGGTTGATTAATGTCTGGATCCAGGACCCATGTGTTAGTCTTATTGTCAGTTGTAACCAATAAAGCTGTGGCCCTTTTTGTCCAATGTAACTAATGTATGTTTTTGTTTCCCAAGGTCCATACCCTTCTCTTGGTGCACTTACACTATGGAATGAATGCTCTTGGACTCCACTTTAAATACCATAGCTCCATACTATGTGGTCCTTGGAGTCAAAGCTTCCCAAGATCCATACCCTTCTCTGGATGCATCTGCACTGGAGAATAAATGCAGTCGGGATCCATTTTAAATGCCATTATTATTATTATTATTATTATTATTATTATTATTATTATTATTATTATTATTATTATGCCATGTCTCCATGCTGTGCAGTCCTGGGAATCCTTGGAGTTTTCTAAGGTCCAAACCCTTCTCTTGGTAATTTTGCACTATGGAATGAATGCACTTGCACCCCACTTTAAATGCCATGACGCCATGCTATGCAGACCTGGGAGTTATAGTTTTCCAAGGTCAACATCCTTCTCTGTGGGACAGCTGAGAGAGAGAGAGAGAGAGAGAGAGAGGGAGAGAGCACATCTCAGCTTTCTCTCCCTGCCTGCCTCTGGAATTGAAGACGCAACAGCTGACATTTCAAAAGAGAGGAGGTTTTGTTCCCCACAAAAAACAGGGGTGGAGAGATGGTGCGTGGTGCTTAGCGATTAAAGTGTGATGCCAAATGTACTGAAAGAATGCTGACAGCCACTGATACATTCAACCGTTTGACGGAGGTAGGGAAATCATCTGTTTCATTCCAACACTGAGTCAGACTGAGCTCTACACTTCCCAGCCTCAATATGATGAAGTGGTAAGAGAAAAAGTGTGTGTGTTTGTACACATTTCAAAAATATAAAAATATAACATTAAACAGTTGGACCTTATTTGTAAAATGATCTGGCATAACAGATTGTTCTCAAGGATATTAATCTTCATTTTCTGTTTCCCGTCTGTATCTTCTGAATGGACAGGGCATAATTAATACAGAAATTCTTTCTACTGTCAAAGACATTTAAATGCCTAAACGGGCTCATTAGATTTTCAGTGAAGTTTGAAAATGCCTTTGATGATTTAACTAGAAAATGGAACACTGAAAAAAATGCTGCATGAAATTCCTTGAACCCTGTACTTATATGTTGCCCTTAATTTCATGGTGGTGATGATAAGAGACAACAAAAGGAGAACTACTGGCAAACTAAAGTGTGGTGAATACAAAGGCTGAGTTTAATTGCTATATGTTGTGACTCTAGTTATGTACCACACTAATTATATGTAGCATAAAGCGTTCACTGTTAGATGGATTTATAGCTATTTTAGAGACTCACCCCAATGCTCTTAATTCTTTGGATGCTCCATGGGAACAGAGGGTTTAGGTGAGAAGGCTCTATAGTAGCACTGAAGGGGTTGGGGTTACTGTCAAAAAGCTTACATTAAAGCTCTAATTTTCAAACTATGCTCCGCATAGGCATTTGTGTGAGTTGGCCGCTGACTAGTCGAAGACACGTATGTAACGTGTCCTTTTGTAACCTGTGAGTACTGCATTTGTTTTAAAGCAGTGGTTCCCAACCAGTGGGCCGTGGCCCAGCAGTGAGCCGCAAGAATGAAAATCCGGTCCGCAAACCTCCTTCATCTTTATTTTATTTTCATTTTATTTCCACTCCTTTCCACAGAGCTGACCAGTCCCAACCAAACCGAATCTAAAGTTGACCAAAAATTAATTTGTAACTTTTTTGGTACTAATGTTGGAGAATGGCCCCTGGTCAAAGTGGGCCCTGGTCAAAAAAAGGTTGAGAACCACTGTTTTAAAGAAAATGTTCCATTTGTTTGATAAGGAATACAGTGTAGCAGTAAGTGATAAACTGTTAAAAATAATTATGTAAGATTGTAAGAAAATAATCAGTTATAGTCTTTCAATCTGTTCTTTGCATTATATCAGAAGTTGTAATTTTGTGTCAACAGATAATCAAAACATGTTCTCAGACTTTCACTTTGTGTATTGTTTCACTTACTTTTGAGAACCTTAGGCTGATTGTTATGTATAAGATTAATGAGACTTTTAGTTACAGTCAATTTATTTTTTATTGTGTTTAAACTATAGAACAGCTGGAGAAACAGGGAAAAGTAATTATATGCTCGACCATACTGAGATATAAATATTCAATAGTATTCCTGTACCTTTGTATTTGTGAATAATAAAATAAGATAAAATAAATTGTAGAAAAAAGATTATTAATTATTATTATTAATAATAATGATAAATGCATTATTTCACCTTAAAAATAGTTCCTGGAGAATATTCTCTTCCACTAGTGTGAACATGACTCTTACTTATTTATGTGATTCATAATCTTGCCTTTCCAGAATGTGACTGTTGAAAAAGGAATACAAAACAGTGAATGACCTTGGAGATTTGCGCTGATGCACTAATGCTAACCATCAGGAATTGACTTTCTGGTAGTAATTTACTTTATTATTATTATTATTATTATTATTATTATTATTATTATTATTATTATTATTATTATTATTATTTCTTATCCACCTCTCCTCATGGCTCGAGGTGAGTTACATTGCTAAAAACACAAAATCGTCCAAAAGCATTATATGAAATACTCTACAAAATACATACTAAAATATGCAGAACAAAAATTAAACATTAGATGCAAGTCAAAAATTCATGATTAAAGCATGCCGGGTAGGCATGCTGGAAGAGATAGGTCTTCAAATGTATTTAAAATTCTGACAGCTCATTTAGCTGTCTGATCTCTTTCAGTTATATTGAATATCATCCAGAAACCAATCCTTAATGAATCTACATACATTTCTTTTATGCTATATGAAGTTTAGTAGAAATTAAGGCTTGCGTAATATAGTGGGTTTGAGTCTTGGACTATGACTCTGGAAACTTAGGCTCATATCCCTGCTCAGCCATGGAAACCCAGTGTGTTACCCGAAGAAAATCACATTCTCTTTGCTACAGAGGAAGACAAAGGAAAAAATCTCTCTGAAGAAATCTTGCCAAGAAAACCCCATGTTGGGTTAGTATCACCGTAACTTGGAAGCAACTTGAAGATACACAATCAAAATTTGAAACCATGAATTTGTATTTAAGTAACTGTTAAAACATACTGTGAGAGAGTTCAATGTTACTGCTCCTTCCTTTCCTTGGAGTACTGATCAAGTTAGAAAGGACTTGAAGGCACACAACAAGAAATTATGATTGGGAGCTATTAGGTATCGAACAATGGTTCTAAGATTAAGTTGCCTACTTGTGTAAAAACTGTGACGGAATGAAAACTCAAAATGTGTAGTCCACGCACTGCCTTGCCAGAGAAAGAAGATATGTGCCACACAGGTGAGCAATAAAGAACATATGGTTTATTCTTCTTAAACGCGGAACAACATATGTACTATGTGCCCAGTTGCACCAACTCACATAATATCCTTTTATGAGAGATTTAAAATAGTCTTTCCTTTGTCCATGTGGATAAATTCTTTCCAGCAGCTCATGAAGCAAGAGCACACTTCAAACTCTTGTGTGTCTGTCTCTCTTGCTTCTCTCTTCCAACTGTCTCTCCACCTGCTTAGCTCAAGTTTGAACAAAATTGCAACGATCTCAAAAACTCCCAGGCTTAACAGCTCTCCAGATATGCAGCTTCATGCATTTTATTTTGCAGTTGACACACACATATTAACTGATTTTTTACATATTGTAACAAAAACTTCTGTATCATATACCGGTACGCATGATTTTATTTATTTATTTGCAGTAAAATAGGAGTTTTAAGGTATTGTTTAGTTTCCCCAGCATGATCCTATGATATTCTTGGGCCAGATTTTTTCATTTCAATAAAAGTGGTACTGTATAAAACTTAGTTCAAGGTGCTGTTGTTTCCTCATATTGGATCTTATCCCGTGTGTGTGTGTGGGTAGCATCATGTAAGTGTGGTGTTTAGTCCTGTAGTATTGCAAATCACTATGTTCTGTTACTCATAATTTATCAATGCCCCCTTCCCCTAGCCTATTCTTTCTTCTTTTTTCTCTTTCTTCTCTTTTCTCCTCCTTCTACTCTTTTCCCTCTTTTCCCCCTTTTCCTCTTACCTCCTCCTGACCATCCCCACCCCCTTTGAATGAAACTTTCCCCTCCAAACTGCCCTATCCCCATCAAATTTACCTTCCCCGCTTATTCCCCATATCTAGTAGAAATTTCCCACCCCCTTTTCCCATTTTTCCCGAGTGCCTCCCTGTAAACCCCTTTTATTTGTTTACTCATTTGTTGTAGTGTACATGCTATCTGAATTTGCTGGCTTACCCGTTACTATACGTTTTCATCCTTATCCCACGAGCGACTGGATTCCCCTCTCTCTCCCCTTTTTTTGATTCCTTGACATCGCGAAGGATCGAAATCTAACATGAAAGGCAAAGAAAACTAGTGATATCCTAAAGTAGTGCTATTTCTTACTTTTATTTTTAAAAAGTAATTACCATGCAAGGATTGGGTGGCTGCATTAGTACCAGGGACCCACTGCTCAGTAGGAGACCGCCTACAGGACAGCCCATTTGCACATGTCATCAATACGATTCAATGCGGGTGATACTTACAGTACCCATCCCGTATTTTTTTTTGGTCTTTTTAATGGAATATTGTGGTTGCTGAGCTTCTGAGAGATCTCAGGCTGTGTTCTCCCATCTCCCTTTTTTTGGACAGTTTCTGATTATTCATGGTGGGTGCTGACAGGAAGTCCTCTTGTGTCATGGGATGAGCTCTGTTACTTTATATTAGCTCAATGGATTAGAACTGTTTTTTAATCGGGGGTGCGGGGTGGGCGTGGGATAAAGTCCATGTTCTCATTTTCAGGCATTGTCTAATCTCCCTTAATGCACTATCTGAGCCTTTAAAATTATTATATTATTGTGCATGTATTGTTCATCTATATACATTGTATCCTTAGCTACCCGAATGACCAAGTACCCGGATTCTTCATAGTCCTGTTTGAAATGCCCGTGCTTTTCTGCTTTCAGGACACTGTGTGGAAATATGTTGGAATGAGTCTAAACCTTTATTTACATCCACACAAATTCAGTATCTCTCTTAAAAAATGAAGAAAAAGAAATAGCTGGATGAAATGCATTTTAAGAAACTGTGAAGGTTTGAAATAATATGGGACAAATCTTCAGCAAAGTAAAGCCTGACAAAAGAACTACAGTAGAGTCTCACTTATCCAATCTTCGTTTATCCAATTTTCTGTATTATCCAACGCAGTCTGCCTTTTAGTAGTCAGTGTTTTTGTAGTCAATGATTTCAATACATTGAATATTTTAGTGCTAAATTCATATATACAGTAATTACTACGTAACGTTACTGTGCATTGCACTCCTTTTTCTGTCGATTTGTTGTAAAACTGGATAACTAGGTAGGAATTTGAGGTGATAGTTACAGACAGAATAATGTGACAGAAAGTGTGAATGGGGAAAAGGAGAATGTATGTAAAAATTCAATTTGGGAGGAAAAGAAAGAAAGTAAAGGTAAAGGTTTTCCCTTGACATTAAGTCTAGTCTTGTTCATCTCTGGGGGTTGATGCTCATCTCCATTTCTAAGCTAAAGAGCCGGCATTGTCCATAGACGCCTCCAAGGTCATGTGGCCGGCATGACTGCATGGAGCACCGTTACCTTCTTGCCGGAGTGATACCTATTGATCTACTCACATTTGCATGTTTTTGAACTGCTAGGTTGGCAGAAGCTGGGCAACAGAGAGAGCTCACCCCACTCCTCGGATTCAAACTGCTGACCTTTCGTCAGCAAGTTCAGCATCTCAGCGGTTTAATCCACTGCGCCACCTGGGGCTCTTAAAGAAAGAAAAGAAAAGAGCCATGCAATTGGAATCCTACAGTTTACATTTCTTAGCTGTATATTCAAATCTTTAACAACTCTGTTTTTTAAAAATGGAGATAGCACACATTTTAATATCCTTAAACTCTTACTGAGTCATTAAAAATAACCACAGTGATAATTTTTCTGGTGAAATTTGGATTTAATTTTGAGATCTGTTTTTTTTAGAAGTACTCATGTCTAGTAATGTGAAATTAGAAAGTGAAATATTTATGCTTCTATTAATGGAATGGGTTCTTATAATCACAACCTTTGAAAGAGCATTATTATAGAATTTCATATCCTCTGTATCTGGTAGGGCTCAAAGGAAAAAATAGATTGACATGTAGAAAGAAATATTTCTGGAGTGATTTAATTAACAGCTTCTTATTGATGCTGATGTTTAATTACTGTAAAACCTGGACAACAATGTAGTGTATTCTTAAGATAATCATTTGTATATTTCTTCCCCTTCCCTCCTCTGCCAGACAGGAGTGGTTCAAGCATAGTTCAGATGTTTGGTTTCTATTTCCATTACCTAGAGTCTATATATGGTCTTGAAGACAACAGCTGCAGCTTGTATTATTTCCATCTATTGCTTTGCCTGAGTTGCATGTAGTTGTTTGCCGTCGTATCTCAAGTGGACTCTTAGATAAACCTTAACTCACAAATACCACAATCACTTAGGAACAAATATAGGATACTTCAGATATTGCTCCTTTTAGATCCAAAAGAGAAAGTGGAAGATAAAGATTTGACATTTTAAATTTGTTAATTGAAATTACTTGAATCACCATCAAGTCCTTTGTTGGGAGATGGGATGAGATATAAATAAAGTATTATTATTATTATTATTATTATTATTATTATTATTATTATTATTATTATTATTTAAAAGTACGTAATAGTTACTGATGTACTTGTGATGTGTAATTGCACCCCACTATGTATTGTTCTCGGTGCTATTCTGATTCTGCGGGCTAACATTGGCCTACCATTAGCACTGATGAATATGCTTCTGGATTCAGGACAGAATAATTTGAATCACCCCCATCTGCCGAGGCATGTTTTTTCTGTACTCTTAAAGAATGTAGTTTCTGTAGCTTATTTTATTCCTCTTTGTTCAACACACTTTTTAGATAGCCTGATATAGATACAGTTATGCATGTATTGCATATTCTAATTATATACAAATGACTGGCGATTTCTCTTTGAACATAAGGCTCCTCTAGGTAAAGAAAATGTGTTTGGAAGGTTGCAGTGTTTGTTGTTTCTTCTCCCAATAAATATAAACAAAATGCTTCTGTTATTCCAGACTACTTTCTGGCAATTCTTGGCATCGGCTGCAACTCTTTTCTCATTATTGTTGTGTGGGTTAATTTTTTTTAATAATTCTGAGGTATTTCAAAACAAAAACATTTATCTCTTTTCTCCTCCCTTCCCTCTTTTAATTTGTTTTGAAGTTATAGTATGATAATGCATTAATGAAATGCCATTTTGCCCTATAACCTTACCTTCCAAATTGTATGTACATATATATTGTATGTACATACAATTTGTAAGCCGCTCTGTGTCCCCTTCGAGGTGAGAGAGGGTGGGGTATAAATGTAATAAATAAATAAATAAGTAATTGTTGCTGGGTTTTGTTTTTTTTGCACTACAAATAAGACATGTGCAGTGATCATAGGAATTTGTTCATTTTTTTTCCAAATGATAATTCGGCCCCTCAACAATCTGAGGGACCATGAATCGGCCCTCCACTTAAAAAGTTTGAGGACCCCTGCCCTAGAGTCTTAAACTTACCATACAGAGAGCCATTTAAGACATGTGAATACCTAAAAAGCCTTACAGTAATTAAATATCGCAGATTCTTTCCAAAGGAGAGACTAAACATCTTTCTCTTAGAGCTGCTAAGAGGCAGACTGTCTGGAATTCCCTCTCCCAAAGACTATGCCCCTGAGGAGGAAATGAAATAGAAACAATAGAACACATTTTATTGTAGTGCCGCTATTAAACAGTGCAACGTAGCCAACTTGTATATACAGTCCTGTCCTGCATGACCAACTATCTCCCATAGAGGATTGTTAGATATCTTTTAGAGGACAAGTGCCACAGGGTGACTTTCATAATGGCAAAATTCCTTGAAGTGGCAGCAACGCCGAGGAAGCAACTAACCTCTGATAGGGATATCACTTGAAACCATGTAGATGTATTTTGTACAATGAACTTGGAGATGAGATGGGAGAATTCAAAATGACTGTTCACTTTCTGATGGGTCTCTGGACTTTAATAAATGTTGTTGTTGCTATAGCACTATAACTGTAAGAAAAAATTGAAAAAAAATCAGAGTGGATAATTTGCTCTTCAAATCATAAGACTACCACAGCAAACCACAGCCCAGGTTTGAAAAATATATTTTGAAGAGCCTTGATGCAAATCCAAGAAATTGCTAGAATCAGTTCCCAAAAAGAATTGATTGAGTGGGCCTGGGAGAAACGACAACTGTTTAAACCTAAGGAACTATATTGTGAGAACTCAGGCTTTTAAAACTCAGTCTGGAAAAAACCACATAGAAGGTGACCAGGGTGATAATTGAATCTTGCTTCAGGAGTGGCAATGGGATAGTCCTACACCACATCTGAAGATAGCAAGCTGACTTAGTGAATGCAGGACAGGTTACAAATCAACACTACTCCCTGAAAAAATATATTGCTGCCACACTATACCTGCTGTGTAAGTGGCCCTGGCCTTGTATTCTGTGATATTATGCCAGCTCTTCTATATATCCTAGAGACAAGAAGTCTAACTTAGGATTCTTTTTGAGGCATGCTCATATTAATAGCAGTGCTGATTTAGGACCTCATCAGATGACCCTTTGTAAAGTGGGGGGCAGCGGGGGAAATGGTGGGTCCATGCCATCACTTCCCACAAAATTTCCCTGCTGACCCCCTATTCATCTCCTTCCCCTTATTTGTATGAGGAGTCGGGTTTACAACCGACTCCTCTGGGCTCCGTTACTCTCTGCTGCTGACATGCTGCCACCATGGAGCCCGAAGAAGTCCTGCTGGAAGTAACCCAACATCATGTGATGGGCTCTGGGGGACTCCATGCTGGCAGTGCAAAGCAGGGAGAAGACGCTTCCCTGTCTATCTGATGATGATGTCATAAGAGTCCTAGGATCTGATAATTTATTCTGATATTTATTTGTCCTTCCTGCTTGCATGCACATTATAACATAAAGAAAGGGCTCCAAGGCTGTAGAGTAGTGGTTCTTAACCTGGGGTCCCCAGGTGTTTTGGCCTACAACTCCCAGAAATCCCAGCCAGTTTACCAGCTGTTAGGATTTCTGGGAGTTGAAGGCCAAAAACCTGGGGACCCCATGTTGAGAACCACTGCTCTAGAGTTACGTTAGAGAACAGATAATGTTGTGAGACACACCTCTTCATGTGTCTCAAATGACACAGTGTAGGATTTTCTGTACAACTTGATTCTTTGGGTCATACAAGATGGTAAGGAAAGCGTGTATTTCCCTCCAGCAATGGGAAGCACATGCCTCAGGCAATGTATTTTCAGAATAAGCTTGTGTTTACTGTACAGTGCAAGCAGAGCCGGCCCTAGGTATTTTTCAAGTGTAGGCAAACAGAATTTTGCTCCCCCCCCAATCAATCACTGAAAAATAAAAGTGTTGGATAAATGTTGGATAATAAGGAGGGATTAAGGAAAAGCCTATTAAACATCAAATTACATTAAGATTTTACAAATTAAGCACCAAAACATCATGTTTTACAACAAATCAACAGAAAAAGCAGTCTCGACTGCGCCCTCGTATGTTTTGCGCCCGAAGCGACCGCTTAATTCGCCTCATTGTTGGACCGGCTCTGAGTGCGAGTCACAAGTCAATACAGATGAGGAAAAAGCTGTTCTATGACATCATTTGAGGCACTTCCTACTTCTCCCAGACACATGTTAAGCATAAGATGTAGTTTGGCAGATCCTGTTTTTCTTATTTTTTTTTAAAAATATTTCCAGATTTTTTCACACAAGAGGGGAAAATAGAACAGTTGGGTAAAAAGGAAAAAAGGGAGGGTGTTATTGTAATAATGTAATAATTGTAATAATGGTGTTATTGTTTTTTGAAAAAGATTTTTATTGAAAGTTTATATTTACAGAAAATAAAAATGTAGGATTGTAGGAGGGGGCTAGAAATAGGGAACACTTGAATATTTTCTTGGTACTGCATCTACAAGCTAAGGAAATGTTTAAGGAAGGAGGTAGGGTGGGTAAAGGCAGGGTGGGGGGATTGAAGAGTTTGACTTCCATCATCTCAGTTGTGGTTACTTCCTTCTTGGTTTCCTTGGGTTCTAGTCTCGATCTGCTTTTTCCTGGTGTTATTGTTAGTAGATTAACTCTTTCAAATATCTATTATGTTGCTGGGGAAGAGGGAGAGGTTTGAGGGTATGGAGGGAAAACATTGTACAAAATTATAGTAGTTACATCTAATTCTTCATCTCTATTACCTTTATACACATTATTTAAAGTATTTAAAATGTTACAAATTCATATATCCTTTATAACAAAAAAGAGGACTAGCATTGTCATCTAATTTAAAAACCTAATAGTTGTATCTCCTTATATTTTCTGTATTCTTTCATATTCTTCTTGTCTCCTCCTCCAGCTCTTCTTCATTAAAAGTTTGTCTTGATTGTTCTTATTTAGATTATTTCTTTAAACTCTTTTAACTCTTTTATCAACTTTTAATTACTTTCTAATTAAAATAATCTAGTGGTTACACAAGGAATGCTCTCTTTTACACTTGAAGCCAAACTGATGTGGTGGGAGCAGTGGCTTCCTGGATTTTAACTGTAGCAGTCAATGGAATTTAGTACATGTGATGAAGTGGTAAGACTCAGAACAACGGCTTCAAACTAACAGGAAAGGAGATTCCACCTGAACCTTAGGAAGGACTTCCTAACTGTTAGATTGTCCGGCAGTGGAATTTTCTGCCCCAGAGGGTGGTGGAGGCTCCTTCTTTGGAGGCTTTTAAGCAGAGGCTGGATGGCCATCTGCTGGGGGTGCTTTGAATGCGATTTTCCTGCTTCTTGGCAGGGGGTTGGACTGGATGGCCCATGAGGTCTCTTCCAACTCTATGATTCTATTATTCACATAATGGAGAAATCAGAAAGCATTTCAAACAGTAGATGACAGAGAAGGTTCCTGTTTCCTGTCTCCAAACTTGCTTTTAAAAATGAATAAATAATGGAACAGGGTGAGTTCAATTTAGGCTTCTCAAGTGCAAAAAATGATCTAAACCCAGCACTTGATACCAGGAAACAAAAGGGCTAGGTAAGCTGCTTGTGGCTTATTCAGGTAAAACTGATATTATCATGACAATAGAGTTGAGAATGAAAAATAGAAAGTGGGACTAGAACAAAGCTGGGTGAATAGAGTGCTTTCTGTGGGGTTTAAGCAGACAAAAAAAGATAACTGAAGCCCAAAATAATCCCTTAATATCTTTTATTCAATGGCAATGCTTTTCATTCAGTCAAGAGCACATTTTAGGAAATCAAGAGAAAAAGAGACATCTTTAACTTTGTTTTAGTATCAACAACGGAATGTAAAGGGAAATTTGATGCACTCTAGCTTTGGGACACCTTTTCACCCAGCACCACACCAGAGTCCAGTAGTAAAAGCTACAGCAGTTTATTAAGAAAAGCATGTACAAAGGGGGAAAAGGGCATTTCCCAAGGAGCAGCAGAAAGGGTACTACAAAGTAGCAGCAGTCCATATAGAAAAGAGCAGTAGTCCAAAAATGGCAAGGACATGAAGTCAAGAGAGTCAGCATCACAACATAAATCCATGAGCATGACAACAGGACTTTTGCCCAAGGCAACCTTTCCAGGAACATAGGCACACAGGAAAATTGAATCAATTGAGAACTGAGACAGAAATCTCAGCTCTCAATTGCAACATTGAGAGCTGAGATGGCAACATTGTCTCCTCTGAGAGACACCAAGTAAACACCACTTAATTTAAACCCAAGCCTGACCAGGAAGCCATGAGATCATGCCTCACACATCTGGGTTTCAAGGACTTCTCACAGTGTCACTCCCAATGCCTAATTAATCTATCTTTCACTCCCTCCATCCGGAGACCTAATATGACATTGTGAGAAAACTCCCCATTGGCTGAAGGCCGATTCTCACGTTCCCCTGTTGCTAAGAAATGAACATCAAAATCCAAAACATCCTTCTGTCTCATCTTCAACTGCCTGCTGTTTTCTCTGATCACACAGATCACACAGTTTGAAACCCACCATTCCCCTCATCCTCTGAGCAATCCCCAGCCCCTTTCTGAGCCCCAACAAAATAAAAAATCACATTTTTTAAACACATGTACTGAGACAATAGATTACATTAACAGAAACTGAAAAATAGATATGATAACATAAAGAAATGACAGTCTATAGAATTTCTAATTTTTAGGGGCCGTGGTGGCACAATGCATTAAACCCTTGTGCTGCTGAACTGCTTACCTGAAGGCTGGCTCAGCTGCTGATCTGAAGGTTTGCAGTTCAAATCTGAGTTCCCATCTGTCAGCTCTAGTTCCTGCCAACCAAGCAGTTCGAAAACATGCCAATATGAGTCGATAAATAGGTATCGCTTCAACGGGAGAAGGCAAAAAGATGCTCCAAGCAGAAGGTGACAATGCGGGCTTTTCGGCTTGAAAATGAAGAAAAGAATCTCCCAGAGCCAGAGATGAGCACCGCCTTCAGATGCCAGAACTGAAAGGAGAAGCCTTGCCTTTGTTTGTGTTTATGTGTCTCATGTGATTGTAAAGGCATTAAATGTTTGCCTGTGTATGTAAATGCTCTAATCTGCTCTGAGTCCCCTAGGGGTGAAGGGTGGAATAGAAATAAAGTTTATTATTATTATTATTGACACAACGACGTTGTATGACACAGCAAACAAGATAGTTATGCTGGATTTTGTTTCACAAAACCACAAGTCGAACACTTCCCAAGTGTCTAGGACTGTGTGATGTATTTTCGGATAATGCGTGCAGATCCCAATAGGGTGGCCTTTTGCAGTTGGCAGATGGTGATTTTGTCAATGTCTTTTGTTTCCAAATGCCGGCTGAGATCTTTTGGCACGGCACCCAGTGTGCCCATCACCACCGGGACCACCTGCACTGGTTTCTGCCAGAGTCTCTGAAGTTCAATCTTGAGGTCCTGATAGCGGCTGAGTTTTTCCTCTTGTTTTTCATCTATGCGACTGTCACCTGGGATGGCAACATCAATGATCCAAACCTTGTTCTTTTCCACAACTGTGATGTCTGGTGTGTTGTGTTCCAGAACTTTGTCAGTCTGGATTCGGAAGTCCCACAGTATCTTTGCGTGCTCATTTTCCAATACTTTTGCAGGTTTGTGATCCCACCAGTTCTTTGCTGCTGGGAGGTGGTACTTGAGGCATAAGTTCCAATGAATCATTTGGGCCACATAGTTGTGCCTCTGTTTGTAGTCTGTCTGTGCGATTTTCTTACAGCAGCTGAGGATATGATCAATGGTTTCATCGGTTTCCTTGCACAGTCTGCATTTTGGGTCATCAGCTGATTTTTCAATCTTGGCCTTAATTGCATTTGTTCTGATGGTTTGCTCCTGGGCTGCAAGGATCAGGCCTTCTGTCTCCTTTTTCAGGGTCCCATTCGTGAGCCAGAGCCAGGTCTTCTCCTTATCAGCTTTTCCTTCAATTTTGTCAAGGAACTTTCCATGCAGTGTTTTGTTGTGCCAGCTGTCAGCTCTAGTTTGTAGTGCGGTTTTCTTGTACTGGTTTTTTGTCTGCTGTGTTTTGAGGAGTTTCTGATTTTTGACTTCAATCAAAGCAGGTTCTTCACTTTGCTTGACATATTCTGCCAGGGCATGTTCTTCTTCTTTGACTGCTTGTTTTACTTGTAAGAGTCCTCTGCCCCCTGATCTTCTAGGCAGATATAGCCGGTCAACATAACTGCGAGGGTGCAGGGAATGATAAATGGTCATGAGTTTTCTTGTTTTTCTGTCCAAATTGTCCAGTTCCACCTGTGTCCAATTTATAATGCCAGCAGTATATCTTATGACAGGTATGGCCCAGGTGTTTATGGCCTTGATGGTGTTGCCTCCATTGAGCTTGCTTTTGAGAATTTTTCTGACCCTTTGTGTGTATTCTTTGCTGACCACAGTTTTCACATGTTCATGCTTGATGTTGACCAGCTGTAATATGCCCAGATATTTATAGGCCTCTGGCTGGTGACACTTTATTGTTTGGCCATTGGGCATATTTATGCCCTCACTTTCAATGATTTTTCCCTTCTTCAATGCCACTGTCGAACATTTGTCCAAACCAAACTCCATGTTGATATCAGTGCTAAAAATTCGGACAGTGTTGGTCAGAGACTGGATTTCAGTTTCCATTTTCCCATATAGCTTCAGGTCATCCATGTACATCAAATGTGAAATTTTGTGAGAATTCTTAGATGTTTGATAGCCGAGATTTGTTTTTTGTAAGATTGTTGACAGAGGGATCATGGCGATAATGAAAAGCAGAGGGGACAATGAGTCTCCCTGGAAAATTCCTCTCCTGATGTTGACAAGCCCATAGCTTTCATTTCCAACAAACAGTTCAGTTTTCCAGTGCTCCATCATGTTTTCAATGAAGGTGCCAACGGTTTTACAAATCCCGATGGCGTCCAGGCACTTGATGATCCAGCTGTGTGGGAGTGAGTCAAAGGCCTTTTTGTAGTCAATCCACGTCATGTGAAGATTAGCTTTTTGGCTCTTACAGTTCTCCAGAATCATTTTGTCAATCAATAACTGGTCTTTTGTGCCCCTGCTTTTCCGTTTGTTGCCTTTCTGTTCATCTGGCAAGATGTTTTTTTCTTCAAGATAGTCTTGAATTCTGTCAGCTATGATGCCAGTCAGTAGTTTAAACATAGTGGGCAGACATGTTATTGGCCTGTAGTTTCCTGGTGTTGCTCCTTTTGTTGGATCCTTTTGTATCAGGTATGTTCTTCCAGTTGTTAGCCATTCACTGATACTTCCTTTCTGCAGCATCTCATTGAATTGTTGGGCCATTTTTCCATGTAAACTAATCAGATGTTTGAGCCAAAATCCATGAAGTTGATCACTACCAGGCGATGTCCAGTTCTTGACTTTTTGCACTCGTTTGCTGATCATTTCAGTTGTTATTTCCATCTGTTCCATTTTGTTCTGTGAAAACTTTCCTTCAAACTCCTTTATCCACCCAGCGTTTTTGTTGTAGTTTTTATTATTTTCCCAAAGTTCTTTCCAGAACTTTGTTGTTGCAGTTTTCTCTGGCTTTATGGTTACTGTGTCTGTTGTTTGGTTCAGACTCTGGTAGAACCGTCTTTGGTCTGATTGAAACAGTTGATTTTGTCTGTACTGGATGATTCTGGCTTCATACCTTTCAATTTTTCTGGCTGTTTCTGTAATTTGTTCTTTCACAATTTCCAAAGCTTCTTCAATTTTTCTGGTGTTCAGCCAGTACTTTCGGATCAGGTATTGCTTGATTTTGTCATTCTTCAGTTTCCTCTCTTTCATATTTTTCAGGTTACTTGCATCTGATCTAAGTTTCTTGATTTTCAACTCTAGCCTGACCTTCCACTTTGGTTTTCCAGTCGATTTTCTTTGGGGCTGCCTTGGTTGTAGGAGCCCAAGTTCTTCTGTTACTATCACTGCTGCACTGTAGGCAAACTGGTTTGTTTGTTCAATTGATGTTATTTGGACAGTGGAGAGTGCTGCATTCACATCTTTCATGAGAGGCGCCAGGTGTCTCTTGGGCACTGTTTTTAGAGTTGGGAGCCGCTTTCTTATTGCATTTGCTGCAGCATGAGCCATGATCTTATCCTTGAGTTCTTGTTGTCTTGCTGTCAAGGTTCCTGGTGGTTCAGCAGATGTTTCAAGTGCTGGTTCTTCAAATTCTTGCAAAAGCTCCACACTTTCTTCTGGTTCAATCTGTTCCACCATTCCAAGTGTTGCTGGAGTCTCTGCTGCTGTCTGTGCTGTGGTCTGATGGTAATCTACTTTGCAAATTTTCTGGATTTCTTCGAGTTCAACTTCACTGAACACTTTGTTTCTGATTATGAATCTTCGTTGGTCAGCCAGTCGGGGTTCTGTTATCTGTGAGTCAGGTTACTCTTGTTTCCACAGTTGATGCATCCTTTTTTGGTAGCCACACCTTTGAGGTTCAGATTTGTAGTAGCATTTCAGAATTGTGCGGTTTTCTGGCATTGTATATTTCTGCCGCTTCTGTGACTGTTCATTTGGGTTTTGATGATTCCGTAGCCCACTTGTCGATGGATGTCCAGAATCAGCAGCATCCACCGTGGTCCTTTTTATCCTGGGCGACGACCGAGCCAGTATAGACTTCGTTTGGGTTTGATTCTCCATAATGCTAATGGGTTAGGTGCACTTGGTTGTTTATTATTATTATTATTATTATTATTATTATTATTATTATTATTAGTAGTAGTAGTAGTAGTAGTAGTAATGGAGAAACATATCATGATCTATTGATAATGTATTTGGATTTGTCCACTACTTCTAGTTCTCTTTTTTGCATAAAAACCCACAAACTAGAGATATAATAAGCAGGAAGAAAAATAGCTAGTTTAGTATCCCAAAAATGTAGACTGAATTTCGGATTTAAAAAATCAAAATGTATTTGTACATGTCAAGGACATTTTGGCTGTTGAGGTACAACAACAACAATAACAACAATAACAATTTTATTTTTGTATCCTACCTCCATTTCTCCGAAGGGACTTGGGGCAGCTTACATAAAAATACAATGATCAGTCAGGTAAATTTTAGAACAAATCCTCTTGTTTGGTTTTCGGGTTATGTTGCTTCGTACCCTTGGTTTTTTGTCTTAATCTGAACTACTAAAGGTGATTTCAAATCAAGAGTTCAAAACATAATCAATTCTATCTCATTTATTTATTTAGATAATTGTCAGCCATTTGTGTTGTCAATGCATGCATAAGTAATCACTTAATCCAATTATTTTTTATTACCAGTTGTTATTTGTAATGACCCACTTTAATAATCAACACGTAAGGCTTGTTGTGCTTGGCTTAGTATCACCAAGTCCATCTCATCTCTGTGATACTTTTAATCGTATGGTTTCTCCAGAGATCAAATGTTTTCCACGGAGGCAAAAGATTTAGGCATGACATTACATATATGAATTGATTAATGTGCATAGCTTTTTATTATACAGATAGCAGCTCCAGGGGAAGCCTGAACTGTCTCCCAACCACAGGGATTAAATGGATGAAGTTTTACTCTTTTTGTTTTGCAGATGGCTCTGACAGAAGTTGTTGTTTATTTGTTCAGTCGCTTCTGACTCTTCGTGACCTCATGGACCAGCCCATGCCAGAGCTCCCTGTCGGCCATTACCACCCCCAGCTCCTTCAAGGGCAAGCCATTCACTTCAAGGAGACCACCCATCCATCTTGCCCTTTGTTGGCCCCTCTTCCTTTTCCCTTCCATTTTCCCCAGTATAATTCTCTTCTCCCAGCTTTCCTGTCTTCTCATTATGTGGCCAAAGTACTTCATCTTTGCCTCTAATATCCTTCCCTCCAGTGAACAGTCGGGCATTCTTTCCTGGAGGATGAACTGTTTGGATCTTCTTGCAGTCCAAGGCACTCTCAGAATTTTCCTCCAACACCACAGTTCAAAAGCATCTATTTTCCTTCATTCAGCCTTCCTTATGGTCCAGATCTCATATACATAGGTTACTATGGGGAATACCATTGCTTTAACTATGCGAACCTTCGTTGCAAGTGTGATGTCTCTACTCTTCATTATTTTATCAAGGTTGGCCATTGCTCTCCTCCCAAGAAATAAAAGTCTTTTGATTTCCTAGCTGCAATCTGCGTCTGCAGTAATCTTTGCACCTAGAAATACAAAGTATGTCACTGCCTCCACGTTTTCTCCCATCTATTTGCCAGTTATCAATCTGACAGAAGTATTATCTCTCAAAATGCTGTTTGCAGTTTAAGTGAAGGTTCATAGTTACTGTTGCAGTTGAGCCAGCTGGCAACGGTAGTAGTAGGACTAGTAGGAGGAAAAGGGGTAATATTGAGCAGCTGCCTGATGAGGAACAACAAAGGAAACGTATTCGGGCGATACTTATGGCACCGTCTGAGGAGGACATGTTTGAAGGGTTTTCAAGTGATGAGAAATCAATGATTGAAGAGGGAGATGGGATGGATGTGAATAGAGGAACTAAAAGGGTCACCCGGGAGCAGGAATCAGATGAGGAAAGAGAGAGGAAGAAGCTCTGGGATATACTTACTGCTCCCACAAAGGATGAGTCGTTTTTGGGGTTCTCTGGGGATGATGGGTCTGGGAGTGATGAAAATGTGGAGGGCACATCGGACTGGACTAGGGTTCAGGAAATGAGGGATGTGTTTGCAGAGTCAACTTCTGGTGATACGTTTGTGGGCTTTTCAGGACAGGACAATTGGCAAGCAGCTGATACACCCGGGGCATGGGGAGACCTAAGTCTTGACAGAAGATGGAAGAGTTGGAGGGATGATGGGTGAGGTTCACATGTAACAACAGGAACAGCTGTGGGGGATGATGATGGGTTGGCGACCAGCTCATCTTCAGATAATGATGTGTAAGATAAAAGTAAGGTCTAAAATGGGGATCCTTTGCAGAAGGCAAAGTGTCGTTTTGGCATAGGTTTGTCCCTGCCTGTGTTTTCCTGTTGGGCTTTGGGTCCTGGCTCTACAGCTTGGTGTTCCTGGGTTTCTTGGATTCGGACTGGACTATCGTGTTTGCAGCTTTCTCCTTCCTTGGACATTTGGACTGGTGACTTCAGCTTTGTTTGACAACCTCCGGTAACGACACTTGGATTGGCTAATCGTGGTTGCAGCTTTCTCCCTTCCTGACTTTGGCTTGTCTCTACTCCGGTTTGGATTTCCCTCTTCAGAGAGCTGCCTTTGGATTGGCTGTCATCTGGGCGGGCGGCGTTCTCCCTTCTTTGATCCTGGCTCCTGGCTGACTCAACAGCGGTTTGGAAAAACATCCTGAGGACGTCGCTAATCTGCTTCTTTTGTTCTTTTGTCTTTTGAACCTTGGCTAGTTTTGTTTTCCTTTGAGTACAGCGCTGCCTCTCAGGGAGGCTGCTTCAAGCGCTGTTTGTTGCCAGTTCTGTTGACGGCATTAAATCCAGATTATTCTTCCATATGATAGGATTATTTTCTGTTCTTCCTTTTAAGCCCAGTTTGGGTTTATATTTTGAGTTTTGGTCAGAGACACTGCAGTTAAGTGTCTCTGAGCCTGTTTTTGAGTGACAATAAACCTTTTGTCTACACTGTTTATTGAGTGTGTGGCTTTTTGAGGAGTCTGTGTTCCGACAGTTACAGTGGCTACTTGAGTATTGTCAAACAAACAAATAATTCACAAATATATTGCAGTAAAAAAGAGGACAGATATTAGTACATCATTTGCATGTATCGATTTATTTTTATTGTAAATTTGGCCGTTAGTACTATAACAGAAATAGAAATACAGCATATCCTGCAGAAAGTGTTGATTGGGTGACATGTGTACTTATTTGACCTGCAGTGCAACATCCAGTCAGGTGATAGACCACTCTAAGGTCCTTAATCTCACTTCATTATCTTTTAACAGAACTATCCACTCTAAATCATGACACATTATCACCCGAATTGTGCCCAAGGACACTTTTCTTGCAAAGCAATTAGCTGCTCTGGAGAGTGCTTTTTGTCAGGACTGTATCATTGAGCCTCATCTGTTAGTTTCACTGTCCACCTCCCTTGTGGTCTCAAGGTTTCTACGGTTCCCTACAGCTGCTATTTATACAGTAAAAATTATTTAACTTTACAGTTTATTATTTATAGTTAGCTGGGTCCTACAGATGAAAGTCAAACATACTTGATCAGGTCAGGAAAAATCCAATAGCTATGAACACTTAAGAAGCTCGATGTGATTTTATAATAGCTTCTGGGGAACATGGTGCCAAGAATAATAATAAATGATAATAGCTTTATTTTTATATCCTGCCTTCATCTCCCCGAAGGGACTCAGGGAGGCTTACATGGAGAACAAGCCCGATTCAACAGAGATTAAAACCAAACATAGATTGAAACATATCTCAATACAACATTACAAAAGACAATAACATTAAAACAGCATCATCAGAAAAAATAGAGTTGCATTGTCTTATTGGCCAGCTTCACATTGACAACTGGTCGGATGCTATGTAAAAATAATCACAGTCCAAGCAGGCTTTCTAGAATGGGTCCTTTATATTCTTACATAGGCTTTAGGCAGCTTATATCAAAAGGAATAGTTTGTGATATACCTTCCTTTTAAAATGAAAGGTTAAAAAGCAATGTTCTATACATTCAGCGTATGGTCCACAATTTATTGTACTGGTTTGAAAAATGTAAACAGTCACAGAGCACTTTTAAGTACCGTACATGTACATATTTAGTATCTCCTTCAAGGCCTGCCTTGGAATTTTTTCAGCGGGTAAGCTTTGTAGTTGTATTGTCAAAGGCTTTCATGGCCGGCATCACTGGGTAGCGGTGAGTTTTTTGGGTTGTATGGCCATGTTCCAGAAGCATTCTCTCCTTCTGGAACATGGCCATACAGCCCGACAAACTCACCACAATCCAGCTTTGTAGTTTCTTGTTGGTATTGCTCAGGAACTTTGGAGCTGTCAACTTGAGCATTTGAGAGTGGGTTACAGTTCTTTGGCAGAAGGAACAAAGCTTGTATAATGCTTTGTGGGAGGAGATAGGCATGTCCGGCTACTTTCAGCTTATCTTTCTCAGAGTGGCAGCTAAAAACAGATGGAGAGAAGGTGAGGTAAGGAGGACCAGTACAAGCAAGGGAGGAAACAGATTGAAGGTTACTATTTTAGGCATAGTTATTTGGAAGAAACTTTCTAATAGACATCTGGTAGATTATGGTGGGAACTGAATGCTGGAGTAGAAAAAAAAATCATGATTTTTCTCATGTTCTTAGTTTCAACTTGATGTATGTATGATTGATAATAGAAAAGTGCAAAGGAGATGGTGAAAGTCAGTGTGGTGTAGAGATTTGAATATTGGGCTACAACTCTGAAGACCAGAGTTTGAATTCCTTCTTGGCCATGAAAATACTCTGAGGGACCTTGGGCAAGTTATATTCCTTCGACTTTGGAGGAAGGCATCGACAGCCCCACCCTCCAAGAAATCTTACCAAGAAACTACATGACTGGTTCACTTTAGAGTCACCACAAGTTAGAAAAAAACCCTGAAGGCACAGGACAACCAAAAAGAGGATAGAAGTAGAAATGTGCTTGGCTGTAGTTTAGCATGGTTTGAGATGATATTTTTTGCATAATTCTGGGAAATGCCATTCACCAAATTTCAATTTCTGATCTAAGAACTGGAGTACATAAAATCCTAGATTTTTCCCATGTCAATGGAAGACAAGGTTGTTTGTGATAAGCCTTCAATATGTTTAATACTATATTAGGCAGTTTGTTTTGCATTTTTATCCTCTATATCAATGTGTCCATAAATAAGTGTTCAGATATTCAAGTACTAGTTGCATTAGTTTTTGTGCCTTTTTAATGCTTGTGCAAGAAAGCATCTATGCTCTCTTCTCTTTGCGAGTTGGGTTTGGCTCTGCTCCTTCATAAGTTGCACGAGCCACTCAATGGTCCAGAGACAAAGCACTAAGTGGCATGTAGATACTGAAGTAGTCTTCTGCTGTTTTTGCCATTGAATGAAAGATCTGGAGGATGAATGACACCATATACAGAGACTTTTTGTCGCACCGCTGTGGCACTAAATGTGAGGACCCGTAATTGTCTCACCATTGTGCTATCAAAGTTACTATTACCCTTGATCCATTACTGCCACCACCAGACACTGTGTATCTGAACTCAACTATTCCAGTAGAACTGTTGTGGGGCTTTAAGAGACATAATATAAGAATAATGTATTGAACAGAAGCTTAGCACAGAATAAGACATTATTTTGTGTACATAAACTGTGGTTACAGAATTTCAAGGCGGCTGCAATTTTTATTCAATTCATCCAAATTTTTACTGACACCTCACTATTTACCTGTTTCTTCATAATTCTGCCTGAATCTAACTATCCTCACTGACCCCAAAAAAGCCAGCCTCCTTCCCTTCACTGTTTCATTTTTCACTCTGATTCTTGAGCCTAATTCCTAGCTCTGATTTATATCTCTCAATAACTGTCATATTGCCAATCCCTTCAATTATGCCTCCAATCACATCACATCCCCAGTATTCCATGTTTTCATTCATCTTAACAGATCATTTTCTGTATTACATAACTATACTTTCCCATAATTTCTCATGTAAGCACAACTTTTTAAAACAAAAGTTCAGAACATCACAGCTATCTCTGTTCCCCTCCCCAAACCTAGAATCCAGCTCTAATATGCTCAAGGTTTTGTGTCCATTATAATGCTTCTTGGTCATGCTCTTCACTAGCCATTTGGTTCAAATTCTCTTATGTTTGTTCACTGAATTGATTACAGGAACATTAGGCATGCTTGTCTGCTTACAGTGAAAAACCCAGATATTAAACATAAACTTATGTAAATATGCTACTGAGAAGATTTTATATGAAATAAGGAACAGTTTGCAATATATTGTATGTGCAGTAGAAAGAATAAGGCAAGTGGTCTGTTGAAAGCATACAATGCTGGATGATGATAGGCTTGTGTTTGAAAGAGATTGGAAAATGTGTGAGATGCGTTTGTTAGTTTGTGGGAGAGTGGGCATTATTGGAGCAGGATAAGCTGTAGGTTCAGTCAGGTTTTAGTCAACGGTGGATGTAATCAGGGTAGAGAGAGTATTCTGAGAGTTAATTGGAATCTTACATTGCCTGACTTAACCATTGCTACATCCCACGTCAGCTTCCTGGCTTCTCCCTGTTAATCCAATACAACATGTGAAGCTTTCTGTATTGCCACAGTGGTGGCATGAACCGGTTCGAATTTACTTTTGTGATGACAGAAGTAGTGTCATGGGAGGGAGCCAGCAGGCTCCGTCACAAAAATAAATCAGCACATGCTGCAGAAAAGTACCCTGTCTGATGAGGTTGATGGTCAAGCACAATGGTGTTTGTGGTAGCACCAGGTGCACAATTGTGGTAGTTATCTTTGGTGATTGGTGGTGGATTTGGACAAAGTGTGGTAGCATCTTAGATAATTGCAAGGGCACTTCACAGATGGTGTTCAGGAATTGGATTAAAGGAAAAAAATCTCACACAGGGACAAAGAACGGTCAGAATTGTATCCCTCAGCATTGACTGGGCTGACTCACACTGAGAACTTTGGGTCACAAAACCTCTGGAGGACCACAGATTACATTTTTATTAATTTATTTTATATATATTCTGCTGCCTCTGTCCTGTAGTTGGGCCTGAAGTCAGAATAAAATGGATCTAGATAATCAATCTCCCCCAGAAACCCAGGAGCTGGGAACCCACCACACACTTCAGAACTTTGCCCAAAAATTGAATGTTGGAGACAACAATATTTATTCAGAATAGTGGGACCCAGGGAGGGCTTTTTTAAAAGCAATGATCTCACCACGGCCTTTTTAAAGCAGGATGGAAACTTCCCTTGCTGCACTGAGGCATTCACCATTCCCCTTACCCAATCGCTAGTCCTTCTTTAGCTTCTTTCAGGAGGGACAAGGCTCCAGTGAGGGCATGCATTTCTCCAAGGATCCTGTCCATCCCTTTAGGATGCAAATGTTAGTTTAGGAGTTGCAATACAATTGGATAAAGCCATATCTTCCAAGAAATGGGGATGGGCTGGAGTCTTGGGAGGATAGGGGAATGTCTCTGCTCTCCTAACACATGCACCAGGTATTCTTGCTTCACTCTGTCTAATGGAAAGGAGACCTTGCCAAGTGACGTTGGGGGAGAACCTGACAGGTCTTGTTCTGTCGAATGGTTCTTCTCTTTTTATACTGCATAACTGTCATAGTTGCTACTTGGGTATGTGGCCTCTTCATTGAATCCCCACACTGTCTGACAGACTTGGTGCTGCTTTAATCTGAAACTTCACTTTGTCCCTTATCATTCTTTTCTGGATCATCAAAGCTCTGCTACTTTGCATGCAGAATTAATCAATCAGCTCTGTTCCGATTTTCCTTTATATCTTTTTTCAGTTCCCTTTTCTGTCTGCCCTGCAGTAATAAATTCTCTTTGCCAAGTTAATCACGTCTCTCTTGTCCCATTTCCCCCCTTCTCTGAATTCAGGGATGTTTTTTCCTGTGCCCAACAAATCTATTAGCTCTCCTGAAGCAATTCTTCAAAGCTGCAGCCAGCAGTTGCAGTACTTCTTCCCCAGCCAGGGAGATACAGCCTTAATGTACTGATGCTTCTTCCTTTTTATTCTTGTGAAACACGGCAGCAAATAAATAAATAAAATTGTTGACTGGGGAAAGTGTGAATAGTTTCCTTTTTCCTCTTGGCTTTGGTAACCAAAGTAGTATGATAAAATACATTAACTTTCTCAGAATTGTAATACTGAAAGAAACCAGAGGGCCATAAAATTTTATTCCTGCCATAGGATCAGACCAGGCACCTGTCAGACTCCCTCTCCCAGATTAGTATCTGATTCATATAGTAATGTATTGTATTGGCTAAAATATTTAACAGCCAGCAGCATTTTAAAACATGTATTAGTTTAGGTTATATACTGCAGCAAGTTCCTGATTAGCAATTGTTGCCTGTGGCATATACTCACACTGTAAGATTTATGACTTCTGTGGTATTGTGTGAAGCAACCTAAACTTGCATAATTCATAGCAATCCACAAATGGAGAACAGGAGGGAGCATGTGATAGACAAACAGTGGACAACGTGGCTCTTCAGATGTTGTTGAATTGTGTCCCCCATCATCTTACAGTGGAAAGGTATGTAACCTGTGGCTTTCCCTATGTTGGACTACTGTGCAACCTGTATCGGCCCTTGATTATGCTGGCAAAAGCTGGTTGGAGAAAGTTCAAGAAAGTTTGTTTGTGTCATATGTCTTATGCAGAACTGCACTGCATTATGCGCTCACTAAGAGTGTTTTTAAAATGGGAAATGGGAAAACAGTCATGCAACCTGCAAATCATCCTATCATTGAGGCTCAGGTCTTGAAGACTCAGTTCCATTGCTTCCTTGATTGAATCTTTCCTTCTGTTATATGGTCTGCCTCTCTTCCTACTGCTTTCTATCTTATCAAGTATTTCTTTCCAAGTCACCCATATGTTCTCATCAGGACCGGCCCGAGGAAATTCAAAGGGGTACGCAAATTTTTTTTGCGCCCCCTCCCCTGCGCCGCAGGAGGCGTCCTGGCCCCGCCTCCCGTGCCCTAACCCCGCCTCCCACGCCAGGTGGCCACGCCTCCCACGGCGCGGGCGGTGTGGGAGGCGGGGCCAGGGTGCACGGCGTGGGAGGCGGGGCCAGACGTGGCCCCGCCTCCTGCGGGGCACGCCCTGGCGCAGCCAAGCTGTGGCAGGAGTTCTTCCAGGCCGCAGCCTGAAAGAACTCCCGCTGCAGCAGGCGCGTGCCGTGGGAGGCGTGGCCGGTCCCGCCTCCCGCAGGGTGCGCCCTGGCCTGGCTGCGCCATGGCGCGCCCCGCGGGAGGCGGGGCCAGACCTGGCCACGCCTCCGCATCACACGGCCCCCCCTCTGCCAGGTGTGGCCCCGCCTCCCAGGGTCTCAATAGCGCCCCTGGGAAGGTGGCGCCCAACACGGGGGCATGGCCAGCATGCCGTGTTGGGTCGGGCCTGGTTCTCATGATATGTCCAAAGTATGACACTTTGCTGCTGCTCCGCGTGCATTCCCACGAAGTCACTTTGGCTTCTTGGGAATGGTCAGGCTTAGTTTGTTGTTGGATTCATTTATTTGTCTTTTCAGTAGTCTATTATAACTGTAGAACAGGGGTCCCCAAACTAAGGCCCGGGGGCCGGATGCGGCCCTCCAAGGTCATTTACCTGGCCCCCGCCCTCAGTTTTATAATATAATATTTTTATATCAGTTTTAATAATATAATATATTGTATATACATATAATATTGATAATAAGCTTATGTTATACAATATAATACTAATAGTAATACCATATAATATTAATTATATGTTATATATTACATATTATATAATAGTATAGTGGTATAGTTCAATATAGTAATATATAATGCTAATATTGTGTTATGCTAATAATATAATACATTGTATGTACATACAGCTGCTCTGAGTCCCCTTCGGGGTGAGAAGCGTGGGATATAAATATAGTAAATAAATGCAGTAAATAAATAATTAATTTTAGACTTAGGCTCAGCCAAAGTCTGACATGACTTGAAGGCACACAACAACAACAACAACAACAACAATCCTAATTAACTTGACTATCTCATTGGCCAGTAGCAGGCCCACACTTTCCAATAGGTTTATGTTGGTTAAAATTGTTTTCATTTTTAAATATTGTATTCTTTCGTTGTCGTTGTTGTTGCACTACAAATAAGACATGTGCAGTATGCATAGGAATTTGTTTGTATTTTTTTTCAAATGATAATTCGGCCCCTCAACAGTCTGAGGGATTGTGGACCGGCCCTCTGTTTAAAAAGTTTGGGGACCCCTGCTGTAGAACTTTAATAGTGTTATTCTTATATCTCACTCCATCTCCCCGAAGGCTTACATGGGGATCAAGCCCTAAAAACACAATGATACATAGCATAAAATTACATTCCAAAATTAATACATTAAAATATATAAAATATCAAACATTATAATTCAATAATCCAACAACTGATCAGTGCCATGGACATATTCAGAACTGGGGCGAGGGATAAAATCTGTATATAGTAGGAATGAAGGCTATTGGTAAGGAGAGGAATAAATCAGTGCAACGCTATAAGTGAGGTAGAGATGTGCTGATTTAATTGAAAGCATTTGAAATATCCAGGCTTTCAAGTTTTTCTGGAAAGAGTACAATGTGGGGATTAATCTAATTTCTTTGGGGAGGGAATTCCAGAGCCAGGGGGCCACCACTGAGAAGGCCCGTTCCCTCATCCCCACCAATCGTGTTTGAGATGGCAGCAGGAGCGAGAGAAGGGCCTCTCCAGAAGATCTTAACACTTGTGCAGGTTCGTAGTGAAAGATGCAATCACGAAGATAGGCTGGACCTGAACCGTTTAAGGCTTTATAGGTAATAACCAGCCCCTTGAATTGGGACCGGAAACTTAGCAGCAGCCAGTGGAACTGTTTTAGTAGGGGAGTTGTTTACTCCCTGAAGTCTTTTTCCAGCTTCACATTTCAATTGAGTTTATTTTTATCCCGACAGCACTGTCCAGTATGTTGTCGAAGGCTTTCATGGCTGGGATCACAGGGTTGTTGTATGTCTTTCGGGCTGTGTGACCATGTTCCAGAAGTATTCTCTCCTGACGTTTCACCCACATCTATGGCAGGCATCCTCAGAGGTTGTGAGGTATGGATAAACTAGGAAAGGAAAAATATATATCTGTGGAGAGTCCAGGACTCTTGCCACACCCTGGACTCTCCACAGATATATATTTTTCCTTTCCTAGTTTATCCATACCTCACAACCTCTGAGAATGCCTGCCATAGATGTGGGCGAAACGTCAGGAGAGAATACTTCTGGAACATGGTCACACAGCCCGAAAGACATACAACAACCCAGCACTGTACAGTTTTCACAAAGCACACATAAAAATGAAAATACTTACCAAATCCTTGTCTTGTTTTAATTTCTTGAATATCATCTCCATCCCAATTGATGAATGAACAGAGATATGGAAAATTGTGAACTAATTCAATGTCTTTTATCATCTGCTTTATTATCTGTTGGCATTATTTCATTTTCCTAGTATAAACTTGCCATTGCAGTTTCCCCTGGACTTTCTTCAGTAATTGTTCCATGTTTTTGCTATTTTCTTCTAGTAGTGTCATCTGCTTATCTTACTTTTTGATGTACTTCCAATTTTCATGTCTTCTTTTTTCTGAGACTAATCTTGTTTTACGCATTATGCATTCAGTGTACAAGTTAAAGGGTGATAAAATGCAGCCGTACATCTATGGCCCCATCTGCAATTTGCAATTTGAAACTGCATTATATGATCACTGTAGACTCCTATAATGTAGTTTAATTACATTGATCTACATTATATGAGTCTATACTGACCAATTGAGAGGAGAGCAATGACCAATCTTGATAAAATAGTGAAGAGTAGAGACATTATACAGGCAAAAAAGGTCAGCACAGTTAAAGCAATAATATTCCCTGTAGTAACCTATGGATGCAAGAACTGGACCATAAGGAAGGCTGAGCGAAGGAAGATAGGTGCTTTTGAACTGTGGTGTTGGAGGAAAATTCTGAGAGTGCCTTGGACTGCAAGAAGATCCAGACAGTCCATACTCCAGGAAATAATGCCTCACTGCTTACTGGAGGGAATAATATTAGAGGCAGAGATGAAGTAATTTGGCCACATAATGAGAAAACAGGAAAGCTTAGAGAAGAGAATGATGCTGGGGAAAATGGAAGGAAAAAGGAAGAGGGGCCGATCAAGCGCAAGATGGATGGATGGTTGGTATCCTTGAAGTGACTGGCTTGACCTTGAAAGAGCTGGGGGTGACAACGGCTGACAGGGAGCTCTGGCATGGGCTGGTCCATGAGGTCATGAAGAGTTCGAAGCGACTGAATGAAAAAACAACAACATACTGACTATATAATGCCGTTTCAAACTGCATTATATGGCAATGTAGATGGGGCCTATGATAATTCAAAATAACATATGTTAAATAATATCCTTTTGAGTTTCATGGCATATCATGCATTAAAAAACAACAAGATAAACAGTAACCATTTTGTATATTACAGTGTTCCCTCACTTATCGTGAGTGTTCCGTTCTAGGACCACCCGCAATAAGTGAAAATCCGTGAAGTAGGGATTAAATAAAAATATATTAATTTTAATAAATACAGTACTGTATAGCCTTGCTCCCTCCTTTAATGTACAGTAACGTGGCCATCAAGCTGCGGAGGGCTTTGTGCATGGACTTGGAGACAGGATGCCGCCACTGCTAACACTCTGCACGCACCCTGCCACTGCTGCTGCTCCATGTATGTGCACCCCACTGCGTTGGTGGCGGCGGCAGGGTGCGCGCGGAGCAACAGCAGCTGCAGTGGGGTGTGCGTGAAGCAGTGGCAGCGGCAGCAGCAGGGACAGTGCCATGTGAGGTGATGCTGTCCAGAATGGGGCCCTCAAGGATCCAGCTGGGGTGGGGCAGGAAAGAGGCTCCGGCCCGGTGGTTTTTGAGGTGTAGGCCAGGCCTGCTGGCACTGCCTGCAGGCAGCTGAGGAGGCCAGGCCAGGCCGCACCTCTCACCTGGGCCGCATCTGAGAGAACCCACGAAACAGCAAGTCCGCGAAAAGCGAACCGCGAAGTAGCAGGGAACACTTTATATATGAAAATAAAGGAATGTTCAAGTATTTTTTTTAAAAAGTAGATCACCTTAATTATCCCTTATTTTCCTTCATGTCCCTGTTTTCCATTCTACTTGGTGTAAGCCCATGTATTATCAGCTAATTATGCCTCATAATTCTTCCCCCAGTTCGTCTCCCTTTCTAGTTCCATATTATCTTCAAATCCTATTACTGTCTTAAATCTCTTTTTCCTCCCAGAATCTTTTGCAGCCTCAATGCTTTGATTATGCTGTGCCTTTTAATTTCCCTTTGTTTTTATGCCTTCTGTCAATCCTGTGTTCTCTGATTCTTTCTTTCCCCACTTTAATTATGTCCCATATTAGTTTTAAGCATGTATGCTTGTATATATTCAATAAATTGAACTCCAGCATGAGGCTCACAGCTCCACAACCCATTACATGAAGAGCTAAATTCCAGCAACTTTCCTTCCTTCCTTCCTTCCTTCCTTCCTTCCTTCCTTCCTTCCTTCCTTCCTTCCTTCCTTCCTTCCTTCCACCTTTCTTCCAAAATGGAACTCAAAGGGGATTATCTATAATGGTAATACTGTGGAGTTACCAAGTCAGGAGCATGCATGATGCGGAATTTAAGGGCCTAGGAATATCCCTGATAAGATCTTTAAGCATGATAATATTAAGCATAAACTACACACACAGGATTAATTTACACTAAAAAAACCCCCTCAAAGTCAAATGAGAAAATATTATCTTTATTTTTATCCCACTTTTTTCAAAAATTAAACCTCCAATTGAAATTAGCTATCATTTTTTTTTAAAAAAAATGACATTAAATTTTCCACAAAATGAACTTAATAGAACACCCCCAATGCTTCTTAGTTCCATTTTGAACCTGTCTGCAAGAAGATGTTTTTAGAATACACAGGAGTTGTGTTCTTCAGCTTTTCCTAGCAAATAAAAATTTCCCAGCTTTATTTATAATTCTCTTTCTCCCCCCATTAATAAGTTCTCCTTACCGGCCACATTTTCTTTTTTTCTCAGTTAGGCAGTGGTATCTTTCCTAAATCACAAAATAGCAATTAAACTAATTGCTATATTCACCATGGCAATACCTTTCTGTGTAGTGGGACTGCATGCTTCTGTGAAGCAAGAGATTAACCTGGTAGTAACAGTACCCCTGGTGTAGTCTTCCTTGTCAGATAGGCTTTGTTGAAGATGTAAAATTAAATGCACCAAACACCTACTGCTCAGCAGCAGTAAGAGGGAGGAGACACAAGACCAGGAGTAGATTGTGGCACAAATCATGAACTGTTGGCATCAATTATCAGAGTAAAGTTTAGGAAGATCACCAGACCAATCATTGTCAAAATAGAACCTGAAGATCATCCCTACAGAATTTTAACATAATGTACCAAAAAAGGAGAGATTTGCTCAATAAAACCTAATTAACTAGGAGTTGGAAAAGTCTGGGCTGAAGCCATAGAGGAATACAAAGGACACTATCTGTAGCCAAAAAGAGAGAAACTTCTGTGGGTGTCAAATGAAACTCTTCAGGTAGTTAAGGACAGTTAAGCCAAAATAAGAGGTGACAGAAATAGGAACTTGAACAGAAATAGGAACTTGAATGCAATTGTTTGGTAGCTTGCATGTAGGAACAAAAGAGAACCACCATAATAATCAAGGCAGAGAAATAGAAGATGATTTCTGCTTGCAGAGTCTAATGGTGGTTTCCATTCAGAAACTGAAAGAGAGAGGAACAAGGAAATGAGGTGACCAGATGCTCCTTCAATCATCTATACTACCTGCTCTGAAGCACCTGCAACAGTGGCAATGAGCAGCATACTGTGGAAAAAATGTTTTATTTTGAAGGCAGTCTTAGGTGATCCCTCGTAGTTCAAGGATGATGGTCTTCCAACCGTGGGGTCCTGTGAGTGGGTTCTTAGGTGGATCTTGATCTGCATGTTCTACCGCAGTGAATGGGGAGTGTTGCCATTGCAGGAGGCCCCGTGCTGGTTTTCTGTATTGAGAGGGAAGTGTCAAGTGACGCTTTCCCTCCAGTTGGAGGAGGATGATGGAAAGTAGATGTACGACAAGCCCCAATCCTTTTGAGTTTTAGAAAAGCCCTGAAAACATGGCTATGTGCCCAGGCTTTCGAAGTTTAAATGATAAAGACAACCCGGACTGATTTACGACCACAGCACGAGGATTTTGGATGACCGGATTTTTAACCATATGTTTTATATTTTTATATTGTTTTAATTGTTTTGATTGGATTTTCATTGTTACGTTTTAATTATGTGTAGGCACATAATTGTTGCCAATTGTGTACGCCGCCCTGAGTCCCTTCGGGTGAGAAGGGCGGAATATAAATGTTGGAAATAAATAAATAAATAAATAAATAAAGTTGCTGGACAGGAAAAGAGATTTAAAGATGGGGTTAAAGGCAACCTTAAAAACTGTGGCATAGACACTGAGAATTGGGAAGCCTTGGACCTTGAGCACACTAACTGGAGGTCAGCTGTGACCAGCAGTGCTGTGGAGTTCGAACAGGCACGAATTGAGGGCTTAAGGGAGAAATGGGCCAAGAGGAAGGCCAACCCTGACCGGGACCACTTTCCATCTGGAAACCAATGTCCTCACTACGGGAGAACATGCGGATCAAGACTAGGTCTCTTCAGCCACCTACGGACACCCCCCCAAGACACCAGAATGGGAGGACCATCATCCTTGGCCTACGCGGGATTGCCTAAGTAAGTAAAGCAAGTAAATTGGAGAAGGAGCTTCCACAGGAAGCTCCCTTGCATCGTCTAATGGGCAGCGAGCCTATCAGTCTTCCAGATAGAGTGCAAGCATTCTAGGATGCTTGAGGTGATAAAACAGAAAATGGTTCCAACTAGTAACACATTAGCATCAACCTAAAAATGCTGATTCAAGAACTCAACAAGTTAACCAACGATTTTGTTACAGAAGGCACAAAGGTCTCTCCTACCAGATAAATGGTGCTATTCCTTATGTTCCTTTCTAAAATCACTTATATAACTCATTGCAAAGGCCACCCAAAATAGTTTAGATAAATCTTGCGTTTTGAAAGGAGGCAACATGTTGTGTAGGTTTTTTTTTTTTACTTTTTGTTATTTTAGCTTTTGAAGAATAGTGTTTCTGACTTACTTGGAGCACCATTTGCAGATTCTACTGGAGGATGCCATCTTTTCTTATGGCTCCGGCTTCCTTCTCCTTTCCAAAGGTTTATGTAATTTTTCATACTTTGGTGGAATCATGTAAACCAGCCAGTTGGTTGATGCCAGGTGGCAGCTGTATGTATGAAGTGAAGTTAGGTTAGAATCTGCACCCCTGCAAGCCAGGTTTCCTTCCCCAACCCAGCAATTGCTTTGAAATGTCACTCACACTCACCTTCTTCATGTATTTGATGACTTACTTTGGGATAATTTACATTCTTTGGTGGATTCTTATGCATCATTTAATTTCTTCACAACTTTGAGTGATTTTAGCATGGAGTACATGTTATGGTTGAGCCTTATGGCTCCAATACTGGGAGACGTGGTCGTAAGACTCCTCGAGAGTCAGACTCTCTTGAGGAGCGAGAGAGGAAACGGCTGCGGGACATCTTTGCAGAACCATCTGACGAAGACTCCTTTGAGGGTTTTACTGAGAGAATGGAGGAAGAGGTGGTTAGTTCAGAGGAGGATGACATGGAATGGACTCGTGTGAGGGAGGATTTGGGTGTTCCTGGTAATGATAGCATGGGAAGTGACTGGCGGGTTGCAGGATCGGACCCGTGGACGAGTTGGAGGGATGGGACGGGATCCACAGCTGGGGATGTTGTGGGGCGTAGTCAAAGATGTTTTAGCTCTGATGAGGATGATGATGATGAGGCACCTGGAATTAGGGTAACACCTGATAGCGATGAGGAGTTGTAACTGGCATAAAATGGGGTCTTGAACCCAGGGCTAATTGCGTTGGGCAAGGTAATCTGGACGAACGCTTGGGCTCTTGTTGGGAATTTCCTGAAGACGGGTGTGTTTCGTTTGCTGACTACCTTGGACCTCCGTCGTCTTCTTGACGGACATTATTTACCAGTCGGAATTGACGCTGGACTGGCTGACTGACTGACTGACTGACTGGCTGGCTGACTACGACCTTGGACTACCCTCTCTTTGGTTATCGGAGGATTTCGTGGGACCTAAGACGCCTGCACCTGGCCTTCGACCTCGGACCGGATTGGGACCCCGCTGACCGCTGCAACCCTGATTGATGTGTTTGGACCCGGAGTTTGCCCGCTGCACGGAGGAGTAACAACTTAGTTGCTCAACCACAGCTGTTGAGTAGCAGAGAGGAATCTGCTGCCAGTATTTATGTTCTATTGAACCTTTGTTTACCAGCTTTTGTTTGTTTAAAGTCCCAGGCTGAAGTAAGCATTTTTGGTTTAACCCGGATTAAACTCCTGTTTAATCCGGTTTATCTTTTGAACCGTTTTTGAGTGACTTTTCATATTGAAGGCGAGTGTTTGCCTAGCTCTTTGTTTTTTATGAGCATTTTTGGTTCTGTATCTTTAATAAACTGTGTTGAATCTTATCTACTGGCGTTCTGTCCTTGACAGTACAACTCCCTTTTGGGGTGAGATGAGGCCACTGTGCTAATTGTACCGATTTGATTGGTCCTCCTATAGGATGTCGGAGATGTGGGTAAACTGGGCAAGCCCCTTCCCTCCTCCTTGGTGGACCCCATGTCTGTCCTTCTGGTTCTAACTAGGAGATTTTAAAATTACAAATAAAATTAATTATTGTGACTTGTCACATCCCCAAAGTAACACTATTCCTATGTTATGTCATTACATAACATAGGAATAGTGTTGGGAGTAGGCCTTTGAAAAATAGCCCAGTGCAACAACTTTAACAGGAAATTGTGCAATTTGATCATGGACCGGCCTTGGACTTTGTTTTTGGATGACGTGTTTTAACATTGGAATGTATTTTAATTAAGCTATTACGTATGTATTAATTTTAATCCAATTTTATCTCAAGCTTAGGTTTTTATGCTTTAAGGTACTATATAAGTGCCATTTGTAATCTTCCTTGAGTCTCCCTTGGGGGAGAGATAGGCGGGGTATAAATAAGGCAAATAAATAAATAATATTACGTCTTTACTATAAAAGAGTAGCTATATTATTTCCATGTTGTTACTTTATAGATTTGCATTGATGTTGATGATTTCACAATTGCCATGATAGGAAAGTTACATGTTTAAATGACCCATTAGAAATTAAAGCCCACATGTTGCCTTGAATCTCCTCAGATACAGTGTTGTTCACTTGCTGTTAACTAGCAAATTCAACAGTAAGCCATTAACTGAAAATATTAAAAATTTCATCCATAGCAGTACTATCAAAATCAACTAGTACAATATTGTATCAGTGGAATAGAATTATGAATTTACCCATGGAAAAATGAACTTCAGCATTCCTTGTATATTATTTTTGCAGGTGAAGCTTTAAAGATATCAGCAAAAACTTTCACAGATGATCCCTGTTATGTTCCTAAAAGGGAGGCAGTTGTCCAAGTAGCACGTACACTTCTGGCTGCTGTTACAAGACTCCTTATTCTGGCAGATATGATTGATGTCTCATACCTGTTGCAACATCTGACCACAGTGAGTAGATACGAAAGATTGACAAATTAATTGTATAACTCCTCTACTCAGTTCTTAAGCTTCCTCCTCTGAAAGATTTAAATCTGTATTTGACAATTTTTTAATTAAAATAGTGAGGTTAGTAAGTAATTGGACTTGTAACTATTGATCAACAAAGAGAAAAAAAGATGGATGTGGAAGCAGCTCAGCCCAACATACTGTACATGGCTTGTTATATAAAAGATAATAGGAACATGATCTTTTATTTTAATCAAAATTCCTGAAAATCCAGTGGAATGCTCTTCCATGCTTAGCTATGATCAATGAATGGGTCTTTGTTGACTTGTAGCATCATTTATTCTACACATTATTCATTTTCAGCGTTATGCTGTTTTAAATCCATTTCAAATGTTTATGACAGCTAGTGGTATTTTTTTCATTGTAGCTCTACTACAAGCTTCACCAAATTTGAAATGTGTTCATGCTGCTGCTCCAAGTAATAATTTATGTTTCTGGTGTTATATTAATTTTCATCCCCTTCCCCTCGATTTTAGGTGGCTTGGTGAAATTAACTTTTGAAGGACTGTATAGAATTTTTGGAAGTAAATGATAAAACGATTCTTTAAAGATTAAAATCCATGACTCCTACCTCAAACCAAGTCAGTCATGCTCAAGCCAAATTAGACATAGCCAACTTATCTTATTGCTTTCTGGAAGGCATATACAGGCAGTTCCTGAGTTACAAACATCTGACTTACAACTGACTCATAATTGATATGATTTATGAGGACTAATAAGAAATGTTTTGTTAGAAATGCTAATAGGATTGAAAAACTACACAGGTGTGCTGTTGAATATTTCAGAAATATGGAAGGATTATGATAATTTGCTTCCTATTTTTTAAAAAGCATGTATTTATGGAAATAAACCATCCGTAAAGAAGAAACTCCTCTACTCACACACCATGTTAATTGTATAATTTCCCCCTTGTAGCGCTCAACATATCCCTCAACACAGTTTTATTGAAAAAGTAGTATTTTTTGCTCTTGCACAGGTAACTTGAACATATGCTATTGAACAATCACTGAGCTCCAACAACATTATAATAAACAATAAAACTTTATTTATATCCTGTCCTCTCTCACCATAGGGACTCATTGCTACCCAAGGTCATATTCTTGTATAACTGAACTCACTAATGAAGTCTGACCTAACCCACCCAAATAGCCTTTAACTTTGATTTTATTGTTGTTGTTGTTGTTGTTGTTGTTGTTGTTGTTGTTGTTGTTATTAATACCCTGCTTCATCTCCCCAAAGGGGACTTAAAGCGGCTTGACATAAAAGCATTACTACAGAATTTAAAATATACAAATATACAAAAATTAAAACAGAATTAAACACAAATAGCAGTTAAAAAGTTTTTTAGAAGTCTCTCAGACAACTGAATTACCCTTAAATATGTCCCTGATCCAGAAAAAGAAATTTCATTTTCACCAGAGCTCCAGGAAGGTTTATTATGTTTTGAGCAGCCCTTGCCTTTTGCTATGTGTTTTCTAGTGTATGTCAATTAAAAAGGTGATCCTTTCATGTATGCCTGTAAAGCTTTCTCTGGAGTGTGTTCAAAATACAATGACAGTGCTGACATATTGTAGTATTCCTTCATGAAGATCTTGGCTGTACGATTTGTCATTAATCATTTGAGAACAGATGAAGAGGTTCTTTGCCTGCCAGTTCCATGGCACTAGGTTTTGTAATTTTCATAGAATAAAAGAGGTTTGATCACTGAAGCGGTATTAATTTTAAAGGTTATGTCAGTCCCTACAGAATGAAATTGCTGACCAAGGAAGAGATTCGTTAAATGTATAAAAATGGGGGAAAGAAAGAGGCCAAACCCATAAATGGGTGTTTTATCTCTTTGGTGTCATAGATATTACAGTCTGGACTGGAACGTGCAGTGTATGAAATCACATCGTGTATGTTCCCTTTATTGTATGGAAGGTTGGTAAAAATTCACATTATACCATTTCTGCAACTCAGATTAATGGCAAAGATCCAATTATTTCCTTCTGCTTATCAAGCTACTTCAGTGAGTTGATCTGTATGGGGAGATAATTCACTCTTTCGCCAAAGCCCATTTTTATAATTTGGTAAAACAATATGTAGCAGATTTTCTGGCTACAGAGAAGGCTGCATCCAAAAAAAAAAAAAAAAAAAGGCTGGGAAAGAAGCCCCACTAAACTAAATTGGCTTTCACTTAAGACAACATCAGACAAACAAATTTCAGTGTCCTAGGACACTTCTGCCCCAGTCGAGCCACAGAACCCCACGTTGCCCATCACATGATGTAGCTTCACTTTCAGCAGGGCTCTGTAGCTCAGCTGGGATGGCAGCATCCTACAATCTTGCACTGCCAACATGGGAACCTCCCCATGTTTCATTAGGAACAACGGGGCTACCATGGGGAAAGCCGCATGACGACACTTCACCACATGTGATGGGGAAGCATCAGTTGCTGGTGAGGCAGGGTGTAGGGCGCCAAGATTGCCCTGCTGCCCCCTGATTCACCACAAAGGCTGACAAATCAATCCATAGGAGCTCATCAGTGTCATGAGATCCTTAGTTGGCAATCTGGTGTCTAGTGCATTTGGACACCTGTGTTTCCTGCTGAGACTTATTTTCTCAAGCAATGTTTAGATATGCTTAAAAGTCAGTTTCAATATTTTAATCAATCAATCAATCAATCATGTCAGAAGCAAATTGAGGATACATTTATAATATATTTAAAAACACAAACAAAATTAAAAAGTTGTCATTATACTAGATTTCCGTTGACCAGAAGCTGGCCACTTGGAGTGCCTCTGGTGTCGCTGTGAGAGGGTCTTCAATTATGCATGTGGCAGGGCTCAGGTTGCATTGTAGTAAGTGGTTTGTGGTTTGCTCTTCTCCATATTTGCATGTCGTGGACTCCACTTTGTGGCCCCATTTCTTAAGATTGGCTCTGCATCTTGTGGTACCAGAGCACAGTCTGTTCAGTGCCTTCCAAGTTGCCCAGTCTTTTGTGTGCCCAGGGGGGAGTTTCTTATCTGGTATCAGCCATGGATTGAGATTCCAGGTTTTGACTTGCACGGTTGGATTCTTGTTTGCTGAGCTGTTCCTGTGAGTATCTATGTGGATCTTAGGAAATTGTTTCTTAATTTAAAGCATTGGCATGTTGGCTGATATCCGAACAGAGAACGGGCTGGAGATGTCAATGCCTTGGTCCTTTCATTACAGGCTGCTACTACCCAAGTGATGTCAGGTGGTGCAATACTGGCTAAACAGTATAATTTCTCCAGTAGTGTAGGACGTAGACATCCTGTGATAATGCAGCATGTCTCATTAAGGGCCACATCCACTGTTTTAATGTGGTGATATGTATTCAGCAGCAGAGTAGCAAAGCGCAAGGGCAGAATTTTTGATTATAAATCCAATTTTGTGATTATAATATTTGAATTATAACTTTGTTATTTTATATATAGTTTATTGTTAATGGCTTTGAGCAGCATTTTAGTAAAAATGCAGGGCATATCTTTACACATAACAAAAGTGAAAAACGTGTATGTGGAGGAGGTGTCCACTTGCGCAGACAGCCCCCCCCCTCCACAAACAGCTATAATTCCCACTGAGCAGAAGACACCAGTGTTCCTCCCTCCACTGATATGCAGGCCATAGTAAGTGCCACGAACATGTAGCCCAAACCCTGCTAATGTCCTCCTCCAGTGTCCTCCACAAGCACCATTCTACTCCCACCCAAGTGAAGGCTTTCATGTGGGAACAATTTCATCCTAGATGTTCTGTTTTTCCTCCAGAATTGACATCCCAGGGTTCCTTAATTTGCATGACCCTGCCCACTGCCTCTACCTTAACCCTTAACCCTTTCCTACCCTTTCCTATGGTACACAGTTAACAGAGGAATTGATTAGCAACTGAACAAGAGGTTTGGGCAGAATTCACAATGATTTACAAGAGTTGTACGTGACCTACATCCAGAGAGCACTGTTAACCCAACCAATGATGTATCTGAACCAAGATAACCGGACTTGTAGTACCTTCACTGATACTGTGATCCCCACTATCAGTGGACTGGGACCAAACTTGGCACAGAGAAGCTCCATGACCAACTGAACATACTGCAGGGGTTAGTGGGAAAGGACCTTGATTTTGGAAGTTATAGTTCACTGCATCCAAAAAGCACTGAACCCAGTTGACGTCAGATCTTGACCAAACTTGGCAGCCAGATCCAGCATGGCCAACTGACATGGTTTTGGGATGATTGCCCTGGGAATCTGGGAGTTGTAGTTCACCCTTCTCCAGACAGCACTGAACCCAGCCTACGATGGATCTGGACTAAACTGCATTGATATTACCTAACATCCCAGCACAAACAATGCCTTCTTCTAATAACCCAGGCACCTCTGGGTTGTTAATAAATAAATAAATAGATTCTCTTTGCAGGTGTGGGTGGCTTCATTATATTTTGCATTAAGTAATTCAAAACCCAATCTGTTTGAAGCCAATTTAAATAGTAGCCAGGAAGCTCACACAGTCCTGATATTAATTTGGAATCAACATTAGCAAAATTAACATTAGAGCAAGATTGCAACTGAAGTTAATAAATGGTTTGTTTAGATAGATTCATTTACGTCAAAGATGACAAAAAACCAAAATGATAGCTACAATTAAACACTAACAATAATGATTTTCAAGTACACATACACACAAATCTGTTTTATCAATTAAGTCAAACCATATTGACCATTTAATTAGTCTGGTATGTCTTTGTCCTTTTCCAGTTTCATAGATTTAAGAACAAGCATTAATACCTTCACTCTTGCCTTTCCCTGGATTTCCGCAAACACACAGCAGTTTAAATATCTAGTTACTGATATTATTCCTAGTGCGATGCTTATATTTGTATACCAGCTATAATGAACATGCAGGTTGTGTGATTTAACAGTACCTTGGAGAGCTGCCTATATGAATGAGATCCACTGTGCAATGCATATGAAGGTCTAATTGTTGCACATTTTAGCGCATCCACATTTTAGCACATAAAAAGAGTTTGCTCATTTGAGTTTGTGCAGATACAGCTTGAGAAGCATGCAGTAAAAAGGGGAAAACATATGGCCTGATACAAGCAAAACAGCCTTAAATAAATACCAGAGTAAAAATGTTTCTGTGGCTTTATCAGACTCTAATCCATTATGTGCATTAATTAGGGAAACATCTCTAAGGGTTCCTGTCATAAAAAGAGACATTTATCAAAATGAAGATAATCCACAGATGAATTTTTAGGATCTCTTTACACCTTTCTTCTCACTTATAGACCTATGTGAGCTAGCTTTTGTTTTCTATACCCAAACAAGGATTCAATTCAGAAGGATTTGGTTATTGCACTAAGTCTTATACAGGCAGTCCCCAAGTTATGAACAAGATATGTTTTGTAGGTTGGTTCTTAAGTTGAATTTGTTTGTAAGTTGGAACGGTACAGTTTTAAAGTGTAAGTCCATATATATATACTATATATACATATATATATATACTAGCAGTGCCTGGCCATGCGTTGCTGTGGAATAGTCCTAAGTGGGTTTTTGTTTGTGGAAGCAAGTATGAATGTTGTAATTAGTCACCTTGATTAGCATTGAATGGCTTTGCAGCTTCAAAGCCTGGTTGTTTCCTCCCTAGGGGAATTCTTTGTTGGGAGGTTGGGTTGGTTCTGGTTGTTTCCTGTCTGGTATTTCCTTATTTTCTGAGTGTTTATTTACTGTCCTGGTTGCAGGGTTTTGTCATGCTGGGTGCCTGGTTTTGTTCATTTTCATGGTTCACAAAAACACAATAATAATAATAATAATAATAATAATAATAATAATAATAATAATAATAATAATAATAATAATAACTTTATTTTTATACCCCGCCCCATCTCCCCGAAGGGACTCGGGGCGGCTTACATGGGACCTAGCCTGATAAGACAATCAATATCAATAATAATAACTCTGAGGTGGAGGGTGTGCTGAGAAAGAGGGAAATCAGATTGAATGGCCTTGTAGTTTCAAAGCCTGGCTGTTTCCTCCCTGGATAATAATGAGAAGAAGAAGAATAGTAATAATAATGACTCTGAAGTGGGAGGTGTCCAGAGAAAGAGGGCAACTAAAAGGATGAATAATCCCTCTGAGGAGCATCTTAACGTGCTGGGTCTGTTTATCTGCAGAAGAGAAGGTTGAAAGGAGACATGACAGCTATGTATAAATACCATCAGCTGCTCTCCCTCCTGAGAATAGTCCCTTACAGCAAGAGTACAGCCGTTTTTCTCACTGCATATGGTCTCTCTTCTGAGGGAAAAGGGGCGAGGAAAGGGAAGGAGCACCTTTCAACGGTTGCCAGTAGCAAGCCCCACCCACCACAGCAATGTTTTGAGAAAGTGGGATTAGGCTCTGCGTGCGCCTGCAAGGTCTTCTGGGTAATGTAGCTGTTTAAGTTCGGGGGGCTCTGCGCATGTGTGGTAAGAAATTCGGGGTTTTGGAGGTTTTGTTATTTGGTCTTTATTTTCTAGGTTTATTTGATTGAAAGACATAGATTGGCTGTCTATGTGTTTTTTTTTTTAAATAAATTTTTATTGAAGCTTTAAGTTACAAAGGTCGCCCTAAAGGGAAGTTAGGGAAGGTATAGTCAAGGTAGGGGGGTCTGAACTACAAAAAAAGGGGGGGGGTAGGGGGTGTGGGAAGTAGGGAAGGGTAAAATCCCTAAATCTAATCATGTGGGGAAGAGGGAGCGCAGGGGAAGGGAAAGAATACACTAGTGATTGGGGTATAAGGGGGGGGGGGGGTGGTTGACTTCCTTTCTTCATTCTTCCAGTTTTCTGATTTCTTTTATGCGTAGTATTCCTTTAGGTAGTCCTCTAGATCTCTCCAGTCCGTTTTTTCCATTCTGATACCTTTGTTTTCTTTGACTAGAAATGTTAAACTATCCATGTCTTTTATCTCAATGATTTTGTCTAACCACAAGTCTATTGTTGGTGGGGTTTCTGATTTCCAGTGTTTGGCAATTATAATTCTCGCTGCCGTTATAAAATAGGTGAAAAGTTTGTCTTTATTTACATCCAGTTTTTCTTTTGAATCTACGAGGCCTAGTAAGAAGGTTTCTGGTTTCAACTCAAGGTTTGTTTTTAAAATTTTGTTGCATTCTTTTTGTATTGCTTTCCAATAACTAGTTATCTTTTTACAATTCCACCACATATGAAAGTAGGAACCAACTTGATCCCTACATCTCCAGCAGTGGTTATTAACATTTTTCCACATTAGTCCAATTTTTTTGAGTGTCAAGTACCATCTGTGGATTACTTTTAACCAATTTTCTTTAAGCTCTGTTGCATAAGTGTATTTCATTTTTCTCATCCAAATTACATCTCATTCATTTAATTTTATTGGTCTACCTATATTTTGTGCCCATTTTATCATTGAATTGGTAATCTCGGCATCAGCCGTTTCCCATTCTAACAATTTTTTATATATGACTGATATTACTTTATTCTTTCTTTGAATCAAAATGTCCCAGAAGCCATTTTCCATTGTAAAGCCTGTCTTTATGTCGTTTTTAAAAGTTTCTTTAATTTTCATGTATTGGAACCAAGAGACATTTTTAAAGGTTTTTTGTATTTCAATCAAGTCTTTAATTTGAGGTGATTTTTAAATTAGACTTTCTTTCTTTAAAATATCTTTGTAGGTTGGCCATTCTATCCACCCCAGAAGCCTTCTCTGGTTGGCTTCTAGGGGGGATAGCCACAATGGTGTTTTTGTATATAAGTAATTCTTATATTTTTCCCAAACTTTTATCAGGGAAAACCTGATAAAGTGGTTTCGGAAATTCTTTTCCACACTCACTTTATTGTACCACAAATAACCGTGCCACCCTCTACGTAGATCGTGGCCTTCCAAGGTTAAGATTTTTTATTTTTTGGAGATTTGTCCACTCTTTTAACCAGTCCATGGCACAGGCCTCATGGTACATTCTTAAATCCAGGAGTCCCACTCCTCCTTTATTTTTGGGGGTGATCATAGTACTATGTTTGATCCTGGGTTTTTTATTATTCCAGATGAATCTAGATATGTCCCGTTGCCATACTTTGAATAAATTATTATTCCTTATTATGGGTATATTTTGAAAAAGATAAAGAATCTTTGGCAAGATAGTCATCTTGATTGTGGCTACTCTTCCTAGTAAAGAAAGGTTTAAATTTTTCCATGCGTCTAAATCTCTCCTTATTTCCTTCCATTTTGTGATGTAATTTAGTTCTAGTAATTGGTTATTTTTGGCTGAAATCCAAATTCCTAGATATTTTATTTTCGAAGGAGTATCTAATCCTGATTCTTCTCTTAATTCATCCTTACTGCTGTTTGTCATGTTTTTTGTTAAGATCTTTGTCTTGTTTTTGTTAATTTTAAGTCCCGCTAATTTTCCAAATTCTTCTATTTTGTCCAAACAGTTCTGAATATTATGTTTAGGGTTTTCTATAATGCAAATTATATCATCCACAAAAGCCCGGACCTTGTATTCTTGCTTATCTATTCTCATTCCTTTTAAGTTTTTATCCTTCTTTATGTTGCGGATTAACAATTCTAAAGCAAAAATAAATATAAGGGGGGAAAGGGGGCAGCCTTGTCTAGTCCCTTTGTTTATTGGAAAGTTTTCTGTTGTTTGACCATTAATCCGAATTTTAGCTAACTGCTCGTTATATATTGCCTTTATACCATTTTGAAACTGCCATCCTACATCCAATTCCTGCATTAATACTTTGAAGAAATCCCAGTTCAATTTGTCAAAAGCCTTTTCGGCATCTAATGATAGTAATCCCAATTCTTTTTGTTGGTTAACCTAATAATATTGTATCGTATCAATTATTGTTCTGATGTTGTCTCTTACACTCCGATTGGGTAAGAATCCTGTCTGTTCTTCTGATACCCAGTCTACAAGGAAGGTTTTAAATCGGTTAGCAAGTATTTTTGTAAAAATTTTGTAATTGTTATTAAGTAGCGAGATGGGTCTATAATTTTGTACTTCGTCTGAATTAGTTCCTTCTTTATAAATCATTATGATTTCTGCCTCTTTCCATGACTCTGGGATAATTCCATTTGTTAAGGCCAGATTCATTATCTTTTTCAGGAAATTTGCTATTTCATTTTTCAGTATTTTGTAAAAGCCTGCTATTAGACCATCAGGTCCAGGGGATTTATTAACTTCTAACTCTTTGATCACATTTTGGATTTCATCTACAGTGATTTCTTTATTTAAGTTTTGCCTTTGTTCCTCCGTTATTTTCCCTAGACCTTGTCTACTGATGTAAGATACTATTTCCTCTATTTTGATATTATCCCCTGTTTAAAGCTTTGGGTAGAAGTCCTTAAATTCCTCCCTTATTTCCTCGTCTCTTACTACGATTTTGTCCTTTGATCTGATCCTTGTGATTTGTTGATTTTGTCTTTTCTTCCTTAATTGTCTAGCTAACCATCTGCCCGGTTTGTTTGAATTTTCAAAGTAATTTTGTTTGACCCATTTCATTTGCTTAGCTATCTTCTCCAATTCCCATATACTTTTATTTTTTTTAGTAGTTCCAGACTCCTTTTCACTTTTAGATTATTTGGGTTTGCTTTCAACTCCTTTTCCTTTAATTCAATTTCTTTTTTAAAATTTTCTAGCTCTCTATATTTCCTCTTGTTTTTTTATCACCTCCTGTTGAATGAAGAACCCTCTTGCTACTGCTTTAAATGTGTCCCATATTACTTGTGGTTTGACGTCCGGGGTATCGTTAAATATAAAGAATTCACGTGTCATCTTTTTGAGTTTCTCTATATCCTCCTCCTGTTTTAATAAATTGTCGTTTAGCCTCCAAATTCTTGGGAGTCTTTTGTTATTTATCTCCATTATTAATGGGCAGTGGTCAGAGAGATCTCTTGGCAATATTTGGATTTTGCTGATTTTAGTTGTAATTGTTTTCGAAGTCCAGATCATATCGATCCTGGACCATATGCTATGCCTATTTGAAAAGAAAGTATAATCTTTCTGTTTGGGATTGTGTTCTCTCCAGGCATCTTGCATGTCAAATTCTTTTTTCAGCGCTATGAAATTTTTAGGTAGGAGGCTAGAGTCTTTTTTACTTTCCTTTTTCCATGTCTATGTCTTTTGTGGCCAAATTTGGTGTGATTTGGTCCAGTGGTTTTGTTGTTTACTCTATGGGGAAAAACACACATTACATTTGTGTGTGTGTGTCTCTCTCTCTCTCTCTATATATATATATACACACTAGCTGTGCCTGGCCACGTGTTGCTGTGACGTAGTTTGGTGGTTAGGATCCCTCTGATTAGGAATCAGCCTGGCCTTGAAACTGTAAGGCTGTTCAGTGGTATTCAAGGTGGCCAACCGACGATCCCCCTGGTTAGGAAGCAGCCTGGCTTTGAAGCTGCAAGGCTGTTCCACCATGGCAACATATTTTAAAAGTGGTGTTAGGCTCCGCGCACAGCTACGAGGTCTTCTGGATAATGTAGTTGTTTCAGTTCCCGGGAGGCCTCTGCACATGCGTGGTAAGCAATTGGGGGTTTTCTGATATTTGGACTTTTTTCTCTAGGTTTTTTTTTATTGAAAGACTTAGATTGGATGACTATGTTTTTGTGGCCAAATTTGGTGCAATTTTGTTCAGTGGTTTTGTTGTTTACTCCATGGGAAAAATGCACATTACACACACACACACACACACACACACACACACACACTAGCTGCACCTTCCACAGATATATAAAGAGAAGCCTCCCACAGGATGGCAAATTTCCATCTTGCCTTAAACAAGCTATAGTGAGGCCAGTTGTGAAGAAGGCCTCCCTTGATTCCAATGTTTTAAGTAACTTCAGATCAATCTCTAACCTCCCTTTCTTTGGCAAGGTTCTGGAGCTGGTGGTTGCCTCTCAGCTCCAGGGATTCTTGGAGGACACCGATTTTCTGGACCAATCGCAGTCTGGCTTCAGACCTGGTTACAGTACTGAGACGGCTTTGGTCGCCTTGGTGGATGACCTCCGCAGAGAACTAGATTGGGGGAGTATGACCCTGCTGGACATCTCAGCGGCTTTCGATACCATCGATTATGGTATCCTTCTGAGACGACTCTCCGGAATGGGCCTTGGGGGCATGGCTTTCTATGACTCCAGTCCTTCTTGGAGGGCTGTTGCCAGTTGGTGAAGTTGGGGGACACCTGCTCGGACCCCTGGCCATTGACCTGTGGGGTCCCGCAAGGTTCTATTCTGTCTCCCATGCTTTTTAATATCTACATGAACCCGCTGGGAGAGGTCATCTGGAATTTTGGAGTTTGGTGCCATCTCTATGCAGATGACACCCAACTCTACTACTCTTTTTTACCTAAATCCAAGGAAGCCCCTTGGATACTGGACCAGTGTCTGGCCGCTGTGTTGGCCTGGATGAGGGCGAACAAGCTGAAGCTTAATCCTAATAAGACGGTGGCTCTCCAGGTCAGTCGTATGTCTGATCGGGGTATAGGGTGGCAACCCGTGCTTGATGGGGTCGCACTCCCCCTGAAGGCGCAGGTCTGCAGCTTGGGGGTCCTCCTGGGCTCAGTGGTGACACTTGACACTCTGGTGTCAGCAGTGGCTGGGGGGGGCCTTTGCACAATTAAAACTTGTGCGCCAGCTGCAACCGTACCTCGTGAAGTCGGATCTGGCCATGGTGGTCCATGCCTTAGTTACCTCTAGTATGGATTATTGCAATGTGTTTACAATATTTATATGGTGCGCCATGCCCAGTCTACTTTTACAATCTCTCCATTTTAATCCATGTTCTTATTAATTTTTGTCATTTGTTTTTATTGGGTAATGTTTACATTTTTATAATTGTGCATGTCTCTTGTCTATTGTGTTTTATATTGCTACTAGCTTGGGGGCCCGGCATTGAGAAAGGCATTGTTTTCCTGTGTTCCAAAATCTAATGTCAACTGAGACCAGTGGGTGCAAGTGAACTACAACTCCCATATGCAAGTCTCATCGTGCCTGGTCCACCCCCCTCCAAATATCGCCAGGGTGTAAAGGAGGTGATGGGGACTCTATGTGGCATGTTTGGTCTTGATCAGTCATTGGTGTGAGTCATGGCAGTCTCAGGAAGTTAGTGAAGGTACTGCAAGTTCCATCATCCATAGTAGGATGTGGGTAGGGTGTGAAGTGGGCCACATTGCATCTTTGTTCCAAGTTTGGTCCAGTTATGTCATTTGTAGGGTTCACAATGGTCTGTGGGAGGTGAATCAGGTGAAGATACTGCAAATCCCATAATCCTTGGTCTGTCTTACCTCCAAACTGCAGCAGCATGTAAACTGTGTAATATGGACTATGTGTGCCAAGTTTGGTTCAATTCTGTTATTTCTGGCAGTTGTAGTCATGTTGGGAAGTGGGTGAAGATACTGCAAGTCCCATCATCCTTGGTCTGTCCTCTTCCAAACTGCACGAGGACGTAAAGGGGGTCATGGGAGCTCTGTCTGCCAAGTTTGGTCCAGTTCTGTCACTTGTGGATGAAAGTTATACAAAACATGGCAGTGATCTGTGAGAGCTGAAGCAATTGAAAGTACTGGAAATCCCATAATCTGTGGCCCATCGTCCCCAAATGGCACCAGGACATAAAATGGGTCATGGGGGTTATGTGTGGCAAGTTTGGTCCAGGTCCGTCCTTCCTGGCGGTCACAGTGGCCTGCGAAAGTGGCCTGCAAAAGTCATTTGAGAAAGGCATTGTTTTCCTGTGTTCCAAGTTTAGTCTAGGTCTAGGGTCAGTGGGGTTCAGTGGGGGCAGGTGAACTACAACTCCCATATGCAAGTCCATCATCCATGGTCCATCCCACTGCAAACAGTGTCCGGATGTATAGTAGGTCATGGGGACTGTATTTATTTATTTCCAATATTTCTATCCCGCCCTTCTCACCCGAAGGGACTCAGGGCGGCGTACAATTGGCAACAATTCGATGCCGATACATCATTAAAAACAACAATATATAAAAATATATTACAACCAATTAAATACAGTATAAAATATAAAACATAAACATATGCTTAAAATCCGTTCGTCCAATATCCTCCAACTTTATCCATATAACAGTCTGGGTCGTCTTTATCATTTATTCGTTAAAAGCCTGGGCACATAGCCATGTTTTTAAGGCTTTTCTAAAACTCAAAAGGGTTGGGGCTTGCCGTATATCTCTGGGGAGGGTGTATGTGTCACTGTTAGAGTGAGTAGGCCGAAGCCTGCTTTTGGTAGTTTTTTGCCTCAGTAAAAACTGAGGCGGGGGGGGGGGGGAGGGGAGTAAACCACCCTTAAAAGGAAAGATTAAAAAGATAGACATTATTTTCTCTTTAGTATGCTGTGAATAGTGTCCCAATGAGCCAGGGAAAAGCTGCCTTATTTGGAACAATATTGAGGAGGGAAGTAGAGCCTAGCAGGGCAGAGCAGCCTGTAAAGGCCGAGACATGTCAGTAGAAGCGCTGAAGGGGGGTGAGGTGAGGGAGTAGAAGTTTTCATAAACATACCCGCAACCATTGTTTAAAAGGAAGCATTAAAACATAATTATTTTCCATCATTAGTTGGATTCAGAATGCTGTGAATGTGTGAGTGAACTGTAATTCCTAGCACCCAAAGTTTTTTATTATCAGTATGCACAGTTGGCCATGTTGGGTCTAATGTGGTCCAGATCTGTTGTCAGTGGGTTCATGGGTCCTAGGGGTTATGTGGGTCAAGTTTGGTCCAGGTCCGGCCTTCCTGGTGGTCCCAGTGGTATTTTTGATTACAAAAGTGTAGGCTGAAGGCTGTTAAGTGTACCAAAGCTAGCGTCATTCTGAGGAGAGAGAGTAGGCTGAAGCCTGCTGGTAGTAGTTTTTGCCTCAGGGGTCCCAGTGGCCTGCGAAAGTGGCGGCCAATCAGAAAGCTGGCCCATATTCCGGCCAGCCAATCAGAAAGCTGTATGTGGGGCTGCCCTTGAAGATGGCCCGGAAACTTCAATTGGTCCAGCACTCGGCAGCTAGATTATTAACGAGCGAATTACAGGGCGCAGTCAACCCCCCTGTTTAAGGAGCTCCATTGGCTGCCATTTATTTTCCGAGCCCAATTCAAGGTGCAGGTTATAATCTATAAAGCCCTAAACGGTTCGGGACCCATCTACCTTCGTGATCTCATCTCCCCCTATGAACCTGCATGGTCTCTCGCTCGTTGGGGGAGGCCCTCCTCTCGTTCCTGCCACTCTCGCAATCGCAGTTGGTGGGGACAAGAGAGAGGACCTTCTTCATCATGGCCCCCCGGCTCTGGAACTCTCTCCCCAGGGAGATTAGGCAGGCCCCTCCCTCCTAACTTTTTGGAAGATCCTGAAAACTTGGCTCTTCCAACAGGCCTTTGGTGAATGATTTTTCCCTCATAGTTAGGGATTGTCCCGTTGTTTATAAGATGCACTTTATTCCATTCCTCAGTCAGATGTAGATTCCATGCTCACACCTCCCCAAGCACTTTATCTGGATAACGGCTTCAGGTATCTACCTCTGTCCTAGTTTATGCACTTTCCCTGGCCCTGTTCCTTTTTAGGAGGCTACCCAGGTCTTTATCTAAGTATGTTTGATTGTAAAATGTGTTTTTAATATGTTTTGTTGATTTGCTTTTAATTCTTATGCTGTTTTATATTGTTTGTATCCACCTGGGCCTGGGCCCATGTAAGCCGCTCTGTGTTCCTTCGGGGAGATGGAGGCGGGTATAAAAATAAAGTTGTTATTATTATTATTATTATTATTATTATTATTATTATTATTATTATTATTACAGTATTATTATTATAAAACATGCAGATGTCCCCTGGGCAACATCCTTGCTGGCGGCCAGTTCTTTCACACCAGAAGCAGCAAGGCTATTCAATGCTAATCAAGTTGGCCAATTGCAATATTTCTTGCAGTAAATAAAGATCGCTATTCAGAAAACAGTGGAATACCAGACATGAAACAATCAGGGTCAGTTAACACCTCCCAGCAAAGGATTCCCCAGGCAGGAAGTATCCAGGGTTTGAAGCAGCAAGGGTATTGAATGGTAATCAAGTTGGCCAATTGCAACATTCACACTTGCCTGTAGTAGAAAAGAGTTCTTTCTCCCACCCTGGACCTTCTACAGATATATAAAAGAAGCCTCCCACAGGATGGTAAAATATCCGGGAGAACCCTGGGTAACATCCTTGCTAACAGCCAATTGTCTCACCCCAGAAGCGGCTTGCTGTTTCTGACGTCACTGATGACACCCTTTCTGTGGCTAGGCCTCAGAGCCTTGGCCTCACTTAATTCCTTGTGAGTGGTGAGGAGGTGGGCCTAGCTGTCCCTTGTGACCCCGCCCACGCTGGTTGCTAAAGAGTGGAGATTGTGTGGCCATTGCTTGTACTGTTGCTAAGGGGAGGAGCTGTCTGTTGGGATGGTAGCTAAGGGAGGAGGAGATTGATTGTTGCTTATGGGTTTGATTTTATCTTTCACAGGTATGTCAGGTTTTTGAGAGTAGGCCTTAAACCCATGGCAGTTCGAATGCTATGTTGTGTCCAAATTTTATAATAATCGGTGGAGTAGTTTGGGAGATATGAGGTCCCTCACTGATGGACATTACATTTTCATATATATATATATATATATATATATATATATATATATATATATATATATCAGCTTTGGATAGCATAGGGAAAGGTGGACACCCCTGTGGTGTTTGTTTTACTGTCTGTGGAAAAAATGTTTTGTTGTAGAAATAGGGATTGGGAATAAGCTTCAATGGAAACACCTTTCCCCCATTTATTTCCCTTCCAAGGGGTAGATTCCTCTCACTTCCTTTTGCCTCACCTCCTTCTTAACTATGAGTCATTTGTAAGTCAGATGTTTCTAACCTGGGGATTGCCTGTATATGAAAGGCTGAATTAAGAACAAGCCAGTATAATGTAGTGGTCTGAGCGTTGGAATCCAGGAAACCACGATTCAAATTCCCACTCAATTATGGTGTGACAGAGTTTTTGAATTAAAGAACTTCCAAATATGGAAAATAAATCAGCTCCTCTGCTCATCCACCCGCCGGGTCTAACAGAGAAATAAACACAGTCTTATTTGAAACACATATAAAAGGAGTTTTACTTACAGTACTTGCTTGCAATGAATTACATGATGTAATGGAGGAAGAGGAATAACAACAACAAGAACAAAGTGACTGCAGAGGGATGGGAAAAATCTAGTACACAGGAAGTTATCATGAGTTTATGTTGTAAACTCAATCCCTAGAGTAATATGCAAATAAATCATTAATGAGGATAAGCATGCTAAGGTTGCTAATGCTAACAGTTCTTGTCTTTGCCAGATACATTTTTCAGAAAAGTAGTGAGGCATCTCTTGGAGCACCTCCACTAATGGGGCACCTTTTGGGTGGGTCTGCTGCTAGAGAGCCATAATGTTTTCCTAATGATTAAACTTGGCATGCAAGAAGACTTGGTGCCAAGTTCAAACAGAATGCAAATTAATATATTTCTGGTCAATATGGGGAATCTTTCACAATTTCCCTGTCCGTTTGTATGTCCATAGGTTCAAAGAACATTTGAGTCTCTTCGGAAGGTCTCTACTAGATCTGAAATGCAGAAAATATATAAAAATCTTCAGGGAGAATTGAAAAAGCTGGACCATTTGGCATGCAAGCGACAACAGGTCAGTACAATGAAACAATTTTTACAGCATGAACAGGTGCATTTATTTACTTAGGCCCCTTCTACACAGCCCTATATCCCAGGATCTGATCCAGAGCCGGCCCTAGGTATTTTTCAAGTGTAGGCGAACAGAATTTTGGCGCCTCCCCCCCACCAATCACTGAAAAATAAAAGTGTTGGATAAACGAAAATGTTTGATAATAAGGAGGGATTAAGGAAAAGCCCATTAAACAGCAAATTACATTAAGATCTTACAAATTAAGCACTAAAATATCATGTTTTGCAACAAATCAACAGAAAAATCAGTTCAACATCTTGCGGAGGCAGGCCGCAGGAGACAGGAGTTGCCTTGATGGCGCCCCCAACAAGATGGCGCCACAGGCAACTGCCTAGTTGGCCTGGTGGTTGAACCACCTCTGATCTGATCCCAGATTATCTGCTTTAAATTGGATTATATGAGTCTCCATTGTCAGCAGGGCCGGCCCTAGGTATTTTTCAAGTGTAAGCGAACAGTATTTTGGCGCCTCCCCCCCCCCCCCAAACCTATCTCTGAAAAACAAAAGGTAGAAGGTAGAGGTGAACAGAATAGATAAAAGAGTTACCTTACAAACCAGAAGTTTATTTACATCATTATGTTCATATAGTTACATTACATAAAATTAACGTAAATTACCTTGCATTTTAGAATGCAAATATTTTATTAAATTTAGCAACAATTTTAAGTTTTTATTGTTATTTTTGGTCTACAAGTACTACACAAAGGTTTCCTGGTCATGCTGTCTCTTCAGAAGATTTTTCAGACTACAGGTTTGCTAATAAGAGAGAACTCAATCCCATGCTTGTTAAGTCTGTCAATCAGTGGAAATGTTGCAATTGGCCACCTTGATTAGCATTGAATGGCCTTGCAGCTGCAAAATCAATCAGGGAGGGTCTTTGCATAGAGGTCTGTGTTAAATGAGGCAAGTGGAAATGTCAGAAATGAGGCAAGTCTTGTCTCTTGGAGGCAAGTGGGAATGTTGCCATTAGCTAGCTTGATTAGCACTGAATAGCCTTGCAGCTTCAATGGCTGGCTGCTTCATGCCTGGGGGAATCACAGGGTTGTTGTATGTTTTTCAGGCTGTATGGCCATGTTCCAGAAGTATTATATCCTGACGTTTTGCCCACATTTATGGCAGACATCCTCAGAGGTTGTGAGGTTACCTCACAGGCCCATAGCAAGGAAGGGCAAGAGAGCGAAAGCGAGGAGGCCTTCTTCTTCCGCCGGGGTCTGGGCCCAAAGCAGCAACCAAAGCGGAAGGACCCCAGGGGTGCCTGTGCCTGTGCCTGCCCCAACCACCTCCCCGCTCACCTGGCAGCGAGAGGCCAGATTCAGGCGCCTCTGGTCCGCCTCTGCCAGGCTCTCCCTCTGCACTGCCGCTCTTGCAGGGCCCAGCTCCATTATAGCTGGCTACATCACTCGCCTGAAGGACCCCTCTCCTCCCTCCTCCATTCTCCACAAACGAAGGACCCCTATTGGCAATAAGGAGGGATATAGGTGTCCGTGTCAAGCGCCTGCTCAGGAAAAGAGAGGGGGGTTTTGAATGGTGTACATGCGCATTCTGCTTTCAGAGTCTCTGACTCAATTGCGCCCTCTAGAGGACAGCGCCTTCAGCAACCGTGTAAATTGCCTACCGGTTGAACTGTCCCTGACTGCCAAATAATCTGGAATAAGAAAATAATGTGGGATTAGATCCTGGCATATAGGGGTAGTGTGGAAGGGGACTTAGACCACTATTTTTCATTTGGGCCTGTCTGAAGAAGGATGACATAAAATGGCAGCCTAAAGAGAGATTAGTAAAGGTAAATGATATAGAGTATGAATAAAGCAATTTAGCCAGAACTACTCTGTGCGACTTCTGATTCCCCCACCTCCTACGAGTATATCCATATTGAATAACTGTCATAAAAGCTTTACTCTAAGCTGAACTTGTTTGGATTGCCTAAACCCTTAGTGTTCTGGCTTTTAAAATATGTTTTATAGCTAAATATTTTATTTTGTGTTTGCCCCTATTCCCACCAGTTGCAATGTGTCCTTGGATTTCCTTTTTTTCGATTTAAGAAATACAGGGTGCAGTATATTTACACAGAGGCCACATGCAAGCAAGCATGAATTATAAAAACTAGGTGCAATGGGAAAACACAATATATTCATTATATTGGATTTTATGTTGGAAGCACTGAGCTCATTTTTTATATTACCTATGTTTTGTTAAAATACATTTTGCTTATCTTGCTATATAGATTGCAGAACTAGAGTTACAACTTAGTATAAAGTAACCTATTAGCTCATATAATAAAGGATCCTTTATAGCATGTGTATGTCTCCCCCCCCCCCCCCAGAATTGTATTTTTGTTGCATCGGGTTTTCTAAAGGAACATTACTTGAATTAAAAACATAAAACATTTTACAATCCTCCTTCAATTTCCTTTTCAATTAAGTTGATGAATACAAATACGTTTTTTAAAAAAGGCCTTTTCATGAAAGCTTGTTAAATAGAACCCAAAATATATTATATATTTCTTTCTTTTTATCCAAAAACAAGCATTTTATGCTTATGGAAACTAATCAGAGCAATTATTTGTGCTTACATTAAGCTTCAATGCTTTCAAAAACATTTCTACACTACCATATAAAAACCAGATTATCTGCTTTGAAATAAAATATCTGGCAGTTTAGACTCATATAATTCAGTTCAAAGCAGATAATGTGGATTATCTGTTTTGATAATTTGGATTATATGGCAGTATAATAATAAATAATAATAAATATATATTATTTATATACCGCTCCATCTCCTCAAGAGTTCTCAGGATGGTTTCTAACATAAAACAAAATATTCAATTGTCAGAAGGAGACCATGCAACAAGGTTAAACATAATAAACATAGTAAACATCATTATAAAACAAAAACAAACAATTCTACTAAAATCAATGACAAAAATTAAAATTCAATTGCTCCATCAATGGGTTCAAAGTGCCAATAACCAGAACTTCAAAATGGAAATGGTCAACTATACGGAGTAGGCAAAGATTAGTGCATCAAAATATCATAGGGCCAGGAAGTGGATAAAGTATAGATCTAGCCCTAGAGTGTGTTCACTCTAGGGCTAAATCCATAGTAATCAATTGTAATCCTTGCACACTGCATTACTATTTTAGTCAAAATTGTCTTTAGGCATTATATCATATATAGTAAATGCTATTGTGTTTCACAAAAAATGCTCATACCCTATTGTACATTTTCTGTTTGGTTGTATTGTTTATCTGCTGGTTGATTCTGAGTAAAAATTCAAATTTTTCCAATCTTGATGTGTTTGAACCTGTACAAAAATGGTCAAATTGCAGTTTTTTCACTGCTTTGGAAGAAAGAAAATGCTAGCACTTTTATGGTCCCTTCCACACATTTTCTGCTTTGAACTAGAATTCATGGCAGTGTGGACTCAGATAACACAGTGCAAAGCAGATATTGTGGGATTTTCTGTCTTGATATTCTGGGTTATATGGCTGTGTGGAAGGGCAATAGCAATAGTAGCAATAGTAGCCGCCCTGAGTCCCCCCGGGTGAGAAGGGCGGGGTATACATTCTGGAAATAAAAAATAGTAGACCTTTTTTTGTATAATGTGCCTTTAAAAAATATTATTATAATTAATAATTGGGACTCAAGGCGACTTACATTGTAAAAAAGCAATACATTACAATTTGCATACATGCGCAAAAACGGGGGGGGGGGGTTTGCAGGAAAATGTATTTTGTGTAAAATCCTCCTCAAATAAAACCTCCTTCAAATTTTCATGGAAAATCTCAGAAAGGCAAAATGTGCAAAAACTTTGGTAATCAACAACACAGCAGAGGAAATACAGTAGAGTCTCCCTTATCCAACCTTCACTTATCCAACTTTCTGGATTATCCAACGCAGTCTGCCTTTTACTAGTCAATGTTTTTGTAGTAAATGTTGCAATATTTTGTTCTGAAATTCATAAACACAGGAATTACTACATAACTTTACTGTATATTGAACTACCCTTTCTGTCAATTTGTTGTAAAAATGATGTTTTGGTGCTTAATTTGTAAAATTATAACATAATTTAAAATAATAACATAATTTTAAAATAATAACATAATTTTATGTTTAAAAGGCTTTTCCTTAATCCTTCCTTATTATCCAACATTTTCGCTTATCCAACATTCTGCTGGCCCATTTATGTCGGATAAGTGAGACTCTACTGTATGATGAAATTTTTCAAATGTTTAGGTTTATACTCTTAGGGCTTCATCACACTTGAGCATGGATCCACTTTAAATCCGGCTTCTGCCTCCTGCAGAATTCTGAGGTTTTTAGTTTGGTGAGGCCCAGGACCTGTTTGGCTGAGCTGTTTAAAGGCCCCTTCCTAAAATGGATTGAAAGTGCATCCAAACTCTAGTGTGATTAAGCAGTTAGATACATTTTATTGATTAGTCTATCAGTCGTATCAAAACATTTGACAAACACATTTAACACATACAACATACAACTGACGTTACAACTAAAGTTAAAATAAAATGGAGCGTGCTGCGGGTTTTCCTCTGTCAAGCCATTGCTGAGGAAACCCCCTCCTCAAAGCAAGGGCCCGGCCAAGGGAGATCCGTGGAGATGTCCCTGGACAATCCCTCGCCCCTTGGGAGGCAGCTCACAAGCACTGCTGCCTACCAGTGCTCGTGGGCTGCCTCCCAAGGGGCAAGGGCTCGGCCCAGGGAGGCAGCCCCCCAGTGCTGCTGCAGCAGTGATCGCGGGCGCTTCCAGGTGCTTCCTCCTCCCTCTCCTTCTCGTGAGCTCCCTTCAATCGAGAGAGGGAGAGGTGGGGTGCTTCCTCCTTCCTCTCCCTCTCCTTCTCTCGAGCTCCCTTTGCTCGAGAGAAGGAGAGGGAGGGGGAGGGGCACCCCTGGCGGCGCCTCGGATAATACAGAGCCTCGGTTAATCGGAGCTCAGTTAACCGTGGCTCTACTGTATAAATAAATCCCAGCAACTACAACTCCTAAATAACAAAATCATCCCCTCCAACCCCACCAGTATTCAAATTTGGGCGTATTGGGTATTTGTGCCAAATTTGGTTCAGTGAATGAAAATACATCCTGTATATCAGGTATTTACGTTACGATTCATAACAGTAGCAAAATGACAGTTATGAAGTAGCAACAAAAATAATGTTATGGTTGGGGTTCACCACAACATGAGGAACTGTATTAAGGGGTCACGGCATTAGGAAGATTGAGAACCACTGCTCTAGAAGGTTCAACATGTTTTATTTACTTATACAGGAATGACTTAACCTGAATGTTTCGTTTCACATGTATATATTGTTGATGTTGAACACACAGTTTGTTGAAATGCATTGAAGTGCTCTTCCTTGTGGTGTAGGAATCTATACTTATTCCTTCTATATCATTTCTGTCTCTGGTACCACATTTTCCAGAAACATGTCTGCTTTGGTAATTGAGGAATACCTGTGCCATCATTTGTATTTGGCCCTAATGTTTCTTTTTATGATTCAGAATTTGTGTATGTTTTCAATTTGTGTACTGTTTCATCAGCTAGTACAATTATTTTTCTGTGTTAATTAGTTTCTGCTTTTCATTTTACCTTAAGCTACATTTTGCAAGTGTTGATGTATTGTTTTGTTTTGCTTTCTCACTATTCTGATTTTTTAAAAAAATGACCAGTAGATGACAGTATTTTCAAACATATCTCCATTTATCTGAACGTTTATATTTTCTCTTGATGGTTTAGCTTTAGGAATATTATTAAATTTTGAAATGGAAGCTTTAATAGATTTTATCTAGGGAAGCTAAATTTTAATAGTTGAAGCCAAAGTATTGAGGGGACATTTGTTTATTGTTTGAAAATAGTTTGGCTCATGTGTACTTGCATAATAGGTGATGAAACCTAGGGAACAAAAAAATTAAAATATGACATTTTCATCTAACAGTAAGTGGCTTGTTTATTAATTATATGTTTTTAATATTTACTTCAGTGATTGAAAAAACTGCTTTGTGGAACGGTTGATATGAGCATTTAAAAAATGAATTGATTGTAGACCAAAATATTTAACAAACTGAAATTCTTAATTTTGTTTTAATTTTGGGAAGATTTTAAGTAGTTGGTTTCTAAAAAGGGAGGATTTTAAGGGAATGTTTAGGTATCTTAATGATCACTGTAGTTAGATACATATATAAATAATTTTTTGAGTGGAAGCTCTATATTTACAGAATAAAGCAGTTGCCTCTTGAAGCAGAGACTGGCAGGAAGCAGCAGAAATTACATGGCAGATCCATCTGTTTAATACAGAAGATGTTGTTGCATTACCAGTAGAGGTTTGATTCATCTGATCATCCAGTCTGTTTCTGTATGTAGAATAGGAAAGGAACATTATTTTGCCAAAGTAGAAAAAGGCATTGGTCCTTCCCTGTGCAACTAGGGAGCAAATTAATACACTTTGGTGGTTTTACACTGCAGCAAAATGACTCCAGATTATTTATTTCCAGTGCTAGACATCATAAAACTCTCCAAGTATTAGACATTGTTTGTAATCATTTTGCTAGCTAAAAGCACAGATTGTTTTTTTTTTTTGTTCAGTTGCTTCTGACTCTATGTGACCTCATGAACCAGCCCTCGCCAGAGCTCCCTGTCGGCCGTCACCACCCCCAGCTCCTTCAAGGTCTAGCCAGTCACTTCAAGGATACCATCCATCCACCTTGCCTTGGTTGGCCCCTCTTCCTTTTCCCTTCCATTTTCCCAGCATCATTCTCTTCTTTAAGCTTTCCTGTCTTCTCATTATGTGGCCAAAGTACTTAATCTTTACCTCTAATATCCTTCCCTCCAGTGAGTAGTCGGGCATTATTTCCTAAAGTAAGGACTGGTTTGATCTTCTTGCAGTCCAAGGCAATCTCAAGAGTTTTCCTCCAGTACCACAGTTCAAAAGTATCTATCTTCCTTCGCTCAGCCTTCCAGCTCTCGCATCCATAGGTTACTACAGGGAATACCATTGCTTCAAGCACAATTAGCTCTACATTCTCCTGCTAAGGATTGCTACCTTGATGGTTACCTGTATACTCTCATCCTACCTATTCAACTTGTATGCAGAACACATCATGTGATGTGCGGGGCTTGATGAATCTAAGGCTGGAGTTAAAATTGCTTGAAGAAACATTAACAACCTTAGATATGCAGATTATACTACTCGGATGGCTGAAAGCGAGGAGGTGCTGAAGAGCCTTATAACCAAGGTGAAAGAAGAAAGCACACAAGCTGGGTTGCAGTTAAGCATTAAAAAAAGATTATGGCAACCAGACTGATTGATAACTAGCAAATAGAGGTAGAAAACATGGAGGCAGTAACAGACTTTGTATTTCTAGGTGCAAAGATTACTGCAGACGCAGACTGCGGCCAGGAAATCAGAAGACGTTTACTTCTTGGAGGAGTGCAGTGATCAACGTTGATAAAATAGTGAAGAGAAGAGACATCACACTGGTAACGAAGGTCCACATAGTGAAAGCAATTGTGTTCCCCATAGTAACCTATGGATGTGAGAGCTGGACCATAAGGAAGGCTGAGCAAAGGAAAATAGACACATTTGAACTGTAGTGTTTGTCAGGACCCAGGCTGCAGAGCACCAATAACCATGCGCAGAGGCCAGATTCTATCTAATATCTTTATTAAAGGAATATATAAAGTCAATAAAAACAAGTGTAGAATATAGTTCAGAAATAGACCTTTCAGGAAAGGTCAAATATAGTCCAGGAAAACAATGTCCAATATATGATATTAAAGCCCAAAGTTATAATCCACTTCACCGAAACACACACTATTTGGCAAGCAATAGTGTGGGGAACTGTCCATAGTCTTAGAGGCTTAAGGTAAATCCAAAGGAATAGAAAACAAGGCTTGAATCCGAGAAGCAAGGTCCGTGGTTAAAACGCAAGGCAAAGCAAGACTTGAGACTTAACAAGGTCCAACTTGAAACAAGGCAATCGTGGAACAAGAACTGAGTCCATAGAAATCCGTGGAACAAGGCAGGGCTGAGAACTTGATTCAGGAGCTGGGAACTGGAGTAGAAGTCTACACACGATCTCACTCCACGAGCTGACGAATTGACTCCGCAAGGTTTCCTACGAGGGCAAACAACTAAATAGGATCTCGTTTTCCCGCCAAAGAACACTTTCTCTGGGGAACAAGAACCGAAAGCCATTCTGTGTCCAGATGCATGACTCCCTAAAGTTTCCCAAGGGAAACAGACTTAATCATCTAATTGTCTGGCAGCGATTCTGGCGCTCCGGCGAGTCGCCTCGCGAGCGCCTCTTTGTTGATTATAATAATCTCGGCGAGAAAATGGGGGAGATTTCTGCTCAAGGCTTGTTTGGCTGGCTTCTGGAGGGCAGATATCCTGCAGGTGCAAGGGCTCCAATTCTGGCTGAAACGGTGGGAAACCCAAGTTTTCCTCTTCATCTGCCACAATAATACTAGGAACGGGACTACATGGCCCATGAGTCATCACAGTGTTGGAAGAACATTGTAAGAGTGCCTTGGACCGCAAGAAGATCCAACCAGTCCACACTCCAGGAAATAAAGCCCGACTGCTCACTGGAGGGAAGGCTATTAGAGGCCAAGATGAAGTACTTTGGCCACATAATGAGAAGACAGGAAAGCTTGGAGAAGAGAATGATGCTGGGGAAAATGGAAGGAAAAAGGAAGAGAGGCCGACCAAG